>NC_065443.1:189182890-189850890 GCF_917563875.1 Diabrotica virgifera virgifera
CTGTCGTCCGTTTTAATCCCCCTTTAACCTTCATATTGTATGTAACGGTGGTAGGTAAATAATTGATCGTCGAGGACGTCCCATCCGTGCACCTTTCTGGATAGCCCTTCGCTTGCGAACGTGACGTCAATATGTGATTTGCTGGCCCCCCTTACGAATGTAGGTTTGTCGTTGTTTAATACTTGGAGACCAGCCTGGGCTATCCATTCATTCCATAGTTCCCCCTTTTTGTCGTTTATGGGGGAACCCCATAATCTGGACTTCGCATTAATGTCCCCGGCGATCAATATTTCTTTTTCGCTTATGGCGGTGCTCATTATTTCATCAACGATGGCTTCGTATCTCATCATAGGGATGTTCGAAGATATGTAGCATGCCAGGAGGCTGAAACCCTTCAACCTGATGAGGATATTATTCCCCCCTGACAATGCTCTGCACTCCCACATCCCTATTTCTAATGAACACCGCCACGTTCTTTCCATTATCTTGAACCCAACCACCGCCCGACGTAATTTTTGTGTTTGGTTCGGAGACGATGAGCAGGTATATGTCTAGCTTGCAGGCTTTTGCGAGGACAAGGTCGTGACAAGGACGTTTACCTGCAAAAGCCGTATACCAGGTTGATCCTTGAGGTCCACTTTGGTTCAGTTCCCTGAGGTCGTATCTGCAACGGATTCGCGTCTTTCTACTGAATTAAAATTCCTACAAACTAAAATAAATAAATAAATATATATAAATAAAATAAATAAGTTGGTAAAATAGTTAAAATTTGTATAAATAAAATTATTCAATAAATAAATTATATAAATAGGTAAATAGAATAAATAAAATTAAATAAATAAAATAAATAAACGAAATATATAAACAAAATTTGTATAGAGAAAATAATGGGGTGTTTGATTTTCAATACAGTCTATTCTTTGCGAAACTATGTGAGAGATGGATTCCTGTTTCACAGGTGGACTGTATAGGGGGCCACTCCCTTCTCCAGAAAGCAACTTCTCACCGTTTCACTTTTCTTTCTATTTTTCTTCTCATTACGCACCCTTCTGGAGTTCCCCATCTCTTCCCCTGCCGTACACCCACGCCCTATAGGCTGGGCATTGCATACGGTCCATCCTGTGTCCCTCTTCTTTACAGGTTAGACAGTATGCCGCACTGCTACACTGTACCGCAGTATGTCCCGTTTTAAAGCAGTTGTAGCAGCACGCTACCCTGCTCTCCCCTTTACATTCGTAGGTGTTGTGTCCATAGTGAAGACACTTGTAACACCTTGTGGGGGTGTACCTTTCCATTATAGGGCATGCCACCCAGCCTATCACTATCGCATTATATTTGCGTAGTTCCTCCGCTTTTGTAGGGCGCACGGCTATGGTGGCAACCTGCCCCCCTTGTCCATTGGTTCTTAGCATTTTTATACTTACCTCTTCTTTGAGTATTCCCGTATAGACCTTAATGGTATCATGCAATATTTCTTCTGTGACCCCTGGGTGCAGTTTAGTAATCGTGAAATTATGCTCCTTCCTCCTAATTGCCATATTCATGCCGGACATCCTAGTATCCATTTCCTTCCTTAGCTTTTCAGCAGCTTCCTTCCCCTTTAATTTTACGAGTATGTCCCCCCCCCCCCGTCTGTCTTCTTCATCCTGTCTACTTTAATTCCTATTTTTCCTATATCGATCTTTTGGTTCATTTTGGTAAGACGTCGGTATATTTCTTCCCTCCAGTTTTGATTAGAAGGGCTTCTTCATGTTCTTGTCTAGCCCCTTTATCCACCTCTTCTCAGATTACTGTTCAGAGATACAGAGATACCTTACCTAGATTACTGTTCATGTGTTTGGTCTCCACACTATTAATATAGAAAAGTCTCTCAACATAACCTCTCTCCAAATCCGACGCATGCATAAGGATCTCACAATGTTTTATAATATACTACACTCCAATAATTTTGGTCGTCAACTATTGGAGAAAATTAGCCTCCATGTTCCCAGTAGATAAACGAGGCTAAATCAACCTTTTTACATTAGACCCCATCGCACTAACTGCGGACACAACTCCTTCATGTCCAGAACACCTAGGTTTGCTAACCAATATTCGGAGGGTTTAGATTGTTATAGTTTTCCAAATGAATTTAAAGCTCAGCTTAAAAACTTGTGTTTTGTACATTTTTTGTTAATGTTTGGTATTTATTGAATGTTCTTAGTTTGTATGATTAAAATTTTTAAATTTAGTTTAGGATAGGTTATAAATCTCCTGTGATTAATGTTTATACTGTATTTTAATTGGGTGATTGCCCGTTGATAAATAAATAAATAAAAAAAATTATAAAGAAAGCTATTACTGAAAACTAAGTCTAACATTTCATTATAAAAATTCGGTATTGTGTTTAATTGGTAAAAATTAAATAGTGAAAAATACTCAACAATAACATTGGCTGATGAACCACCACCAACAATGGTCACTCCATCAATCTCATTAGTCCAGGAAATGCCAGGCAAGTTGTAGTCACCCACACAGTATATAATATTATCAGGAAACGTGTCACACACATATTACAGTGATAAACAATGAGCTTCATATACCTCCGTCCCAGAGCCAGGAGGAATGTAAACTCTGCCAATGCAAAATTGATTCTGCACAGTTGTTCACAGTAAACAGCGGTATTAGGGGGTCTAGGACATTTCGGCGTCGCCGTTTCGGCGTGGCCATTTCGGCGTGGCCGTTTGGGCGTAGAGCCGTTTCGGCGTAGGCCGTTTCGGCGTCGGCCATTTCGGCGTCAGAGATTTTATTTTAGTTGACTAAATACCTACATTGGAGTCTATTAGTAAGACATTAGATTATACCTACGTTACTTTTTTAGAAATTTAAGAGGCTCTTGATTTATATCTATACCACACTAAAAAAATATATTAAATGTTATTTTTTCCAACTTTTGTAAATGTAAGCTATTTAATTGCACATAATTAATTAAAAAATTAATATATTATATATATTATATATTATACAGTACAATTTTCAAAGGAGGAAGACCTAACCCTTCGGTCCAAACCTAACTTTCGGGTATTATTTTACATCTTCTAAAATTAAAATGTCGAAAATTGTTCTCCTGACTCTACATTTTTTGTTAAAGAAAATTTCAGACTATCATACATTAACAACTATTTTTTTTCTCTCTCACTTTGCCAAAGTATCTGTCGCCGAATCAGCCGGCGCCGAATCGGCGGGCGCCGAATCGGCGGGCGCCGAATCGGCGGGCGCCGAACCGGCAGGCGCCGAAACGCCGACGCCGAATCGCTGGCGCCGAATCGCCGGCGCCGAAACGGGCCATCCCCATGTAGGGTTATAAAAATATACATTCTGCAAATATTTTTGCTTAAAAAAGATATTTTAACAATATTAAAATTCTCCGTCTATATACCATATAATGTATGTCTAATTAAAGTTGAAAAATGTCAGTTATCATCTAATTAGCTCTGGGACAATTAAGAGAACAGCAATTATTATTAATATGCATTAATAAAAAATCCAATATAGGTATTTGCAGAATAAAATATAACAAAATGTTTATAAAAGAAATATATTTAGTTTATTTTTCTACTTGACCATTAATGTTAAAATTGTGTGACCAATGAACTCCAATGTATTTAAATAACTATATTAAAAGATTTTTTTCCAAAAAATTGCCTGACCAATAAACCTCAATGTAGGTATTTAGTCAACTAAAATAAAATTTCTGACGCCGAAATGGCCGACGCCGAAACGGCCTACGCCGAAACGGCTCTACGCCCAAACGGCCACGCCGAAATGGCCACGCCGAAACGGCGACGCCGAAACGTCCCATTCCGGGTATTAGGAATGTCAATCAGTGATGAGTGAAAGCAGCTCCTCACCGCAATTACAATGCCCCCACCACTTGTTTTGCCAGTAGCAGCAAAGTCTCTATTCAGCGTCAACAATTTCCTGGCACAGCCACGTTTCCACCAAAATGATAATATCGTATCCGTTAGAAGCAGCATGATTACACAATATATTTAGTTTAGTCCTAAGCCGTCACACATTCTGGTAATATAGAGAGAGTTGTTTCTTGGATTTTATAAAAAATTGTCTCCACTTTTATTTTCTAGGTGGTTCTTAGTGTTTCTGGATCGACGTGAGGGATTGCTGGTAAATTCCCTAACCCTGACCATGCTAGGACAAGATGACGAACTCAACATACCATCAAACGTGCTTTCACGAACCCAACTCTAAAGGAGCTATAGTAATCATTGGCAGTCAGCTGCTTTTGAAACAAAAAAGAAGAACTTCTGTTGGAGTGAAAGTAAAGAGGACCATAAACTCCAACAGAAGTAAGAAAAATGCAGATAACTAGTGGAACAAGAATGAAGAGAGAGAGTGAGGTGGCTTCTACGTTGAGAAGCTGAAGTAGGAAAATTACTAAGATAGAAAGAAAATACTACTTTGCAATGGTATTTGTAGAGGGGAAATGATAAGATAAAAATTGAAAAGAGTGAGATGATAATAGAAGTATAGAAAGACAGAGGCAAATTGAATGGAGTTGACTAGCAAGAGATGCAAGAGAACGACAACTTGACACTCAATGATGAATACGGCTCATTTGCATGCCTGTCGAAGACGGTAGCTCTAAGTAGATAGTGATAATGACTAAGAATGGAAATATTAAGATAAGAATAATGTACTGAACCTGAATAAAGATGAATAATTGCTAAAGAAGAACAAATTAAATAAAACTCTCAAATCATGGGCGCCAAGAAAAATGATCTTCGATCACTTTCCCAGGCAGTGTTGCCAATCGCATTTCTCTAGATTATCCGATAATCGCTCGAAAAATATCCGATTTGTCACGAAAAGGTACGCTAGGTCAAAAATTATTCTGTTATTAAAATCAATGTTGCCAATGTTATTCTTTTAGTCCCCTTAACAACCATCAAATAACAAAATCCGTTGTTAGTACGCCAATCAGTTGATTGTAATCAATTATCATTATGATAATTAACATAATTAATTGATTAATTAATTATTAATTATCAATTAACGTAACAATTATTAACATAATTGATTAATTAATCTAATCTAATAATTGTAATCAATTATGTTTTCAGCAACACAATCAAAGTTAACATTGACAGTAATTAAATATTTGATAATGATCAGTTGATTACATTTCTGATTAGCGTTCGAACAACCGCAACCGGCCCTTTAATCTACTGGATTTTCTATTTCAAAGTTTAAAAGTTTTCGTTTATAGATGAAAATCTCGTATCCTAGCTGACTATTACCTAATTCATGTATGTAAATACTATTTACTTACTATTATTATATTATTCGTATTTTGTATTATCGTAAGTGTTAAATTCTAAATAAATAAATAATATAGAGAAAAAGTATGATATTGAATACTACTATATTCTTCCCTTATACCGGAAAGTAAGTGTATATTTTTTACTTATACTTAACATACTTTTGTTACCACTATATTTGAATGCGTGCATGTATGTGAGTATGAGGGTTGTAAACCATATTTACGTACATGTTAGTATTTATATGTATGCATAAATATATATACTTTAATATTGGCTTGATCATTACCCTTTTGATTTCAACCAGACCACTTAACTAACTCTGGTTTTTTGTTATTTGTAGCATTTAATTTTACTTTTACCGTGACCTGAAGATGCTGTGAATATTGTAGACAGCGAAACCGGTCGTCAGTTGTAAAATAAATTCGTCTCTCTTTTCTTTACTACAAATAAATAAATCTAAATATTTCATTATTTGGATCGTTATATTAATTTATTATAATAATTTAAGTAAAAAAAAACACTTTTAAATATTATTTTATTAAAACGTAATAACTACCTAAAACTAGGTACTGGAAAAATAAATAATAAATAAATCAATACAAAATAAACTACAGCTACATTAATAGCATAGGCGCAAAATTTCTGGTCAATGCTTTTAAAATGCAATATTTTTTCAGTCCTGAGACAGCTAATAAGTATTATTTAAAAATTTAAACGCAGAATGAAAGATTACATTATTACCGAGGGCCAAAATAGTCTCTGAAGACTTCTATAATTTTTATTCTAATATGTTACAGGGGTAAAAGGAAAAGAGAATATTGAGTGTGATTATTAATTTCAAATATCTCATTCAAAAGAAACATTTTGTTTGTTCTAAGGGACTTTCAGCCCTCGATAATAATGTAGTCATTCATTCTGCGTTCAAATTTTTCAAAAATATTGATTAGTTTTCTCCGGATTCGAAAAAAATTAATAAGTTTAAAGATTATTGGTCCGAAATTTTGCGCCTATGCTCTTTTAGCAACTAAAGACTTATTACAACTAAAACAATAGAAATGTATTTGACAGTCTTGAAGTTATTAAGGTATCAAAGTTATTATCCATAATACCCGTGGTTCGTTCAACGTTAATGCCCGACTAAATAATTTTTATAGGCAGAAAATTTGAAGGATTTTTGAGTTAATTAGTAGATATCTAGATATTACTAGTTTCAAATAAGTAGATTTTTCTACAACCACTGTTCCAAATGCATTTTTCTGCACAATTTTATGTTAACAAACTTAATATTTTCTCACGGAATAACTGACAGTAGTGTGCAGAGAAGTGACGTCTCTGTGCCGGAAAGTTCTTTTCTGCATAGTACCATTACATTCCTCAAAAACATAATAAATATAATTAGGTATATCATTAGCTTCTAATAACACAAAAATATACTGGGTGGTTCATTAAAACTAAAGATCATGAACTATGCTAGACTTTCGTGACGCACCCTGTATATTTAAATATATGTTTATAAAGCGCCCATTTGAATTTAAAAGTTAACGGGTCACAGCATTTTTTAATAATTTTCTAAAATAAGTACACAAACAATTTTATTTCATAAGTAGTTCCCATACTTTCTAATTTTCAAAATTTCACCCTGTATTATTGTTAATTATATTTCGTTAAAATTGGTTGTTAAGCAGCTTTTAAAAATATAAAAATATAGAGGGTGTTACAATAAAAATAAAACATATGGACTCTGCCAGGCTTGCGTCAATCACCCTGTAGATTTAAATTTATATTTAAAAAATGCACATTTATATATATTAAAATCGACGGGTCCCAGCGCTTTTTATAATTCTTTAAAACAAGGACACAAATAATTTTATTCCATAAGTCCCTTTCACACTGTATAACGGTTTTTGAAATTTGAATTGGATTAGTATGCCTTAAGTAGATGCACTTGTGCATTTAAATTCTAAACAAAAGAATCGGCACATGTCCCTTTTGTCAAAAGATGAAAAGTATCTGATGTCACTAACATTCATCCAGTATAGGCTATTTATAAAAATTTGGGTGGATCCAAACAAAATTAATGTGTTGTTGGTGTTGGGAATATATGGATGAGAAAGTTTTAGTGGATGGTAGATACACTGAAAAATATCCGCAAATATCCGATTTATTTAAAGGTACGAAGAAGATACGACAACTCTACAAAAGGTACGCAAATCGGATAATTATCCGCCGATTGGCAACACTGATCCCAGGTATCTTACACTGCTGTCAAATATTAAATATATTAAGTATATTACTTATATAAGTAAATGTAAATATAAAGGAAATAAGAATAAATTATATACAAAATAAATAAACATTTATTAAAATTAACTACCAGATTTTTAACAATCTCTGAGTTAAATCAAATTGAATAAAATGTGACTCTAAAATGACAAAGTTATACAAAGTTATATCTAATATAACAACAATAATGTTACCGGTTACAAAATTATATAAGTACCTGTTACTTACATATTATTATACATGTTACCTTACAGACAAATTGCAGGTCTTTGTTAACAAATGTCTACGAAGAATTGTTCGTATTTTCTGGCCAAACACCATCAGAAACGAAGATCTGCTACACCTGACCCAACAAAAGAGGGTAGAAAATGAAATAAAATACAGAAAGTGGGGGTGGATAGGTCACACACTCCGAAAAGATAGTTCCAGTATTGCAAAAAATGCCCTAGAGTGGAATCCCCAAGGAAAGAGAAAAAGAGGTCGCCCAGCACAAACTTGGAGAAGATCCATCATGGACGAGATAAGAAGTCAAGGAAAGTCTTGGAATGAGGTGAAGGCCCTAGCGCAAAATAGAACCCGATGGCGCGTTTTCACTGAAGCTCTATGCTCCACTTAGGAGTTCAAGAACATTATATATACTTACATATTATAGGGTACAACTCACATGAGACTATTACCAAATGGTTATAGTGTGCTTGCTACGTACAACTAAATTAAACCGACAAATATGAAATAATGATAAATAAATAGGCATAAGCCTGACTAAGAGAAAATAATAAATGAATTAAGCAAAGTTAAATATACCAATGAATGTGAAATAAATTGAAGTTACGATAAATACCTAAACAACGACCTAGATTAACCGAACAAATGGAATAAAGTGAATAAATAATAAAATATTTGGGAAACAGGCAAGTAATATTACACAATAAATATCAAACCGATAATAAAGTATAAAACCTAATTTTCTAGGCTTATTCCTGTGCACAAGAACTTACCGTAGATCGTAAATAAGTTTGGGAACCTAATACATTAATATACAAATATGTCATATAAAAAACAAAGGTAAGCTAAATCTGAAAAAAGTAATTAATAAACACAGTGCATTAAACCAAAATGTCTGAGATATAAAAACACAATAGTTACTAATATTTATCACCAAACTGATTGTTCCCAAACAAATCCAAACGACTCCTTAAAGGTTGCTGCTGCATACTCGAAAATGAGCAACAGGATGGTGCCAAATTAGGCCTCCTGTAGGCCCAGGTGTCCAGACGAAAATTGAGCTGGAACGCTCCCAAAGCTTGCTCCCAATGACATACTCCCAGATTGATTAGTGGTTGGAGATTGGCCTCTCGGTGGTTTGAGGTGTTTTTAAGTTTTCACCTGAGTGGCTACAAAAAACAATTTCCATTTACTTCAATTCCTTAAGTGTAATCAAAGGAAAGAAAGAAGAAAAACGAGGAAAGTGTTTTTTGGATACATAGTAATGTAAAAAAAAGGCCATTAGTTAAACACAAAAAATTTACTGAATTATTGAAGTCTTGACAAAACTTGATCTTGACAAGAATTTATGTGATAAGTTCTCATTATAGACATGTGGATTTAGGATTTAAATACAGAATAGATATTGATTCCTTTAAAATAATTATAGGCTACTTATTAGATGTTGGAATAAAATATACAGATATCAAAGATACAGCTAAATAGCTAAAAATTATGGTTAGGATTTTCTCTGAATGAATATTACTTATAAGATATTGGAATAATTAAAAGATACCTACTAAATTCACTGAATAACTTTACACATAAGATTTAATTGGAAAATTATATGTCACAATGAAATGGCTGCTGACAATTATAAAAAAATTAATGCTTTACCATGTGGCGATGATTCTATGCAGAAAACCCCATTGGATGGATTACTTATTTCTCTCAAATACTGATAAGGTTTGGTGATCCGTATTTCGAAATTAACATATTTTAAAATAAAACGAGGTCTAACCTCCAAGACCTAAATTGGCCACACACCACTCATACTCGTTGAATCTCCAACCAAGAGTGACACAAGATTTCTCTGTACCTCAAAACTAAGACTCGGAACACGAAAGAATATTTCTCGCTAGGTGGCGTATATCACAACTCAACCAGTGATACCAACATAATTAGGTGTGGCATCGTTGCAAGAAATTTTAAATATAGAAGATAATAATTAGAAATAGTTAATTACGCGAAAATTAGAGAAATTAATTAATAGATCAAGAGAAAATAATTATAAAAATATTTGAAGAATTCAAAAGTGATTCCGTAACTTATCAGACCGTTACACTTTTCCAATACATCCAGCCCTTTGAGACTATTTTTCTTAAGTATATAGGCTTTAACATATTCGGGAGTTACACCGGGAGAAACGGTATTAACATGCAAAAATCTCATCCTTTCTACTCCACTAAATTCAGCATTGTCATCAGAACCGACCATGTCAGTCTTTCCCTTAGTAAATCTGGGCGATTTCCTAGTGTGACGAGTATCAGCGTTATTGGTGCTCACAGGTGTTCCATTAGGCAGTCTAAAAGAAGCAGGAGGGTTGGCGTGATGTTGCCCCCCGCAGTAGCTGCAGAAGTTGCTGTAAGATTAGAAATAGGCAGCCTATCCTTATGAACATTCACAGTTGGTAAAATCCTGTTAGCAGTTTTGGCCCTGTTACTATCACAATTGGTTGGCAAACTACCAAAGACATCAGAAGTCTCGCCCACATTATGAGGAAAATTAGCAAGCATATGAACCAGTTGAATATTGCTTTCTCTCAACAAAATCAACTCATCACCCAGCGAGTTACACTTACTCTCTAGGTTATCCAGTTTCTTTGCATGATCAGCAAGAAATGAAGTATTCAGAGAGGGTATTTTAGCTTTAAGAGAAGAATCAATCTTATCTTCTAGTCTTCCGAGATATTTTTTAAACAAATTATCAATAACATGTTTAACATTAACACCTGAATCTGCACCAGAGAGACAGCCATGACATTTATAGGCAATTGAGGGACTCCTCTTTTTTAAAGCTACAGCGCGAGACTCGGTTGAAGTCAACTAAGCACACTCTTAAATAATTTATTCGAGCAATAATCACACAAAACCAACGGATTATTATTATCAGTTTTACCACATTTAAGGCAACATATTTTAAGTTGATCTTGATACAATTAAAAATGTTTCTGTACCTATATTGACTGGACTATTTATTTTCAGAATCACATAAAAGGAACAATTAGCTACTAGATGTTGATAGTTTTTTGCTCAATTTTTTGTTGTCAAACTTTTAAACACACAAAAGTTGATTATTGATGAAACAAGATAGGCCAGGGTAATAAGACAAAAATATACCCTGTTCGTGACACTTCAGCAGCCAGGGCTGCTGTTTCCTGCTATTTCCTGCGTAGGATCTGGCGGCCATTTTTATTTATAAACAACTGTCAAAAATGGCATTTTCCCCTTTTTTTCAAATCAACGGAAAACAGTGAAACTTATGATTTTTTTAATACAAATATCTTCGAGATTATGGAAAAAGCTTTAAAATTACGTATTACAAAGTTTGATATACTCATTTATTGTTAATATAATTGCGAAAAAAAGTCGGAATTGCAAAAAAAATATTTTCTCAATAACTGTTGTAAAAATTAGTGTACAGCTTTGAAATTTTTGTCAAATGAGGGTTCTTTGGTGCTTAATGTATGATAAAAATTTCAAAGCGATTCATTCAATTCTTTAAATTTTATTCAAATTGTTTATCCCAGAGAGCATTTTTTTGCAATAACATAAGTCAGAAAAAAATGACGTTAGAACCATTCCACAGGTATCAAATGAAAGAGCATGAGCTACATTTTCAACATGGTTTAAAAAAGTGAATAAAAAAATGCATTTATTAGTAATAAATAATTATGCAAAAGATCGTCAATTTTTCTTTATAAACTTTTTGAATAACTTTGTCCAAAAAAAAATAACTTTTTTACCCTGTTTTAAGTGCACCACTACCAAGTAATGTTATTTATATCATAATTGAGAAAAAATTATAATAAATATGTATAACTTCTTATATAACAAAATAAAAAGTTTATAAGGAAAGATCTACGATACTTTGCATAATTATTTATTACTAATAAATGCATTTTTTATTCACTTTTTTTAAACCAAGTTGAAAATATAGCTCATGCTCTTTAATTTGACACCTGTGGAATGGTTCTAACGTCATTTTTTTCTGACTTATGTTATTGATTGCAAAAAAATGCTCTCTGGTATAAACAATTTGAATAAAATTTAAACAATTGAATGAATCGCTTTGAAATTTTTATCACATATTAAGCACCAAAGAACCCTTATTTGACAAAAATTTCAAAGCTGTACACTAATTTTTACAACAGTTGTTGCGAAAATATTTTTTTTGCAATTCCGACCTTTTTTCGCAATTATATTAACAATAAATGAGTATTCAAGCTTTGTAATATGTCATTTTAAAGCTTTTTCCATAATCTCGAAGATATTTGTACTAAAAACACCATAAGTTTCCCTGTTTTCCATTGATTTGAAAAAAAAAGTGAAAAATGCCATTTTTGACACTTAATTGTTTATAAATAAAAATGGCCGCCAGATCCTACGCAGGAAATAGTTACAATTTGCTCTTATATGTATTACCTGTCGAAAAAACGCTTCAGTACCCTGGCTGTTCAAGTGTCATGGAAAAAACCTTATTACCCTGGACTAACAGTGCACTTTAGATTAAACAGCCAATAATTAGTACATTCAACAGATGGCAAATTTAGCTGGCTACACGCTGACATCAAACACAATTTTTAATTATAAGTACAAACCAAGATTTGGACCAGAAATTCACAGATCCACTTTAACAGTACATATTGTTAATGACTTTTTTTAAACATTTTTTAGACTTTTTTTTGGAAGCGATACTGAAACAAAATTTGCACAAATTTTAAACACTTGCATTTTATTCTAGCAGTTTAGCATTCTCGACAGTTTACAGATTATAATTGAATAACTGTTCAATAAATTACAATACAAACTAACGAATGTGACACATTCGACATTTAGTGTTGTATAAATAATAACGAGAATTTGCCACAAGATGTATCACGTAGGTATAATGCGAGGGCAAGGTATCGAATCTGAAAAACCCGATTTTTCACATTCGATAGTTGGAAATGGTAGGGACGATATTACGAATTTCTAATCTATTAAAGGACACAAAGATTCGAATCATTAATTATAGTTGGATCTGGAGATACAACCAGAACACAACATAGTCTAAGAGCTAGTGAACCTTTTGACTAACGGTCGTCCTGTAAGGCTAGAAATTTGTAGAGTGATAATTCATAGCACACCAAAGCTAAAAACCATGACCTGGCAGGCCTCAGCGGTGCACGTGTATCTACCAGGTGAATCGAAAAGTGCAAATTTAGGGGGTAAAATAAACTTTCTCCTGTAAGGTTTAAATTTAAGTATGTGTTTGAGTAAGTCATTTAAAAGAAATGTGTAAAATGACAGGCGATTCTGAAGAGCATAAGACCTTGCCAGGCGAGGGGAAAGATTAGGGGTTTTTCCTAAATTTATTTTTTTTGCATCGAACAAATTTAAGTTTTTTGAATCATTCCAAACAGAAAAGGTCTTTGGTGATTTTTCTCTTAAGTTAATAGTTTTTGTTATATAAGCGATTGAAAATTTTGAAAATTGCGAAATCGACCATTTTTAACCCCAAATCGGATATTTATCTAAAAATCTCAAAGTTGCCAAGGTAGGTAGATATTCTTTAAACATTGATTGATGAAATCCCAAAGAGTTTTTTGCAATACAATATCGGAAACCCCTTTGTTTTTTAATTGCTAATCAAGCGGACGCTTCACTGTAGTATAAGTGAGGACGTTTGAGTTGGCATAAATTCATTATCTCGAGGATTGGCAAATTTCAAGAGCAATCTTCAGACAGGTCGATTTTTATTTTTAAATTAGGACTTTTTGGCATATATATAATACTAGTGACGTCATCCATCTGAGCGTGATGACGTAATCGATGATTTTTTTAAATGAGAGTAGGGGTTGTGTGATAGCTCATTTGAAAGGTTATTTAATTCTCTATTCACTAATATAAACAATAACATAATTATTTATACAGGGTGTACAAAAAAATTTTTTTTATTAAATTAACTTTGATTAAATTTGACAAATAGAAGAAAAAATTTTTTTTGTACACCCTGTATAAATAATTATGTTAATGTTTATATTACTGAATAGAGAATTAAATAACCTTTCAAATGAGCTATCACACAACACCTACTCTTATTTAAAAAAATAATCGATTACGTCATCACGCCCAGATGGATGACGTCACTAGTATTATATATATACCAAAAAGTCCTAATTCAAAAATAAAAATCGACCTGTCTGAGGATTTCTCTTCAAATTTGCCCATTCTCGAGATAATGAATTTATGCAAGCTCAAACGTCCTCAATTATACTACAGTGTAGCGCCCGCTTGATTAGCAATTAAAAAAACAAAGCGGTTTTCGTTATTTTATTGCAAAAAACTCTTCGGGATTTCATCAATCAATGTTTAAGGAATATCTGCGTACCTTGCCAATATTGAAATTTTTAGATAAATGTCCGATTTGGGTTAAAAATGGCCGATTTCGCAATTTTCAAAATTTTCAATCGCTTATATAACAAAAACTATTAACTTAAGAGAAAAATAACTAAGGACCTTTTCTGTTTGGAATGATTCAAAAAGCCTAAAAAAAATTTGTTCGATGCAAAAAGAATAATTTTAATAAAAACCCCTAATCTTTTCCCTCGCCTGGCAAGGTCTTATGCTCTTCAGAATCGCCTGTCATTGTACACATTTCTTCTAAATGACTTACTCAAACACATACTTAAATTTAAACCTTACAGGAGAAAGTTTATTTTACCCCCTAAATTTGCACTTTTCGATTCACCTGGTAGATACACGTGCACCGCTGAGGCCTGCAAGGTCATGGTTTTTAGCTTTGGTGTGCTATGAATTATCACTCCACAAATTTTTAGCCTTACAGGACGACCGTTAGTCAAAAGGTTCACTAGCTCTTAGACTAACAAGGAGTACAGTGGAACCTCGATAACTCGGATTAATCGGGACCGCGGCCGATGCAGGTTATCAAAAATCCGGGTTAGCCGGAGAATAAGGGTAAAAATTAATAAAATACGGTATACTTACAGATAAACTCCGTTAGAATTGAAATAACATGATATATATATACAGAACTGGATTCGAAATCCGATGTATTTATCGACCGTGCAAGTATATTCTGTAACACTATAAAACAGTGTTGAAATTATCGGGAATTGCGGTCTGTGGCTTAGATTGAAACTACATTTAATTCTGTTGAATTCGATATTTCGATGAGTATTTATTAACTTTTCATCTTCATCAGGAACAAACTACAAAATTAACTAACAGTTAGGTACAAACATAATATTACAATGATATAACTTACGAATTGTTGTAGGTATGTTATATAAAGCAATTTAACTTAAAGCTATGCATGTCGTTTCACGAGAACGTCGAGGGCGGCACTGAGTCAGGTATCTTTTCTCACATGTGTTAAGGGTCAAAAGTTCCAATATCGAGCCATCTGTTTAATATTCTGCTATTTTTCGAATTTTAAAACATTGCAGTAAATTTCGCTTAATCTACTTGTGTCTGATTTGTAATTAATTGAACGTTTATTACTGTTTATGTGGTACATCTCGAGAAACAATCTTTTCTTATAATTGCTTTCTGAATCTAAGATCTTGATATCTGACAAATTAAATTGGTGTCCTGTTGTTATGGAATGGTGTGCTGCTGCACAAGTATTTTTGTGTGTTTTACAATCACTTTTGTGCTGCGTTATTCTTTGTTTCAACCATTGCGATGTTTGTCCTATATACTGCCCATTACATTCGAGACAAGAAAGTTGATGGATGATATGACTCTGATTTAGAAGCGGTGTCTGGTCTTTAAGCTTCAAGAATAAGCTATAGTTGGATATGCTATTGTATTTCGCTATTTTGATTTTAGGAATTCCGTTCAGCAGCTTGATTATATTGTTGGTTAAGCCATTTATGAAGGGCAACTTTTTGTAAATCACGGGATCTGATGGTCTGTTGTCACGTTGCCCGTCGTATAAGTCTGAGTTATATATCAGTTGCTTAAGAATTGTACTTGGATAGCCGTTGTTCAAGAATATGTTATAGAGTGTTTTTAAATTCTTTTGTGTGAACAGGTCATTGCTGATGTGTAAAATTCTGTTTTTCATTGCCACAACAGTGTTGTGCTTTTGGCTTTTCGAGTGCTGAAAGAAATAATTTATATATCTTCCAGAGTCAGTTGGTTTCTGATACCAATCCAAAATTATCTTGTTCTCTGTGGTTCTTATCACCTTAGTGTCTAAAAAGGGCACACTTTGTTCTTTCTCCTCCTCAACGGTAAATTGTAGGTGTTTGTGAAATCCATTGAAGAGGTCCAGTGTAGTTTGAATAGAGTCCTCGGGGATCGCACTTATCACATCATCCACATATTTGTATATGAACGGTAACTTGAACGGTAGTCGTGGAATTACTATATTAAATAGATGATCTAAAACTATGGTGGCTAGAATGGGGCTGATAGGAGAGCCCATGGGAGTGCCAAAGATTTGTGAGTAAAAAGTTCCACCGAAAGAAAAGTAAACATTAGAAAAAATAAAATCGATTAGTTTGAAGAACTTATTCTTACTTAGTGTGGTGTTGGGTTCTATTAAGTGCCAATTTTGCTCTAAAATTTCTAAAACTTCTTCAAACTAATCGATTTTATTTTTTCTAATGTTTACAATAAGTACAAACCAAGATTTGGACCAGAAATTCACAGATCCACTTTAACAGTACATTTTGTTAATGACTTTTTTTAAACATTTTTTAGACTTCTTTTTGGAAGCGATACTGAAACAAAATTTGCACAAATTTTAAACACTTGCATTTTATTCTAGCAGTTTAGCATTCTCGACAGTTTACAGATTATAATTGAATAACTGTTCAATAAATTACAATACAAACTAACGAATGTGACACATTCGACATTTAGTGTTGTACAAATAATAACGAGAATTTGCCACAAGATGTATCACGTAGGTATAATGCGAGGGCAAGGTATCGAATCTGAAAAACCCGATTTTTCACATTCGATAGTTGGAAATGGTAGGGACGATATTACGAATTTCTAATCTATTAAAGGACACAAAGATTCGAATCATTAATTATAGTTGGATCTGGAGATACAACCAGAACACAACAAGGAGTACAGTGGAACCTCGATAACTCGGATTAATCGGGACCGCGGCCGATGCAGGTTATCAAAAATCCGGGTTAGCCGGAGAATATGGTAAAAATTAATAAAATACGGTATACTTACAGATAAACTCCGTTAGAATTGAAATAACAATATATATATATATATATATATATATATATATATATATATAAAGTAGTTTGGTATTATTGACTGACAATATGTAGATACAAGTTTTTATTGAGGTTGCAGTCAGTGTAAGGGGCAGGATGAATAATAATAATAATAATCTTGACGAAGCAAATAAATTTTGCGAAAGCTCGATTGTAACAAAGAGTTTCTCTCATCCTGCCCCTTACACTGACTGCAACCTCAATAAAAACTTGTATCTATATATATATATATATATATATATATATATATATATATATATATATATATATATATACAGAACTAAATTCGAAATCCGATGTATTTATCGACCGTGCAAGTATATTCTGTAACACTATAAAACAGTGTTGAAATTATCGGGAATTGCGGTCTGTGGCTTAGATTGAAACTACATTTAATTCTGTTGAATTCGATATTTCGATGAGTATTTATTAACTTTTCATCTTCATCAGGAACAAACTACAAAATTAACTAACAGTTAGGTACAAACATAATATTACAATGATATAACTTACGAATTGTTGTAGTTATGTTATATAAAGCAATTTAACTTAAAGCTATGCATGTCGTTTCATGAGAACGTCGAGGGCGGCACTGAGTCAGGTATCTTTTCTCACATGTGTTAAGGGTCAAAAGTTCCAATATCGAGCCATCTGTTTAATATTCTGCTATTTTTCGAATTTTAAAACATTGCAGTAAATTTCGCTTAATCTACTTGTGTCTGATTTGTAATTAATTGAACGTTTATTACTGTTTATGTGGTACATCTCGAGAAACAATATTTTTTTATAATTGCTTTCTGAATCTAAGATCTTGATATCTGACAAATTAAATTGGTGTCCTGTTGTTATGGAATGGTGTGCTGCTGCACAAGTATTTTTGTGTGTTTTACAATCACTTTTGTGCTGCGTTATTCTTTGTTTCAACCATTGCGATGTTTGTCCTATATACTGCCCATTACATTCGAGACAAGAAAGTTGATAGATGATATGACTCTGATTTAGAAGCGGTGTCTGGTCTTTAAGCTTCGAGAATAAGCTATAGTTGGATATGCTATTGTATTTCGCTATTTTGATTTTAGGAATTCCGTTCAGCAGCTTGATTATATTGTTGGTTAAGCCATTTATGAAGGGCAACTTTTTGTAAATCACGGGATCTGATGGTCTGTTGTCACGTTGCCCGTCGTATAAGTCTGAGTTATATATCAGTTGCTTAAGAATTGTACTTGGATAGCCGTTGTTCAAGAATATGTTATAGAGTGTTTTTAAATTCTTTTGTGTGAACAGGTCATTGCTGATGTGTAAAATTCTGTTTTTCATTGCCACAACAGTGTTGTGCTTTTGGCTTTTCGAGTGCTGAGAGAAATAATTTATATATCTTCCAGAGTCAGTTGGTTTCTGATACCAATCCAAAATTATCTTGTTCTCTGTGGTTCTTATCACCTTAGTGTCTAAAAAGGGCACACTTTGTTCTTTCTCCTCCTCAACGGTAAATTGTAGGTGTTTGTGAAATCCATTGAAGAGGTCCAGTGTAGTTTGAATAGAGTCCTCGGGGATCGCACTTATCACATCATCCACATATTTGTATATGAACGGTAACTTGAACGGTAGTCGTGGAATTACTATATTAAATAGATGATCTAAAACTATGGTGGCTAGAATGGGGCTGATAGGAGAGCCCATGGGAGTGCCAAAGATTTGTGAGTAAAAAGTTCCACCGAAAGAAAAGTAAACATTAGAAAAAATAAAATCGATTAGTTTGAAGAAGTTATTCTTACTTAGTGTGGTGTTGGGTTCTATTAAGTGCCAATTTTGCTCTAAAATTTCTAAAACTTCTTCAAACTAATCGATTTTATTTTTTCTAATGTTTACTTTTCTTTCGGTGGAACTTTTTACTCACAAATCCTTGGCACTCCCATGGGCTCTCCTATCAGCCCCATTCTAGCCACCATAGTTTTAGATCATCTATTTAATATAGTAATTCCACGACTACCGTTCAAGTTACCGTTCATATACAAATATGTGGATGATGTGATAAGTGCGATCCCCGAGGACTCTATTCAAACTACACTGGACCTCTTCAATGGATTTCACAAACACCTACAATTTACCGTTGAGGAGGAGAAAGAACAAAGTGTGCCCTTTTTAGACACTAAGGTGATAAGAACCACAGAGAACAAGATAATTTTGGATTGGTATCAGAAACCAACTGACTCTGGAAGATATATAAATTATTTCTCTCAGCACTCGAAAAGCCAAAAACACAACACGGTTGTGGCAATGAAAAACAGAATTTTACACATCAGCAATGACCTGTTCACACAAAAGAATTTAAAAACACTCTATAACATATTCTTGAACAACGGCTATCCAAGTAAAATTCTTAAGCAACTGATATATAACTCAGACTTATACCTCATAACTTATACTTTATAACTCAGCCCAAATCGGGTGTCGTAAAAATACAAAATACTGAAAATCAAAATGTTTATCTGATGAAAATCGGTCCGGGTTAGCCGGACTTCCGGGTTATCGGGGGTCGACTTATCGGGGTTCCACTGTATGTAATTTATTAAATATAAAATATATTAAATAAGGTTAATTTTAAGAGGTGTAAATGTAATGTAGTTAACATACAGTGAGGACGTTTGAGTTGGAATAAATTCATTTTCTCGAGAATGTGCGATAGTCCGTTCTTTAACGGTAAAATATTGTAAAACCTCTAAATTTTAAAGAACCGCTTGGATTGACATGACATTTGGCATACACATAGCTAATAAGTCAAAGAAAAAAAGTGATATTGTGCCGATATGTGCTTTTGCCCTGGGGGTGGTTTTCACCCCCTTTTGGGGGTAAAAAATATTCGTCCAAAGAAAGTCAGGAAATGGATAAACTGGCTAATTTTAAGTAACTTTTGTTCTATAGAGTTTTTTCACTAAGTCAATACTTTTCGAGTTATTTGGCAGTGAATATGTTCATTTTTTCAACAAAATAACCACGCTTTTAGACGGTTTTTTGCAAATAACTCAAATAGTAACAATTTTGTCGAAAAAACATTCTTAACAGAAATATAGCCTGTAAAAAATTTAAAAAAAATGGTGTATACAATATCTCGTCTCTACACCTAGTAGAAGTAGAGTTATAGCTAATGAAAAATAGGTTCATATTCGTCAAATTCCAAATGGAATACTTTAACGTGAAATAACCAAAAATGAAGCACATTTCGAGGCAAAATCATTACAACTTATTTAAAGTGTTTAAAAAAAGCTTTATTTTTGTTTTATAAAAAAAATTTCTAGCATCAAAATTAAACAAGTTACACTCAAAATAAAGTTAGTCCCTTTTGGTTTTGGTAAAAAAATCGGGAAAATCCCCCCTAATTAGTATCTTAAAAGAACTTAATCGTTACGACTTCACAAGTTTCTTGACTCGTGTATATATTGTTTATATGATCTGTAAGTTTCATCGGTTCAAAGTCCTTATTATTGAAAGGGCTGTAGTTAAAAAGGGTTGAACGAGTCACTGATCACGAATGTATGCAAATTTAGAAACACCAAATCTTAATCAATTTTTGTCTAACACAAAAACAAAAAAATACATGATATTCAGAAAAGCAAATCTGACTTTTTTGTTTTTCGAGATTTTTGGTATCTTAACAATTTTTAAGTTATTTTGAAAAAAAGCATATTTTTCAAAATTTAAATTTTTAAAAATTTTAATTTGAAACCAATTTTTTTCAAAAATAAGCACTTTGAATCGATGCAACTTACAGGTCATATACACACAACATAAGTAAAATAATTTGTGGAGCGGTAATGATTAATTTCATTTAAGTTGCTAATTAGGGGGTGGTCTTCCCGATTTTTTTTTTTGCAAAAACAAAAAGGACCAACTTTATTTTGAGCGTAACTTGCTTAAATTTAATACTAGAAACTTTTTGTAAAAACACAAATAAAGCTTTTTTAAACACTTTCAATAAGATATAATGGGTTTTCGCCAAAAAGTGCTTACTTTTTTGGATATTTCACTTCGAATTATTCTATTTGAAATTTGGTAAATATGAATATATTTTTCATTGGCTATAACTCTGGTTCTACGAGATCCAGAGACCTAACGCGTACACAATTTTTTTTTACTTTTTTATAGGCTATATTTTTGCTAAGAACTTTTTTTTCGACAAAATACTTACTTTTTGAGTTATTTGCAAAAAACCATCTAAAAATGTGGTTATTTTGTTGAAAAATGAACATATTCACTCGCAAATAACTCGAAAAGTGTTGACTTGGCGAAAAAGCTCTATAGAACAAAAGTTACTTAAAATTAGTCAGTTTATCCATTTCCGGACTTATTTTGAACATATATTTTTTCACCCATAAGAGGGGGTGAAAGTCACCCCCAGGGCAAAAGCACACATCGGCACAATATCTCTTTTTTTCTTTGACATGTAAGCTATAAGTATGCCAAATTTCATGTCAATCCAAGCGGTTCTTTAAAATTTAGAGCAAAAACCGTGAAAGAATGGACTACGACTCTGGAGATAAATCGTGAAACAGGTCGATTTGAACGATACAGAGTGTCTACTTAAGTTGAACACATATTATGGGAAACTTTTTTATTTTTAATTTTACGAAAAATGTTATTCTTCATAAAAAGTTCTGTATGGTCTAAAACCGAATATTCAACCATCAGATATCAAATATTATCTATATTATACGAGGTATGTAAAAAAAGATTAAGTTCGATCAAGATTAATGTATCTTTATTTTTATAATATTGATCTAATAAATTGTCGCCTGCCTGGCCATATGGACCACAAAATGGCAGATTAGTGTTTGTGGTCTAGTCCAGCGGTTCTCAACCTTTTTTACTCAGCGACGCACTAACGTACTCTTTACAGATTCGCGACACCCTTATATGTACAAATTTTTGCTAGTGGTAGGTAAGTACAGATGAATATATTAAGCATATTATTTTTTATTTCGTAAGAACATAACAAGCAAAAAACAAAACAGAAAGAATACATAAAATTAGTGTTAAATTTGACCCTGATGACTTTTGCAAAGTATATCTATCCGAGGACGAATTGTAGACAGACACACTCTCAGCTCGCTATCCACATCAAGGAGTCGAGACAGGTAGCTAGATTTTATATTTTTCATCGCAGAAAATGCAGATTCACATAAGTACGAGGTCCAAAACGGCAGTAAAAGGGATACTGCTTTCTTTGCTAATTCTGGGTATTCATTCTTAACTGAAATCCAAAAACCATCCGGAGCTACTTCTCTAAATTTTGATTTTAAAACTGTGTCAGAATACACTTCAGTAAGTTGTTTCTTTTCAGAACAGGTTAATTCTGCCTTGCTTACGTTGTTCTCGTCAAATGCAATCAACCATTCACAGTTAGCACTCAAGACAGAGGGAAAGTATTTAGTTATCCCTTCTTGCAACTTACATAAGTGTTCTTTCATGCTCTCCTTTAGTAGAGTCTGTTCTTCAGATTTCAAATTAATTAAAGTTATAAAGGTTTCGGGAAAAGCAGTCAAATCGTTTTTTTCTATAACCAAGTTCCAGAATGTAAGTTTTTTGGAGAACGCACTTATTTTATCAGTTGATGATATTATGGTTTCCTTTCGTCCTTGCATAGTTGGATTCAAAGAATTTAGCTTATTAAAAATGTCAGAAAGGTAAGCCAACTTAGCACACCAAAGAGGGTTTTTAAGATTTTTACAAAAATCACTTTGGCTGAGAAAAACAGCCAACGAATTTTACTATGAAGTAACAAGACTTTATGATCTGCGCCCATGTCTTTACAAAGTTTCTCAAACACCCTTGATTTCACCGGACGAGTTTTGATATAGTTGATCATAGAAACAACAGTATGAATAACTTCACCCAGTTGGCTTCCATCCGTAGTTTTTACTACCAGAGCTTCTCGATGTAAAAAGCACTGAGTAATTATTATCAACTGGTTTTTCTTTAGTGCGAAATTTAAAAATCCTTTGACATTTCCCGTCATTGCAGCAGCACCATCTGTACATATCGCAATACAATCTGTCCACTTTAGTCCGTGATCCTGAAAGAAGGTGTCAACAGTAGAAAATATATCAGCAGTAGAAATATATAGTGGTTGTTGTTTCCAATTCACGACATAATAGGAACTGTTCAATAATTTCCGGTCCGTACACAAATTTTACGAAAGATATCAATTGGGCCCTTCCCGAAATGTCCGTGCTTTCGTCCAGTTGTAGAGCAAATTGTGTATTTGTCAATACTTCCCTAACATTACTGTGAATATCGATTAACAGGTTAAATTTAAAAAACAGTTAGAGAGGAAACAATTACGGATTGGCATTTTATTGATTCTTATAACGTGGTATATACCTAATAGTTAAAAAAATGGTTGAAAAAATATCGTATTCGTAAATCTCGCGACACACCTGATAGGTTCTTCCGGCACACCAGTGTGTCGCGACACGGTGGTTGAGAACCGCTGGTCTAGTCAGTCGATTCACAGCAGGCACCCCGTGCAGACACACAACCCAGTGCTCGTCGGAATAGGTCAACAACATACCCTTACGAGATATAAGCAAAACACGTTTTTTACCAAAATAAATAAAAATATTATTGACAGACAGTTTGTTGTGTTTACATTTACTTTTAATTTCATTTAATTGTTTCCGTGAACACCCTACGTATCATGGAGTTAAAAACTATGTTCTCATAATATATGCAATTACTCGTACATCCTTCTAATGAAAAAAAAATATTTTAAATTTTTTCTCAAATCGGATACCAACATCTTTTTCATTTATAACTTTTTCAACGAAAACTTTTTTCTTCTGAAGTTTTGTCTTCTGAATTCAAATCTGAAAACGGCATTGCGATATCTCTAACCATCTTCGAGATAACCGACTTCAAAGTCTAAAATGTGACGTCAAAATCCTATTTTCTTCCGACACACTAAACGTCATCTGAAATCGTTGCTATTAGTAAGTAGGCTAGTTTTAATCTGAATTTGTTAAGCAAAGCATACGATATTTCGCATTTACATTTAAGTTTGACACTTCGTGGATGTCAAACTAAATTTTAAATTAGTTTTTTTTTTGTTTTGATTCTGGCCTTGGTTTAGAACCTTTAGCCACGTAATTACATATAAAATTATTATTCCTTCATAAGTACAAAATTGTACAAAATTACCCCCTCTGTGGCGCAGTGGTAAGAGCGCCTACCTTTGAAACGAAAGGTCGGGAGTTCGAATCCTACCAGGGGCAGAAATTTTTCATTTATTATAAATTAATAAATGAAAAATAGTTTCTGTCCTTGTGGGATCGGTACTCACCGGAGGGACCGCAGACGTTCGGAAACAATTAGCGTCTCTTTGCAAAGACAATGACGTCGACTTTGCAAAGTAACAAGACACTTACTCAACACACACACTACACATTACTCCCCTGACGTAGTGATAAGTTATACAATTACGTGGCTAAAGGTTCTAGTTCTAAACCAAAGCCAGAATCAGAGAGAGAAAAAAAGTACAAAATTGTCCAGTATACACTTAAAAATAAAGAATAATAAAAAATAAAGCTTACAAATAACAATGTCTACTTACTATGTTAATAAATACAACTATGCTATTTTTTTTTCTTCACTACGGTAGGAACTAAATCCGATTCATCCTCTCGGAGATTTAGAACCTCTTAGTGATTTTTTTTTTAATATTTTTTTTATTTTTTTTTTATATATAGGTACAGTATGTCCCTGTAAGTTGTATCCATATGGAAAACTTTTTTATTATTAATTTTACGAAAAAAAGTTATTCTTTATAAAAAGCTCTGCATGGTCCAAAACCTAAGAATTAACCACCAAATATCAAATTTTGTGAATATTGTACGAGGTATGTCAAAAAGTTTGAATTTCACTCAAGAGTAGAGTAGCTTTATTTTTCGTAATATTGGAAATTGCTATTATGAAAAGTTGTTTGGGATTAAAAACTATATTGTAATATGCAATTACATCCTTCTAATTAAAAAAAAAAAATTGAGAAATTATGGACAACTATCATTATTTTTTCAGTTATTTCAATTCTGATAACTCTTTTATTATTAATTTTACGAAAAAAAGTGATTCTTAATAAAAAGTTCTGGATGGTCTAAAACTTAAAATACAACTATCTTATACCAAATTTTCTCAATTTTATACGAGGTATGTCAAAAAAGATAAATTTAAATCAAAAGTAAAGTACCTTTATAGTTCAGAATATTTCAATTAGAAGGATGTAATTACATACTGAAACATAGTTTTAATTCTAAATAACTTTTCATAATAACAATTTTCGATATTGTGAAAAATAAACGTATTTTACTCTTGAGCGAAATTCATATTTTTTGAGATACCTCGTATAAAATTAATAAAATCTGACAAAAAATGGTTGTATTTTAGATTTTAGACCATGCAGAACTTTTTATTAAGAATCACGTTTTTTCGTAAAATTAATAATTAAAGAGTTATCTGAATTAAAATAACTGAAAATAATGTTAGCTATCCATAATTTTTCAAAAAAAAAATTGGCAATTAAAAGGATGTAATTGTATATTAGAATACAGTTTTTAATTCCAAACAACTTTTCGTAATAGCAATTTCCAATATTGTGAAAGATAAAGCTACTTTACTCTTGAGTGAAATTCAAACTTTTTGACATACCTCGTATAATATTCAAAAAATTTGATATTTGTTGGTTAAATCTTAGGTTTTGGACCATGCAGAGTTTTTTATAAAGAATAACTTTTTTTCGTAAAATAAATAATAAAAAAATTTTCCATATGGATACAACTTACAGGGACATACTGTATATTTTTTTTATTATTTTTTTTAATCTTTTTTTATTATTTTTTTTTAATCTTTTTTTTATATAATTTTTTTTTCGAACATTCATAGGTTACAAAATAATATAATTAATTAATTAAATAAATTAGTTATTAATAAAATATATATGACATTTTTAGTGAATTTAATTATTATATAAAATAAATAAGATGTTTAAAAATACAATTTGAGTATATTTTGAAAGCAATAATATATTTTAACAACAAAGGTTTGTACGAGTATACGGCCTCCCCTTTAATGATAAATAGACTGTTCCATTTTTAGGCGAGCGGTAGCAACTCCTAAAATTACGTTATACCGACCATGAAAATCAACTTTAAGATGAATGACCAATTTTGGTGATTCTTTATATTTTCGATACCGCTGAATCTGAATATGAAGTTTATTTTTATCTAGACTTGGTGGTACATGTTAAAAAATAAAATTTTATGCAAAAATGCGAAATATCAATTTTAATGATTTTTCAAATTTACCTCGCTGTATCTTTGGTCGCTGTAAATATTTCCTTTTGAAAATTTTACTGTGTCATCTTTGAAGTATTTAAATAACAATGTGCTGTATTCAAACCGTTTAAACAAATGAAAAGAGGAGTTGTTAATTTTTAAACATTTTGTCGTCAGATTTGGTTAGTTTCATGTTTACTTGGAAAAGTTGAGTGACAAACTTTTTTGTTTATAATTTTCACCAACACAGGAATAAAATATAATTCATGAAGAAGTTTTTTGGAAAATTTCAAGTCAAAGTATGCAATAAGAAAAAAGTTATGTGACTTTATAGTCGAGTGGCACTCTTAAAACAACGCTTATTTCTCAAGATACTGACCACGGTGTGGTGAATGGCTAATTTTCGTCTAACCTAAGGTTTTGATGGTGCTGAAAACGAAAATAAGGTTTAATTGAAATCATCATTTTCATCAACATAAAAAGCTCTTCATGGTCTAAGATTTATGATGCAACCAAGTTATTCTTCGTAAAAAGATCTGCATGGTCTAAAATCTAAGATGCAATCATCATATATCACATTTTATCAATTTTATTCGAGCTATGTCAAAAAATATGAATTTCGCTCGAGAGTAAAGTACCTTTATAGTTCACAATATTTAAATTAGAAGGATATAATAATTGCATATTAAAACATAGCTTTTAATACTAAACTTATTTTCATAATAGAAATTTTCCATAATTTAAATTTAAATTCGTAAATAAACAAAGTTTTCGTTATGATAATGCTCGCATTTTCAGCTTGTTATTTTTAAATTACAATTTTTTGGCATATATATCATACTAGTGACCTTATCCTTCTGGGCGTGATGATGTAATCGATGATTTTTTTAAATGAGAATAGGGTTCATGTGACAGCTCATTCGAAAGGTTATTCAATGCTCTATTCACTAATATAAACATTAACATAATTTTTTGTACAGGGTGCCCAAAAAAAAGTTTTTTGAATTAAATTAATTGAGACAAAAAGAAGATTGTATACCTAATTTATTTAATTCAAACTTCATTTTACTGTTGTCCAAAAACAGGAAAAAATATTTATTTGATAAATAAATAATGTTTTTCGCTTAAATTCAATATTAAAGCTGCCACCCACCTGCCTCTTAGCAGTTTGAACATTTAAAATAAAAATCAAAAAGCAATGTTTATTTTTTTAAATTAAGATTTTTTCTGTTTTCTGGCAGCATTAAATAAATTACATACATTTTTCTTTTTGTCTCAATTTGTTTAATTTAAAAAAAAATTTGGGCACCCTGTATAAATAATTATGTTAGTGTTTATATTAGTGAATAGATAATTGAATAACCTTTCAAATGAGCTATCACACGAGCCCTATTCTCATTTAAAAAAATCATCAATTACGTCGTCACGCCCAGATGGATGACGTCGCTAGTGTGATATATGTGCCAAAAAATTATAATTTAAAAATAAAAACGACCTGTCTGGGATTTATCTCCAGAGTTGACCATTCTCGAGAAAATGAATTTATTCCAACTCAAACGACCTCGCTGTATATTCAAATAATACGTATTTGTTCTGATATATTAATTATAATTACTATTTAGTGTCCAATGGCCCTAAGGAACAGTTAGGTGTGGGAGAAGGAGCAGTAGGGTCTGAGGAATTTGAACCATGGAGGAATCAGCAACAAAATACCACAGCTCACACTGCTTATGGTGCATCTGTCCCAATTTCAAGTGCAACAGATATTTACAATATGAGTACAGCAGGTATAAATATATTATATTAATAGTCAAAAATAAATTATAAATATAGGTTATCAAATTATAAAAAAAATATATACCCAATACACACATACACATAGAGATATATCTGTTGTTTGTAAAAAAAAGACATACTATTTATTTATATTTGGCTACATAGTAAACACCTTTGCTTCTAGTTTATAAGCTTATGACTCAATGCAAGTTTATAAGCTTATGAACACTGGATAACTAGATTTGTTCTTAATATTCTTATTCAAATTATAATATTTATAGTACAGCTATATAACCTTAATGCCATGTCATTGTTTATTAGAAACCAAATTAAAAAGTATAGTTAGCAAAAATATAAACGTATTGGCTATTTAAGTTTAAAAGTTTATGTGAATATCTTTTTACAAATGAATATTAAGCAACCCCTTTATTAGTTATGGGTTGTATTATTATAGTTATGTGGGCTGTATTAAACCGCCTTGAATCTATAGTCCGTCTCACCTTGACTTTACAGTATGAGGAACATAGGCAATGCAGTCATTATGAGAGTTTTTACCGCGATTATGCCGATTTTATCAAATATAATTTATAATTATTTGAGAGATTAAAATTAAAACTTAAAATTTAAGCGCATATGAATCCTAAAATTGTAGATTGCCTTTCTAAAACAGTTTTAATTTAATCTCTCTAATGTTCAATTACAAATTATTTTTGATAAAATCGTCATCACCGCGCTAAAAACTCTCATAAGGACTGCATTGCCTATGTTCCTTATACTGTAAAGTCAAGGTGAGATGGACTATAGAAAGTATGTAATCATATCACTTAACATTATTTATTAGTTTAAGAGGTATCCAGTTATATTAAAATGATTTATTATTTTCTTATATTAAATTATTTTACTTTCTAAAAGGCTACTATGGAAGTGGAGGGACATATCCTTATCAAGCTTATGGTGTAGGAGATGGAACTTGGTCCAATGGAACCGATCCAATGACTTTTTTGAGTGGTTATCCCCACGATTCGTACTCGATGGATGGTATGTATTAATTTTATTTTGTCTTTATGGTTTAATAAAACATATATTTAGCTATCAAAGTAAAACAAAAATAAAAAATAAAAATGAATAATCATTTTAACTTCGTTGCAACACGAAGCCAAAGCCATCTTATATTTCAGTTTGCTTAGCGAGCGCTACAAGCACTCTGACCGAACGGTTTCAAAACTCGTTAGCAGGGTTACCAGACCTAGGGAATTTTCCCTAAACCTAGGGAATTTTGAGCTAGCTTAGGGAAAAAGGGAATTTTATTCAATTCTATGAAAAATCTAGGGAGTTCTTAATATTTGTAAGACGATTTTAAAAAATCTGTTTGATTTTATAAGCTTTATAAAATTGCACATATAAGGTTTGTTCCAACTCGATACAATTCCTGGACGATTACGAGTATGCGGAGTAACGAAAAATGTGTTACTGCGCATAATTATTCGTTATTGCGCATGCGCATAACGATTCAAGAACGGTTTTGTATCGAGTTGGAACAAACCTATTTTATCTACATGAAAATCGTTTTATTCGCGAATTCGGGGAATCCCAGCGATGCGTCAAAGTTTAGAAGTGAAGAGAATATGACAGATATCGATTTTTACGATTATCGATTATTCCTCATTTGTTATCAAGGGCAAACAAACATAATAAGGTTATGTTATAAATCTATAATTAATCAGGCTTTCTGATTTCTGGGTTGTAGGATTAAATTATTATCCATAATATATAAAATTCACGAAGAGAGTTCTCTGGGATTGGGTTTTACCATTAACCATAAAAATATTACTAGATTATTAGATAACCATAAATGTTTGATTTTTGATTTGGTGTGTCGCTTGTCAACAATAATCGATTCGAATCGATCAGTGTTTCGATCACTTTTAATTTTGACCATTTCGGACATTTTACAGTTTGTGAGTACAATACTAGAAGTGTACAATATTTTCCACACAATGCTAGGATTGTCCAATTTCGGGCTTTGCTCGTAACATATACAAAAAAATACTGGGTCTACTCGCGGAGGACATCCTGAAATTACCCAGAGGCAGTACGCCTGCGCATTAGCTGTTCAGATGGAAAAAGTCGACCTTATCCAATGTCCAGTTTTGTATTGCGCATGCGTATATTGAAAATATATAGGGAATTCTAGGGTAAAAATGGTTATCAAGTTGTTAGAAAAATCTAGGGAAATTTTGACAAAAATTCTAGGGAATTAAAAAAATCATCTGGCAACCCTGCTCGTTAGTTTTTCATCAGAGAATGTATAGTAGGTATGTCTAAAACACACTGAAATAATCCAGACGGTTAGCCTCGGATTGCAACTAACGAAATGGCCTGGGTGTCATAGCGACATCTGCTAGATACAAGTAAAAGTTTTCAATTTAATAAAAATATTAAATTAAAATCCTCATAGAATTTCTTCATCTTCTTTTGCTCCAGCATCCGCTTGGCTTGCATTTTTAGCAGCCACGGAGGTGTAACCAGAAAAATGTCCCAATAAGGTTTTTAATTTAATATCATTTTATATTTTATTAAATTGAAAACTTTGACTTGTATCCAGCAGATGACGCTATGACACTCAGGACATTTAGTCAGTTACATTTCGAGGCCAGTCATCTCGATTATTTCAGTTTGGTTTAGAGATAGCTTACATATGCATTCTCTGATGAAAAACTAATGAGTTTTGAAACCGTTCAGACTGCTGGTAGCGCTCTCTAAGCGAACTGAAATATAAAACGGCTTTGGCTTCTTGTTGCAACGAAATGAAATTGGGTAGTATTCATTTTTATTTCTGTTAGTATTACTCCTATCTGAGGATTTAGGGTCCATTTTTCGTTGAAATTTTTCCTCATGTGAATTGCAAATCATAGAATTCCCTCATCTTCTTTTGCTCCGACATCCGCTTGGCTTGCGCATTTTTAAAAGCCACGGAGGTGTTACCAGAAAAATGGTCCCAATAAGGTTTTTAATTTAATATCATTTTATATTTGATTAAATTGAAAACTTTAACTTGACTTGTAAAACAAAAGTATTTAGTAAAAAGTAATTGCAAGATTTTATTAAAATTTTGATTAAATTTAAATATGATTTCTACTGATATCATTTTACTAAACTTCCAGTTTCATTAGAGCACTTGAAAATATACTTTGCTACCGTTTATTTTCCTTCTTTTGAGATGACTGCGGGAAATGAACCCATTTGCCAAACTACACTTTTATTCTTGATTTTAATACTACTGTTCTTGTTTTGCAAAATTATTACTCATTTTTATCGCTATACAGCATGGAAATGCGAAGAAGTGGGAATATGTCATTTACCATGGTATTGAATGCCTTGTTTTCAAATGAAACAGACAGTGATAACAACAATACAATTTGAAAAAACCTGTTGTAGATTTTAGATTTCAGATTTCAACGACGTACTTTGGACTCGTACACCTATTCATAGTGCCACATGAAAGATCTTTTCTGAAAAATCCTACATCTATGTTTAGTACAACAGATCTAGACTTCTAAGAAATCCTATTATCCGTTTCGGAGGAACGCGGACCTGGTCGCGTTACCTGGTCAAGTTCTAAAAACACCTATTGGTGGTATTTTAGGCGTTGGTGAACAATTACGCTGCAGTTGCTGACAAGAATTCGGTTCCGCCGTTTCCTCTACAGATTCGCAGAATCTGAATGGTGCTCTCTGATCACTTTGTCCATGTGACCTATACGCTGTGAGCTCGTACGTAGAGGGGATATTTATAAATTCCTGAGCGCCAGTAGTGACAAGTCTGTAAACGTTTACCGGAAATTTGACATAAATGTCAAAGTGATTAATTTTAAATTAAAATTAAAAACATTAATTATAAAAAATATTAGTTGATCAAAGCTGTGGTTTATATTTTTACCTTAAATATACTTACGTTTTAAATACTGAATTTGCGTTTTTTAATGTTCTGTAATATGTAATTATAAATTAATCTTGGCGCCATCTACATGATAATTGTGAAAGTATCCGAAGTAAGAAATTAATATTTCATCAATAGAACGTCAAAATGATTAGCAAAATCTTAAAAAATCTATTACAATTTAATTACTTTTTAGCGTTGTAAATATTAAGCGATAACAATTAAATAATACATTTAAAAATTACCGGTGAAAGTTGAATTAGTAACCGCTAGGAGCGACACCAGCGAAGCTCAGAGCGTATAATATGATATCGGAGTAGCAGTGTCCAGTGGGAACATGTGATTATGCTTCAAGTGCTCTGAACACGAGTAGGTTGCGCTAAGCGGTTTTTCCCCTCTTTGGTACATACACTTTAACGCAAAAGTTTTTCACCCCTAAAAATTATGCTCATTTTGATTTTCCCGTGAACGGATTAACAGATTCCTCTATTTTTTTATTGTAGATTATTCCTTAGATTTTTACTCTGTTGAGTACATGTTTACTTAAACTTCCCTTGGGGCTTATACCGGGTGAATAAAGAAAATGTTTTTCTTATCCTAAGTTTGAGACACCCTGTAGGAAGGATAAGGTACAAGTGTCTTTTTATTTTTCGTGTGCCTTATTTTTCAAGGTAATTAGCAATCATCCCGGCCCATTTTACTCTGTTTTCCGCGATCCTGAAGAGTTCTATTGTTGTTTTTCCACGCCATTGCTTTAAATTTTTCACCCAGGACGTGCGTCGACTCCCCGGTCCTTTTTTCCTTCCACGTTTCTTTGTATAACTAATCGCATTAACTCATATGTTTCATTTCGTGTATGATCAAAGTAGCTCATTTTCTTTCCTTCATTGTGTTGAGTATTTCTTTTTCCTTTTTCATCTTTTTTAATGTTTCTGTATTTGTTACGTGTTGTGCCCATGATATTTTCCAATTCTTTGATAACACCACATCTCAAAGACCTGTAAGATACCTGTAAGATACCAAAGTAAGATACCTAGCTTACTTAAATTAAAAATTTTGTATGGCTCATGCAGTTGTGGATATTTATATAAAGAAATACACTTGCGAGCAAAAAAATCGGGTCACTCGATGAATTATACACGTTAGATGTCTCTATTTAAAGTAAAACTCAATTGTAGTCTTAGGCTTTCTTAACATTTTTTTATTCATTCGCTTATGTTCGATAATAAAAGAAAAGAGATATGTCGATGCCTCAGAAGCCAATCGGTGGAAGTCAATAAGTGTTTAAAATGAGATACTAAGATGTTTCTGAAAGTAGTTCGAGAAATAAAAGTAGATATTAGAAACAAATAAACCGTATTTATTTATTATAATATGGGTTATGTATTCATAAATACAAACAAGGAAATTACAATAATGTATTATACAGAGTGTGCCAAATAAAAGTGTCCACCTCGATATTTGGCAGTATTTATTTTTGATCTAAGGGGGACACATTTTTACGGTACATACATCTGTCATTTGTCAACCCCCTCCCTTCCACATCCCCCACCCCTTATTTTTAAATAGGGAATAGGGGTTGTGTTCTAGCTCATTTGAAAGGTTACTCAATTCTCTATTCAGTAATATAAACATTAACATAATTTTTTAAACAGGGTGTCCGAGAAAAAAATTTTTAAATTAAATTAATTGATACAAAAAGAAGAATGTATGTAATTTATTTGATTCAAAATACATTCTACTGCTGTCACAAAACAGAAAAAAATGTTTTTTGATAAATAAACATTGCTTTTTGCTTAATTTAAATGGTCAAGCTGCCACCCATCTGACTCTTGGTAGGTTGAATATTGAATTTAAGCAACAAACAATATTTATTTATCAAATAAACATTTTTTTTGTGTTTTCTGTCAGCGTATTTTGAGTTAAATAAATTACATACATTCTTCTTTTTGTGCCATTTAATTTAATTTAAAATAATTTTTCTTGGACACCCTGTACAAATAATTATGCAAATGTTAATATTACTGAATAGAGAATTGAATAACCTTTCAAATGAGCTAACACACGACCCCTATTCCCTATTTAAAAATAAGGGGTGTGGAATGTGGAAGGGGGGGTTGACAAATGACAGATTTATGTACCGTAAAAATGTGTCCCCCTTAGATCAAAATCGACCTGTTTCGTCATTTTCTTAAAATCTAATAAATACTGCCAAATATCGAGGTGGACACTTTTATTTGGCCCACTCTGTATAATAATATGTGTTACATCTCAAAAGTCATTTTTAGGGAGAATGTGACTTACACCGTTTGACTTCTGAAGCATCCATGTATTTTTGTATTACATACAAATGAGGTATGCTATTTTTTGGTCTTGATCAATATCATTCCAAATCTTGAGAGCTACTGTTTCTACCCCTTGTAAGGTTCTAGGAGGTGGCAAACACTGTCGTAGTCTTCTGCCAATTATTGCCCACAAATGGTCGATCTCGTTAAGATCTGGACCAATTCAAAGTCCGAAAATTTACCTGTTGTAAATATTCGGTTACAGTTCGTGAACGTGAGGTCTTGCATTATAGTGCATTAGCAAAAAATTGTTACCAATATAAGGAGCAGATAGCATGGTAGCTAAGTCCTTCAATGTGTAAGATCAATGCTTGAACGTACTCATCGCAGGTCAAATTCCTTGTAGCGCGTTCAATTTCTACCAAACAACAACAAAAATACGGACTTAATTGAAACTTTAAATAATAAATCTACAAATTTTCACAACAAACCAGACACTTTTTGACTGTTAACAATTTGACATCCATTAAATTGTTAATTTCTCATATCCCTACTTTAGGCTTGTTTATTAAACTAAGCAGAAAATGAGGATTTATTGATGAAAAACATGGCTAATTGTTAACGTATCTCACTTTTTTATTATCCAACATAGCAAATGAATCAAAAAAGAAAATGTTAAAAAAGCCTAAGGCTACAATTAAATTTTAATTTCAATATTTTATATATGCTAGAATATTCTGCAGGGTGTTCCGAACTTTAAGAAAAAACACAGAAAAAAAAAACAGTATGATTGTTACACCCGCACTGTGGTTCCAAATGCCGAAAAGGTGGTCATGAACCTTTAAAAGCATATGCAAATGGCGGAAAGAAATTGAAAATATCTATCAAAACGCAAAATTTTTTGTCAAATTTGGTAGTTTAACTTAAACTTAACTTAAAGTTTAAGGTCGCTGATTAGTGATTACAATTCTAACATTATTTTTTTGAAAAACAAAATGGCGGATCCAATATGGCCGAAAGAAATTCGAAAATTTTATTTTAAGCGCATATTTTTTAAAATGTTATATATGTTATTAATAAAGGACTTTTGAATTTATTGATTACTAATACATTTTCTTTTTGAAGTACAATATTTAGAACCTATTGGGTACAACCGCCCATAAATACGCAACAATCGCCAGAATCATGTAATATACGTATAATGACACTAGGTCGTCACCTAACGATAAATACTTGACCCATAGACGTTTCACTTTGTGAGATAGGAGTTTATAGTTTTATTAAACTGTTGGTGCAATAAAACCGGTTTTAAATTTTTTTGAGTTATGACACTCTTTGAGCAGAGGTGCGATATATAAATTTTAATTTACAGGTATGTTCGGTCCATCAACAACATTTTCCACTCCTACGGCATTCGCCGGTCAACCGTCCTCCTTCAACTATTTTCACAGCAACGGAGACTTCAACACTTGGGGGAGTCAGTTAGGGGGACAACGGAAGTACGATGATTATTATAGGGATCACCCAAATATGTATACACAGGCTATGCCTGATTCCAGTCTGAAAAGTGTAGAACAGGCCATGCAAAATTTGGGTTAGTATATTTTTGTTCTATTAAATACATAAATGCCATCATGTCTGCTGTATAAGCACATAGACCTTGCCTAGTTTTCTGTACTAACTTCTATCTTGAACACTTCTATCAGATTCTCTTAAGACATGTTATATCATCATTTAGCACATTGTGTGCCACGCCCTAATCGGGATGCTACTCTTGGGGGCCACTCCATATCCACGGCAATGAAAGTCAAAGTCAGTCGTACGTGTATATCAAAAATGAGCGACGTGGCCCCTGGCAAAATATCAGTGTCTCACATATATGAGCAACGTGGCACGCAATGTGTTAAGAAAATTATAATGGGATAATATAGAGATGTAAATATGTATTTCTTTTTATAGATACAAATGTCAATTTGACTGTTGGTTACTTCTATATATCCGTTCTTTGAATTCGCGGTGTTAAGTCACAATGACGACCTCTCGTTGTTTTCGGCTGAACTAGCTTCAAGGGGGTTTTAATGTCAAACGCTGAGCGCACATGCATTTGAAACAAGTAGGTAATATTCATCATTTATTTTTAAATGTTGTAAATTAATTATTGAGCAATATAAAATGATTAACATGGAATCTTCATGTTTCAATAAAAGTTGGCGTCGGTGTTGTATATAAAATTTGTAAAACAACATGTTAAAATAAATCATGAATATTACCTACTTGTTCATGCATGTGCGCTCAGCGTGTGACATTAAAAACACCCTCGAAGCTAGTTCAGCCGAAATCCACGAGAGGTCGTCATTGTGACTTAACATCGTGAATATAAAAGTAAAACTTTTATAGTCCATGTTTTTACTTTAAATTAATTTTTTCTTGCATCGCATAGATCTAAAAGCATCTATAGACTCAAAAGAATCCCTTGGCCAGCCAAAGAAGACGACATGGGCAAGCATAGCCAGTCAACCTGCTAAACCTCAGTTGCCTATTCAAAACCAAGGATTGAAAAAGAAAGGTCCAGGTATGCCTCCAGGTCCTATAGTTCCCGGCAAGCACAATATGGATATCGGCACTTGGGACACAAACAAGACTCCACCTCAGTTGCCACCTGTGGTCACAAATCCTCCTAAAAGCATAGTTGCATCAGCTGTTGCAGTTAGGCCTGGTTGGACAGGTCCTCCGAACAATAGGCAAGCTCCACCAGTGCCAAATCGCCCTCAACATCCAATGCCTACCTACCAGCCACAAGGTATGATGCCCCCCCACTTGCCACCACAAGTCAGTATAACGCCTGGGCACATACAGGTATGAAAATTTTAAAGACGTGAGTTTGTATATATGTGTATGGTTCTGAAAAATGTATTTGTAGGGAATGATGCCTCCTCCAATGCCTCCAATGATGGTGCAAACTCCACCACAAACAACCACAGCAGCTCTCACACATCCTGTTTTAGATGAATTAAAAGGAAAAAATAACTATAATCCAACAGACTTCGATTTAACTGCGCCTAATGCACGGTTTTTTGTTATTAAGTCCTATTCTGAAGACGATATTCATAGGTAATTTTAATAATTTTAATATACATTTATACGGATATTGTGATATTTGTAAAAGGTAGGCGTCTAAAATTCTCGTCTTTCGATCCGACCATTATTATGATACAACTTGTGACCTTCCTGTTCCACATAATCTTTATGAAGGATCTTTCAATGGGGACTTCCGAACTTCCACAGTTGGTAGCGGCTGTTGTTAAAACTAATCTGTTACATTGGCTGTCATTTATTCAGCCACTTTCGCTAAACTACACACTCGTTCAGAAAACGATCAATCAACATGCGTACGTCGAAGAAACGGAAGATCCTTGAGAGTGCAGAAGAATCCGAGACAGTCGGTCACAAGAACACGGCCTTTCGTAGCTTACAACTTAACGAATTTTGCGTCGTGTCTTAGGCATGTACCCGTACAAAACTCAACTAACTCAGGAGTTGTAGCTAAACGACCATAGACAATGATCTCACAAATATGTGGTGCCTTTTACTAATGTTCAAAATATCTCGATAAAAACTTGCTTATCGAAAAACTACTGAGGCAAAAAAGTTTTAAAAACATTGTGTGTTTAACTAGTGGTACCACAATAATGATTTAATTGTAGCGTACACAAGCATTCAGAGGGGATTAAGGGAACAAAACTCACATATAATTTTTATGGGGTGCACAAATTTCACTTGTTTTTTTTTGTTAAGATGTTCCTGCCATAAGAATGCCATATGTTTATTTTCAATAAAAAATATCTAATAGTTTTCGATATTTTGGAAAAAATCGGTTTTTATTTTGTTACTTCAAAGGGCTGTAACTTTTTATGCGCACATTTGTACTAAGGTATTGTAAGTTAGTTTCCTGGCAAAGTCTTCTAGGTACTTTAAAATATATAATATTGTCTAAATTGCCTATATAAATGAGTCAGATACAACTGCTAAGCAACTAGATACTAAGCAACAACATTTTTGTTTAATTTAGTAATATTTTGTATTTTGACAACGACATCCGATTTGGGCGTCGAAACGTTAATAAAATTATTTTTTCAATTTAATTGTGGCTTATTTCCCAATCAAAATAGTTAATTATAAAAATGCCACAAGAAAATAGCTTCAGAACAACATTAAGTTAGGATCCATCGAACTATTTTGGTTCCAGAATATGTGATTTAATTTATGACCAGGGCCTGGATTCCGTGCACTGTAGATATCTACAGTCGCTTTCTATCGATGTCAATTGTCATGAAAATATTTGAATTTTTAGCTTTAATTGAATTATTTTCTAGTTTTGCTAGGTTATACTCTAACTGATGCTGAAGTGACACTTAGTAAAACAAGAAAATATTTGAATTAAAACTAAAAATTCAAATATTTTCATGACAATTGCCATCGATAGAAAGCGACTGTAGATATCTACAGTGCACGGAATCTAGGCCCTGCCTTTTTTTACACCCTGTATAAGTCATCCAAGGCGGCCTTTGTTTGTTAACATTGGCGTTTCTATGTATCTGAGACTATTATATGACTGAGACAATGAGCACACAGTAGAATGGAAAGATGCATCAAAAGGCATGAAAGAAACTGACATCAAAAAGAAAGAATCAAAGAAGCACCTCTCATCTTACTTAATGAAGAGAAATGTATAGCAAACCCATCAGCAGAATGTAGCAAGCTCTGGTTGCAAATGCTAAAAGAAGAAGTCTTTTTGCTAGGAAGGGGATTTGGTTCCTACCGTGTATTATTTTGCAGAGTCTGATTACTCAAAGTATGCTGGTTCAAGCCCTACAGAACTTTTTAGGAGAAAAAAAAACATTGTTGTTCCTAGGCCAAAAATATTGTTTTAAAATATATACAATAATATTATGGGTGGTACTAATTTGATGGATAGCAATGTGTCTTGCTATCGAATTGGAATCCGTTCCAAAAAATGCTATTGGCCTATTACATATACATATCTAGTGGACGCCAACATGCAAAATGCATGGACATTGTATAGAAATCTGGTCGTAACATTACCCAAACGTATCTAATAAGATATAAAAACCCGCTGAAAGCATCAGGAAGAATGTCCGCAGCTGCAAGAAGTGACTCTCGAATTAGAGATATTCGGTACGAAGGATTAAATCATTTTGTGGTTTCTAAACAAGAAAATGCGCACGAAATGGATTTTTAAGCCGGGGGAGAACAATGTGCTGCAAATCTGATATGGCTTTTGTATTGACTATTCTCGCAATTTTCATACCAAGTAACTCTTAACGAACTTCTATAGTGGCTGATACACACGCAATCTTTAAGTACGCGGGTTTAAAGATCGCGGACTTACTCGGCTCGCCGTCGGTGATACACGGCAGACTTAAAGTACGCGGTTTTAAAGATCGCGGTCGCCGACACGGCAGACTAATAATCCATATTGTCGGGATTTTCAGTACCAACGTTTCATAAAAATGAACCTTTAGGTACATTTTCATGTTATATACATTTACATATCATGTTATCAAAATAAATCAATACTTTTTGAGTTATTAAAGATCAAATATTTGTCTGTTTAAGAGCACATGCGTGAAATTACGGATGATAAAAAGAACAAATTAATTAATTGTATGTTACTAAAATATTATTTTTATATTATTTCGATATTATAAATTTAGCAAAAGTGTATTCGAATATGTCAAATGTACCCATTATTGGACACCCCCAGTTTCTGGACATATTCAGTTTATATTGATAGAAAAAATTCAAATAAATATCGAAATAATATAAAAATAATATTTTACTAACATACAATTAATTAATATGTTCTATTTATCATCCGTAACTTCACGCATATGCTCTTAAATAGACAAATCTTTGATCTTTAATAACTCAAAAAGTATTGATTTATTTTAATAACGTGATATAACAAATTTTACTTAAAATTTGTCCCTCTATCGATTTGTGGGGTTATTTTTAATAAAATTGTTTTCACCCGCGGGAAGGGGTGGTATTCACCAAGAGGGTAAAAGTGCAAGTTGGCACCAAATCAGTTTTATTTCTTGAGGTATGCTCTAACTAGTCACCAATTTTCATGCAAATCGATGGAGGTTTAACAAAATAGGAGGTGAAAACCTTTAATGATTGCACTAACTTTCCCCTTTCATCCCTTATTGCTACTTCCTGTATCCACTGAGGTGTCAGCCTGAAAGGGGTCATAATTGTCAATATACAATGGACACATTTCACAGGAAAAACTCCATATTACTTATGACGATGATTTTTCGTCTCTAGCTCTCCGTCTATATCGTAGCCTGGTGTGAGAAGTGTGTTTAGCAAAAAATTTAGAAAGTGTCCTCGTGGTTAAATTTTTTATTTTCTGTATACCTAATTTTGCTGAATGATGTTTTTTAGTAGAGTTTGATTATCTTTTTGATCAGGTTTTGTTAAATAGAAGAATAATTTATTTTTTATAAGTGTGGTAAGCTGTCAAAATCATCATGTGAAGTATAGCACTTGTTTTTGATCTATTTTAATTTAATACAAGGTAGGCATAAACAAACAAAATATCATAGATAAGATGGTAATATTTTCATCAGGAGGATAAAACAGCCTATAAATAATTAGGTTTATTCAAAAACAAATAATCAAAAATAATTTAGTATAGCTTAAAATAGTGTTTTACGGTTTTCTCAAAACTTATAAAATGTAACTTGTCTCCTTTCAACAATCAACGATTGCATTATTTCTAGGCAATTTGCTTAATTAGTGAAAATATAAGTGTAATTTTAAACGCAATAACATGATGGCTCGAGGCTCGTGGCTCGCGGCCGTGATACACGTACGGGTTACGAGTAAGATTTCAAACTTGTTGGATCGACGGCGTACTTACTCGGCGGACTTAAAGTACGCGTACTTGCAGTGATACACGCGCGAAAAAGGTCGCGAGCCATAAGTTCGCGTACTTTATTGCGTGTGTATCACCCACTTATCGGGTTCGCGCCTACTGGTCCCATATGGGAACAGTTCTTTCTCAATTATTATTTCATTTACAAACAATTTTCTTCTTACGTTTTGTACAGAATACTGTTTACATTTATCGATTTTTAATAAATTTTGTCGATAACGAAAAAAATTTTTTTCGGCGAATGAGTGAATAAACGTGAATTATTTTATTTAAATCTATATCAAATATTACCATCATAATTTTTTCCATTGTGGAATCCACTTTGTAAGGACTGATACTCTTATGTAAAAGCTGGTAAGATCAACAACCACTTTGTTGTACCCAGCTCATACCAGAAATGATTGTGTTTAAATATATTTTATAATAGGTTGCCTAATACTAAACCAACAATTTATTCGTAATTAATTTTTGAGTTAGTTTTGACACCATACTATTTTCCCTTTACTAATACTATTTTTTTTATTTTAGGAGTATCAAATACGAAATATGGTGTAGTACAGAACACGGAAATAAACGACTAGATAATGCATATAGGGAACGTGGTAATATTTATCTATTCTTTTCTGTGAATGGTTCAGGTCACTTCTGTGGTATGGCCCAAATGGTGACACCTGTTGATTACAATGCAAATAGTTCTGTTTGGTCTCAGGATAAATGGAAAGGTCAATTTAAGGTAAGTAATTGCAGTTTTATATTAAAACTGTTTTGTAGAAACAAAATTTAATCTTCATAGGACTGAACGGGATCCTTTTGGGCCCCATTACATAATTTGTTGCTAGATCTTTACGTATGTGTAATTTTAAGCGTTGACCTCTCATCTATCTACAAATCATGCATTTCTTTGATAAATCATGAAGTAAACATTAATGTCCAGGAGCTGGTTTGAGTTCAAACTTTATATTGTTAAGTAGGGGTCCCCAGTCCGTCCTATATGATTTAACTTTATAACTCTTGGCCTCGTAGGTAAACTACACTGTCATTTCGAGCAAATGTGTTTAGTGTGTGTTTGCAACAAAGTTTAGATCATTTAGAATGTTATAAAAATCTGATATATCCCATAATTGTTTGATAGACCATAACTAGTTATTTATAACTGTATAACACTAGTTATTTATAACTTCATATTTTCAGTAATAATGTAATCTTTCATTGTGCGTTTAAATTTTTCAAAAATACTTATTAGTTTTCTCAGGATTCGAAAAAAATGAATGCATTTAAAAAGTATTAGCCCGAATTTTGCGCCTACGCTCTTAAATAGATTATTTCATGAGAAGAAAAGAATATACAGGGTGAGTGGGGAGGAACGCGCCAAACTTTAAGACTGTATAATATACATAAAAATAATCAAAAATAACTCATATGTTGTTATTTGATTTTCATTTGTTTCCGAGATACGGGGTGTTAAAATGTTTATTACAAACTGACGATTTATTTATTGCTCTAAAACCGGTTGAGGTGTGCAAATGAAATTTGGTGGGTTTTAAGACATAGTTATTGCGTATGTTTTGACACACAATTAAGAATTTTATATTTACCATTGGCGCGCGTACGGGTAATAGTCTGAAATTTTTTTAAAGATAAAAATGGTACGCCACTAAAATATTTCAAATTGTAAATTTTTCTTGAATTCCTCGTTCAATTTGTGACAAAAAATCTATCTTCCCATTTTTCATGCGACGCTTAGTTTTCATGCAAAAAATAAAACATCTTAACGCTTACAAAGTTTTCGACGAAGTTTCTATATGAATGTGTAGAGACTTATTTCGAATACTTTGTAAGCGTTAAGCTATTTTATTTTTTGCATGAAAACGAAGCGTCATATGAACAAACGTGAAGATGAACAGGGAATTCAAAAATAATTTTTAATTTGAAACATCTCAGTGGCGTACTATTTTTTTTTCTTTAAAAAATTCCAGACCCTTATCCCTATGCGCGCCAATGGTGAATATAAAATTCTTAATTGTATGTCAAAATATGCGCAATAACTATGTCTTAAAACACCAAATTTCATTTGCACACCTCAACCGGTTTTAGAGCAATAGATAAATCATCAGTTTGTAAGAAAAATTTTAACACCCCATATCTCGAAAACAAATGAAAATCGAATAACAACATGCGAGTTATTTTTGATTATTTTTACGTATATTATGCAGCCTTAAAGTTTGGCGCGTTCTTCCCCACTCACCCTGTATACGTGAATGTAAGGAATGCAACTTAATAGTTAGTGAGACACTAAGCTAACAACACAAGTTGCTTGTGTTAGATATTGAAGTAAAAAACGAAACTAGATAATAACCTTTTGTTACATTGTAGTTTATTTGTGAGCTTATAAATAAGAGTTCGCACCCTTGTGAGTTCCTAGTCTAATTAGATATGTCGAGTCATTGATTAATAAGTACATAGATACCTCACCTTTAGGTATAACCGAATTCAGTGTTAAACTCCGCCCAGTTACACCTCTTTGCCCCTCAAGTCTAAGTACTAACTGGCTGGACGGACGGTGGCGACATTTATTGAAATTTTTGCCAAGATTGAAAAATAAATTTGAGTCGCTTGGCTGGCGTAATAGACAACGATATAAGGGTAGTATTCAGCATTTTAACAAATAATTTTAACGCGATTGTAATCTCTATTTTGGAATTCCGATTTTACTTCAGATAAAACGCTAAAAATTGATTAATAAAAATAGTGAAGAGGTTTCTTAACCCTGCTGTCCTGTTCGGGTCTATTTGACCCAAAAAATAATTTATTTCTTATTTTACAAATTATTACGCGGTGTAACGATTTGGTGTTTCGTGACTTTATTACCTAATATGAGGTCTTTCAATTGCATATGAGGTAAATAATCAAGTTCCTGATATTTTTGATAAAAATTAAATTGTTACCTAGGGCACGTTCGGGTCAATATGACCCGCGTATTTAAACCGTGAAAAATTACCTGTATATGTGTGTTTAGTTGGCAGTATTCTATATTGGCAGTACCTGTGTGTTTGTGAGCCAGATACGTCTGTAAATAAAAACAGGTTTCTGCAAGCTAGAACTTGTAAAATAAACTGTAGTATATAGCTGGGCGATGTTGAAAACCAAATTATAAATATCACCAACATGGACGGACAGCATGTCTTTGGAACCAACTGGAAAGGCATGAATAAAGTTGGTTTCCAAGCATACATTGGTCTTTTATTTTTAGCTCGAGTCTATAAGTCCCATGGTGAATCAACTAAAAGTTTGTGGAATGAAGAAACGGGTCGTAGTATATTTCAATCAACAATGTCGCTTGGTATATTTACAAGAAGTTTGCAAGTAATACGTTTTGATAACAAAACTACTAGACAAGATAGGAAACGTTTTGATAAACTTACTAAAATACGTGAAAAGGAAACATAGGTAGAAAATGTACCAAATTTTTAAACCCTGATGAAAATGTTACCGTGGATAAGCAACTAGTTGCCTTTAGAGGCCGCTCTCCCTTCAAATGGTACAGTCCAACAGTAAAACTTCTTATTCGCTAAAATTGCAGATCTATACACTAATGCGTGTGATGTGTGTCTTGAGTAGTAATTTGGAAGGCCACAATATTACGTGTAAAAGCTTGTAACGTGTAGCGTGTAAAATTTAGGACAATTTCTTCTAAAACAAAGTAGATACAATGCCGGGAACTATAAGTAAAATAAACCGGAGCTTTCAGCAAAAATCGCGGATAAAGAAGTTTATAGCTCGTCTTTTTTGCTTCACGCAAGATACCACTGTTGTTGACAATATTCTTAAAAATGTTGTTCTTATGAGTACTTTGCATCATGAATCGATGCATCATGTATCACTTTCATCAAATGAAAAAGCCCCAAATTATTTTATATTACACTTCCAACAAGGGAGCAGTGTACTCCAGATTACTTGTTGGCACGTATTATACATGTGAGAAGAGATAAATCGCTGGCCAATTATTGTTTTTTATAATCTGCTGGACATTTCTGCCTACAACGCGTTCGTGTTATGAGCATCAATAAATATCCAATTTGGGCGCCCATACTCATAGGCGCCGATACTCATAGGAGCCCATACTCATGGAGAGGGGGGCCGTGCCCCCCCCGGCTTTTCGGGTGCTTTAAATTATATATGGTGATCCTAAGTATACAAAATATAATGTGCAATATCTTTACGTCTGCCCCCCCCCCCCCCCCAAGGAGTTTTATTTTATATGGGAGCTTTTGAATGGAATGCCAATAAACTGGCAAAACGGCGAATTTTTCTTGAGGAATTTGGAAAAAACTAATGAAACCAGTCATCATTTCCAGAAAAAATATACCAATATCTAAGGGCTCTCACGAACTGGTAAAAAGGATACGATCAGAAATAAGTAGACAAGATGAAAATGCTAGTGAACCGTCTATCGGCAATCTAACAAGTAAACTTGCCCGAAAAACGATAACAAGACTAATTATTATGTTGTATATATCATAAGCATATTTTTAAAGTTCATTATTTTTATTACGGTCCCAGTTTTAAACTGAATTAAATTTTTGTAGATATTTGTTACTAGGCATTTTTGAAAGAAAAACATACCTTTTATTTTTGTTATTAAGGTTTAATTTGCATTAACAACATAATTTTTGTTTAATTAACCATAATTTCTTGTTAATAAAGTTTTATTTATCACCATTAGTATATTTTATTTCGATTAAGGAGCGTAAACTCTAGTTGGGTCATATTGACCCGAACAGTACATTTGTGTAGTTGACTCGAACGGGACAGCAGGGTTAAAAATTATTTAATTATTAATACACTACAAAAAAACAACAAAATAGAAAATACATACAGTCGGAAAAATGAAAGAATACCCATGAACGAACATATAAAACACGCTGTATTTTCCTGTCACCGTGTCACAAAGAAAATTGCCCAGCGCAAGTACATGTAATAATAATTATTACATGTACTTGCGCTGGCCAATTTTTTGTGTGACACGGTGACAGGAAAATACAGCGTGTTTTATATGTTCGTTCATGGGTATTCTTTCATTTTTCCGACTGTAATAAAATTAGCAGTGATAATTCACATGTAAACAATTTTTTGCAATTTGTAAAAGAATGATATTTTCAGAACTAATGCGAAATAAACTATTTGAAGTTGATATACAGAATTTCTTTCCAGATCTTACCCATTCACCCCAGGTAAAATATTGCAAAACCTCCGAATTTTAAAGAATCCATTGGATTGGCATGAAATTTGGTATACATATATCTTGATAAAATGACAGGGAATTTCCAACATATAAATAGTTGAGGGCCATCTGCCTAGGAACAATAGGTAAAAGCTGATAAACGGACAGGATTAGAAAGTTTAAAACATCACTAATTAGATCATATTTCAAAACAAAGTAAATAAGTATATTTGAATGTTAATTCTTTTCAAACTAAGATAGTAAAATTAAAATTTTAGGAAAAAAAGATATTTATTATTTCTTGTTCTCAAGAAGTACTTTCATTGTTGACAATATCGAAACATTTTATTATTAAAACTCGAGAACAATTAAAAACCACGTTCATGTTTATATGAAAGTACTTTAAAAATGAAGGTATATTACTCTTGAGAAGAATTAATATTTTTTAACAAACTTGGTATACGACTCATAATATTTGACATCTGATTCTTTCATTTTGAGTTTTAGGACGTGCAAGTTTTTATCAATAATACATTTTTCCCTAAACTGAATAAAAACGTTTCCATATGATTCCAAGGTTTTAAGACATACTGACATTGTTTTCCTGATATTATAAAATACTTGTTAATATCTACTGTATATATAAACTAAAGCTAATAGTGTAGTTTAACATTCAGTTGAGTCCACGATTATTTACCCGTGCGTCATTAATACCTGACGAGATAAAACACATACTTTTGATCTAGCATCATTCTCTTCCACGCATGAAACTAAAGACAAACCAGCAACCGCCTGTTATTAAGTAAAAACACATGTTTTTTTATGAACGCACTAGACTAACTCTATTGCGCACAATAGAGAAAAAATTTCTAGAGGATTTTGGTTCAGAAAAGATGTTAAAAGATATGACACATTATATTATTTTTTAAGTTCCTCCTACAAACATAAAACTGACAAAATGGTCCACTGAAAGCCGTGTAGACAGTGAATATTATTTCTCTCTTTTTGATTTTCAAAAACTTTAATTTTTTTAAAATATTCTAAACTTGCTTTTAAGTTTTCAGTTGACTTGCTTATAGTTGACATTGGCTTTCTGTTTGGATTACTATCACTACAATATTTGCTGTTAAGACCATCAAAAATATTATTTATAATTTTCAAAAATTCGGCAGTAAGAGAAGCCGTTTTGGTGTGTAACTGCCCTACAGATATTGCTGTTGATATTGCTGATTCAATTGAGTTGGAAAAAATTTGTGCTGCTAATTTTACACGCATTTTTTGAAAATTATTAGGGTTTATATGAACGCTTGTCATTTTCACCATGCATTGTGCTCTCACACTGGTTCTATCGATGTTGTATGTGTATTCAATATCTTGCCACGATATTTGTTTAGAATCGGCAAAAAACGTCAACTTTTTGTTAAGAAAATTATTTCTTAGACTTTTTAATAAGTGGGGTGTATCGAACACAGTGAAAATCCTCTGATTTCCTATTCCTATTTCAGGCTGATCCTTACATGCGCCTAACAGCTTAAATAAAGCATCTATTATTAGATGCTTGATCACACAACACTTTTGGTATATACCCAATATTTTGTAATTTTGAAACAACTTCAACTACATTGTTTTTTAAGTTGTCGCTATGTATTGGACCACCTGTAGCAAGCCGCGTAGCCTTATGTAGCAAGCTGCGCATCATGAAAACCAGACCTGTGTTGGCAAGTTTGTTTGTTCTGTTCTTCCTAAAGCACCTAAATCTTGAAACCCTTCTATAATGTCATCTAATTTATTGTACTCCAATTGTTTTTTCAAAGAAATTTCATCAAACATTAACACACAAATTTTTTCCCACTCATCCATTGTCTCTACTTTTTTCTTCAACTTGTCAATTAAGGAAATGTTTAAACCAGTTCTTAATTTTATGACACGCAACCAAGTTTGAATTGTTTTTAGTGAAGGTAAGATTAAGTTAAGAGATCTAATTACAAATTTTTAACAACTAGGAGACTTATAATAAATGGCCAGAGCTAAATCCTTTTCATTGTGACTCCATTGTGAATGAGTTTTGTGTGAAAACTGCATATTAACAAAAGTGTGCACGTATATGCTTTTATTTTCTAACAGTACCTCTATCATGAATTTGGTTGCCGATTTTCTGTTTTTTGTTGTTCTTCTACAACGCTGACTGTTCTTCTGACGGCATTTCTTCTTTAAAGCATTTACTTGATACTCCAATTTTTTTTACCTTCTCCGTCAATTCAGTTTCAAGTTTTGTGGGCAAATTAATATCAAAACTGGAAATATCACTGAGACTACTACTTGATCTCTTAGGCGATGGAGTTGACCTAACCATACAATCGCCACTTGTAGATTTTTTACGTTTCGTACCGCAATAAACGTATGTCGAGCATAATACTGGTGGGATATCACCTAAAATAGGTAATGATTGAAATGTATGTGTAATAATTTTAATTAAAGCAAAACAAGCATCTTCGTTATTTCTGGAGTGATACTAACAACGCATTCATATTTAAAAAAAATCTCTTTTGATTTAATTGTATAAAAAATATATAAATCACTCAATATCAACTGATTTTATATAAAATATATTTTAATAGTATTATTCTCATTGACAAAGCGCATTAGGCAAACATAAAAATATTTCCAAAGTTGAGTACTCACCTAAATCAGTTGCTAACTGTGCAAATTTTAGAGGAACAGCATTTTTCCTTAATAACTTTGTTTGGCCACTTTGGTAAATATGTTCCACTGCATAATGATGCTGGCAAATTACCCTCTGTTTCAGGTCACTGATATCCATCAATATAATATCAATATTTCCGCAGTTTTTTTGCCAAATTTTTGTGCGCTCTACTAGTCCGTTCTTTAACGGTAAAATATTGCAAAACCTCTAAATTTTAAAGAACCGCTTGGATTGACATGAAATTTGGCATACACATAGCTAACAAGTCAAAGAAAAAAAGTGATATTGTGCCGATATGTGCTTTTGCCCTGGGGGTGGTTTTCACCCCCTCTTATGGGTGAAAAAATATTCGTCCAAAGAAAGTCAGGAAATGGATAAACTGGCTAATTTTAAGTAACTTTTGTTCTATAGAGTTTTTTCACTAAGTCAATACTTTTGGAGTTATTTGGCAGTGACTGTTCATTTTTTCAACAAAATAATCGCACGCTTTTAGACGGTTTTTCGCAAATAACTCAAATAGTAAGTATTTTGTCGAAAAAACATTCTTAGCAAAAATATAGCCTGTAAAAAATTTTAAAAAATGGTGTATATATCACGTCTCTACACCTAGTACAAGCAGAGTTATAGCTAATGAAAAATAGGTTCATATTCGTCAAATTCCAAATGGAATATTTTAACATGAAATAACCAAAAATTAAGCATATTTCGGGGAAAACTCATTACAACTTATTTAAAGTGTTTAAAAATCTTCATTTTTGCTTTATAAAAAAAAATTGTAGCATCAAAATTAAACAAGTTAGGCTCAAAATAAAGTTAGTCCCTTTTGGTTTTGGTAAAAAAAATCGAGAAAATCACCCCCTAATTAGCATCTTAAATGAACTTAATCGTTACGACTTCACAAGTTTCTTGACCTGTGTATATATTGTTTATATGATCTGTAAGTTTCATCGGTTCAAAGTCCTTATTATTGAAAAGGCTGTAGTTAAAAGGGGTTGAACGAGTCACTGATCACGAATGTATGCAAATTTAGAAACACCAAATCTTAATCAATTTTTGTCTAACAGTAAAACAAAAAAATACATGATATTCAGAAAAGCAAATCTGACTATTTTTGTTTTTCGAGATTTTTGGTATCTCTAACAATTTAAGTTATTTTAAAAAAAAGCATATTTTTCAAAATTTAAATTTTTAAAAATTTTACTTTACAGATCATATAAACACAACATAAGTAAAATAATTTTTGGAGCGGTGACGATTAATTTCATTTAAGTTGCTAATTAGGGGGTGGTCTTCCCGATTTTTTTTTGCAAAAACACAAGGGACCAACTTTATTTTGAGCGTAACTTGCTTAAATTTAATGTTCGAAACTTTTTGTAAAACCAAAAATAAAGCTTCTTTTAAACACTTTAAAAAAGTTATAGTGGGTTTTCCCCAAAAAGTGCTTAACTTTTTGGATATTTCTCGTCGAAATATTCTATTTGAAATTTGGTGAATATGAATCTATTTTTCATTGGCTATAACTCTGGTTCTACGAGATCCAGAGACCTAACGCGTACAACATTTTTTTTTTACTTTTTTATAGGCTATATTTTTGCTAAGAACGTTTTTTTCGACAAAATACTTATTGGGACCGTGCAAGTTCGGCAAAGCGACCCCTATTTCTACGCTCTATACTAAAATTCGCACTTTTAATTATATTGGCCAATTATATTAGTCCTGGTTACTGGATAATTGTCAAGGCTATAGTCCAAAAAAATAATAAGAAGAAAAAATAAGATTCAGGTGATGTTATGAAAACGTCAACAATTGTATGTAGTAAATACAATTAGTTATTAAAATGCAGTACAGCAAGCAAAATAAAATTAATTAAATTTACCTTTATATAATAATTGCATATCATATCAATATTGTGGAGCAATATATAATTTTTCTGCTTCATTGACAGAAGGTATGAAATATACGTCAATTTAACAATTTCAATTGACAATATGAATTATTTAAGATAGTTGCAATATTTCTCCGCGACTCGCGCAGGGTCGTTTCTCGTTTCCCCTTCCAAGTACTTGCACACCGCGAATAGGTCTGGATCCCGCGTATGAAAAAAAGTTGATTAATAGCAAGCTGAAAATTTGTTAATAGCTTAAGGGTGTCTAGTCGGACAAACTTTGATATATGGGAACACTGGAACAGGGGCAGTTTTAATTGTGGAATAGCTTAAAAATTTGGAACGATCAGACCACGAAAACGGCACATTTATTTTGTCCGACAGAACAGACTTAAACTCTCCGAACAGAGATTAAACTCTCATGCAAAAATCAGACTGCTATTTATCACCTGTCATAATTCTCTAATAGAACTAATAGAAGAATAAAGCTCTATAGAACAAAAGTTACTTAAAATTAGTCAGTTTACCCATTTCCGGACTTATTTTGGACATATATCCTTTCACCCAAAAGAGGGGGTGAAAGTCACCCCCGGGGAAAAAGCACACATCGGCACAATATCACTTTTTCTCTTTGACATGTAAGCTATACGTATGCCAAATTTCATGTCAATCCAAGCGGTTCTTTAAAATTTAGACCAAAAACCGTGAAAGAATGGACTATACGTCTTTCAGGGGAAATTTAAAGAAAGATATATTATTATTTGTTCTATCGTTTCTTTCAAAACATCCCGCGTAAACACACTTATACGTTACAGAGGCCATTTTATCTAAAATGTGAGTCCTTTTTTTTAATTTTGCTATAACTTGTCACAGATAATACACCTATAGGGTAAGTTCGGCCCTGACACTACTCCTACCTCCTCGCAAGTCAGAGAGGGAATGAGAAATCTCGATACGGTTTTCGAGTAGCGCCATCTAGTTGTTGATACGTCTTTCGGTTACCAAGAGGTGAGCTATCTAGAGGAATATTTATAATCAATGGTCGAGTGCACTTATGTATTAACTACGCATAAATCGTTTTTCATCATGACTTCAACAATAATTATTTCACATCTTCGATCGAGAAGTTCGGACATTGGGCAATCTAATTATATTCAAATTTATATTATATTCGCATTAAACGTGCGCATATTTTCTGTCTGTAAATGAAACGATTTTTTTTTAGTTTCTCTTAACTATAGGGTGGCCGGAATGTCCCTTTACACTAAAAATAATAATCTTTCAACAACGCGCCAATATTTGTTGGCGTTCCGGCGCATGCGCATCGTCAAGGGCATCTGTCTGGTCACGCAGACAGATAACAATAGTTGGGATTTAAACATAATGGCGGACACACGTGAGTATACTATTGAAGAGCGTTTGGTCGCTGCAGTGTGGATACACGAACGTCTTCATAACAATAAAACAACGGCCAACATTATGAATGATTTTGTTGTTCGTTTTAAAAAACCAACACCATCCAGATCAACGTTGATGTCGTGAGAGAAGAAGGCTTTTTCATTGAGAACCGTTCTCGACGCACCAAGAAGCGGAAGACCAAGCTCTCAAGCTGAAACTTGTGCCGGCATTGAGGATTTCATTGAACGTTCTCTGAAGAAGTTGAACGCGAAAAGCTCTGCAGAGTTTGGTATTGCACGGTCAGCAATGCAAGATCACATGCAAAAGGATTTACAATCCAAATTATTATTCCGCTGGCTCTCCAAGACGAAATTTTTAAATAATACGACGTGTTCTGAGGAACTAGAAACATCGAATAATTTTAGTGATGACAACTTTAGTATGGTTCTGATTAATATTCGTTCTATAAGAAATAAAACTGACGAATTATTTTTGTTTCTAGAGGAATTAGGATTTCCCCAGATAGTTGCCGTTACATAACACTGGCTTGAAGTAAACGAGCCTTTTTTTGTAGAGACATATACCACAATTGCTAGGTATGATCGTCCAAACTCAGCTCATGGAGGCACCCTAATTCTTTCTGCAAACAATGATTTTTCTCTGATAACAAAATATGACTTTCTGTTGAATGAAGCCTTCTTTGAGTTTTCCTTAGTTTTTAATAAAAATCTTAATCTTTACATTATTTGCATCTATAGATCACCTGACTCTTCCGTGGAACTATTTTTTCAGAACCTGCTAAATTTGTTAGATGACTTGCCTCACAAAAGCAGAAAAAATTCTATGCGGAAACTTCCAACATAAATTATGCTGCTGCTTGTGCTACCCAAATGTTCTTGGTCAACATATTTGAATCATATGGTCTCTCAATGCACGTTAATTCTCCTACAAGGATTACAAAAACTACATCTACCATAATCGATTATATTGTCTCCGATTTCTCACCCCTTGATGTCTGCTCTACAGTTATTAATGCGGAACTATGGGATCATGAAGCAGTATATACGAAATTTAACATCTTCAGCAAACCCTCCTCGAAAACCCGAGGTTTAGGTAGGATTTTTTCCGCTCGGAATTTTCATAAATTCCAAAATTTATGTTTAACTTCTGACTGGCATTTTACTTATACGGACGTGGACTATAATTTCAGTGATTTTTTAAAGAAGCTTGTCTGTGTCTTCAATAAGGCATTTCCTTTAATTACGATTAAGCCAAAACATCGCAAACCCTGGGCTACCAAAGGTATCCGCATATCAGCAAAAAATATGCGTTCACTACTTTATATCAAGAAATTTACTACCAACGTCTCTGTCACTCAATATATCACCAATTACAGAGTCACATACCTAAAACTCATCAAATCAGCTAAAAAAGCCTACTATCAAAATCGTCTGGGAAGCTCCAAAAGTGTTGCAAAAGAAACTTGGTCCATAATAAACGATCTTTGAAATAAAACCCACGCAGCTCAAATATTTGCCCTTCCAAACCCTGAAAATCTAAACGAATACTTCATTAACGTAAGTAAAAATATAGCATCAACTATTCAGTCTCAACAAGATCCCATTTCCTATCTCCCTAATTCAGAAATTGTCTCGAATTCATTCTTTATAAGACCAATCTATAAATCTGAATTGATCCAAACGATCAATAGTATCAAAAGCAAATCATCTTGTAGTACTGATAGATTATCCATAAAAATCTTCTCAAATCTCACAGATAATGTATTAGAACTCCTCGTGTCACTAATTAATGATTCCTTTGAAAATGGTAAATTTCCAGAGTGCCTAAAGACAGCCATTATTATTCCTCTTCATAAAGGTGGCGAAAAATCTAATGCCTGCAACTATAGACCTATTGCCTTACTACCGGTACTCTCCAAAATTATTGAGAGGCTCATAAAAACCCGACTTATGTCCTTTCTCTTTAATAACAATATTTTATCACAAAATCAGTTCGGCTTCTTAACTAATAAATGTACAACTGATGCCATGTTTTCTGTACTTCACGAGGTTTACCAAGCACTAAACAATAATCTTTATACTGCCACTGTTTTCTGTGACTACGCCAAAGCTTTTGATTGTGTAAATCACGACATTTTGATTAAAAAACTAAATTTCTATGGAATTCGAGGTATTTCTTTGAATTGGTTCAAATCTTACTTAGATAATAGGAAACAACTGGTTAGAGCAAATGATACTGACTCTAGTCTCAAAAACATTGTATGTGGAGTACCACAAGGTTCAGTATTGGGTCCTCTACTTTTCCTTATCTTTATAAATGACATCACTAATTTAAAAATCGATGGAAAATTTTTCTTTTTGCTGATGATACCAGTATCACTTGAAACAACTCAACTATTGCAACTCTTCATGCAACTATAACTTCTGATCTTCTTAGGATAAAAACCTGGTCTGACTCTAATTTACTCTCCTTTAACATGGATAAAACGGTAGCATTATCACATAAAGGTGCTCTTCAAACCCTGCTTGTGAATAGCAGCCAGATCTCTACCGTTGATTCTGTAAAATTTCTTGGTATTCTTTTAGACAGCAACCTTAAATGGTTCCTTCATATCGATTTGTTAAGTAAGAAACTCGCCTCAGCCTGCTATGCCGTAAGATCTGTTTCGAAGGAACTCAATTTAGCATCTTCTAAAATAACATATTTTTCTTTGTTCGAGTCTCATCTTCGATATGGTCTTCCTTTTTGGGGGTCTAGTACAGCTGCCCAATTTGATGTTATTTTCAAATTACAAAAGAGAGCAATAAGATATCTGTTTGGCCTCAGAAGAACAACCCATTGCAGAAGTTACTTTAAAGATCACGAAATTTTAACCCTTCCATCTTTGTATATTTTAGAAACTGTTTGCTTAATTCGTAAACACATGCATGTCTTTCCAGTAAGGCCTCATCATGACTACTCCACCAGAAATTCTACTTTTGATGTCTATTTACCGATCCCGTCTTCTGAGTTAGTAAAGAAAGGTATACTATATTCCGCAAAAAAACTATACAACCATCTCCCTTTACAACTTAAATCTGCAACATCCTTTCTCAAGTTCCGTAAAATGACAAAAGCTCATTTATCTAAAAGACCATATTATTCAGTAGAAGAGTTTCTTAATGACTAACTAAGAAATCACAGTAATGTACAAGTAACTAAAGTGTATTTATCTATATTTGGGTGTCACATACAGCAGCTTAAACTTAGTTCCTTTGTTTGTGTTTTATTATATGTTGTATGTTAAATTTTGCAATTTATAGTAATTTTGCAATATATTGGTTTCGTTTTGTTTTTTACTTCACTTTTTTAACTTGTTTATATTTTTTTTTTATTGACGATTTATCTAATTTCATAAAATTGTATTTGTTATTGTTATGTATATCTTTTTGTGGCTCTATGTTAAGCTTTGTCCATAAAATTGTATAATTTTCAGTGACAATAAAGCATATTTCTATTCTATTCTATTCTAAGGCCTTGTTTATTTTCGACAAGATGGCGCTTCACCATGTTTTGCTATCGCTGTTCGCAATCGCCTGAATGAAATCTTCCCGGACCGATTGACTGGGCGAGGTTCCCCAATTCCTTGGCCTCCAAAAAGTCCAGATTTTGCAACAACGGACAATGAACTTTGGGGTTTCATTAAAGAGGAGATTAGAAAAAATGCAGATATGTATCAAATGAGGACTTGCGAAACGGAGTTCGCCAAGCTTTTACGTCATTAACTCTGGCCATGCTAAGACGGATGAGCATACGAACATGACTTCGTATCAAGTTGTGTTGCGACAATGGAGATATGCGCACCGATGTTTTAGATAAATAAATAAGTAATAAATAACTTACAAACAAAATTGTGTTATTATATTTTTTCTCTGTAGTACAACAACAGCAATTCATTAATGTAAAGGGACTTTCCGACCACCCTATGGAAATATAGTTGCACAGGCGAATATTTTTTGTTGCAATTGTTCCAAGCAATGTTAGACAATATACTTAACATAGTAAAAGAGTAGGTGGTAATAGTAAAAGTGGTGGCAGTTTTTGTCGATTTCCTCTTCCAAATCATGAAAAGCATAATATAAATCCATCTTCAAAGCTGAAACATATTTAAATTATTTAAGGAAAGACGTACTCTAGAAGATAAAATCTAAATATAAAGATATGCTCTAGATATATAAATTGGTTTTTAGTTTTATGTTTATATTTTATCTATGAAATGCCCTGTGAATGCAAAAATTTCTACGTGGGAGAATTTGCAAGATCACTAAGTGTCAGGGTAAACAAGCAATGAAACAGACATCAAGAACAGAGACTTCGGGAAATCTCAGATATGCAAACATGTCTGGGAAAATGAGTGCAATGGAAAGATGCATCAAGAATCCTGAAAGAAACACATGAACAAGAGAAAAGTCAAAATAACAGTCCTCATCCTACTTAACGAAGAAAAATGTGTAGTAAACCCATCAGCAAAATGCAGCAGGCTTTGGCTTCCAATACTAAAAGGAGAAGTCAACAACAAGAAAATACCAATAATAGCGGAGTAAAGGAAGTCGAAGAACAAATCACAACAATCTTGTACACGATACGTATGCAACACATAATACACTAACACACTCTACATACAAAACTTAAAAAAAACACTTAATTTATAAGTATTATTTTTTATATTATATTTTTTAATTGCCAGATGACGCTAGTCACCTAATATTTTCACTTCAGTTGCAATGGGTGGGAACACCTCTCAGTACGGATCAATTGGGATATGGAGAACAAGCCTACGTTCCTTCCGATGAAGGCTCCAATAAGAGCCGAAAATCGCGATTCAAGGGACTGGACTGCGCTCCGTATTCTAATTGAAAAGTAGGATTGTTTTGCCTTCGCATTGCAGCTGAATTAAAAATAAAATTTTTATTTTATTTTTATACTTAATTTATACAACATAAAATTATCGACGAACAAATCTCAAAAATCTCATACATCAGACATATGCAATATACAATACACGGACACACTCTACATACAAAATTTAATTTATACAATCATATCTATGATACAAATTACACAAACAAAATAGCGCAAACATAACACATAAAGCCAGTCATTATTTGATATATCTAGGGTTTTTTTGCTTATTTTTTGTTTAGCAAGAATAAATATGTTAAATTTCACCACAATCGTTTTCTTGACTTCTTGATCCTTTTTTTTTGAGGTGTCGAGGTGTTTGCAAAAATTTGCCACCGTCGACTTATTTTTCAATCATCTGGGAGCGGTAACTATTATTATAGGTCACGTGGTACTCCCTCGCGATTTGCGGGACGTTCGTATGTATATGCTTTATATAGACAAGGCGAAAACGGCGGGTTCGTTGGAAAAAATGTTCCCGTGAGATTTTTTTGCATAATCACATTCGTGAGACACCCCAGAATAAGGTTCAAGAAGTCGCCCACGCGAAAAGTGGTCCACATTTGTTTAACAATTTTTTTAAAATAAATTGCAAAAATCAATATTTTTGGTCCGGACAATTTTTTTTAGATTTCTGGACCAATGGCCTTTTAAGACTTAATAACTCATTTAAAAAATATTATGAAAGTCAGAAAGTGACTAAATCAAATTTTAAAGCCCTCCCTATATGATCCTGAAGAAATTTGTGTCATTAATTTATTACTAAGCTGTTATTTTTAATTATTAACAATGAGCGGTAAGATCGTATTGACGCGGCTGTAAATGTGAGTGCGAGTGAGATTCGCCATTGGACTGCCGGAATGACATCTCTTTAGCACTCACCATTGACGGCCGCCTAATACATGTATGGCGCTGATTATTATTAGGTACTTAAAAATAACAGCTTAGTAATAAAATAATGACAAAAATTTCTTCAGGATCTTGAAGGGGGGGGGGGTGCTTTAAACTGTGATTTAGTCACTTTCTGACTTTCATAATAATAACTTTTAACAGAGTTACTAAGCCTTGAAAATTGCCATTTTTCGTTGCCATTACTTATAACTCGAAAACGATAAGCTTTAGAGCCCTTTTTGTCCAGAATGGTCCAAAAAACCTAAAAAAAATACACATAACATAATAATTTACTTAGTTATGTGATATCCACGTTGCATCTCTCATTTTAAAAATTAATTGCTCAGTCATTTTACAGCCGATTTTAAAAAACTTTATATCTCTGGATAGGTGAATGAGCGTTCTTTCAATTTACAAAAAAATATACTGGGTGTTCCATTAAAAAAAAAGTCAACAAAGTTTTTTTCAAAAATCCGCCATTTCTTTTTTCGTACTTGAAAGCGATATAAAAACCTCAATCCATTCAGACAAAACTTTTACTAAAATAAAACCGTTCAGCGAAAGCCGCATATTTCTATCTTGAGCCGTTTACATAAATATTACATAAATATAGTTTAAATGTAGAAGAGCACGAACATTTTAAGGTTGACTTGTGTCTAGTTTAGGACAATGAACATAATCCAAGATATATTGGACATTGAATGTAAACTTAACATATGTCAGTGTTGTCATACTTTCACATCCAATGCCAAATATATCTGCTAATGTGTGAGTCAAAGGTGAATTTCCAAAAAGAATTAGTAAAACAAAATAATTTATGAATGCTGTTTTATACAATTTTAAAAATTTTAGCTTCTCATAACAAAAAATATAATTTAATGAAAGTGTATATTTATATGTTAAACATTCGTATACATTATACAAAAAAATATGGCAACACTGTGACGTACTTTGTTAACAAATAAAACTTTATCTCTTTTTTATCCAACCTATTTTTGGGTGTAGCACTATTTTTTCCACGTGAGTTAACAATCAATAACGACACAAAAACCATGATAAGGCATTTAAAAAAAACTTATTATAATGTACGTACAACCGTTCCCCAATGTTTAAAATTTACGCCACCATGAGAAGCGCTGTCTAAATATCATATCCCATCTATGCTAATCCTCCCAGCGGATATTGAATTTTAAATTGAATATTCGTTGAATGGGGGATTGGCAACACGCATTATTATATTTTAAAATAATTTTTTAATTTTCTTATTATTAAAGTTAGTTTAATTAAAATGAAATAATATAAAAGAACCCCGCAGCAACCTTATGGGAAATGGCTCTCTGTCAAATGCTCTGAAATTTTGGGTTCTGGTAGTTCTTGATGTGTAGAACAAAAAACTCAATGGGCGCGTAGCTCCAAAAATTCATGGTTCTAAGATATAAGCCTTTGAACTTATAGGTAAAATTGACACCATCTATCTATCGCCCGTCGGCAAATTCAAACAAAAATATAACTCCAGACCATCTTTTACCACCTTTAGTCCAGACAAATTAATATATGTATTTAATATATTTTTTACCATCAAAAATGAGATATTTTAATCAAATATTGTATCAAATGTAATTTGCAGAATAATTTTGAATTACGTTCCGCTAATGAACTCGCTTTTTTGTCCTTCAAAGTAGAAAAAAGTTTCAATTATATTGCTTAATAGTATAATTGTCTAACAATTTTAACTGTACTAATCCCCAAGTATAAATTTTTAAGTGCTAAACTGATTGATTTACGATGAGTAACCGGGTTGTAAAAATACCGGCATGTGCCTAGATAAAGGGACATAGGTTTACTCGAATTTCGTAACATACAAATATTATCTCTTTGAATTTGCCGACGGGCGAAATATCGATGGACCCGACTTTACTGTGAGGACGTTTGAGTTGGCATAAATTCATTTTCTCGAGAATGGGTGACTCTGGAGATAAATTACAAATCAGGTCGATTTTTATTTTAAAATTGTAATTTTGTGGCCTATATATCATACTAGTGACGTCATCCATCTGGGCGTAATGACGCAATCGACGATTTTTTTTAAATAAGAATAGGGGTCGTGTGATAGCTCATTTGAAAGGTTTTTAAATTCTCTATTCAATAATATAAACATTAACAATATTGTTTATACAGGGTGGCAAAAAAAATTTTTGAATTAAATTAATTGAGACGACAAGAAGAATTTATATACAGTCAAAACCGTTTATAACAAACTTCAGGGGACTGGTGGTTTTTGTACGTTGTAGCCAGTATACTCTGTAAGCGGTTCTATCTGTTATAACAAACAGGTTGCTATAAACGATATTACACTAGTAGCAACAGTCAGTTCGTTGTAACTTTATGATGCAAAAATGTGTAACTTAATCTACAGGGTGATCAACTTCTGTGACAAAGTCCAATATATCTGTTATTATAAAATATATGAAAAAAAGTTGTTAATAAAAGTTATAGATACCTTTAATGTACACATTTTAAAATTAGTGAGAAATATACAGGGTCCTCCATAACACGGTGCCAAACTAAAGTTATGTTTTTTTAAATGGAACACCCTGTATTTTATTCAAAATCTGGTTTCTCTACATTTTTCTGATTAAAAAGATATAACACTTGTCTAGGGTTATACTGAGTGTTTCAAAGTTATGAGCACTTTTATCAAAAAATCATACTGATTTGATCGCCCTGTATGACTCTAACAGTATAATATAAACTTATTTTTTTACTGCTGTTGACTGTCAATATTAAAGTAGTTTTGCAACAACGTGCAATTTTTTTATCACTACACAAATTGTATACAGGGTAAGTCAAAATGCAAATAAAAGATTTTCTTCATATTTTTAAATAGAACACCCTGTATTTTATATTACCATCGAAAAGTTCTTTCATTATACTTGCATATCTTTTAAATATTCCCTATACCTAAAGTTATTAGTTTTCGAGATATTTTAGTTTTATTGTCGATAACTCATAGATACGTTTATTACAGCAAATTAATTACCCATAATATGAGAAACCTCCAATGAGTTTGTTAATGATAATTAAAATTAGACTGCATTTCATTTTTTCTCCAATTTTATGGTAAATTATATACAATAACGACAATTTTATATTTACTGACAAAATGATATTAATTTTCCGCGAAGAAATGGAAACTATAAATTGCTGCAAGTTTTTGTTTAAGGTGGCTTTGAAATAATTGACACAAGAACTGTCAGATGTAAGAATTTAAATATCTGTACGTTTTTACTTTTGTTATTGATTATAATTGTTTGCCATATTGTTATAATTGTTACCCAACAATGAATTTTAGTCGTGAAGAAATGACAGACATGATATGGTTTTTAGGAGAGTGTTTCAAAAACTCATTAGTTGCCACAAGAATTTATAAGGAATGGTGTCCACAGCGTCAGCAACCAAATAAGATAGCATTTGACAACTTATTAGACAGGTTTAATCGTACTGGCTCTGTTTATGAAGCAAAGGAAAAAACAAAATTCATTATTACGAATGAAAATTAATTAAATGTTTTACTGCCTGTTACAGAAAATCCTCATACAAGTATTCAAAATATTACAAGAGAGCAAGATATAAGTTATGGATCTATCCAGAACATAGTCAAGAAAAACAACAAGCACCCATACATATACAAAAGAGTACAATTTTGTCAATGGTCACAAAAACAAATAGTGATACTGAGAGATTTTTTTGAGTTTGTCCTTTTTTTTTGGAGACGAGGCAACATTCCACAAAAATGGTAGTGTAAACAGACACAATTTTCATTATTATTCCACAACCAATCCGTACTGTGCTCAGACACATAGTCAAACAAGATGGTCCTTAAATGTTTGGGGTGGAATCAGAGGCAATTACGTTATAGGTCCTTCTCTCTATGAGGAATCGGTAAGTGGTGAGGTTTATTTAAATTTTCTAGTGAATCATTTACCTATTCTACTTGAAAATGTACCATTAAACATCCGCCAACATATGAGCCCCTGCTCACCACAACGCACTTCTCAACGATGAACTATTTCCTGAAAGATGGATAGGAAGAGATGGGCCAGTTCACTGGCCACCCAGATCACCAGAATTAAACGAAGGTGACTTCTTTTTTTGGGGTTATATTAAAGACGTAGTCTATAGGGCACCTCCAACAATAGTTGATGATATGAGAGTAAGGTTTCAAAACGCCTTTCAAAGTGTCACACAACAAATGCTTACAAACATCTGTAGGTCTTTTTAAACTCGTCTCCAGGCTTGTGTAGACGTTATGGGAGGTCATTTTGAACACCTTTTATAACATAAGAGGTACGATGAACATTTTTCTTTATTTAATTTAGTTTTTTTAATAAATTTTGATAAATTAAAGTATTGTTATTAATAACTAAGTAATACATGTTGCTATCAACAATAAAACTAAAATATCTCAAAAACTAATAACTTTAGGTATAGGGAATATTTAAAAGATATGTAAGTATAGTGATAGGACTTTTCGATAATAATATAAAATATAGGGTGTTCCATTTAAAATTATGAAGAAAATCTTGTATTTAAATTTTGACTTACCCTGTATACAATTTGTGTAGTTATAAAAAAATTGTACATTTTTGCAAAACTACTTTAATATTGACAGTCAAAAGCATTAAAAAAATAAGTTTATATTACACCGTTAGAAACATACAGGGCGATCAAATCAGTATGATTTTTTAATAAAAGTGCTCGTAACTTTGAAACACTCAGTATAATCCTAGACAAGTGTTATATTTCTAGAATCAGAAAAATGTAGAGAAACCAGATTTTGAATAAAATACAGGGTGTTTCATTTAAAAAAACATAACTTTGGTTTGGCACCGTGTTATGGAGGACCCTGTATATTTCTCACTAATTTTAAAATGTGTACATTAAAGGTGTCTATAACTTTTATTAACAACGTTTTTTCATATATTGTATAATAACAGATATATTGGACTTTGTCACAGAAGTTGATCACCCTGTATATTTATAATATGTTATAACATATTACACATAACATTTAACATATGTGTTTATTGTACTTACGTACTTAAATCTAAATATCTACATACATACATATAATAATATGAAGATATTAGAATAAGTAAAGGTAGTCAATAAACAATACTCATAATATAACGGGTTCTCAAAATCATTGTATTATAAAAATATGGGCATACATGCACTATTTATTTTTAAAAAGACCAAATAATGTAAATTACACCATTGGGCCAAATTGTATCTATTGTCATTTAAATCATGCATTTGTTATAATTGTTTATTATATAGTGTGTAAAAAGGTCATAATTAAAAAAAATTTATGTATCTCTCCGAGGTACAGATATGTATGCTGTAACCAATATTTCAACTGCTAGTGTTCCCAGAAATATGTTTGCTCTAACCAATTTGTTCGTTATAAGCAATGTAAATGCTTTTTTTATATATGTCATTTTACGGGACCTACTATTTTGTTTGTTATATCCGATTGTATGTTATAGCCGGTGTCGTTGTAAGCGATTTTGACTGTAATTTATTTAATTCGAAATACATTTTACTGTTGTCCGAAAACAGGAAAAAATGTTTATTTGATAAATAAATATTGTTTTTCGCTTAAACTCATTATTAAAGCTACCACGCACCTGCCTCTTAGCAGTTTGAACATTTAATTTAAGCGAAAAGCAATTTATTTATTTTTAAAAAGTTTATTTTTCAAGTTAATATTTTTTCTGTTTTCTGACAGCAGTAAAATGTATTTCAAATGAAATAAATTATATACATTCTTCTTTTTGCCTCAATTAATTTAATTAAAAAAAATTGGGCACCCTATATAATTAATTATGTAATGTTTATATTAGTGAATAGAGAATTGAATAACCTTTCAAATGAGCTATCACACGACCCCTTTCCCTTAAATTAAATGTTCAAACTGTTAAGAGGCAGGTGGGTGGCAGCTTTAATATTGAATTTAAGCGAAAAACAATATTTATTTATCAAAAAAATATTTTTCCTGTTTTCGGACAACAGTAATATGTATTTCGAATTAAATAAATTATATACATTCTTCTTTTTGTCTCAATTAATTTAATTAAAAAAAATTTTTGGGCACCCTTTATAAATAATATTGTTAATGTTTATATTATTGAATAGATAATTTAACAACCTTTCAAATGAGCTATCACACGACCCCTATTCTTATTTAAAAAAATCATCGATTGCGTCATCACGCCAAGATGTATGACGTCACTGGTATAATATATATGCCAAAATATTATAATTTAAAAATAAAAATCGACCTGATTTGTAATTTACCTCCAGACTTGCCCATTCTCGAGAAAATGAATTTATTCCAACTCGAACGTCCTCACTGTACCCATAACTTCAGAGGCTTATATATTAAAATCATGATTTTTTGGAGCTACGCGCCCATTGAGTCTTTTGTTCTACACATCAAGGACTACCAGAACCCAAATTTTCAGAACATTTGACAGAGAGCCATTTCCCATAAGGTTTCTGCGGGGTCCTTTGAGAAAACAATAATGAATTATTTTTACTATGAAAAAATAGTATGTGTAACTAGTCATATTAAATTGAATTAAAGATTTGAATTAAACGAAATTTTAATTAAATTGAATTAAACAATTTTTAATATAAATTTGAATTAATTTCTGTACCAGTCAATTAAAAATTAAAATTATAATATATATATATATATATATATATATATATATATATATATATATATATATATATATATATATATATATATATATATATAGTCTTTTGAGTCCCTTTTACTTTTCAGTGTCGGGACTGGTACATCCTTTCACGTGTAGTCTAAGAGCTGGGAGCGGATTTTGTGCGTGATAAGTAATATGGAAAAACTATACGGGGATATGTTGAATTAGTTGCGTACATGACTTTCACCAACGGCCGGAAACCAGAGTTGGGGCCGAGGGTAGTTATAAGGGGTCAAAATCGCGGATTTTATTATTTTTCTTATGACGCTCATGATCGAGATAGTGCACCAAAATTTGGGAATAAGTAGGTCATAGCGTAGCTAAGGAAAATCTCTAGGGGCTCAACGCTGCGTGGCCGACAAAGGGGTGGGGGTAGGGGTGAATATAAAAAATAAAACAGGTTTCTTGCGACGTTCGTGATTGAGATAATGCACCAAAATTTGGGTATAAGTAGACCATGACATAAGTAATTAAAATCCCCAGAGCCGGAAACCAGAGTGGGAAAGGAAGGTAGTTATAAGGGGTCAAAGTTCCGTTTTTTATTATTCTTTTTTGTGACGCTCATGATCTAGATACCGCGCCAAAATTTGGGAATAAGTAGGTCATGACGTAACTAAGTAAAATCTACAGGAGTGGAACGCTGCCTGGTCGACAAAGGGGTGGGGCAGGGGTGAATATAAAAAAATGTAAGGGGTTTTTCGCGACGTTCGTGATTGAGATAGTGCACCAAAATTTGGAAATAAGTAGACCATGACATAACTAAGTAATATCCCCAGAGGCGGAAACTAGAGTGGCGGACGAGGGTAGTTATAAGGGGTAAAATTCGCGGTTTTTATTATTTTTTTTTTTTGTGGCGCTCATGATGGAGATAGTGCACCAAAATTTGGGAGTAAGTAGGTTATGACGTAACTAAGTAAAATCTTCAGGGGCGGAACGCTGCTTAGGGTACAAAGGGGTGGTAAGCAGGGGTGAGCATAAAAATATATGGGGGTTTTTTTGCCGTTCGTGATCGAGATAGTGCACCAAAATTTGGGAACAAGTAGATCATGACATTACTAAGTAAAATCTCCAGGGGCGGAACGCTGCGTGGGGGACAAATGTTGTGCCGGGTCACAAAAAAAATAATACACACTGCGATTTTGACCCCTTAAAACTACCCTCATCCCCAACTCTGGTTTCCGGCTCTGGGGATTTTACTTAGCTAAGTCATGGTCTACTTATTTCCAAATTTTGTCGCAAAAAACCCCTTTTATTTTTTATATTCACACCTACCCCGACCCCTTTATCGGCCACGCAGCGTTCCACCCCTGGAGATTGTACTTAGTTACCTCATGACCTACTTATTCCCAAATTTTGGTGCACTATCTCAATAAAAACGGCGATTTTGACCCCTTATAACTACCCTCATGCCCAACTCTGGTTTCCGGCTCTGAGGATTTTACTTAGATATGTCATGGTCTACTTATTCCCAAATTTTGGTGCACTCTGTCAATCACGAACGTCGCAAAAAAACCCCTTATATTTTTTGTATTCACCCCTGCCCCACCCCTTTGTCGACCACGCAGAGTGCCACCCCTGGAGATTTTACTTAGTTACGTCATGACCTACTTATTCCCAAATTTTGGTGAACTTTCTCGATCATGAGCGTCACAAAAAAAAATAATAAAAACGGCGACTTTGACCCCTTATAACTACCCTCATCCCCAACTCTGGTTTCCGGCTCTGGGGATTTTACTTAGTAATGTCATGATCTACTTATTCCCAAATTTTGGTCCACTATCTCAATCACAAACGTCGCAAAAAACCCTTTATATTTTTTATATGCACCCCTACCCCCACCCCTTTGTCGGCCGCGCAGCGTTCCGCCCCTAGAGATTTTACTTAGTTACGTCATGACCTACTTATTCCCAAATTTTGGTGCACTACCTCGATCATGAGCGTCATAAAAAAAATAATAAAATCCGCGACTTTGACCCCTTATAACTACCCTCGGCCCCAACTCTGGTTTCCGGCCGTTGATGAAAGTCATGTACACAACTAATTCAACATATCCCCTTATAGTTTTTCCATATTACTTATCACGCATATAATCCGCTTCTATCTCTCCGACTAGTGTGTACAAATGTTGACCATTGTTTCTTATTGTATGCTAATCGGCTTGCTTCTGCTATTGTTTTCCCCTTCCTTTGGATGATTTTAGCGACTACTGTATCCCAATCTTCTCTAGGTCTTCCTCTACTTCTTTTCTTTTGTATCCTGGCTTCCCATATTTTCTTCACCGGTATGTTGTCTTTCATTCTTTTCATGTGTTTTCAATTAAAATAATATTAAATTAAAATTTAATTTGATTTAGGAAATTATTTTTTTTAAATGTCATAATTACCTAATTGATATTATATTTCTTTTAAAACACAAAATCGGTGTTAATTAAATAAAAATACACAAAAATAATAACACTGTTTTACTCACAAAGTAATCCCAAAATGACAAAAATTGCATTGTAGCGCTTCTTGGTGAGGGCTTTTGGTACAATAGATATCAAATATATAGTTTATAGCTTTATTGTTTAATTTCTAACCTTGAATTTTTAAATACATAGATGGTTTTTTAATTCCTGGGTTTTCGGTCTGATATAAATAAAACATTTTATTTTGCTTAAACGTTTCGGCTGTTCGCCATAAGCACTTTTAATTATTAAACATTACACTATTGAACGTAATTTATACACAATACACGCATGACATATTTTAAAAATTTTACAAAATGCACATCGTGTTTCTCTAAAATTTTCTCACAATATCTTGGAGAAACATGATGTGCATTTTGTAAACTTTTTAAAATATTACGTTTTGTTTATAACAGACCGAAAATCCAGGAATTAAAAATCCAACTATTTATAGCTAGATACTATAACTACCTTTTTTAGGTTAATTGAAAAAAGTATTTTTAAAACTATTTCACTTGTAATGTTTAATTATTGTTAGCGTAGTTAAAAGAACTATATATTTTGCAAAATTATTTTTATAGGTTCGCTGGATATATGTTAAAGATGTTCCAAACGTCCAGTTGCGTCATATCCGTCTTGAGAACAATGACAACAAACCAGTAACAAACTCTAGGGATACTCAAGAGGTACCCCATTCAAAAGGAGTGCAGGTTCTCCGTATAATGCATGCCTACCGACACTCAACTTCTATCTTTGACGATTTTATACATTATGAAAAGCGGCAGGAAGAAGAGGGTATGCGGAGGCAACCCACTCCCAAGGAAAATTCGGGAGGTGGTAGTGGGGGAAGTGCCAGTGGTAGTCACGAAGGCGGAGGACAAATTAGGGAACATAGAGAAAGGGGTGACCATAGGGGAGGAAGGAATCACGATAGAGATAGGGAAAGGGAGGGTGGAGAGGGAGTGCATCGCTCTGGTGGTGGTGGACATAGGAATAATGAACATCATGGCGGAGGTGGACATAAGGTAAGAACATTACGTTACGGAATGATTTATTAGTAATTTACATATTTTGTTGTACTTGGTAATATAAAAAAACATACTGATGATTTAATTTTATCTGTGTCATTAGTGGCAATTCAGAAATATGCTATAGACTTTAAAGTAGCATTTTAAAAAAGCATTGTCGTTATTTTTGAGGTGCGATATTGGGACAACTTTATTAGAGGATAGTTCATTTGATTACATGCAATATGCTTCAACTCGAGAATACCTGTCAGACAAATAATGGTAGCATGTGATTTGTATTTAAGAATAGAACAACCCCCAGTTATGACAGCGAAATTGTCTTGACTTTAATGCCATTGTAAATGATGAAGAAAAATAAGAAAACACCTGGAAAATTTTATTTATATTATATTTTTGTACCAATCCTTCTGACATTTTCCCTTTATTCTCTGGTCTTGCTTCCCTGTCTTTAAATTTTAGGTCAGTGGACATATTTCACCTTATTCTTCGTCTGTATTATTTTTTTACTTCTGTCGTTGGGCCCGGATCGATCTGGCGGTAGATGTCTGACTTCCACGCAGGTATGCCGGGGTTGGATTCCCAGCGCCGGCGAGAACATCTAGACATTTTTAAAAATGTCTATAGGCCCCAGGTCGACCCAGACTGAATAAAATAAGTACCTCGGGTAAAACCAGTGCTAATAATAGGCGGTTGAATCGTAGCACTGGCCCTGTTACCTTCCTTGTATACCTTAAACCGTAGAGATAGCAGAGTACCCTGCGATAATCCCAAAGCCGCGTTAGCGGTATAAAACGGGAGACTATTATACTACTGAAGAAAGTGAAAAAAGTATATTAAAGTGTGTAAATATATTTAATTTCCTTAGCTAAGCGCTTTCGACATATATGTCATCTTCAGAGCTAATGCTACAATAAAAAGTTAAACTAATGAGTAAAAAGATGTCTGTACAAAGTTTTTAACTTACGTCAAAGTATAAAAAAAGTACCACTACTTCGAGTTGTAGGTGTTTGCATATTACGAAAGTTGGTCTGTTGTGCAACTCCGGATGATGAAAGATTTCAATTTTATTTAAAAATTATAAAACAGTAAAAACAACCACTTAGACGTTACAAACATATAAAATTTGGTCATGGTAAGGTATCACCCAACCATTTTCGGTTGGGTGATGCCCAACAGAGTGATGCGAGCAGTTGACTGACAGTGATTGATTGGACGTTGGATTTTAAATGTTTCATCTGTCCGGTGTTGACATCTGACAGCTGACATTACAAATGAAAATTATTGAAAAATTATTTTACAAGGATAATAATTGAAAACTTGATGTAAAGAAAAATGTACCTTAGATGTCTTGTCATCATCATTCTCTTTGCCTTATCCCTATGCGGTGTCGGCTTTCCTAATTGAATTTCTCCACACAATTCTATCTTGGGTCATATCAATGTCAATCAACTTTACCAACATGTCCTGCCTTATCGTCTCCCTCCAGGTCTTCTTTGGTCTTCCTCGCCTACTCCTTCCAGGAATCTGCACTTCAGCTATTCTTCGTATTGGGTGATTAACGTCTCGACGTTGAACATGACCAAACCATCTTAACCTATGCTCTCTCATTTTGGCATCAATTGGTGCCACACCTAGGCTTCCCCTAATATACTCATTTCTAATTTTATCCTTCTTTGTCACTCCACTCATCCACCTAAGCATTCTCATTTCCGCCACATCCATTCGTTGTTCCTCTTTCTTCTTCACTGTCCAACATTCAGTTCCGTACATCATAGCCAGTCTTATGGCTGTTTTATAGAATTTTCCCTTCAGCTTCATTGGAATTTTACTGTCACACAACACACCACTCGCTTCTTTCCACTTCATCCATCCAGTCCTAATTCTACTGCATGCATCTCCATCTATTTCTCCATTACTCTGTAATACCGATCCCAGGTGCTTAAAACTATTGCTTTTTACAATCAGTTCACCATCCAAAGATACCATTTTATTTGTAGTAACTCTATCTTTAAATGAACATTCCAAATACTCTGTTTTTGTCCTACTAAGTTTTAAACCTTTTTCCTCCAGAGCTTGCCTCCATTGTTCCAGTTTTTGTTCTAAGTCTCTTTCACTATTTCCTACTAACACGACATCATCAGCATACATTAAGCACCATGGAATGTTACCCTGTAGTTTCGCTGTTATCTTGTCCAAAACTAATGAGAATAAATACGGACTAAGCACAGAGCCTTGGTGCAATCCTACTTTCACATAAAATTCATCAGTCTCTCCCACACCTGTCCTAACACTAGTCGTTACTCCCTCATACATATCCCTCACAATCTTTACATATTCACCAGGGACTCCTTTCTTATTGAGTGCCCACCACAGAATCTCTCGAGGAACTCGTATCATATTAGTCCAGAAAGCCACTGCGCATCCGCTAGGAAAAATATTCTAATTCGGATTTTTTGCACAATCTTACTCAAAAAGGACTCCTTTTAACAAATTTGCATGTTGCCAGGACCAAAAGGTGGTCAAAAAATTTTTAAACGTTTTTTTTTTTTGTTTTTTTCCTAAAATTATTTTTTTTTTGCATGGAACAAAGTTTTTTTAGGTTTTTTGGATCATTCCAAACAGAAAAGGTCTTTAGTGACTTTTCTCTAAAAATAATAGTTTTTGACATATAAGCCAGCGTTTCCCAAACTTATTTTTCCGTGGCCCGGTTATTTTTGTTCTTATCCTTCGTGACCAACTAATTGTTTTGCATACCCTGTTGTGTGTGTACAAGAAAACATATTTATTTAAATATTTATTATAGTTTTATATATTTTAATAAAGAATTATTGGCTCAAACCAAAATGTAATAAAACAAAATAAAAATCAAATACTTTGTTAATGAGAAGTATGCAGTTGTTTCTAGTTAAATAAAACCTTCGCATTTGGAGGAAAAGATGTTAATTTTATCCTCAGGTCCGGTTCGACTTCCAAATGGTTCCTATATTATTTTTTATTTTTGAGGAAAACCAGTGTTGAGAACCCTGACTAACACTTATAGGTCGTAATAAAAGGAATTGGAAACTTTATCGCTTTTAAAAATATTAATTTTATAAAGACAGCCAAAAATCTATCAGTAGTATTTTATGAAATATGTCTTTGAGTTTCTTATCACATATGATAGTTCAATTTACTGAGTCAATATCTAAATCCGAAAGTCCTATGTCTCGGATTCTACGTCCATTGTAAATGGATTCCTTATCCATTTGTTGCTGTGGATGGGGGGAAAATATTTCTTCAGATTTGCCTCCAGTCCTAGCAGGTGTTCCTTGAAAGTCGCTGGAATCTCATCCGGCAATGAATTCACGTTATACTCCTTTTGTGGTTCTCTTAGCTTTGTAATTTCCTACTTCCGCGCGGCGTGTCCACAAATTAAGTTTTTTTATTACAGCTTCCCTTCTCTTGTCCTTTAAATACAGTCACATTGCTACCTTGTAATGTCATATTTAAATTGTTCAAGAAGTCAAAAATATCACAAATATAGGCTACCTTGATTAACCAATTGATATCATGAAAACCGTATTTAAATTGAAATATTGCATCCCTTGTCGTTGGTGGATGTTATTCTAAGAACATTGAAATTCCTTCCTTCAGTTGAATAAGTATTTTTACAACATTCCCTTTTGATAGCCAAAGCAGAGAATACTCTTGAGTTCAGTGGGCGAGATTTTATGAAGTTTATAAATTTTACACACTCTTGCGTAGATTCGGTTAAAAACAGTGGCATATTTTTTGACAGCTAATCCCTCTCTGGGATACTACAATGCACCCAAACACATTATTGTGCTACGGCTTTGATCCTCGGAAAAGCCTTGCGTCAGTCAGAGCACGGCCTTAGGGCTTGTCCATATGAGGGCAGTTTGCCAACCTCGACTGCGCGGTTTACCTGTTTTCCCCCTGTTTTCCTTGGTAACTTCAAAGGCGGTATTAGGGTGAGATCAAGTAAAACAGGTAAACCGCGCAGTCGACGTTGGCAAACCACCCTCATATGGACAAGCCCTTAAACAGCAAGATGTGAAACGACGAGGCGATCCGGCATTTTGCTTTCGTGGCCCGGTACCGGGTCGCGACCCACTATTTGGGAAACGCTGATATAAGCGATTAAAAATTGAAAAATTGCGAAATCGGCCATTTTTAACCCTCAAAAACTATGTGAAAAACTGAAAATTTGAATGTTCCCAAGGTAGGTAGATATTCTTTAAACATCGATTGATGAAATCCCGAAGAGTTTTTTGCAATATAATATTCAAAACTCCTTTGTTTTTTAATTGATAATCAAGCGTGTGCGACACTATTTTCCACCGACAGTATGGTGCAAATGAAAGGAATAAATTCGTTATTTCGTAAACCGGCGACTTTAAGGAAAAATCCCGAAACAGGTCGATTTGTATTTTTATGTTACGATAATATGGTATACTAGTGACGTCATCCATCTGGGCGTGATGACGTAATCGATGATTTTTTTAAATGAGAATAGGGGTCGTGTGCTAGCTCATTTGAAAGGTTCTTCAATTCTGTATTCAGTAATGTAAACATTTACATAATTATTTATACAGGGTGTCCTTCTACTTCTTGTTTTGTCAAATAATTTAATTTAATAAAAATTTTTTGGACACCCTGTATAAATAATTATGTAAATGTTTACATTACTAAATAGGGAATTGAAGAACTTTTCAAATTAGCTACAACGCGACCCCTATTATCATTTAAAAAAATAATCTATTACGTCATCACTCCCAGACGGATGACGTCACTAGCATACCATATATTCCACAATATCATAACTTAAAAATAAAAATCGACCTGTTTCGGGTTTTTTTCTTAAAGTAGCCGGTTTACGAAATAACGAATTTATTCCTTTCATTTTCACCATACTGTATACACATTCAACAGTGGAAAATAGTGTCGCGCACGCGTGATTAGAAATTAAAAACAAAGGAGTTTTGAATATTATATTGCAAAAAACTCTTCGGGATTTCATCAATCTATATCTAAAGAATATCTACCTACCTTGGCAACATTCAAGTTTTCAGTTTTTCACATAGTTTTTGAGGGTTAAAAATGGCCGATTTCGCAATTTTTCAATTTTTAATCGCTTATATGTCAAAAACCATCATTTTTAGAGAAAAGTCACTAAAGACCTTTTCTGTTTGGAATGATCCAAAAAACCTAAAAAAAAAATTGTCCATGCAAAAAAAATAATTTTAGGAAAAAAACAAAAAAAAACGTTTAAAAATTTTTTGACCACCTTTTGGTCCTGGCAACATGCAAATTTGTTAAAAGGAGTCCTTTTTGAGTAAGATTGTGCAAAAAATCCGAATTAGAATATTTTTCCTAGCGGATGCGCAGTGGCTTTCTGGACTATATGCTTTCTCAAGATCAATGAATACCATATGAGCGTTTGTTTCTTTACTGCTTTATTTTTCCATCAACTGCCTTATAATGAAAATTGCATCTGTTGTTGATCTGCCCTGCATATAGCCAAATTGATTATCGGATATTTCGGTCTCTATTCACGTATCCGTCTATCAATTACTCTTTCCCATATTTTCATGGTGTGGCTAAGCAGTTTTGTAGCCCTGTAGTTTGTACATTGTTGCATATCTCCCTTGTTTTTGTAAACAGGTACCAGTATACTGCTTCTCCATTCGTCTGGCATTTGTCCAACTTTGTAGCACAATTAATTTTATGAAACAGCCCCACGAATGGAAGCCAAACTTTATGTAGCGGCCCCCACGTTCTAGGGTGTCATTTTATGAAACACGACAAAGAATGGAAGTCATATGGGGCCATTTTAATGCAAGACAAAAGATAGCCCCTGTTGTTTTATGAAACATGACTAATTAGATAAACAAAGATATACTTAGAGTGGACAAAATTCGTGCTACATAATTTATTAAGTACCTCGGTTGCTACTGTCTCAGAGATTTTAGGGAGTGGATTCTTTAATAGATGTTATGATATACTCTTATTAGCTTAGAAAAATTAGAAAGATAGAAAAATCGAAATAAGGATGTGAAAAAAAAAATAAAGAAAAATACAAAAAAATAAAATATTGGGCGCCATTGGTTACCTAAGGGAAACCAAACTTTATACAAAAAAAAATAGAAATAAAACAAAGAAAGATAAATTAAAATAAAACAAAGAAACATAGTCAAATAAAATGATATACATAATATACAAAATGTTATAATGTAACTTACCTCCTTTACTTTACACTCAAAATTATATACTCAGTCAATGTTTTATCGTTCTTACGATTCAAGAGAGAAGGGAAGAAAATAAATTATATGTTGAAAATCAAACATTATTTATTAAAAACAAAAAAATTAATCTCTGATCTCTCTGTTATAATTAGAGACCAGATTACCAATTAATCAAAGATGAAACGAACAGTTTTACAAATATAAAAATTATACCTTAACAATTAGTGTCCTGGCTTCTTCCTCGTAGCTTGATTCGAAAGTCCAAGGCGCTATTGCACTCGCGAAATACTTCACTGTCGTTAGTGACAGCAAACAGTACATTGTTTATAAACAAACATTACTATAGAAAAATTCAGCTTTCACTTGAAGATAAATAGTTTAAAAGTTCGTTAAACTGGATCAAATTTACTTTTACTTGAACAAAATTATTTAGTTAAGACTCGAACATAAATAGTTTAAAAGTTCGTTAAACTGGATCAAATTTTACTTTTACTCGAATAAAATTATTTAGTTAGACTCGAACGTGATTATTGAAAGTTCATTAACTTTGACCAAAATAAAGTATGTGAGCATACTACATGTTTTAACTGCACTGTTCAACATAGTAATGAGAAAATTGAACTCTTCTCTCCTACTTCTGGTTCTGACTGCTTAAATGAAATTAGTGGATACCAAAATTGGTATAAAATGGTAACGACGATTTGCTTAGAAACAGCGGGAAAATCGCCGGGGTTCACTATACACCATCACCTTCACCGGGCTGGAATTAACCTAGCCGGCTGGGAAACTGGAAAACTACATTCCGAAACACTTAATGGAACTCAACTCCATGACGATGGCCCTAAGGGAACCAAAACTCAACTTAACTCGATGATGGCCCTGGGAGAACTCTTCTCCATGACGATGGCCCTAAAGGAACCAAAACTAAACTCAACTCGATGGTGGCCCTGGTGGAACTGATCACTCAACTTCACTTGATGGTGACTTCTACGGAACTGCTTTCTAGGACCGCTAACTCGATCCTTCTAAAACTTGGGTTCCTCTCCCAAAAAAAAGTGACTTCCTACTTAGACCAATAGGAATCATACCAGATATTTCCCTACCAATCAAATGGTCAGAAAAAACTCTCAAGGCATCCCTCGAACGCCATGATGGTCCTACCTTCAACCAATTACAAGTACTTAAACTTCGCAATAACAAAATCTCTCGAGTTTACACGAAATGCGATGAATCACTCATACAATTACAGTTAGTTTTTAGAACCAATATTTAAGAGCTGAAAAAGCAATCGACTAATCCTTCCTGCTCTAATACAACCCTCAATAAATTTGTGTCTGAGAAAGTCATAAAAATCTTTCATCTTCTAGACTGCAACAGTCTAGAGCATAGCAGGGGTTCTTCCTCTAGCTATTTGGATATACCGACGAACACATAACCGACAAACCAAAACTGTAAATATCATAAAAACCTTTTTACCTTGTAAACTACAACAATTCAAGGGTTTATTGAAAAATATTCCGTTTCTTAAATGCGTAGGATATAAACAATTTGGGGCACCTTTGTACACCAAATTTCAAAGAATCGCAAAAACCGAAATAAACATCCAAATCCCGTGAGAATTGAAAAACGCCATACTCTGCACTTTGCGGAAGATCGATATACAGGGTGTAGCGAAAGTGTACAACTGTAAACTGAGTCGGAATTTTCAAATATTTAGACGGAGGACTTTCAGCGTGTTTCACTGCCTCCCCCACGATTTCAACGTCGTGCAAACCAGTTTGAAATCGGAACCAAACACCAAAAAAAAAATGAAACGGTCAAAACAAAAAAAAAAGAAGATTAACCTAATGCAATCCCAGAACAAAAAAAAACTGGACATTCGACTTGACGAGTCGACTCCAGGGACGGTTCGTTGGCTCTAAAGACCTCTAAAATATTTCAGTAATGACAACACGACAGTGTTGTCCCAAAACACAAATAACTAATTCGTCGTGTAATTGCTCAGAGACCTTAGGCTCACGCTAACAAATACACTACACAACTCATCGACAAAAACGAAAACATAAAATACAATAACGCTACACGTCATCTTAAGCTCAAATAAACTAAAAAAAATGCGATAACGCAACGCGTCATCCTAAACGCAAATAAAACTCAAACGCTATCGAACAATACGACCGCACTGCGCGTCATCGTTAACAAAATAACGCACAAAAAAACGACGACGACGCTCTGCGTCATCATCAACAAAAATCTAGCCAAGGTATGTTATCGTTTTTTCGGAAGCAGAGGTTTCTTTCAACCTTGACTAACACCACGAATAACATACGAATAATGATGATATATATACATCATTAACGCCATAAAAAAATAACATGTTGTCCTTGTTTTGGATGCGTAAAGTCTTTCATTTACGACTAACACCAAGGACAACATATTATGGATGCATAGGAGTATCTCATCCCTGACTGATACCATAAAAAAACCATGTTGTTTTGGATGCGTAAAGTCTTTCATTTACGACTAACACCAAGAACAACATATAATGGATGCATAGGAGTATCTCATCCCTGACTAACACCATAAAAAAAAATACCATGTTGTTTGGATGCGTAAAGTCTTTCATTTACGGCTAACACCAGGGACAACATAGTTTGATAACGCTATAAGCTGTTATCAAAAAAAACAAACACACATACACACAAAAAAAGGAGTTACCGATAGTTTACGAACCATTTTAGTTCTTCAAAGCTAAACTATCGTTGGCAACTGGACAAAGATATTTACAAAAAGGGTGGTGGATGTTTAGATTAGTTGTGATAACCAGAATGAATGATATCTAACGCGTTATCAGACGCCTAATAATAGGTACATTTTCGGTTAAGTCTTAATCGGGTAGTTACATGATCGGTAGTGTCTAATATTCCGGGATACACAACCAAAAAAAAATAACCATATTCCACCAAAGATATAGAAAATTAAAATGAGACTAAGTTTTACTAACACCCTTAAAATCAACAAAAAGTTTGGTCGGGGTAGCAAGAACTAAAATCTGACTAAACTATATACAAATATTTACAATAAATAGGACAAAGTTCATCTAAGTGTAACTTTTCCTCTAACACGGACAAAATAAAAATATCGAAGATGAAGTACGCAAAGGCGTAAACAGAATAAAAAAGAAAATAAACGAAAGAATTAAGCAAGCAGTCAAAGGAGACGATAAAATCAAAAACTAAAAGGAAAATAAAGAATACTTTAAGAACTATTCTTCACAACAAAACAGATTTAAAATAGTCGATTACGGTCCTGTCCAAAAATAAAAATTGTGATTTTACACATACAAAAAATAACTGAACAGCAAAACATTTTCACAAACTAGTTGGATTCAAAGACATGCTTGTGATAAGTTTACCAACAGAGCGCAAGAATTCCTAAAAGCACCGGATCTATTGCTGAATTGCAACCATGAATGACTTCTCATTCCGACGGGTCAACTGCCGAGTTTATCCCAAATCAAAACCCTAAGCTTCCCCAGTGTCTGGTCATTCACACTGCCAAACAACAACTCCTAACAACAAAAAAATCGGAACTCATAGGCCCCATAGGCAATAGCAAACCAAAAGCAAAAAAAATGTTTACCATCCGTCGGCAAAACTTCAAAAAAAGTAAAATAAAATAAAGAACAGTATTAGTTCTTTCTGAGTCAATCTAATGTAGTACAAAAAATAACAATGTGGTCCAAACATAAGGTGAGTTGACTAACAAACAAACACAACATAGGCCCATACCCAAAAATTTGTTCTAATAACAACTCAAACAAAATCGATTGCCAAGAACGTCAGACGAACTTGCATCGAACCAAAATATCGAACGTGTAGACTTCTTTCGAAAGTCCACCATCGAAACTAATATACCGAACGTGTAGAGTGTATTTACCCCACCATCGGAAAATAATACTTAAAAGACTGTAAGCCCTGAAAATTTTCAGAAAATCTCTTAAGAAAAGAAAAATTTAGACCACAAATACTGATGTAAGAAAAACTAAAATAAGTACTACAATCTACCATACTAAAAAAGTTGACTTATAGGTAAGTTCGCTATTAAAGACAAAACGACGTTTATCAAGCTGATCTCCTACAAAAAAATAAGAAAAAATAAACAAAAATTTCGGACCGTAACACACAATAACTCAAAAAAAAAATAATTTTCAAACCTAACAGATTTTTAATCCGTCGAACATCTCAACAGATTCAAAAATACGAAAACAAAATGGCAAAACAAAATATATAGGCTTTACCTAATAGTTAATCTGTTAAATGATAAGAAAATATTTAAAAATTGTTATTTAAAATTAAGCTAAAGTCGAAAATGAAAATATTAACGACAAAAAATGAAAATTAATTTGAATTACGTTGTTTTAGACAAAAAAGGTTATTGTCTAAAATTTAAATTGCTGAATGTTTCTATTTAATCAATTACAAAAAAAATTTTACAGTTTTCTTCGTTATTTTAACGAAAAAACATTTTTTACAAAACATTGTAAAACATAAACACAAACAATAAATTAATATCCTTTCTCTTGATCGTAAGACATTGCTGAGTAGGTAAGTTACAACACAAAAAATAATAAAATTTGAAAATAATAGTATTTATTTTCATAAATCAAGCGTAAACACAAAATTATACCAAATGCAACGGGGTAAAAATTCAACAACTGTTTGTCATACCCTCGTAATCGAAAAAGGTTTTCGCCGGTCGGCCAGAGCATCCATCGGCTGACGGCTGGGATCGCTAACTGCGGAGAGTTCAAAATTCTCTCGCGCCGGAAAAATATGGGTTACAGCTGATCGTTTGGACTACGATCGAACGAAGGCAAATAAAATGTAACTAGAATCAAATATGCTAAAAAATAGATAGAAAATACTATAGAATGCTAATAATTAAAAGATGTCCCAGGTTGGCTGCGTCATTTTTATGTAAGATAAGCTAATAAGAATTAGACAAAAAATATAGCTCGAACGTTGCGGCGCCATTTTTATGCAGCACAATTAATTTTATGAAACAGCCCCACGAATGGAAGCCAAACTTTATGTAGCGGCCCCCACGTTCTAGGGTGTCATTTTATGAAACACGACAAAGAATGGAAGTCATATGGGGCCATTTTAATGCAAGACAATAGATAGCCCCTGTTGTTTTATGAAACATGACTAATTAGATAAACAAAGATATACTTAGAGTGGACAAAATTCGTGCTACATAATTTATTAAGTACCTCGGTTGCTACTGTCTCAGAGATTTTAGGGAGTGGATTCTTTAATAGATGTTATGATATACTCTTATTAGCTTAGAAAAATTAGAAAGATAGAAAAATCGAAATAAGGATGTGAAAAAAAAAATAAAGAAAAATACAAAAAAATAAAATATTGGGCGCCATTGGTTACCTAAGGGAAACCAAACTTTATACAAAAAAAATAGAAATAAAACAAAGAAAGATAAATTAAAATAAAACAAAGAAACATAGTCAAATAAAATGATATACATAATATACAAAATGTTATAATGTAACTTACCTCCTTTACTTTACACTCAAAATTATATACTCAGTCAATGTTTTATCGTTCTTACGATTCAAGAGAGAAGGGAAGAAAATAAATTATATGTTGAAAATCAAACATTATTTATTAAAAACAAAAAAATTAATCTCTGATCTCTCTGTTATACTTAGAGACCAGATTACCAATTAATCAAAGATGAAACGAACAGTTTTACAAATATAAAAATTATACCTTAACAATTAGTGTCCTGGCTTATTCCTCGTAGCTTGATTCGAAAGTCCAAGGCGCTATTGCACTCGCGAAATACTTCACTGTCGTTAGTGACAGCAAACAGTACATTGTTTATAAACAAACATTACTATAGAAAAATTCAGCTTTCACTTGAAGATAAATAGTTTAAAAGTTCGTTAAACTGGATCAAATTTACTTTTACTTGAACAAAATTATTTAGTTAAGACTCGAACATAAATAGTTTAAAAGTTCGTTAAACTGGATCAAATTTTACTTTTACTCGAATAAAATTATTTAGTTAGACTCGAACGTAATTATTGAAAGTTCATTAACTTTGACCAAAATAAAGTATGTGAGCATACTACATGTTTTAACTGCACTGTTAAACATAGTAATGAGAAAATTGAACTCTTCTCTCCTACTTCTGGTTCTGACTGCTTAAATGAAATTAGTGGATACCAAAATTGGTATAAAATGGTAACGACGATTTGCTTAGAAACAGCGGGAAAATCGCCGGGGTTCACTATACACCATCACATTCACCGGGCTGGAATTAACCTAGCCGGCTGGGAAACTGGAAAACTACATTCCGAAACACTTAATGGAACTCAACTCCATGACGATGGCCCTAAGGGAACCAAAACTCAACTTAACTCGATGATGGCCCTGGGAGAACTCTTCTCCATGACGATGGCCCTAAAGGAACCAAAACTAAACTCAACTCGATGGTGGCCCTGGTGGAACTGATCACTCAACTTCACTTGATGGTGACTTCTACGGAACTGCTTTCTAGGACCGCTAACTCGATCCTTCTAAAACTTGGGTTCCTCTCCCAAAAAAAAGTGACTTCCTACTTAGACCAATAGGAATCATACCAGATATTTCCCTACCAATCAAATGGTCAGAAAAAACTCTCAAGACATCCCTCGAACGCCATGATGGTCCTACCTTCAACCAATTACAAGTACTTAAACTTCGCAATAACAAAATCTCTCGAGTTTACACGAAATGCGATGAATCACTCATACAATTACAGTTAGTTTTTAGAACCAATATTTAAGAGCTGAAAAAGCAATCGACTAATCCTTCCTGCTCTAATACAACCCTCAATAAATTTGTGTCTGAGAAAGTCATAAAAATCTTTCATCTTCTAGACTGCAACAGTCTAGAGCATAGCAGGGGTTCTTCCTCTAGCTATTTGGATATACCGACGAACACATAACCGACAAACCAAAACTGTAAATATCATAAAAACCTTTTTACCTTGTAAACTACAACAATTCAAGGGTTTATTGAAAAATATTCCGTTTCTTAAATGCGTAGGATATAAACAATTTGGGGCACCTTTGTACACCAAATTTCAAAGAATCGCAAAAACCGAAATAAACATCCAAATCCCGTGAGAATTGAAAAACGCCATACTCTGCACTTTGCGGAAGATCGATATACAGGGTGTAGCGAAAGTGTACAACTGTAAACTGAGTCGGAATTTTTCAAATATTTAGACGGAGGACTTTCAGCGTGTTTCAACTTCCATAATTCTATTAAATAGACCTGCTAGCCACCTTGTTCCTGTCTCTCCCAATGCTCTCCATACTTCCCCAGGAATATCATCTGGTCCTACCGCTTTTCCTTTCTTTATTTTTTGAAGCGCTTGAGCCACTTCTTTGTTTGTTATTTTGGTGACCATCGCTGCTACTGTCTCCGTTGACTCTACAGGCTTGTCTATCAAATTCTTCATTTAATAAGCTGTCAAAGTACTTTCTCCATCTCTTTTTGACATCCCTTTCGTGAACTAGTATTTTATTATTTTCATCTCGGATACATCTAATCTGATTAAAATCTTTTGCTTTCTTTGCTCTCTGTTTGGCTAATGGGGTGTCCCAGAAGTAGTGGAACGGTCGAATATTTCGCGAACTGAACATCGGATCGTAAAACTGAAAAATCTATCGAATGACACCAAACACGACCCCCCACTCCACCCCCTGCAGTGAAGTGGGAGGTAACTTTAAAATCTTAAATGGAAACCTCCAGTTTTTATTGGAGATTTGGATTCCTCACGTAAAAGTTAATAACTTTTATTCGAGACATTTTTTCGAGTTATCTATAGATGGCGATATAATCGGAAATAACGATATATCGTGACGCCCTAGGTATATTATAGAAACGGTCTAATATCTCGAGAAATACACTTCCAAATAAAAAACCAAAAAATAAGTATTTATTATTTTCAAAAAGCTATCGAATAACACCAAAAATGACTTCCCATCCCCTGGAGGTGGGGTGGGGGGTAACTTTAAAATCATAAATAGGAACCCCCGTTTTATATTGCAGTTTTGGATTCCTCATAAAAGAATAAGTAACATTTATTCAAAACATTTTTAGAATTGTTGATAGATGGCGCTAATAAATCGTTTTTTTTTTTCGATTATAGCGCCATCTATCAACAATTCTAAAAAATGTACTTATTTTTTCATGAGGAATCCAAATCTGCAATAAAAAATTAAGGTGCCTATTTAAGATTTTAAAGTTACCCCCCACCCCACCTCCAGGGGGTGGGGTGGAAAGTCATTTTTGGTTTTATTCGATAGCTTTTTGAAAAATAATAAAGACGTATTTGTTTATTTTTCATTTGGAAGTGTAGTTCTTGAGATATTAGACCATTTCTATAATATTCTTATGGTTTTATGATATATCGTTATTTCCGATTATAGCGCCATCTGCCCATAATTCGAAAAAATATCTCGAATAAAAGTTACTTACTTTTACGTGAGAAATCTAAATCTGCGATAAAACCTGGGGATTTCCATATACGATTTTAATGTTACCCCCAACCCCACCTTCAGGGGTGGAGTGGGGGGTCGTGTTTGGTGTCATTCGATAGATTTTTGAAAATTATTGCACGCGTATTTTTCAGTTTTTTGATCCGATGTTCTATTCGTGAAATATTCGACCGTTCCGCTACTTTTGGGACGCCTTGTATATCTTCTTTTCGCCTTCCCTGGTATCAAGTTGATCGTATAGGTTTGAATATGCTTCTGCTTTGGCTTTTGCTACTGCTACTTTCGCTTCCTTTTTCGCCACCATATAGTTATGAAGATTTGTGTCGGATCTGGTTTCTTGCCACTTTTTATATAATGTTCTCTTCTCTTTTATTTTTCCTTGTACTTCGTTTGAACACCACCAAGTCTCTTTATCCTCAAACTTTTTTCCTGACGTTTTCCCAAGTATTTCAATAGCAGTCTCTCTAATACTACTGGGCATTTTTCTTCAAATTGTATTAGGGCTTCTTTTCATGTTCCAACATATTTTTTCTACTATTCTTCTCCTGAAAGACCTTCTTTCTCATCTTTTAGCAGCCACCACTTGATTTTTTGTGGTCCTCTCCGATATTTTTGTTTAGTTTCGATTTTTGCTTCGATGTCCAGAACAAGCAGCTTATGTTGTTGGCTTACTGTCTCACTATTACCTTGCAGTCCTTGCATTCACGTATGTCTTCTTTCCTTATCATGAAGTAGTCTATTTGGGATTGATGTCCACTTTTGTAGGTAATAAGTTGAGTTTCTCTCTTTTTAAAGAATGTGTTAACAATCGCCATATCCAATGCTGTTGCTAATTCAAGCATGTCATCTCCAGCTTCATTTCTAGTTCCAAAGCCTAATCCCCCATGTATTGCTTCGTATCCTGCCTTGGTTTGGCCCACATGTGCATTGAAATCACCTCCTATTATAACTTTCTCCTCTGACGGAATATCACTCAGGACGTCTCCTAATTGGTCATATAAAGCTCTTCTTTCATTCTCACCCAGACCTGTTTGAGGAGCATACACACACACAACATTCAATACCTCTTTATCAATTACAAATTTCACTGCATCATTCTATCTCTCGTTCTTACAACTTCCACTACGTTATCTTTCATTTCACTATCAGCAATTATACCAACTCCATTTCTAGTGTTACTACTCCCTGCATACCACAATTTGTAACCTTCACCTAGTTCTTTCGCCCTTTGACCTCTCCACCTCTCCGCCCTTGAATGCAAGCAATTTGAACTCTCCTTCGTTTGAGCGCATCCACTAACTCCAGACTCTTGGTGTTCCCCCTGAGATAGTCCTCACCCGGAGATCCGAACGGAGGCTCATTTTGCTTCCGGTATATTTTACCTCAGGAGATGCCATCATTTCAGTATAAGTTTTTATATCTTTGGAGAAGGTCTTTTCATTTTTATGACCTGAAAAGATTTTGTTTGGATATTTGATGCCTGAATGCCTTTTCTATCAGCACCATACCCTGCCCTGCACCTTTAGCCAATACACCACCAATGCAACCAAAGTGCGGTATTAGCCCATACCCGCCTGCATTTTTCTGTATAGGCCAGGATCCCTACTGTAAGGACTGCCCTATTGGGACCGTGCAAGTTCGGCAAAGCGACCTCTATTTCTACGCTCTGTACTTTTATTCGCGCTTTTAATTATATTGGCCAATTATATTAGTCCTGGTTGCTGGATAATTGTCAAGACCATAGTCCAAAAAAATAATAAGAAGAAAAAATAAGATGCAGGTTATGTTTAGCAAACGTAAACAATTGTATGTAGTAAATAAAATCAGTTATTAAAATGCAGTACTGCAAGCAAAATACAATTAATTAAATTTACCTTTATATAATAATTGCATATCATATCAATATTGTGGAGCAATATATAATTTTTCTGCGTCAATGAGAGAAGGTATGAAATATACGTCAATTTGACAATTTCAATTGACAATATGAATTATTTAAGATAGTTGCAATATTTCTACGCGACTCGCGCACGGTCGTTTCTCGTTTCCCTTTCCAAGTACTTGCACACCGCGAATAAGCCAATGTATTGTTGCCCGTATCCCGCCACTAGGAGGCACATACTTTATTCGGGATACCCCTTAGATATCTTGTACAAATACAATAATAATTTAATTGTCTAAACGTATCTATTAAACATATATACACTGTGTCATGACAAAAGGAAGAAGATAGTTTTAAAATCGATATGAATAAAAATTCAATTTGTTAAACTCTGAATGGTTTTGTTTATTCAAAATCTTCTTTTATCCCTAATATGAACGATTAAGATCTAAAATAAAAAAAGAATTAAGACCTAAAATCATTCATATTAGGGATAAAAGAAGATTTTGAATAAACAAGACCAAGACCATTCAGAGTTTAACAAATTGAATTTTTATTCATATCTATTTTAAAACTATCTTCTTCCTTTTTATGTATTATATGTTACCGTTATTTTATGTGTATATGTACGTGTACCGTTAAAACCCGAATTTACTAGGAAAAACTAGTTTTAACTAAGCGCTTTAGTCAATTCTAATTTTAACTAGTCAAAACTAGATTTGACTGCTAAATTCGGTCAAAACTACAAATCGCGAACGGATTTCATTTAGAGTAGTTTATATGCGATTCTCTTGTGATTGCATATCGATCAAATTTACCTGACAGCGACTATTCATTTCTGAATGCAATATAGGTGTGGACACAAGACCTCTCTTCGTTTTTATATTTTTACTCTTCTTCCGTTGGCTGGTTTCACACATTGGTATAAAAGTACTGATCATATGAATAAAAAGTTATATTTGGCTATATCCTGGCGGTTTCAGTCTTCAACCTATCCTGATTTCCATGAAAAATAGCAACAGCTTCAATTATGCCAAAAATATTTTCGACGGGTACATAATATTTGATGGGATCAATTTTAGAAACTAACTTTTTTATTTCGCCAACTTCAACAATTCTAAATCAACAGTGGTGTTTTCTTGGCAGACAGTTCCGCATCTCGACCATTAATTTATTATACCTATATGCTTTTGATCGCAACATTGTAGTGACTTTCTTTCTTCTCTGTCTCTTCCATTTTTAAAATCATTTCCAAAACACGTTCTTTTCACGTTCTTATATCTCTGCTCTCAATCTGATCTTCGATATTATCACTAATGGTGAATAATACACAGTGGTGTAATAACCAATAAAAACGATGCAAAACAATCAACAGTTTCACACACTACTTTGCTACCGACCGGCCGCCTTCGTCATTAACACTACCCCGAACAAGCCATAATACATACCTACTTGTCTCTTGCAACAATTTTAACTGGTATTCGCCAGTAATTCCAAAAAAAGCTACTTTGAACTAGTATAAACTACTCTAAATGAAATCCGTTCGGGATTTCTAGTTTTAACTGAATGTAGCAGTCAAATCTAGCTTTGACTAGTTAAAACTAGAATTGTCTAAAGGGCATAGTTAAAACTAGTTTTTCCTAGTAAATTCGGGTTTTAACTAAAATCTGGTTTTAACGGTAACATATATATGTTTAAGCCACTAATGGCCGGTTTCACCAACGAAAAATAGTAGTTTATTCTATGAATAACGCTATGCGACCAATAAACTTGACATTTATACATTTTACTAACGTCAAATAAGAATTATTTTGCTTATCTTATACATAAAAATCAATTGCTGTTGGTTAGTCTCGCTAAACCTCGAGAACGGCTGGACCGATTTGGCTAATTTTGATGTTGAATTATTTGTGGAAGTTCAGGGAAGGTTTATACGGTTTTATATTGGGACCGTGCAAGCTCGGCAAAGCGACACCTATTTGTACGCTCTGCAATTTTATTCGCACTTTTAATTATATTGGCCAAATATATTAGTCCTGGTTACTGGATAATTGTCAAGGCCATAGTCCAAAAAAATAATAAGAAGAAAAAATAAGATTCAGGTTATGTTATTAAAACGTAAACAATTGTATGCAGTAAATAAAATTAGTTATTAAAATGCAGTACTGCAAGCAAAATACAATTAATTAAATTTACCTTTATATAATAATTGCATATCATATCAATATTGTGGAGCAACATATAATTTTTCTTCTTCAATGACAGTATTATTTTTTAACTATATATAATGGGAAATAAGCCACAATATTATTAAAAAATGATTTTTATTAACGTTTCGACGCCCAAATCGGGTGCCGTTGTCAAAATACAAAATACTACCCTGAGAACAAGGACCACAGAGAAACGACACAACCGCACTAAAAACGTGTACCGTTTTTGAAGACGCATGCGCGAACCTAGTTGCTTTAAGTATCACCAACATGCTAATTCTGTCCCTCCTGGTTGTTTTACGATAGTTCGTAGGCGTGTATGGTAAATACTCGACTTAAAAAGTTTGTTTGAGCATTTATATAATTATAATAGTTATAAATGTCTGGTTACTCGTATGTGTTTCACGGATGTTCATCTGCGACAGGAAGAGGAATAAGTTTATTTAGATTTCCTAAGAATAATAACAGGTAATTGTTATTGCTTTGTAATTTTTACATAAGTATTAGTTATTACTTATCTAATAGTCTTAATTTGACTTGATTAAATATTATTGATAATAAATCATGACGAAAGTGATTCATTTTCTTGAATTTAATTACCCCTATGTAATGCATAAAAAACTAAACTTCGCTCTGCCAAGCAAGGAATATTTCAAAATAAAAATATTAAATTTGGTGTCAGACGCAAGTCTACGAAGGGTCAACCAGGTCAAAAATTCAACAGATGTTTTCCGTGTGTCATCGCACTCCAAGATATCCTATTTTTACGAAATAAAAATATATAAAGAGTTATACACACGAGAATTTCTGATTTAAACGACAAAAACAAAATACGATTCAAACAAAAATTGTTGGAAACATAATAGGGAACTTGCATAAATTTTTAAATATTAAAATAATATTAAAAAACATAAGGTAACATGATCTTAAAACGCTTGCATGCGAAAAAAACAAATATTTTTAACCCGTACGCTAATTACGACGATTTGAAAATGCTATAAAATTTAAATATCTTAGGAGGCTCTTGAACGTCCTTCTATTGGTTCGACGTCACTGGCTACCGTCAACCGGGCTAGCTAGTCGGAAACAACGCAATTAGGGTAGGTATCACGGGTATATTACATTTTAATCGTCTTTAATGGAAAATTCCTAGGTATTATTTATGTTCATCTTATATATTGTAATAAGTAGTTCCCCAATCAGCTTAGTTTTAAACTGAAATTGATAAAGTTGAGTGCTATTTTGTAAATAGTTTAAAACGCATAATATGACGGACGAGGGTTTTTCAATAGGTCAATCTGACTAACTTACCTACCGTTGATGTCTTCATCGTGGCAACTTTTATAAAAAGTAGTGAAAGCTCTATTCTATTAGAGAAATGCGAGGTGTCAAGGCAAATAAGTAAGAGTTATTAATAAGCATGTTTAAACCGTTAATAACAATAGTTTGGTACCAATTATAGTATACGGTTTACCCTGTGGGTTTGATCTACCTACCTCTAATCGAAGGATTTCGTATATCCTGGAAAAGATTACGGTGTAATTTGCATTATAATAAAGATTATATTTTATTGTAATGTTTATTAGTACCTACTGGATTCATTATTGTGTTCAGAGCCTTCTGAGAAAAGATTATGGTGATTAGCAGACGTACCGATATAACGTGTACATAGCCAACAAAATCCTTCTTTACAAAGGTAATAATACGCATAAATAAGAAGAATCATTATTGTAATTTTACAAGTTAATATCTTTATCATCTCAGCTTATACTTACACCGCATCCCTCGGTAGACCGCAAGCTATAGTAGAAACCCGACTGTAGACCGCATACTATAGTAGCACCAATACTTTTTAGTTACTCTTACTTTTATTACCAAAAGTTTTGTTTATTTTTAAGTTACTTGTTTCTTCTTTGTTCTTCAACACAAGAAACGACAAAAGTAATTTCATAAAAAAGAACTTTTTGATACATGTCAACAGAGATAAAATGTTAATATTTTGCCTGTCACAGAAAAAATCATTTTTGCCACAGAGTAAAACAAGATATTTCAACTATATTATTTATCTATGGGCAAACTACATTAAATGCAATAGCCCACCCCGAACGGGCAAACGATACGAGTGGCCTGTGACGTCAGACCCTTAAGTCTCGCTTTTGAAGTTGTTTAAAACGGAAATTTTAGGCGCGAAACTTTGATTAGATGTTGTACGTACACTATTCATTGTTAAGACGTAATATTTTGAATATAACATGTTAAAACATAAATTAACAATTTTATGCAAAAAAAATTTTTAGTGCAAGTTCCCTATTGGGGCCGATAATTGAAAAAATCTTAAAATTATAGCAGAATAAGACTTCAAAATTGCAAAAACACGGTTGCAAATAAACAAACTTACATTCAATTATGAAAAAACTAAATACTTTTGCAGTAAAATCTTTTGCAGTGCAGTATTCAAAAATTGTCTGCCAACTTTGAATTATTTAAATATAAATAACAAAGGTTACCTATATATATGGATCGGAGTATACATCGGAATCGTATTGTAGTGTTATTTTCTGAATAGTTTGTTTTTTGAATGTACCTGATATCTTTAGAAACAAAGAAAATAGACGGTTTTGTAGTTTAACATGTCTTTTGTGGATGCAAAGGTACAAAGGTGGATACATCGATATTATATTGTAGTCTTGTGTTTTATTGCACAACGTATTATGTTTTCCGTCTTTTGCGTTATTTTTTCGGGTATTAACGCACTCATCACCGTATATTATAGTATAGCTTCCCGTGCGTGACAAGCTTTAGGTTCTTGACGTTCGGCAATATTTGTACTGCTTAGAGCCAATTTAAAATATTTACAAAGATAAAATTCCACTTAAAGAAACATTGTCAAATTATGAAACATAAAGAGAATTAAATGTAAAATGTCTTCTTACTTCTTTTGCTTCAAAGATATATCAGAGAAGGTACAGGTTTCCAAGACAATAACAATATTGACATTCGATTTCAACATAAAGTTTTTTGTTATCGATCACGAACATTTGTCACCCAAAGAGAATTGGAACTTTCAGAGTTTGTGATATTTCCGTGGAAGTTACAATGGCTGTGTTATTTTTCGATAACCTATATTAAAAAATATAATTTATTAGGAAATACCCTGACGAACAAATTATATCTTGTATCAGCCCAAGCCAAAAACAATCAGTGAATGTCACACCTACCGTAGGAAATAGGTATATTTTATTATTGGTCTTTCAATGCCAAAATCAGGATAAACAAAAAGGTATTTTCATTTATGGTTCCAATCAATATGATTTTCACCATTACAGTGGAACCTCGACAAGTCGGCCTCCGATAACCCGGAATTCCGGCTAACCCGGACCGATTTTCATCAGACAAAATAAACTTTTTTCCACTTTGACTGGGTTTTTTACCAAGAAATAAACAATACTGTACACTTCTTCTTCAAGTGCCATCTTCGTTCCGAAGGTTGGCGATCATCAGGGCTATACGTATTTTCGAAACTGCTGACCCAAACAATTCGTTGTTGCTACAGCTATACCATTCCCGTAGATTCTTTAGCCAGGAGTTTCGTCTTCTTCCTATGGATATTTTCCTGCTATCTTCCCCTGCATAATTATTATTATTATAATATTATTAATACTGTATACAACTGTACGTAATTTAGATGTAGGTAACTGTGCATATGTATTTCATATTTTTGCAACTATAACGTTTATTTTTGTTTATTATTTATATGTATTTTATTAATTTTTACCATATTCTCCAGCTAACCCGGATTTTCGATAACCCGGATCGACCGCGGTCCAGATTAATCCGACTTATCGAGGTTCCACTGTACTTTGCATTGTGCGATATATTTGCAACCTTTTGTAAGTCAAAAATAATTCCATTATTATAAAGAATGCCAACAAAAGTCGGCCCTGCACGCAACTTTTTTTTCGGTGCAATATTTTATATTTATTGAAAGTCAACATAAATGCTAAATTTTATTTACGAATTTATATTGTGTGATATGCCCACTGACTATTGGTACGCTGGTTGTTCAGGTTGGTTTGAAGGTCATTGGCGGCGTGGCCACGAAAGATCAAAGGCGTGTCGCTTCTCTGTGGTCCTTGTTCTCTATACTACTAACATAAACAAAAATGTTGTTGCTTTTTTGTTTATGTTAGTAGTATTTTGTATTTTGACAACGGCACCCGATTTGGGCATGGAAACGTTAATAAAAATCATTTTTTAATAATATTGTGGCTTATTTCCCATTATATATAGTTAAAATTGTAAAAATGCCGCAAGAAAATAGCTTCAGAACAACATAAATGACAGTAGATATGAAATGTACGTCAATTTGACAATTTCAATTGACAATATGAATTATTTAAGATAGTTGCAATATTTCTCCGCTATTCGCGCACGATCGTTTCTCAATTCCCTTCCAAGTACTTGCACACCGCGAATAGTCATTTTAGTAGCCACCAAAAATTTTACATCTATATGTATAAAATGCTCTTTTTACAGTGTTTGTTGCCATTTTTGCTGCCAAATTTGGCAGGTATATTCGACCTGTCTGGGAGTAGGTTGTTATCTATATTTCATACCCGTGGGTCATCAGGGGGTTACCCCCATGATATTTTTTTCTATATTTTTCGGACACACTCTTTTTTTTTAATTTTATATGATGTGGAACGTAACGATACATACAACCCTAATTTTTCACTTTTCTATCACTAACCGTTATTTTTTTAATAGATATTTAAATATTTTACATCTATATAAACAAAAGAAAGTCGTTACCAACACATAACTCGAGAACGACTGAATAGATTTTTATGAAATTTTCCACGTATATTCGACCGGACTGAGAATAGGTTGTTATTTATTTTTCATATCCATACGTCATAACGCACCCCTAATATATTTTTGTGTAATTTTGTGTGATGTGGAAGGGAAAGGTAAATACAACCCTAAATTTTCACTTTTCTATCTTCAACCGTTATTTTTTAATAGCCATCTAAAATTTTACATCTTATATATAAAAATCAATTGCTGTTATTAGTCTCGCTAAAACTCGAGAATGGCTGGACCGATTTGTGTTGAATTATTTGTGGAAGTTCAGGGAAGGTTTATACGGTTTTATATAGTCATTTTAGTAGGCACCAAAAATTTTACATCTATATGTATAAAAATGCTCTTTTTACAGTGTTGAAACCCTCCGAAACCACTTGACCGATTTTTATGAAATTTGGCAGGTATATTCGACCTGTCTGGGTGTAGGTTGTTATCTATATTTCATACCCGTACGTCACACGGGGGGTTGCTGATGACGCCATAACTCTCATCATAATGAGGTGAAAAATACGAAATTAAGTAGGTTGACTCCTTGCTGAATTCCGAGCAGAACCATACTAAAATTTTGGACATCTTGGATATTAGTGCGCCCTAATATGTCTGTAGATTTTGGCATTGGATCCGACCATCACTTGTAACACCGTTGCCGTATCCTCTATTTTTTCATATATCACGTTACAATTTTTTGTGGTATTATACACGAGCGGGACACTCAAAAAAGCGCTTAGTTTTCGAGATACTGACCACGGAAGGGTGAATGGCTAATTTTATTGATACTTTATATTTTCGAGGGTGCTGAAAACGAAAATGAGGTTTATTTTGAATTTTACGTGGGGGAACATTGTCAAAATCGAAATTTTAACCTAAAAATAAACAAAAATTAAATCACGTTTTTTGCGTTTACCTCGCTACAACTCTGTTCCATTTTAATATTTTTTTCTGAAACTTTTACAGTATATAACTCTAACATTTCTGAAGACAAAGGTACCTGCTTCAAGTTTCTATTCTTATCATGATAAAGGTTATGAATTTTTTAAAGAAAAAGGTGCGGATTTGTGCATTGCAAAGTTTAATCGCAAAAGTTGTGTGACGAAGTTTAAAATTCAGCTTCTTAATCACGCTTATTTGAAAGTAGAGAGTACAAAGAAGTTTTCTGGTAAGTTTTAGATCAAAATGTTTTATAGAAAAAAAAATAGTGCAACTTTTAATGTCGATATTAGAAATCCCCAATATAACGCTTATTTTTTGAGAGACAGACAATCAAGGTCTAATTTCTCACTTTTATTACTATCCTTGGATTATAAGCTTTCATTTGACACCCCATTTGTCATTCTAACTAGTATAATGACGGAGAAGTAAACGTTCTTATTCTATTATTCTTGTAGGTACATTTAACATTGATTGAAATTATGAAAGAAATGGCATGGCAACACTGTGACGCACAAACATAAGATTCAGCTGTGCGTTACATAGGGTGCACTAATATCCAAAATGTCCAAAAATTTTTCTCTAGCGCAATCGGTGTCCGAAATACAATATCTTAAGCCGTAGAAATATTCTGAGGACAGAAGAAGAACGAGGAACAAATTTCATCGAAGAAAGTGCAACCGTTTAACTTTTGGACTTAAATTAGGCAAAATATGAATTTTTTAAGTTTTAGAAATTTTCAAAAAATATTTCTAAACCGAACTTTTCTGACGAACGGCAAGCAGGAGAAATTTCTGAGCACACGAAAAGAACAAGCAGCAAATTATAAAATTCTATTTAATTTTAATTAATTTTGTTTAATTTTATTTAATTTAAGTATTTTATTTATTTTCGTTTATTTTATTTTATTTTGTTTTTTAATTTTAATTTAATTTTATTTTGATTAATCAACACCTATATAGTTGGACAACCCCGAACCCAATTATAACTACAGGGTTGTTTTGAATGTAGATAAAATAAAGCTGTTATATTCGTTATAAGATAAACTAAGATTGTAACTGTTGCACTACACACTTTATTTTGTTACTTCTAACTAAATTTTATTACTTCAAACATCATGTGTAATTAATTAAAAATAATAATAAAACATTCACATCGAGCATTTTTTGTTTATTAATTACCAAGCCTCCCCTTTTTTTAAGTTTATTGTATACAAAAGTTTGTTTTTATCTATTGAGGCAGTACGAAGTCTGCCGGGTCAGCTAGTTTAAAATCCAACGTCCAATCAATCAGTCAGTCAACTGCTCGCATCACTTGAAAATGGTTGGGTGATACCTTACCATGAGCAAATTTTATATGTTTGTAACGTCTAATGGCCGGTTTCACAAAGTAAAGTTAACTTGTTGTTAAGAGATAACCTCAAAATTACCCCAAAATATGCGTTTCAGTTTCATAATTGTTACCCTTCTGGGTATACCCGTAAGGGCAACCCACTCCAACCTCCGGTTAAAAATTCTGTGGGTTAACCATACTTCGCCGTTGACCTGAAACTAAAACGCATATTTTGAGGTAACCTCTGGTTATCTCTTAACCAAAAGTTAACTTTACTTTGTGAAACCGGCCGTAAGTGGTTGTTTTTACTGTTTTACAAATTTTACAATTTTTAATAAAAATTGAAATAATCTTTCATCATCCGGAGTTGCACAACAGACCAACTTTCTTAATATGCAAACACCTACAACTCGAAGTAGTGGTACTTTTTTTATACTTTGACGTAAGTTAAAAAACTTTATACTTAGACATCTTTTTACTCATTAGTTTAACTTTTTATTGTAGCATTAGCTCTGAAGATGACGTATATGTCGAAAGCGCTTAGCTAAGGAAATTAAATACATTTACACACTTTAATATACTTTTTTCACTTTCTTCATTAATTCAAGTGTGTACAAAATTTATCAGTCTTTCAACTATTATACTACTTCTGCTGTAGGGTCTATTATTCTATTGTGTGTTTCTATTATTCTTATTCGTTCTGTCGTTTTTTTGCCGTTTAAATATTTTGCTCATTTGTTTAGTTGCTGTACTATATCTCCCCAAAAGTAACCATTCTTTATTTCTACAAAAATTTGTAACCGTAACATGTCACAACAACTACTGAAATATAACTATTTATGTCTGAAAAAGTTATATATTTTTAAATCTGGTAATTTTAGGAATATCCTGTACAGATCACCTTACTAATGGAGAAGTGTTGAGAAGAGTCTACAAGCAACAAATTACTTTACAGGGAGGAAGAGAGAGCTGGAATATTTTGCTCATCTGAAACCACATAACAAATATCTGGGTCCGGACAAAAAATCCCCACAAATTATTTCTGGACAAAAAATCGCCAGACAAAATATCCCCACGAAAAGTCCCGGACAAAAAATCCCCAAAAAATATTTGCTGGCGAATAGTTCTCTAAAAGTTTTCTCGAAATTTTTTCAAATTCCAATTTCATGCCGAAACCTTCAAATTTTACATGACAAAAAACTAGGCCAGAAGAACCTTGTCACCCTCCTATGGGTCCCAGGACACATAGGAATTGGAGGGAACGAAACAGCAGATCAGCTGGCGAAGAAAGGAGCCGAAACCCCATATCTGGGACCAGAACCATCATGTGGGATCAGCAGTAGCGCAATCTTAGGAGAACTAAGAGGAGAATTGGAGAGGGAAAAGTCCAAGTACTGGAATCAGTTGGAAGGATTGAGACAAGCCAAGACAATTCTGGGAAATTATAACCAGAATAGATCTCTTAGCTTTCTCAACCTCAGTAAAAAGAAGATCCGGATTTTGACGGGAATAATGACCGGGCATTGCCGGTTAAGAAGTCACATGAAGAAGCTAGGATTGGTAGATGAAGCAAAATGCAGATTCTGTGAGGAAGAGGACGAAACCTCAATACACATACTCTCAGAATGTCCTGCATTGCAGAACTCCAGGGTCAGATACCTAGGGGCACATGAAATAGAAGAGGAGAACCTGCCTGAATTGAAGCCCGACGATGTCCTAATCTTTCTTAGGAAAATAGGACTGGAAGAGCTGCTATAGGTCTGAGAAAACATCAGACTCATGGCAAGCAAGGGGGACACAATAGATCCTACGGGTCGCAGTGTACCTATCACCCCTATCTACATACATACATACATACATACATGACAAAAAAATGTGAGTTTTTCAAAAATCGATGCTGTGGGAATCATTTGTAATTATTCGCTTAAATCTTTTGCTCACTCTGCTTTGAATAACTATGTTCAAAACATTGCGTATTATCTGTGTGCATACATGCAAAACTTTTGCCCTATTACGAATGTTAGTTTTGTTATGAAAACGCAGAACACCGGTTTTTGACATAGCTTTTGAAATCTTTTGAACCAGGTTTTTGAAATGTTGTTTGCATTGAATTGAAACTGATGACTAAATATTTTTCGGTTAACTAAAAATATTACTACCATACGCCGGAGTGACTACCAGTGTGATTTCAGGCCTGGAAGATCGATTGTTGATCAAATATTTACTATTAGATAAATGCTTGAAAGGATTGGGAGTGTAATCAAGACGTGCATCCGATCTTTATAGATTCCAAACAGGCTTAGATTCAATTAATCGTCCAACACTATATGGAATACAATTTTTACGTACGCCCAGCTCGACCAAAATGGCCGAGCTGGGCGTACCCAAGAAACTAACTGTTGTAACGCAAATGCATGTAACTCCTTTGCACAAGTTTGAATATTGGGAAAAATGTCAGACGCTTTCTGCGTAAATTCTGGACTGAGGCAGGGAGATCCGTTGTCCCCATTTTTGTTTAACGTTGCCTTAGAATATGTCATGCGAAAAATTTATCCAAAAATCAAACCAGACATAGCTACTCGGCGAGGGGCCAGATGGGAGAAGGTCTATAGTCTATAGGACGGCCTAGAAAAAGGTGGAAAGATGCAGTCAGAGAAGATCTGGAGACAATGGGAGTGAGACAATGGGAAATAGTGGCACAGGACCGACAAACATGGAAGGCAATAGTAAACGCGCCAAAGACTCTCGAAAAGTTATAACGACATTGATGATGATGACTAAATATTTTTGACGTTAAATTTACAAAAAGGAACAGATTTTTTTGCATTACAATCAAGATTATAGTTTTAAAGACCAACAGTTATCATCACGAATACGCAATGTTTTGAACATAGTTATTTAAAACAGAGTGAGCAAAATATTTAAGCGAATAATTAGCACATGATTCATACAGCCTTATCTCATTCCCCATATCACTCTCCCCCACGATTTTTTAAAAAACTCACACTCTTTTGTCATGTAAAATTTGAAGATTTCGACATGGAATTGGAATCTGAAATTTGGTAATCGAAATTACAATTCATCTTCTTCTTAAAGTGCTGAGACCGCTTGTCGATCGTTGGCTCTCATGTTGCCCAGCATATTAACAATCATTGTATTATTTGCAGCCGCACGAAATAGTTCAGTGTTAGTTATCCCAAACCATTGGCGTAGGTTTTTAAGCCAAGAAGTTGTACGGCGGCCCACACTTATTTTTCCCATTATTTTTGCCTTGCATGACAAAGTGAAGTATGTAATTTTTCTGGGTGACGCATTATATGACCAAAGTATTTCAATTTACGCCTTTTAACCGTGTTCACTACTTCACAGCTTTTATTTAAACGTTGCAAAATCCTTTCGTTTGTGAATCTTTCTACCCAACTGATCTTCAGCGGCGGTAGATCCGCATCTCAAATGCTTCTAGGTTTTTTAAAAGCGATTCTGTCGAGGTCCATGCTTCAACCCCGTAAAGTAGTACTGGGAATATATTATAACATCGAACCATTCTTATGCGAAGTTCCAAATTGAAATCATGACTGCACAGGATTTTCTTAAATTTCATAAAACTTGTTCTTGCTTTGGCAATTCTACTTTTTATATTTCTGCACTAGGATTCCAGCTTTCATTAATATGAGTACCCAGATATACAAGATAACTTACGCGTTCAATTGTGTCATTACCAATTGTTACGTTATAGTTATTATTAGTTACGGCTGCGTGTTTACTGATAACCATAAACTTTGTTTTTCTTGCGTTGAGTTTGAGTCCATATATCGCGCAGAACGCCACCATTCCGTTCAATAACGCTTGAAGATTTTCAATTGATCCTGTCACTAACAAGGTATCATCTGCGTATCTGATATTGTTCATAAACACGCCATGAATGAGTATGCCCTCTTTTGCATTTTTCAACACTTCATTTAAATTGTTTCAGCGTAAAGATTAAGCAACATTGAGGTAGCATTTTTTCATGGCCAACTTTATGGCGAACTTACAATTCATGCTTAATATTAATTGCTGTTCATTATTTTCGTGCCGAAAAGCTGTTTCATGGCGATTGCTATCTATAACTCTCATGCACTGAGGCTGAAAAACATTTGCGTCGATTGCATTCACGGGAAAACTTTTAGAGAACTTTCGGCAGCAATATTGCTTGGCGATATTTTGTCCGGGATTTTTTGTGGGGATATTTTGTCCAAAAAAAATTGTGGGGATTATTTGTCCGGGTTTTTTTGTGGGGATTTTTGTCCGGGGATTTTTTGTCTGGGGATTTTTTGTCAAGGGATAATTTGTAGGGATTTTTTGTCCGGGATTATTTGTCCTAGATTCCAAATATCGCCTCCAGCAACTTATCCTTTAAGGATATGTGGACCCAGGGAGAAGAATAATGTTAATAGCCAACGTTCCCAAAGGATAAAGCAATAGAAGGAGATATTTTTTAATAATTAGCTACAACCATTCTGAGGTCTGAGGGTGGTTAAATATTTATTGTATTTTGTTTAATATGCCTTATATGTTTGATATACATACTTTTTATTACGTTTCATAATAAAAATTTTCAATATTGAGAAAAATAAAGGTACTTTATACTCTTGAGCGAAATTCATATTTTTTGATACACCTCGTATAATATTGACAAAATTTTATATCTGATGGTTGGATCTTAAATTTTAGACGGTGCAGAACTTTTTATGAAGAATCACTTTTTTTAATTAAATTGCAAAATTTTCACCTCAACCTCTAAAATTACTCCATTTATGGAGAAAGTTAAAAATATAAATTTTTATTGAAATCGGAAAATATGGAATCAATAGAATACTGGTCGCAAACTTTAAAATCGTATAAATTGTCAGGAGTTCGACACCTAATATATTGAAATTGTTTTTGCCCTCATGCATATGAAACTACACTGCGCGTCAGAGAAAACGGGCACCCCACAAAGTGGGTCATTTTTGATGTCTCGAATTTTCTAAACCTGTTGTCCGATTTAAGTGATTTTTTAATATGTTATAGCCTTATTCTTTAACAATATCGCTGTAATAAGATTGTTGCTAGACAGGTAAATTGTAATTGTTTACCGAGTGTACCAATCAAACTGTGTTTTCTTCTCAAAGTTCACCACACCGTGTGGAAGATTATAGCATTTATAAAATACTGAAATTAAAACCCAACTGTATTCCGATTTTCTTAGCATTTTGTTTTTTGATTCATTCGCTTATGTTGGATAATAAAAAAGTTAGGTTCTTTAAGAACTAGCCATGTTATTTATCAATACAAGGTGATTCTAAATAAGTGCGACAAACTGTAAGGGGTAATTATGCATGAAAAAATAATGACCGTTTGCTTTATGAACATAATGTATGTCCGCAATTGCCCCATTTCCGAAATATCTGATGTTGAATTTTTCTTATAAACTGACGATTTATTGAAAAATGAAATTTGGTAGGTTTTATGAGGTAGATATTGCGCATTTTTTGACATACAACTAAGAATTTTATATTCTCTATTGGCGCGCATACGGATCATCTCCATTGCATTTTTTTCATATGAAGCGCCGTTTTTATGCAACAAATAAATCATCTTAACGTGTACAAAGTATTTGAAATAAGTTTCTATGCATATGGAAACTACCTCGAATACTTTGTAAGCGTTAAGATGTTTTATTTTTTTTGCAAAAAAACGGCGCCTCATATGGAAAAAAGGCAAGTACCCCAGGCTGTGGGTGAAAAAACGTGTTATAATTCAGGAATTTTTGAAACCTGTCAGGTGCTTTGAAGTGCGGTGCCAGGAATAACTTCTACTGAAATGTAACCAAAAATTTTAGGAGCTTTTTCATTTGTTAAATTTGCAATTTTTAAAGATTTTTAATTTTGCAGCTCAGGATATTCATTTTTGAGAAAAACTTTTAAATAGAAAGTTGTAGTAAATTAAAAATCCTACAATTTGAGCTCTGACAGATTTAATTTCGTTAATCTGTTGTTGCAAAACAGCCTGCGAAAGATACAAAATGGCCGTTTTTTGCAATTGCATTATTTATTGTAAAAATAACTTTTTTTATTTTTTAAGGATATGAAATAAAGATATTTCAATTCCAAACATAAAAAAATTGTAAAGCCCGGTTGGTGAACTTGTTGCTTAGATGTTATAAAGTGTTTATCCCGAGAGGTCAAATGTCGAAAGCTATAACTTTTTGAAAAAAAAATCGTAGAGAGTTAATCCTAGATCAAATCGCCTTCTAATTTCATATTCTGATGTAAACAGATGCGTAAAACATTTCTCAACCCCTTTATTTCGGGTTTGAAAATAAGGGGGCAAATTTCGTTATAAACATTTAGAACTGAAGCGGCCCCTATACATCCTATGAGTTTCTAACTTGCAGATTATTGTTGCTGAAGACAAAACGAAGATTCAAAACAAAATAAAAATTTTCTACGACCAACTTAAGCCGAGATACTTTATTTTTAACAATTAAGAAATTATTTCACAGTAATTGACTAAAGAAAGACTTGTATTATCTTAAAATAAAAATTATTTTGAAAGAAAATATCACGTAATGAAAATGATTTTTAAAGTGGAGTGAAGGTTTTTTTTTCTTTGTGATTGTGAGTTATTGTGTCGGCTGCCCTTGGCAACTTATAGTATATTGAATCACAGTTTTTGCTCCAAATTTTAAACAATTGCTTGGATTGACATGCAATTTGTCGTACACATAAATAACATGTCAAAGAAGAAAATTGATATTGGGCCGATGTGTACTTTTGCCCTGGGGGTGAGTTTCACCCCTTATGGGGGTGAAAAATATACGTTCAAAATAGGTCTAGAAATGGATAAACTGACTAATTCTAAGCAACTTTTGCTCTATAGCATTTTTTCACTAAGTTAATACTTTTCTAGTTATTTGGGAGTAAATACGTTAATTTTTCAACAAACAAAAAACACGTTTTTAAGCTGTTTTTACAAATAACTCAAAATGTAAGTATTTTATCGAAAAAACATTTTTAGCAAAAATATAGCTCATAAAAAACTGAAAAAATGGTGGGCATATGAACTCTCTAGACGCAGTAGAAGCAAAGTTGTAGCTAATGAACGATGGGTTCATATCCGTCAAATTTCAAAGTGAATATTTCAACGTGAAATAACCAAATAATTATGCACTCTTTTGAGAAAAATCAATACAACTTTCTGAAAGTTATTAAAAAAAGCTTTATTCTTGTTTTTTAAAATAGTCTCTAGGATCAAAAGTAAGCAAGTTACGCTCAAAATAAAGTTGGTCTCTTTTATTTTGGTAAAAAAAACTCAGGAAAGTCACACCCTAGTTACCATATTAAATCAAATTAATCGTTACCGCTTCACAAGTTACTTTACTTATGTTGTTCTGAAGCTATTTCATTGTGGCATTTTTATTATTAACTATTTAGATGGGAAATAAGCCACAATTAAATTGAAAAAAATAATTTTATTAACGTTTCGATGCCCAAATCGGGTGTCGTTGTCAAAATACAAAATACTATTAAATTAAACAAAAATGTTGTTGCTTATTGAAAAATTATTCTAATAATTTATTTAATCTGACTTATATCGGCAATTCAGACATATATTATACATTTTAAAGTAGAAGACTTTAAAATGATATTGCCAGTATTTATGAGTTGCGTTCCTGGGACGACTTAACAAAGATAATTCATTCGATTACATTAAATCAACCCCAACTCAAGAATATCCGCCACACAAAAAATCACAGCATGTCATCTGTCTTTAAAAAGACAACCAAATGCAACGGTGACAGTAAAATTCTCGCGTTAGAGATTCCATAGTAAATCACGAGGGAAAACCAGGAAAAAACCTCGTGATACTATCCCGGCATCGTAATTATTTGGTCTTACATTTAGTTTACTCTCAAAACTAATACCAAATTCTGACTTTAATACATATGTTGTTTAAATTATAAATAATATTAATAATACATAGATATATGTATAAGTAATACTAAAATATAAAATATGTACTAACTAAATATGTTATTGACTTACTAATCGTGGTATGTTCTTTCTATTGACTTCCTCTTTCAGTATGGGTAACCATGTCCTACTGCATTCTACCGAGGAATTTGCGACACATTTGGTTTCATTTAGCATAATTAGAGCCGCTTTTTTGATTTTTCTCTTTTTACTATCTGTTTCTTTCAGGACTTTACTTGAATCTCTCCACTGAACTCTATGTTAATTATCCCACGCGTCTTGAGTCTTGACATATTTGAGATCTATCAAATTCTCTATTTTTAATAAAAGACTGATGTTCACTTATTCTAACGTTTAATGGTCTTGATGTTTCACCTAAATAAATGGAATTTATTTACTATGGAATCTCTAACGCGAGAATTTTACTGTCACCGTTGCATTTGGTTGTCTTTTTAAAGACAGATCACATGCTATGATTTTTTGTGGCGGATATTCTTGAGTTGGGGTTGATTTCATGTAATCGAATGAACTATCTTTCAGTAAAGTCGTCCCCGGAACGCAACTCATAAATATTCGCAATATCATTTTAAAGTCTTCTACTTTAAAATGTATTATATATGTCTGAATTGCCGATATAAATGAGTCAGATTAAATAAATTATTAGAAGAATTTTTTAATAAGCAAAACAACATTTTTGTTTAATTTAGTAGTATTTTGTATTTTGACAAGGACACCCGATTTGGGCGTCGAAACGTTAATAAAATTATTTTTTTGTCAATTTAATTGTGGCTTATTTTCCATCTAAATAGTTGATTACTATACTTATTGTATTATTTATATGATCTGCAAGTATCACCGGTTCAAAGGGCTTATTTAAAAAAAATGGTTTTAAAGTAAACTTTTATTAATTTTTAATTTTGAAAAAAAATGATTTTTTCAAAATAACTTAAAATTTGTAACCAAAGATCACAGAGTACAAAAATGCAGGTTTTGCTTTTATGAATACTTTGGATTTTTTGTTTTTCTGTAAGGCAAAAATTGGTTAAGATGTGGCTGTTCAAAATTTGCATACACTCATGATTATTGACTAGCTCAAGTCCTTTCAACTACAGCCCCTTCAAAACTAAGCACTTTGAACCGATGAAACTTAGAGATCATATAAACAATAGATACACGAGGAAAGAAAATTGTGAAATGGTAACGATTAATTTCATTTGGGATGCTAATTATGGGTGGTTTTCACGATTTTTTTACCACAAGAAAAGGGACCAACTTTATTTTGTGCGTAACTTCCTTTCTTTTAATACTAGAAACTTTTTTACAGCAATAAAGCTTTTTTAATAAATTAAAAAAGTTGTAATGAGTTTTTTCAAAAAGGTGCTTCATTTTTTGGTGATTTCACGTTGAAATATTCGATTTAGAATTTGGCGAGTATCAACCTATTTTTTTTACTTAGAACTCTTCTTTTACTGCGTCTAGGGATCTCATGCATACACCATTTTGTTCACCTTTTTTATGGGCTATATTTTTGCTAAAAATGTTTTTTTCGATAAAATACTTACTTTTTGAGTTATTTGCAAAAAACTGCCTAAAAACGTGTTTATTTTTGTTGAAAAATGAACGTATTTACTTGCAAATAACTCAAAAAGTATTAAGTTAGTGAAAAAATGCTATGGAACAAAAGTTGCTTAGAATTAGTCAGTTTATCCATTTCCAGACTTATTTTGAACGTAAAATATTTTTTCATCTCCCATAAGGGGTGAACCCCCAGGGCAAAAGCACACATCGACCCAATATCACTTTTCTTCTTTGACATGTTATCTACGTGTATGACGAATTTCGTGTCAATCCAAGCGGTTCTTTAAAATTTGGAGCAAAAACCGTGATTCAATGTACTATAAGTTGCTATGGGCCACAGACAATAAATCACAATCGCAAAGAAAAAAAATCTCCACCCAACTTTAAAAATCATTTTTAATAATTACTGGTAAATTTCTTTTAAAATAATTTTTATTTTAAGATAAAATAGGTCTTTCTTTAGTCAATGACTGTGAAATAATTTCTTAATTGTTATAAATAAAGCCACTACGATTTAAGAAAACAAAAACAATTATCTCGGCTTGAGTTGGTCGTAGAAAGTTTTTATTTTGTTTTGAATCTTCGTTTTGTCTTCAGCAACAATAATCTGCAAGTTAGAAACTCATACGATGTATAGGGGCCGCTTCAGTTCCAAATGTTTATAACGAAATTTGTCCCCTTATTTTCAAACCCGAAATAAAGGGGTCGAGAAATGTTTTATACATTTGTTTACATCAGAATATGAAAATATAAGTCTTTAGAAGGAGAGTGGATCTAGGATTAACTCTCTACGATTTTTTTTTCCAAAAAGTTATAGCCTTCGACATTTGACCTCTCGGGATAAACAATTTATAATATATAAGCAACAAGTTCACCAATCGGGCTTTTAGTATGGTATAACTAGACCTACACCCAGACATCCAAAGTGAAAGCTATCCTTCAACACCAAATTGTTCTATATGGTCCACATATTGTGCATTAAAAAGTTTGACTATTTTGAGCGTCTGGTTTGGGGAGAAGTCGGCAAATTAGGAGTTTTTTACGTTTTTTACGTTCTTCGTCAATATTTCTAAAACTATGCAGTTTAGCCTGAACAATGTTCTATACCAGGGGTGGCCAAACTGCGGCTCGCGAGCCACATGCGGCTCTTTGAAGGATTACTTGTGGCTCTCGATTGTACCCGAGTTATTTTTCAATTTTGTATTAGATATGATTTAAAAAAATTATTATCGTTCCATAATATGTGTTTCAAAATGTCTTTTAATTTACTGACAACAAACATGAAAGACTTTGTAACAAATTCCATTTCCATCCAAGATAAGAATGATATGACACATCGAAAACTGCGCTAACAAACATTACATAAGAGTGGCGCAATGTAAAAGTCAGTAATCAACCGAATCCAGACCGATTTTTGTATAACTCTTGCTACAGATGTAATTTGTATTAGGTACACATTTTGCATTTAAGTCATTTTACTCGACCTAGAAAAAAATTTTTACCATCTTTTCCTAGAAAAACTTAACGAGTAGGTATATAAAAAAGCCGGAAGGAATATTGACCGAACTCCAAAATAGATTTGAAGACTTAAAATATGTTAAATCGTCTCTTCATTTTTTTCCGAATTCATTTGAAATGAACATAGTTCATAAGGTGAATTTTTTATTATTACCAATATATGACCCAAACAACATCTGGAGAATTAAAATTAATAGAGACGCAAGAAGATCAAGCTCGAAAATAAAACTATAAGTCGATGCCGAATACCGAATTTTGGAAATTTGTACCAGAATCCAAGAAGGTACCCTAAAAAAGAATGCTTGTCGAATTATTTCCATATTAGGAACAACGTACTTGTGTGGACCATTTTATTCCATTTTATAATTCGTGAAATCCTAACACCGATCAATATTACCTAACCAGCATCTAAAAGAATTTACTGAGAAGTCACATATTAATCACCAAATTCTAAAGAATTATCAAAAGAAGGAAAAAAAATGTAATTAAGTTTAAATATTTCGTAATTGTATTTCGGTTTTCAGTAAGTAAAAGTTCTGTTAAAAAAATTGTAAATACCTTCTATACATAGATACTTTTTGAATAAGTATTTTATTGTGGCTCGCGAAAAACTTCAACTTGTGAAAAGTGGCTCGGACTATTAAGAAGCTTGACCACCCCTCTATACAAAAATATTTTACATTGAATTTAAAACAGAAAAGGTCCTATGCATAATCCTTCTAACACGAACGGTTCCAAAGTTACGGAGGTAGTATAATATAATTGGTCCAAAAAAGGCCTAACCCCGTGATCTAAAATAAAAGTTTTTCTTCAACGCCAAATTGTTCTATATAGTTCACATATTGTTCAGGAAAAGGTTACACCATTTTGAGCGTCGGGTTTGGGTGGAAGTGGAGGGGAGAAGTCGGCAAATTAGTAGTTTTTTACGTTTTTACATTACATTAAATTTGAAACGAAAATTTTACTGTTGGAAAGACATGCATGCGACATTGTCCATAGAAAGTTCAGATTGGGTTTCTCGGTACCAGATATTTATATGGCCTAGGCCTGTAGAAGCCTCTTGGTGGGGCTGACGGTCCTTTAAGTGTTCTTCACTAATAGTATTATAGTTTGTTTAAACAGTATAGAAAATATGGAAAACCTCCACTTTACACCCTCCGCAACTCCGAAACCGTTGATTTTATAATAAATATACATAGGATCTTCTTCGTTTCAAATTTAATGTAAAACATTTTTGTATAGAATATTGTTCACGCTAAATCGCTTAGGTTTAGAAATATTGACGAAAATCGTACAAAAATTCTAATTTACCGAATTTTCCCTCCCCTCCCCACAAACCCGACGCTCAAAATGGTGTGACTTTTTATTGAACAATATGTGGACCATATAGAACAATTTGGTGTTGGAGGAAAACTTTAATTTGGGATGACGGGGTTAGGCCTTTTTTGTACCAATTATACTATACCTACTACCTCCGTAACTTTGAAACCGTTCATTTTAGGATTATGTATAGGACCTGTTTTGTTTAAAATTTAATGTAGAACATTGTTGTATAGAACATTGTTTACGGTAATAGTTTAGGTTAAATTAGGTTAGCATAGTTTTAGAAATATTGACGAAAAACGTAAAAAAAATTAACCGACTTCTTCCCCCATTCCCCCCAAACCCGACGCTTAAAATGGTGTAACTTTTTACTGAACAGTATGTGGAACTTATATAATAATTTGGTGTTAAAGGATAATAACTTTCACTTTGGATGTCTGGGTTATGCTTTGTTTTGTATCAACTGTATCATACTATTTACAATTTGTTTTATGTTTCGAATTGAATGATCTTCATTTTATAAATTTAAAAAATAAAAAATAAATATTTTTTCAATAAATAATGCAATTGCATAAAACGTCCATTTTGTATCTTTCGCAGACTGTTTTGCAACAAGTTAACGAAATTAAACTTGTTATAGCTCAAATTATACGTTTTTTAATTCACTACAATTTTCTATTTAAAAGTTTTTCTCTAAAATGAATATCCTAAGCTGCAAAATTAAAAATCTTGAAAAATTGCAAATTTAACAAATGAAAAACGTCATAAATAAAAAAGCTCATAAAATTTTTGGTTACATTTTAGTAGAAGTTATTCCTGCATCGTCCTTTACAACACCTGATAGGTTTCAAAAATTCCTGAATTATACCCTGAAATCGACCTATTTTTCACCCACAGCTTGGACTAAAGAAACAATGTTTGATGTAAATTGAACAAGGAATTCAAAATTTTTAATTTGAAATATCTCAGAGGCGCACTAATTTTTTCTATCAAAAATTCAGACCATTACCCATATAGGTCATTACCCGCATGCACGCCAATGGTGAATATTAAGTTCTTAATTGTATGTCAAAAATGCGCATAACTACCTCTTAAAACCTACCAAATTCCATTTGCATATCTCAACCAGTTTTAGAGCAACAAATAAATCGTCAGTTTGTAAGAAAAAATTCAACATCCTGTATTTCGGAAACGAAGCATTTGCGGACATATGTTTATAAAGCAAACGGTCATTATTTTTTCATGCAGAATTACCCCTTAAAGTTTGTCGCACTTATTTACAAACACCCTGTATTGATGAAGAACATGACTAGTTGTTAAAGTACCTAACTGTTTTATTATCCAACCTAAGCGAATGAATAAAAAAACAGATTGTTCAGAAAACCTGAGGCTATAGTTGGGTATAAATTACATTATTTTATAGATGCTAAAATATTCCAGAGGGTGTGGTGAACTATTAGAAAAAACACATTTTGATTGGTACACCCGGTATACAGGGTGATTGATTAGTAGGGTAAAGCTCAATAGCTCCGCTATAGTAATAGATAGCAATAAAAGTTAATAACAAAAATTTTAGCTACCTTTGAGCTTCACATTACAAAATTACTTAGAATGTTACAGGGTGTTCGATAACACAGTGGCAGACCTAACTTATGTTTTTTTAAATGGAACACCCTATATTTTATTTTATATTCGAAATCCTGTTAACTTCTCCATCACAAAAATATAAAGGTTTGTAATTTTATACAGGGTATTTACAAAGTTATAACCAATTTTGTATGAAAATCGTAACGAGTTCAACTTCTTGTATAAATAAAAGTAAGCACAACAGCAATGGTTTATTAATGCCATATTTTTTAACGTATTGTCAATATTTTCAGGAATGGTCGATATTGCTCATTTTCTTTATATCAAATACAGGGTGAGTCAAAACGCAAGTACATTATTTTCTCAGTAATGTTAAATGGAACACTCTGTATTTTATATCATTATTGAAAAGTAACATTAACGTACTTTAATTTTTATATAACATTCCCTATGCCCAAATTTATTAGTTTTCGAGATATTTTCATTTTTCAGAGTAAATTATTTTAGGTGTTTAAATTTATCTAAATTTTAAGTAAGCCATGACTGAATCGACAATTGAAGATTACCGATTATCAATCCGGTAATCAATGTAACACTGTAGCAAATAAAGAAATAAAAATAATTTATTAGTAATACATTTTACAAACAAAAACACAACCAATACATGCAACATTTTTGAAACAATTAAAAACTATCTTTTTATGTAAATGCAACAAATAAACAAAGAAAATTAGTAATAAATTTTACAAACAAACACAAAATACAATATTTTGTGAAGACAATTAAACACTACTTTTGTATGTAAATGTAACAATGTAACAAATAAAGAACGAAACATAATTTATCAGTAATACATTTTGCAAAAAAACATGTTTGAAAAAATTAGAAGCTACTTTTAATAAAATATTTTTAATATTTAATTACATAAGGTGTTCAAAATTATCTCCTAACACATTTATGTACGCCTAAAAACGATCATTGAATGAGCTACTTACTCTACGGAGCATTTGTGAATTAACACATCGAAATACACTTTGTATTCTATTTTTCATCTCATCCCTTGTTGTTGGAGGTATTTTATAAACTTCATTATTAACGTAACCCCAAAAAAATCATTCCAGTTTATTAAATTCTGGTGATTTGGGTGGCCACGCTACTGATCCATTGAAAAATGAAAATATCTCGAAAACTAATAAATTTAGACATAGGGAATGTTATCTAAAAATTAAAGTACGGTAATGGTACTTTTCAATAGTGATAGAAAATACAGGGTGTTCCATTTAAAATTACTGAGAAAATAATGTACTTGCGTTTTGACTCACCCTGTATTTGATATAAAGAAAATTAGCAATATCGACCATTCTTGAAAATTTTGACAATACGTTAAAAAATATGGCATTAATAAACCATTGTTGTTTTGCTTATTTTTATTTATACAGGGAGTTTGTAACCAAAAACGAGGTTGTGTTGTGGCAGAATAGATATAGCTTTAAAGGGTAGTTACTTATTTATGGAAGTTTCCTCAAACTAGGCTAGCTGGAAATTGAAGATACTAAACAGTAGGGCTCAGGGGAGGATCAGGCCGTATTTGCACGCCCTAGTAAGACGGTACCTACTAAAATACTTGAATGATAAAGAAAATAAATTAATATAAGGAGTAATGAAAAGAAAAGAACTATTGACCAAGAAGATATTCAGAAGTAGTGTTGAGCGCCAGGGAAGAATTGAATATATTCTTCTCCACGTGACCTATATTGCTGTACCTAACTAATACTATTAAAAAGGTAGGATAATAAAACATATAAGTATGTACAACCAACAAATTTAATGAAAAAAAAATACCTATAACCCCTATATACAATTTTATACAAACTAGCTAACCACCTGACGTACTAGGCTAGTACGCTCCTGTCTATTACACAGATATTACAGTAGAGAAAAGCAAATATATTGAATTTATTGTACCAAGACAGTTAATGGATCTAAATATGTGTGTACAAAACTTATTATTAAGGAGGATTACAATATTGGTTGACAATCCCACATCTGATCGGAATGACACACGGGACAATACTGATATATTGTGATAATAACCGAGATAGTGTGCACAGTATCTTACCAGATAAGTTATGGTCTCCGGACTATTTTAAATAAAATACAAATACAATAATGAAAATGACATATAAAAGTTGTGGAAAAGAAAAATATTGATTATGATTACTTTAATTGATTTTAGAAAAATGAATTTATATGATTATTAAGAGGATATATGTTATTAAAAATGTTAAAGTTGAAATATGTTATGTAAAAGAATTGAAAATGTAAATTTTAATAATAAAACCTGTCGTTTCTACAAACAGTAGGCCTGTGGCTTCTCCAAACTCCGGTTAAGTTGATGCGGGAGAGCCAAGTAAGGTATCTTCCGGGTTTCCTCTACCTTAGGGGGAGTACTTCTCACCAACCAGAAGGTACGACGATGTGGTGCGACAAGGAGGTACTTCCTAGCACCGGGAAAACTGTATATCTCCAAAAAACAAAAAAAATAAAATCCATCCAATGCCAAATAACCCAAAATGATCGTCTATTCCATATCCAAAAAGATTGACTTAATCTTGATCTCCACCAGTGGCTAAAAAAACAAACCTTGATCAGCTGATTGCCTTGACCACACAAGAAACAGGGCCTCTGCAAAAAGGTGTACCACCTTATCAGAACTTGACAGAGAAAAAATCTAAGAAAAAATGAAGTTTGATGTACTTGCTTGAAATGTCAGTGACCTTGATTATCCTTGACTGGAAAGAGCCTTTTTAAACGAATATAAGGAAGTATTTGAACAAGTAAATATGAATCTGGTAATCAAGATTACTTTAAGGAGTTATATAAATGAGAGAATAAGAATGGTCATTGATTCCAAACTGATTTTGAACTGGAAGTATATAGTTAGAAAGAATTCTTTTCTCTGTAGAAAAAAAATAAGTGCGATGGTATTGAAGTATTGCAAATCTGATGATTGAAGAATAACAATTCATTTGAAGATAATATATGTAAGATGTTTGAAATGAATGACAGGGTTATTTTTTTATTTAAGGAAAAACATCATTTTTTTAATACATACCCATTACTCTTCAAAAAGGTGTTGGAAAACAAAAAACCTCTTCTTTTCAAAACACTTAACAACCAAGAACAAAACAACTTCTTCCCACGTAAACTTATATTCTATTCAAACATTTCAACTAAAATTTTATATTCTCTGTAATGGCCACTGGTGTGATGGGTCTGCCTTCAACAACAGCCGAGATTGAAGTGACGAATAGTCCCTTCTGCAATGACAATCACGTCAGCCGGAAGCCGTATCGACACACAAACCAACTTCTAGGTTCCGAATTCCCCAAAAGTTACCAATTTTGTCGTCGATCAACTGCAACTTTCAATACAATTGTCTGTAAAGTTGGTTGCATACCTAGTTCCTATTGGAATAAATATTTTAGTAACGATGGTAATAACTAATCGTTACATTCCCCCGTTACTCGGAGAAAAAAAAATTGATCTAATGAACAATTTTTTTTATACATATATAAATACTCAATACAAGTATCCATAAAAAAAATCACACGCTGTGGGATCCAACACAGGCGTGAATAACCAAATATCTAAAATATACTACGAATCTAAGAATACTACTCTACTCTAAAATAACCTATATTGGCGACACAGAACTCGTAGGACAAGTTCTCGGTGGCATACATCATAAAGACCAAATTGTGTTCAAGTTGATTCAGTAGATTTTTATAAAACCCCAAATTATAGTCAACAAGAACACCATAATAACCATATTCATAACTGCAAAACAAAACATAACCTATACAACGACTAACTTATACACACTTACATTTGACTCGATCGATTATACCTAACCGCAAATTATGAGTCATGTAAATGGAGTTGTCCTAATGAACAATATATCACATATGGTACCAACATACATATTTAAGGTTTATTATAACCCTTTTCTAAATTACGAGTAATACAAAATCGTTCTATCGATGGACAACAGATTTAAATAGAGCATATCCAAAGTGAACAATTAGTAGATCTCGTAGCCAATTCGCAATAAGCCAACATAGACCATAGTATATCAAAATAAATATAAGAGTTATTGACAAGAAAGGAAATTATTGTAGCAAGCCTTTTATCCTAAATTGATCCGACATTGGACAACAGATTTATATTGAAGCATATTCAAGGTGGAACAATCAGGCAGATTTAATTGAGCAACGCTACAACCTAGTACTAAATGTACTAATGATGATTACATATTTGTTACCATGACCCTAACTCAACCGATCATCAGATTTGTATCAGATTCAATGGGAGATCTATCTAAGGGTAACTAATCGAATAGTAGACCTAACAGAAGTTAGCTTACTCTGGGATTCTCTAACTATAGTTATAGCTACAACAGAATGATAAGAATGGCCAGAAGAAGCTAACCAATATTTCGAAGTCATCTCTCATGAAAGAATTCAAGAAGTCACATATTAATAACTCTTATAAATAAATCCAATTATGGAAATACTAGAGAACAAGTAAATCAATTTCTAAAGAAACTGCAGATTAAGAAAATGTTCCCTAGTTACTCACAGAGAACAGGATATTGATCCTGACCCTAAGGTACATATGAACAAAAAAAAATTTAATTCCTCGGAAAGATGATGCTTGAACAAAATAATCCCTTGGTGAATACAAAAGCTACAATATTTCAATATAGCAAAGAAGTTACCATCATTATCAGAATAATAAAATAGTAAAACTTAAGAAGGATAGATAAACATACAAGTTAAGACTAAGTTTCTTCAGAATGAATGTAAACTGAAAATCGAATAAGAATGCCTAGTGCATGATTAAAATGATGATTAAACATTCTATCATAAAGATTCAGCATCTGAACTAATTGAGGTATGGCTTGGAACTAGGCAACTATGAGCAATGAAATCTGCTTCCTATCAGGTGCACAGTCGATAAGCAACAAGTCTCGAACCCACGTATTTGCATAGCCAAGCTAGGCAAACCACTTTCCTAAGAAATGTTCACTACAATAAATAATGAAATGGTTTCATAGTCTTTATCATAAATTTAATCTCAATTAACTTTATCAAAATTTGGATACATGAAGTATAACTTTGGAATCACACTGTATACTAAAATTGCATTTACCCAAACAAATATCACAATGACTTCTTTAGACAAAAATAAGCTAAGGTACCAAGGAATCATGCTAAGCATTGAAATAACTCTCCAGTAGAAACTACAAAATCAAATACAAAACGAGATAATCCTAATCTAAACCTATTATGTAGATACACTAATCTACAAGTGATGACATATATAAGCATAATCACATACAAGGTGTTAACAGTTCCATACCAGTTCAATAATAAGCCAAATTAAGCTAAATCTCAATAATAAACTAATGAAATCTCAGATACATAGAATATGGAAAGCTAGAAAGATTACTATAATAGATAAAACATAGAGTCCCTATCTGATGACTAAAATCAAAATCCAATCGTTAACCTATTCATTGAACAATCGAGTATTTCTAAAATTTAGAAAGAGGAATTAACTTGATCAGTATTGTTAAGTTAATCTTCTTCTGACGACGAAGATGCTAAGTCGTTGACAGTATTATCTGGTAGTAAGTCCTTTATGTGAAATCGACCAAGTTTCCTGTTGGACGAACTATCTTTTAATTCATATATTAAAGGAGAGATTACTTTACTGACAACACATGGGACATATTTCTGACAAAATTTGGCAGAAATAGCATCACCTTTGCTTGACTTAACAAAATTACGTTTTAATACCCGATCACCAACAAAGAATCGCAAATCTCTTTTCCTCAAATTGTATTGACTCTGTGACTTAAGGTAAGAAGATTTTAACTTCTTCCTGATGTCTGCAAATATTGGGGGCAAAGTCTGAACATCATCTAAACGATGAAGTTTCTCAGAGATCTGAGGGAGATTTGTGGAATTGTCTGAAATTAAACCAAAATAATCACCAGACAAAGCAATATTCCTACCAAAATTTAAATAAGCTGGGGAACATTGAGTAACTTCATGGACCGAAGTTCTTATGGCTTGAGCTATTGAGTGAATATACTGGTCCCAAGCTCTGTGATCTGGATAAGTGTATGATCTAAGGGCTGTTACAATACTGCGGTTCACTCGCTCACTATGATTAGCTTGCGGATGGTATGCAGCATTATAAAAGATTTTCTGAACTTTGTACTTGGTTAGAAGATCCTTAAAGGCCTTAGACACAAATTGGGGACCATTGTCACAAGACACAATTTGGGGAACACCAAACAACAAAAAGACTTGTTCCTCCAAATATTTCACAATGGCAGGGACAGTAGCATTCCGAAGAGGAAAAACTAGTGGAAATTTAGTAAAGTAGTCCACAACTACTAAACAATAGGTATAGCCATTGTAACTACGAGGATATGGTCCAATCAGATCCATGGATATCATCTGCCATGGGAAGTCAATGTTCCTAAAAGTACCCATTAATCCAGCTTGTGGCATGGTACTTGGCTTGCAAGTAGCACAAACTTTGCATCTAGATATATATTTCTTAATATAGTTGCGCATGCCAGGCCAATAATATAATTCTGCTATCCTACTAAATGTTTTATAGGAACCGAAATGACCAGATGTCACATTATCATGAAAAGTACGAAGAATTTCATCCCTGTTTGCTGTTGGGACGACAATTTTCCAATCAGACATATTAGACAAAGCTTCTACTGAACTAACAACATGCTTATAAAGGATATTATTTTCTACTTTAAAATCAGGATACTGATCAGGTGTTTGAGTAACCTTTTCCAACATTTTCTGATACCATGCATCCGGAACTAAAGTGGATAAGTCAAGAAGATTGACATCAAATGTTCGAGACAAAGCATCTGCTACGACAACACCATTTGCCTTACGATGGACGATATTATAATCAAAGGCTGACAACTTACAAATCCATCGAGACAAACGTTGGGAGGGGTTACGCATAGAATGCATCCAGAGTAAAGAACTATGATCAGTAATAAGGGTACCTTACGACCTTCTAAATAGTAGCGGAAAGCCTCCAAGCCATGAATAATAGCAAGGAGTTCACGCTCGGTAGTGGAATAATTTTTCTGGGCCTTATTGAGCTTCTTACTAGTATATGCTATGGGGTGTTCAGAACCATCTTTCATCTGAAAGAGTACACCACCTGAGGCGGTATTTGAACAATCAGTCATGAGGTAGAAATGTTCACTGAAATCAGGTGAAGTCATGACAGGAGCACTGGTAAGAGCTTCCTTAATGCGATGAAAAGCATCATCAGCTTCAGGAGTCCAGGTGATAGTCTGGCCCTTTTCCTATTCTTAAGGAGGTCAGTAAGGGGTGATAATAAAGTAGAATAAGAAGGCACAAATCGACGATAGTAACCACACATGCCCAAGATCCTACGTAATTGTGTAGTAGTTTTAGGAATGGGAAAGTCCTTAATAGCGGTTACTTTATCAGTGTCTGTTCTCAAACCTTGATGATCAACAACATATCCTAGAAATTTCAAATTAGGACGACAAAAATTACATTTCTCTAAATTAACAGTGAGATTAGCCTCTTTAAGGCGTGAAAATAATTTCTCCAATATTTCAATATGTGAAGAAAAATCAGGAGTAACAACTATAATGTCATCTAAGTAATAAAATACAAATGGTTCAAGTTGTGGACCAATAACCAAGTCCATTAGACGACACATTGTTTGTGGAGCTGAAACTAGACCGAAAGGCATTGTGACAAATTGAAATAACCCTTTACCACTGACAGCGAAAGCAGTATACTTCTTACTCTCTTCGCTTAACGGAATTTGTAAGAAGGCTTTGGATAAATCGATCGAAGAGATATATTTGGCATTCTGAAGTTTGCTCAGAATTATATCTATCCGAGGGATGGGATAAGCATCTCGATTAGTAGTGATACTATTAAGTTTGCGACCATCGAAGCATACTCGGAATGATCCATCCTTCTTCTTCGTCATCCATAACGGCGAACAATATGAAGAATTTGAATGTTCGATAATGTTTAGAGAGAGCATCGAATCAATTTATATATATCGGGTGTTCTACAGCATTCGCCGTTTCCCGCATCCTATTCGCCATGCTTTTCGGTCACGAATATCTTCCTCGTTGAGTTGTCTACTGTTCATTGCTTTCTCTACGTCTTGTATCCATGTTCTCTTCGGTCTGCCTCTTTTTCTTCTCTCGGGTGGTACATACTGGATCATTTTCTTGGGCCATCTTGTTGGTCCCATTCTCTGGACATGCCCGTACCATATTAATCTTTTTTGTTCTATTCTGTCTATAATATCCTTTTCTACTTCCATTCTTTCTTTTATTTCTTCGTTTGGGATATGCTGCAGTTTAGATATTCTGCAGCTTCTTCTAAGCGCGTCCATTTCTAAAGCTTGAAGTCTTTTATTTTGTCGGTCTTTTACTTCCCACACTTCCGAGTTGTACAGGACAATTCCTTCCACGATAGTTTGGTAGATTTTTTTCTTTGTCTGATTTTGCAGTCCTGTACTCCACCAAATGCCATTTAGCTGTTTTATAGCTTTTCTTCCTTGGCTTATTCGATATTCTATATCTTGATCGCATGTGGAGTTTTTGTCAAAAATTGAACCTAGATATTTAAATTCATCACATCCTTTTATGTATTCCCCTTCTAATTCTAAGTCTTCAGTATCACCTCCGACTACAAGGTATTCAGTTTTCTCCATGCTCATTTCCAAACCCCATTTTTGGTACTCCTCTTTCAATTTTCTAATCATGTAACTGGCGTCATCTTTATCAGCAGCAATCACAACTTGGTCGTCAGCAAATAGCAACGTATACAAATAAGAATCTCCTACTGGTATCCCCATTGTTTGGCATTTCCTAGTCCAATATTTTAACACATGTGTAAGGTAAATTTTAAATAAAGTGGGCGACAGACAGCATCCCTGCAAAAGGCCTTTCGAAGTTTCAAAGGTATTTGAAAGTTTCGTTCCAATTTTAATTGCTGTTGTTGCATTAGCATAGAGATCTTTTATTGTTTGGATGTATTTTCTATTTAAAGTGGTTTGTTGTAATACCTCAAACATTTTTCCTCTGGGAACGGTATCGTATGCTTTTTTTAAATCTACAAATACCATGTGAGTTTCTAGATTTCTACCAGAACGTTTTTCTAGTAATTGCCTTATGCAGAAAATGTTATCTGTGCATGATCTACCTGCCCTAAATCCACTTTGTTCTTCGGAATCTTGCCACTCCTTTTCTATCCGTTTCTTTATTATTCGTCCGTACAGTCTTCCAACTGAGCTGGTCACACTAATGCCTCTGTAATTATTACAATTTTTTCTACCACCCTTTTTGTATATAGGGGTAGTTATGGAGTTTTTCCACTCAGAGGGCACGCCACTATTGCCTGAAAGGCATCCGTTGAATATTTCAACTAAAATTTCTTTTGCCTGTGTCGTGCTGTGCTTAATGAGTTCAATTGGAATACCTCCGGGACCAGGAGCTTTATTGTTTTTCATTTCTCTTAACGTTAGTTCTAGTTCTCGAATAGTTATATCTTCTAGTTGTTCCAGGTTGTTTGGGGCGATGATGGTTTGCCTTACATATTCCTGTCTATTCTCTTGCAATAGGTTTCTAAAGTATGTTTCCCACTCGTTTACACTTATAAGGGATATCTGGCATCTTTCTTGTACGTTTTGTCTTGTATTTGATATTGTTCTCCAAGCTTCTCTGCTTTTTGTTCCTCCCATAAGAGTGTCTATTTCTTCACATTTCTTCAGCCACATATTTTCTTTGGTTTTAATCACTTCTTTTTTTGTTTCCATTCTTATTCTTGCGTAGGTTTTTCGGTCTTCTGAGCAATTGGTACTGAGCCATTTTTGATATGCTTCTTTTTTTTCCCTCGTCTTTTCTTTTAAAGAATCTGTAAACCAAGGGTGATTAGTGTTATTTGAGGATTTTTCCCCTAATGCTTCGAATGCAGCTTCATGTAAGCACTTTTTTAGCCGATCATATTTTTCATCTGCTGTTCTTGTATTAAACTGTGTATTGGTTATCTTTTGGCTCAGTCTTAATTTAAAAAGAAAGGAGATTGAATTATCTTTCAGTGCGTCGATGTTGTATTTGTACTGAGGCGGGTGTTCTTCTGTAATCTCTTCCTGGGTCTCTTCAATTTTGTTGTTCAAGATATATGGAAAGTATAGATCTGCTCTGAGTAAAAAGTGGTCAGTTCCACATTCTGCACCTCTATAGACTCGTACATCTTTCGTCACAATTGATGATTTCTGCTTCATGATGACGTAATCTATAATCGATTTCAATTGTCGGGTTGGCTGCGTCCATGTGTATTTATGGATGGATCTGTGTTGAAAAAATCCATTCGTTATCCGTAAGGAATACGCTTCACATAGTCCCACAAGTCTTGTTCCGTTGTTGTTAACAGTTTCTTCGCCAAATCTTCCCACAACGTCGTCATTGATCTTTGACCCAGTTCTGGCATTGAAGTCGCCCATCATGATAATCTCTTTTCGGTTGCTGATTTTTGAGATGGTGTCCGCTAGGCTTTCCTCAAATTTATCTTTTACATCCTGGTTTGAATCATCGGTAGGAGCATATACAACAAATATTTCTAATTCTCTGTTATAGAGTTTTAGACCTACTCTTAAAATTCGTTCATTTACGTATTCCCAATCTTTTATACTTTTCTTATATTTCTTGCGTATTGCAAATGATACTCCTGACTTTGCTCTGTTCTCCTTCTTCACTCCGCTGTAGATATGAATGTAGTTTTCCTTTTGTTCCATTCCAGTTCCTTTCTTTTTTGTTTCTGTTAGAGCGCAGATATCTATGCGATTCATTTTTAGTTCTTCAAAAATATTATGTTTTGTAGAGATTCCTTGAATATTCCATGTTCCGAAAATCATCGTCCGTTTCCGTAGCCTGTTTCGTTTTCCGTAAGTTCCATCCTGGATCCGAGGCATAGCGCGTGGATTTGTAACAACTTTAGTATTTTACGGGAATGAGTTGTTAGCCCATCGCCCAACCCCCAACCTGGAGGGCTAGAATTTTCTGTTAGGGTTTTTTCCCTTAGCCGAGATATTCCATTTTTTCAGGCGCTGGAAATTCGCCTTTCACCCTCTTCCGTCTGCTACATAACGCACACCCATTGTACGCTATGCATTGCCCAGCAATCACGACAAGGACGTGGAAGTAGGATTTGTTGATTTTTCTCCTGATACTGTGAGCATCTCCCAAGGCTTTTTGTGTGGCCAAGGCTTCGGCAACCTTAACCACCCCCAGGACTCCTTATCAACCCTTTGATCGCCATCGAATCAATTTCTTTTCCTAAATCTGCTTGCCATGCCTGAGGTATGGGATATTGATATTGTCTAAACGGAGTTGAAGTGTTCACTTCGATAGTATGAGATATTAAATGTGTACGGCCTAATTTATCTTTGGAAGAGATAGAAGAAAATTTAGAGATAATATTCTCTAACTGGTTTTGTTCTAAGCTAGACAAACTAGAGAACTCACGAATGGCACTTACAGTTGCGACATTAAAGGAAGATATAAACAACGAAAAATCTGAACAGTTTAATGTACTATTAAATGCATTTAAGAAATCCATGCCAAGAATTATAGAATTTTTAACTGAAGGGATAACATAAAATGTAATCATTTTCCGAATATTGGCAACTACGATTTCTGTGTCAAATTTACCTGTAATTGACTGGATTGCACCATCCGCAGTAGAGACTTGCAGAGAAGAAATAGGCATAACATTAATATCAGTGTTTTCTAACAATTTCAGCGAATACGAACCTATTAAAGAAATGTTAGAGCCACTATCTAATAGAGCTAAACAAGATTGTCCTAAAATTTCAATTTCAAGATAAGGTCGGTTATCATTATGTTTCCTAACTAATAACGAATTTATATCAAAATCCAAAATATCTGATTTATTTTCAAAATTATCTGGTATTAACATAGACATATTATTATTATTTACAAACGTACAACCTGGTATAGAATTTGGAACTGTTTCCTCGTCTTGATTATGCTTATTACTAAAATTCCAGCTTAAGACTGGAGGGGATAATCTACGATCAAGCGAACCGTACGAGTCAACTGAAGTGTTACTAACAATTACTTTTTCCCTGATTTCGGTTGGCGTGCTGGTCTCCGGTTGGAAGTGTTTCTTCCTTCCTGAGAGGGTGTGTTTGAGCTGCTGGCGGGTATTGGACCTGAAGCTTCGTCTACAGCTGCGGTCATATTCCCTGATGGGCTACTGTTTGAGGAACGCTCAGGGTACGAGCCTCTGCATGCTCGTTTCCCGAACACTTAAAACAGTTACGTTTAAGCGTATTTTCTCTACCACAACCGTGACAGAAAATCCGTGTTTGGGGTCTGGTACAATCCCGAAATGCGTGACCAACCCCCCTGACAATTCCAGCAAGAAAAGGAATAAGTAGTCACAGACACATTCGGTGTATGGGGTCTAGATTGCCAAGAACGATTTCTCGAGGAGTGAGAGGTAAATCCAGCACCAGAATTAGATGTTGTAGGAGGATGAAAAGACCAGGATAGAGTTTCTTCTAGCCGTTTACACTTATCTGTCAGGTCTTCGATAGTGGCTATATCAACAAGTGCCAATTGGGCATGGTAAAAAGGTAGCAAACATTTTAGAATTATCTTAATTTTTGCATTATCTGTTAAAGGAGTATCTAAACGACTACACATACCCAACATAGTGTTAATAAACATAGTCACTGATTCTCCAGGTTTCTGCTTGTGGTTCTTGATCTCATCTAAGAGATCAGTTTGGAAAGAATAAGGCAGAAAATCGGATTTTAGTTTCTGAGCCAAATCAGTCCAAGTGGTAAAGCTACCACGGTTGTTCATAAACCACGTAAAAGCATGGCCTGTAAATAATTCGGCAGAAGCCGAAAAAAGATCTTCCTCACTCACACCTCTCGAAACACGAAGACATTCTACCCTATCTAAAAATGAAATAACTTGGTCATAATGACCTTCACCAGAAAACGAAACTCCCCACTTATGTACCTGCACAGGCTTGGGATGCAACAAGGAATTAGAGGCTTGAACTGAAGAAACAGGAGTGGACGTGGCTAGAGGATTTACTCGAGAATCGAGTTCACCTTCTAGACTGAGAATCCTAATGGACATAGAGCGTTTGTAAAGTTGTTGCTCCTCATCTGAGCAACATAATAAGTGGACACGACCAGAGATATGAGCAAGACGTGAAATGTATCTGGAATACATGCTATCATGGACAGTCCCTCTAAAATTATTTATCTTTTGCGTAAGATCCTCTAGTGTCTCATTTATTCCCTGTTGTTGTTCCAGGAAAGGAATAGCTGCAGCTGAAATCTGACGGAAACTCCTATTTCCTTGCTCCTGTTTAAGAGCACCACGCAATAGACTGCATTTTCTATCACATTTAGCGGCTTCTTCAACCTCTATTTCCCTTATCCTCAGCTCATAATCTAACTCCTTAACTAACAAATGTTCTGGCTGAAAGGTACACATGGTGATAGGGAAAGAATTAGTAACAATAAACCCAACCCAACAACGACAAACCGAACCCACCCCAACAAACTAACGACCCAATTAACCGACAATCTACTAAACAAGCTGCTCAACCGACGAGCTGCTAAACTAACGACCTAACAAACCGACAAACCAAATATAACCGAGATATATATTTGGGGTAGATATTTAAAATAATTTAAGTAAATGTTTAAACGAAAATGTATATAAAAAAATGAAAACTTTCTAAATTATATATAGGTATGGTAAGCAAAAATTTAGCTAACTGTAGTATATTGTGGCTGCACCTAAATCAAAAGTAGTAATGTACCTAGATATCAAAAAAATAAATCATTCAAAATTTTTCAAAATAAATATCCAGGTATCACCAAACCGACCAGACCGAAATGTCAACCAATATACCTGTTCAAATATTATCCTACTCACGATTTACAATTATTATTTTAAATAAATTAAAATAGTACCAATACAGCAATACAAGTGCACTAGTGTATTTTCCAAATAACGTACAAAAGGAATCAAAAATGTATCTCTATATAATTACAAAATATACAACAATGAACCAGAAAGATACTTACTAGAAAAATTTACAATAAGCAACAAAATAAAGAAAGGTACTGTCTTACTGAAAATCGGGCACCACGTTGGGCGCCAATTGTAACCAAAAACGAGGTTGTGTTGTGGCAGAATAGATATAGCTTTAAAGGGTAGTTACTTATTTATGGAAGTTTCCTCAAACTAGGCTAGCTGGAAATTGAAGATACTAAACAGTAGGGCTCAGGGGAGGATCAGGCCGTATTTGCACGCCCTAGTAAGACGGTACCTACTGAAATACTTGAATGATAAAGAAAATAAATTAATATAAGGAGTAATGAAAAGAAAAGAACTATTGACCAAGAAGATATTCAGAAGTAGTGTTGAGCGCCAGGGAAGAATTGAATATATTCTTCTCCACGTGACCTATATTGCTGTACCTAACTAATACTATTAAAAAGGTAGGATAATAAAACATATAAGTATGTACAACCAACAAATTTAATGAAAAAAAAAATACCTATAACCCCTATATACAATTTTATACAAACTAGCTAACCACCTGACGTACTAGGCTAGTACGCTCCTGTCTATTACACAGATATTACAGTAGAGAAAAGCAAATATATTGAATTTATTGTACCAAGACAGTTAATGGATCTAAATATGTGTGTACAAAACTTATTATTAAGGAGGATTACAATATTGGTTGACAATCCCACATCTGATCGGAATGACACACGGGACAATACTGATATATTGTGATAATAACCGAGATAGTGTGCACAGTATCTTACCAGATAGGTTATGGTCTCCGGACTATTTTAAATAAAATAAAATACAAATACAATAATGAAAATGACATATAAAAGTTGTGGAAAAGAAAAATATTGATTATGATTACTTTAATTGATTTTAGAAAAATGAATTTATATGATTATTAAGAGGATATATGTTATTAAAAATGTTAAAGTTGAAATATGTTATGTAAAAGAATTGAAAATGTAAATTTTAATAATAAAACCTGTCGTTTCTACAAACAGTAGGCCTGTGGCTTCTCCAAACTCCGGTTAAGTTGATGCGGGAGAGCCAAGTAAGGTATCTTCCGGGTTTCCTCTACCTTAGGGGGAGTACTTCTCACCAACCAGAAGGTACGACGATGTGGTGCGACAAGGAGGTACTTCCTAGCACCGGGAAAACTGTATATCTCCAAAAAACAAAAAAAAATAAAATCCATCCAATGCCAATATAACCCAAAATGATCGTCTATTCCATATCCAAAAAGATTGACTTAATCTTGATCTCCACCAGTGGCTAAAAAAACAAACCTTGATCAGCTGATTGCCTTGACCACACAAGAAACAGGGCCTCTGCAAAAAGGTGTACCACCTTATCAGAACTTGACAGAGAAAAAATCTAAGAAAAAATGAAGTTTGATGTACTTGCTTGAAATGTCAGTGACCTTGATTATCCTTGACTGGAAAGAGCCTTTTTAAACGAATATAAGGAAGTATTTGAACAAGTAAATATGAATCTGGTAATCAAGATTACTTTAAGGAGTTATATAAATGAGAGAATAAGAATGGTCATTGATTCCAAACTGATTTTGAACTGGAAGTATATAGTTAGAAAGAATTCTTTTCTCTGTAGAAAAAAAATAAGTGCGATGGTATTGAAGTATTGCAAATCTGATGATTGAAGAATAACAATTCATTTGAAGATAATATATGTAAGATGTTTGAAATGAATGACAGGGTTATTTTTTTATTTAAGGAAAAACATCATTTTTTTAATACATACCCATTACTCTTCAAAAAGGTGTTGGAAAACAAAAAACCTCTTCTTTTCAAAACACTTAACAACCAAGAACAAAACAACTTCTTCCCACGTAAACTTATATTCTATTCAAACATTTCAACTAAAATTTTATATTCTCTGTAATGGCCACTGGTGTGATGGGTCTGCCTTCAACAACAGCCGAGATTGAAGTGACGAATAGTCCCTTCTGCAATGACAATCACGTCAGCCGGAAGCCGTATCGACACACAAACCAACTTCTAGGTTCCGAATTCCTCAAAAGTTACCAATTTTGTCGTCGATCAACTGCAACTTTCAATACAATTGTCTGTAAAGTTGGTTGCATACCTAGTTCCTATTGGAATAAATATTTTAGTAACGATGGTAATAACTAATCGTTACAAGTTGAACTTGTTACGATTTTCATATAAAATTGGTTATAACTTTGTAAGTACCCTGTATAACATAACAAACCTTTATATTTTTGTGATGGAGAAGTTAACAGGATTTCGAATTTAAAATAAAATATAGGGTGTTCCATTTAAAAAAACATAAGTTTGGTTTGCCACTGTGTTATCGAACACCCTGTAACATTCTAACTAATTTTGTAATGTGAAGCTCAAAGGCGGCTAAAATTTTTGTTATTAACTTTTATTGCTATCTATTACTATAGCGGAGCTATTGAGCTTTACCCTACTAATCAATCACCCTGTACAATGACAATATATCTATATACTAACAATATTATTACAGCTATATTGTTAAAGAATAAGGCTATAGCATATTAAAAGAATCACTTAAATCGGACAAGTTTTAATTCAAGACATCAAAAATGACTCATTGTATATGGTGCCCGTTTTCTCTGACGCGCAGTGTATAGTATGATCATATTTTACTAGTAAAAATTTGTATGTAAAACGACTCTCATTGTTTATCATTATATAGCCACTCATTTTTGATTTTTTTTACAGGATCGCGAAAGTAACCGAGGACGAGGTGGCCGTGGAGGAAGCAGAAACTAATGTATAGAAGAAATATTAAAATAAACCAAACACAACCACCATAACCATTGTTTATGGCTGCTGTGTTTACTATAGAGTTATTCCTATTATCGGCTTTTTAACAGTTTTTATGGACAAATCATTCATCTAATAAATAATAATCGACCCCTTGTTCATTTCCCGGGGTATTTTATTGTATTTTGTAACATTGAAACATTTTTTTCGTACATTTTCATCTTTTATATATGAATTATATTATTATTTATACGTGTCCGGTACATGTAGATTAATATTATTTATATACAGAGGTTCAAACTTTTGGCCTCTGACAACAAATTTCAGATTTTGATAGTCACATACAGTTGTAGACTATTTTTTAATGTTATAATCTATTAAGATATACATATCTTACCAAATCATAATTTTGGCGAATGGATTTAGTGTCCGCAGTCATATAAATCCAAATAAACAACAAATCATAAATCCCTTTCAACACTAAATTCGTAATATTGTTTACTTCGTTCTATTGTTACCAAAGCGCCTTGTAGAATAGTTAATATGGACTTTCAATAATTATTACCTCCTTGCATCATTTCTCAGTTTTACGTAACATCTTAAAATCAGATGGTTTGTCACTATCTTTGATGATCAATTAATTGGAATATAAAATCTTCAATTTTTAAGTAAAGTAACAAAGATTGGCTGGTAGTTAAGTAATCATAACTATTATTAATTTTTAACCAGTTGTAAGAATTAAGCTGAAATTTTGTATTGTTCATCAACAACCACATCAAATAAGTAAGGGTCCTACTATCAAACATACCAAAAAAATTCAATGCGCTATATATTACAGATGTACATACATGACTTACCATCTATATTCTGTAAAATACTTGTGATTACAAATAAATAATATTTGACACATTATTACAATCATACTATTATTTTAAAACTTTTTAATATTGTGAACTACTAATAGATATTAGTGGTACAATAGGTTATTAATGTTTTCCAATCAATCTGAAATATTTTTGTTCGTTACGTTTTAAGACAGAAAATTATTTGAAATGAAATTTCTTTAAACCTTTACTATACAGAGTGTTTCATTGGGAAACGGAAATACTTTAATGGTGAATAGAGGTCATCGAGCCGGTTCTAGATATAGTACATTTTTTGCCCTACCGACTTTTATAACCGAGTTACAGGGTGTTTTATCGATTTTGCCCATTTCTTTCCTAAGCCATAACTTTAGAACAACCCTGTATATCTTTTTGATATTTGGTACACATATGTCTCATTCAAAACCCAAACGACCGACATACTAACCATAAGAAAAATCCAGGTCCGGATTAACAAAAAATTATAAAGTAATTGTGACCTTAAAACAACACCCTGTATATTGAAATTTTGAAAATCTGTTTGCATATTTGAAAAGAGCACAAAAAAGTAAGTTTAATTGTTCGCTTTATTTTTTCGGCCAGACAATTTTATGACTTTAATAATTTAATAATAGCAATAATTTAATTTAATTTAATAAAAGCAGATATTATTAACTTTTAGTTATAAATTATTAAAGCTAATGAATAAATACTCATTTTAAAAATAATCAATACTTATTTACCACATTAGAGCGACTCATTTATTAATGACAAGAAAAATCCAGGTCCGGATTAAGAAAAAAATACAAAATAATTGTGACCTTGAACCAACATCCTGTATATTGAAATTTTAAAAATTTGTCTGCGCATTTTATTAAAAGAGCATGAAAAACTGTGATTAAAGGCTTATTTTAATTTTTTCACCGTTGATTTAAAATTACATAAATTTTGAAATTATATTGAAATTTTAAAGAACTCTGAAATTAAAAACCAGGTATTATTAACTTTAAATAATTTAATGTTAATGAATCAATACTTATTTTAAAAATACTTAATACTTATTTACTACGCTGGCTTCATGGATTCTCTGTATTTGTAGTTGTATGCACATCATTAAAAATTAGAATTGCGAGAATTGGGATATTTTATTGATTTAGTAAAGAATTAAAAAAACTGCTATATCTAATAAAACAAAAATTCGTTACAATTCAACAATTTAACATAAATTAAAAATATTTGAACTACAACAGTTGCTTAAAATGTCCGCCATTTTGTTTAATGCATTTCCTTGCACGTTTTAAAACATTTCGAATCGATTTTCTAAGTACATTGGGATTGTTCTTCATTTTTCTGGCAGCTTCTTGTGACCTTGACAGAATTAATCAATATGATTTCAAAATTGCCGTAATTAAACTATCTGCGCAAAAATTTGACATGCACCTTTTAACGCAGTTTTTATGCTCTTTTAAAATACACAAATTTTCAAAATTTCAGTATACAGGGTGTTGTTTAAAGGTCACAATTACTTCATATTTTTTTCTTAATCCGGACCTGGATTTTTCTTGTCATTAGTAATTGGGTCGTTCCAATGTGGTAAATAAGTATTGATTATTTTAAAAATTAGTATTTATTCATTAACTTTAATAATTTATTACTAAAAGTTAATAATATCTGCTTTTTAATGTCAAAGTTCTTAAAAAATTCAATATAATTTCAAAATGAAAGTCATAAAATTGTCTGGCCGAAAAATTGAAGCGAACCATTAAACTTACTTTTTTGTGCTCTTTTCAAATATGCAAACAGATTTTCAAAATTTCAATATACAGGGTGTTGTTTTAAGGTCACAATTACTTTATAATTTTTTGTTAATCCGGACCTGGATTTTTCTTATGGTTAGTATGTCGGTCGTTTGGGTTTTGAATGAGACATATGTGTACCAAATATCAAAAAAATATACAGGGTGGTTCTAAAGTTATGGCTTAGGAAAGAAATGGGCAAAATCGATAAAACACCCTGTAACTCGGTTATAAAAGTCGGTAGGGCAAAAAATATACGATATCTAGAACCGGCTCGGTGACCTCTATTCACCATTAAAGTATTTCCGTTTCCCAATGAAACACCCTGTATAACACGGCTATTTGTTTGACTTTTTAACCCTCCTTGTAGGTTAGTGTCCCTATCCTCATGGTGTAAGGTCAGGTGGGGTAAGTGTGTAAAGTCAAAATATATTTTAATATGGTTATGCAGTGCTAGTCAAAAGTCCGTACCCCCCCCCTCGTATCTTTTGAACGGTTATACCTATAATAGTGAAATTTGGAGGGAGGAAATACCATAGAGGTATATATTAACATAGAGTGGGCCTACCTTCCGCGCTTCCTGACGACAAGATCTCATAGACTGGTTTGTGGCATCTCTTTCTAACACATTTTATCGAGAAACTAAGATGACATTAAGTGTGAGTATAGGCACGGAAGGGGAGGACTACTGTCGCAGCTTTACTATGCGTAAGAGTGAAACAGCACTAATCCAAATAAAAAAGATGGTGTCGTCACTTCGCTCTGAATGACACTCTCTCTATGCTAATATATAACTCTATGGGAAATACACGGACGTAAGCTTCTTAACTAGTTATGACAGGTGACGTAATAGTGACAGATGACTTTACAGCGCCACTATGACAGATAATTTTAAATGGGACCTTATGGCAAGTGATACCTCGTTTGAAATTGAAAGGTATTAAAAATACCTATTTAGTCATACTAATTTTGTTCGAGTTTAAGCTAATTTTGATTCATTAATGAAATAAATATAAAATTGTAGTTTCGCATTTAATTAATAAATATTCAAAATTCTGCCTATGATAGCTTGTCAAAAAGGTTGACGTTGACGTAAAAACTACTAGAGAATTGAAAAACGTCAACTTCTTTGACAAGAAAACCATAGGCGGACCTTTGAATTTTTATTAGTTAAATGCGAAACTGCAATATTATATTTATTTAATTTATTCACCAAAATCATAATCAACTTAAACCCAAAAAAATTAGCATGCCTGAATAGGTATTTTGACTACTTTTCAAACGAGATATCACTTGCTATATCTGTCTCTATTACGGCACCTGTCATGACTAGTTGAGAAGCTTACGTCTATTTATTTCCTCCCTCCAAATTTGACTATTATAGGTATAACCATTCAAAAGATACGAGGGGGGTACGGACTTTTGACTAGCACTGTATACTAGTGTCGCCATCTATGATTCGTTAAAAAAGAATACAAATGCTTACAAGGTCAAGTACCATTGGCATTCTGTGTTAAATTTTAAAACTTTTTTTTGCACTTTTAAAGTACACACTCAGATTCCATTTCTATTGATTCATGGCTAAAAAATAAATCGTATACACACTTCCCCTATTTTACTACTACAGAAATAGTTTTAAAAAATTAAAATATGGGGACGTCATTGCCGTGGAAAGTTACAAAATGAAGCAGTTGTAGCTAATACATATTAAAATATTATATTAAAATATTAGCTTACTTGGTCTCAAAATGCGGTATGTAAATATACTAACTTTTAATATTTTGCTACACACTTACCCCACCTAACCTTAACTAATTCGTACTTAGTTTCGACTTGGATTGTATGAAATAAAAATACAGTCTTTTCCAATTTGAAATACAAATGTTTATCATTACAATGGCGATTAAACACAAAATACTTCGGGTTACCTTTGGAATTATATTGATGACATGCAATAATTATTAATTTTTTATGTTAATGGCTTTTATAAAGTGATGAAAATGTTTTCGATATGTTATACAATATACCCCGGAAAATGATCTCCATTTCATCTATTATTTATACAGCAGTATCTCTTCAATTGCATATTTTTAGGAAGATTAGTAGACGCAGATATCAGCATTTTTTTATTGTTATTATGAAGCCCTTATGATTCTTGCTTTTATTAATTTTCTACATGTTTATTTTTTGGTGTTGCTAACATTCGATTTATGAAAAACGTATAAATTGATGTGTGATAAAATTAATATAATAAAAAAAATGAAATGAAAATTAAAAAATCCAATTGATATGTAAAATATATTTTTTAAGTTTAAAATCAAATTACAATTAAATTACATTGTTTTTGTTAATAACATTTGTTGTTCTATTTTATTTTGACTGATTTAATCCACGCTACTAAAGGAAGACAATATTTATTATTCAAAAAATGTGTGACCCACATGGTTTAATTGAGTGGAGTTTTGCTACCTGAATCTAATCTTTTAAAAGCTTTTTGTTTATTATATAACATTTATGTTCTATTCAGATATTTTCAGTACTATTTCACATAGCTATCTGTCAAAGATCTTCCCAATCTTTTCATTTCGCGAATTTAAATTGTATGTATCCAGTTGATACAATAGAACTGAACAACCAAATTGAATAATAGATAAAGAGTAACTTTCGTTTTCATGGAAGTTATTTTCAAGCTTGTCATTTTTATTCTACTTTCGATATATATTTTGTATTGTTTGCTTTTTTTTAAACGCTGTCCTGTATGTACAGAGTCTTGTACATTTCCTTCTTTCTCTTTGATGGTTTGCAATACATTTTATTTTTTGGAAGAATTTCACCTCATTTTCTGGTTACAGTTTGGCCCTTTTCGTTGTTTTTTCTTTTCGCTTTTACTATAAAAACTAAATTTCTTTTAAAGAATCAATTATTCCATGGCTACTATTATAACTACTATTTGTAGAGTTTTTGAAATTAGCTTACCTGTAACTGTAATTTTGAATATTTTAATATTAAATACTTAAATATGCTATTAAATAAATGATATCACAATAAGGGACCACAATGATATTATTTTCTTTATACAGCGTGCATCTAAACTCTCTCCTTTCCGACTTATTTTGTAAATCATATACTTGCCTGAATAGGTTTTCAAGCAACTGAATTAATACATCTGTTCATACTTTCCATATGTTTTTAATATTTGTATAAGTTTAAATGGTTTATGTTCATATTATGCATTCTTTCACATCTCTTCTGTCGCTCAGGAAGGTTCCTAATTTTTGCGCAATTCTGTTGCGCAGTTTCAAAATGGCGACTTTATAATGTGCAATGGTAACAGTTATTAGCAGTAATGACAAAAAATTATGAGCTATCTCTAATAATTTGGTAGTGAAGCTTTTATTGGAAAAGCTCGAACAGGTTTTTTTCAGTGTGTCACCTTATGACAGTATATATATATATGGTATGTGGTACATCATTTGTAAGTTCTTTTTTCACTCAGTACTTTCTAGAATTTTGTGTGATGTTGTTCCGTTATTTAAAGTGGTTGACCGTTAAATTATGTTTAATTACATTTAATTTAAGTATGTTGAATTTACTCTGTGTGTAAGAATAACTCATTAGTGTTTCTAGGGATATACAGAACATCACTTGTCACATGTCATATTATATTGTCGTTTATTTTTCTTCAACTTGGGCCGTCTCCGTTACGGAGGTTAGCAATCATCAGTCAGTTTAATTTTCCAAGCAACTGCTTATATTTATCTTTTTGATATACATAGCAACAAGTCTTATAGAGATGTTCATTCAGACCCATGTTTTCTAGTAGGTTCTTCGGGATGGCTCCAGTCATAGAGACTATAATAGGTATTATTGTCTGGGTACTTTGCATTCTCCATTGTCTTCGCATTTGAATTTCCAGATCTCTATACTTGGCGATCTTTTCAGAGTATTTAGAGAACGCAGGTTATTGTTGTTAGGCATCGCCACATCAATGATTGTTGTTTGTCTCGTTAATTTATTAACTAATACGAAATCTGGTCTATTATGTGCCACTATTTGGTCTGTGAGCGCAGGGCGGTGTAAGTAAAGCTTGTAGTTGTCATTCTCAAGCATACTTTCCAGAGTGTATTGATAGTATGGGAGATGGTTTGTGTGGAGAAGTCCCAGTTTGATGGCTATCTCTTGATGAATGATCTTTCCTACCAAGTCCTGCCGTTGCTTATACTCAGTTGCAGCAAATGCCTGGCAGCCCCTGGTAAGATGTTTAATGGTTTCTTGGGCTTGACATTCATATCGGCGTTTGTCATTTTTGAACGTGAGAGTATTTAACGATATATTTCAGGAAATTTTTGGTTGGTATAACCTGACCCTGAATGACGAGTAATGAACCTTTCGTTTCAGGGAACATCTTTCCTAATGTCAACCAATAGTTCGACGCTGTATTATCGACCTAGTCTTGGATGACCTCATTGCGATCACCCGTGCAGAGGTTTACCCATCCATGTGCGCATTTTTTCGTCCTTAGTAAGGTGGTTTAGGCGCATTTCTGGTTCCCTCAGTTTGATCGTTGTTGTATCATCAACTGCGCAAATAACGCGATGTAGAGTAGACATCTCAGCCTGCATCTGAAAATAAGTTCTTAAATTAGCAATATGTTTTTGCCATATTTTCAGTTTCGGTGTTATTTTCACCAGGTATTTTTTTTATTAAATTTGCAAATTTACAATCTGCTATTAAAAGCTATTAGTAAATGTGAATATTGCACATACATGAGAGGAGAAGTTATCCACTGATAACACTCCCAATACTAACACTAACAAATTAAATTAATGTTTGATTATAATTTGAAAATAAAATTGAAATTAAAGAATAAAATCCGTTGGCCAATGTCTTTTCAATCTTCGTCTGACTTCTGGTTGGAGATCTTGCTTCCTCGTTGGGGTGGGCTGGCAGATGTTCTAAATATTTTCTTGTTAGTCTGCTGATTTCGTCTTCAACGAATGGTATACCAGAGTCGCCATGCAGTGTTTTGTTACTAACGTACCACGGGGCGTTGAAAATCGTTCTGAGTATTTTGGATTGGATTCTCTGAATGATTTTGGTATTAGAAGGCTTGGCACATCCCCATAATTGCACTCCATATGTCCATATAGGCTTTATTATGCACTTATACAAGAGAAGTTTATTATCTGTGGATAACTGCGATTTTCGGCCTATTAGCCAATTCATTTGACGTATTTTCATGTTGATTTGGATTTTTTTTGCCAAGATGTGTGCTTTCCAAGTGAGCTTTTGGTCAAGTGTCATTCCCAGGTATTTGACTTCTGTTTTTACTGGTAGTAATATGTTGTTCAGTGTGATTCTAGGACATACGATGTTCCTGTTGGTGAATGTAATTTGATTAGACTTAGTATGGTTGGCTTAGACCAGGTATTTGAAGGTGGATTTTAGTCTTCCACTCAGTAATTATATGCTTTAAAAAGGTCACCATATTGACTTTATATGTTCTCATTGATTTTATATGTTCTTAGTATATATATAAGCCATTCATGCGGCACTGAATCAAAGGCCTTCTTGTAATCAGTGAAGACATTAAAAGGTTACTTTTTTAGAATATGCCTGGTTACAAACGACCGAGTCGATGATAAGTTGTTCCTTGCATTCCATGGAACCCTTAGCACATCCTTTCTGATTAGGCTGTATGATATTGTATAGAGCACAGTGTTGGTAGATGCGCTGGGCTACACAGGATGTGATCAATTTATACAAAGTTGGAAGACAAGTAATTGGGCGGTATTTGACTGGATCTTGGATGTTTTTTGATCATTCGGTATTAAGTAAGTCGTTCTTTGAGCTAGGAATGATGGTATTTCCTGCGGATTAGAAATTATTGTAAACTATTGTTTATATTATTATTATTATTAGAGTAAATACATCATTTGGGGTAGTCCATATTTTTCCAAACTGTCGCTGTTGAACATTGTACGGTCGCCATTTTGATATGACGTGACAAAATTAGACAAACAATTAGGAATATGATAATTGGTGTGTAACTTAAATGATGTGATACCTGCCATATGAAGCCATTTTTACAAAATGGCGCGAATCCGTCATTTTTATTATCTACGCCACTAAAATATCCAAACTATAAGTCTGTGTCTTTGTTTAGTTATCCAAAAATGTGTTCTTAAATTTTAATCAACTTAAATACTTATTAAATCGCCTTACGTAATGATTGAATTTTGTATTTGTCATAAATCCAATTCAATTGTAAAATCTCAAATGTATTTATAGAGATTAGTGAGTAAAGTTATTTCTTTTACAATACATAATATAACCATTTTATATGTTAAGCCGAGTTTGGAATTTTGTATATCATTAATATTACTAGATTGGTATTTACAACAAGGGTCACTATTTCGTTAAACGTTTTTGTTAAAATAGAAAACAATGTTATTAGTTTATATATAAGAAATAAAAAGGAATGCGATAAGTACATATTTTGTGGATGGTTTGGGAATGTTAGCATCATTTAAAAATTGCAAATTTCATAAGATGAGCCGGTAAGGATGCCTCCTTTTCCATTTTGAATTTAATAAGTGTGGGTTCTCTTAAAACTTTTCAAGTATATCGGTTATAAAAATCTAAAGGTATATGGATTCTAGCAGAGTAGTTGTACAATAACTGTCCACTCTTCGGATCGATAAGAAGAAGAAGACTAAGAACATAGTGCAGTGTTTTCATTTGTGTGCCAGAGTGACACGGGACTAATTAATAAATTAAATTTGTAATATACAATTACGCGTGAATAGTAGTTGAATTTCCTGGACCAATGTTAAATAATTTTGGAGCGGCCTTCTACAGTGCTGGAGAGTCGCGCTTAAAGCGAAAACAACATTCAGTGGGCGATGAACTGTATTAGTGATCGCAGGTTTAGAACTATTATAACTAATAATAAATTGGCTATTGTTTAGTTGAAAGAACACTGACGACATATTTGTTTATATCTGTTACAGTTTTACTAATGTTTTTCAATTTTCTAATATCTTGTAGGTGATGATATGACGATGATATAATATGATAATATGAACTGTGTGCACTGTTTTAATATTTGTTGAGATTAAATAGTTTAACATAAGACTACTAATCCATAGACATGCTATGTTCTTATTACAATATTTTGAATTTTTATGTACCAAATGTAGTCTGGATTCCAAGAACTAAGATAGAAATAAGCTCATGTATAATCACTTTTGTAAATTGCAAATATATTTACCTTTAAATGTAGGTAAAATATATACTTAATCGCGTTTGAACTCATTCATCAATTATTCATGACTGTACAATGTTGCTCAAATTTAAAAGACCGAATTTCGAAAAGCAGAAAAATATTTTAAAATAAAATTAAGAATGTAATATAATAATAGTTGTGCTGAAGCTGTTTCCTTGTGACATTTTTATAATCAACTATTCTAAATGGGAAATAAGCCACAATTTAACTAAAAAAAAATATTTTATTAACGTTTCGACGCCCAAATCGGATGTCGTCAAAATACAAAATATTATAGTCTGGGCTGATTATCGGAGAATAGGCCATTTTTGGGAAAAGTTATTTACCAGCAATTTATTATCCTATATATTAATAATATAGGTATGCAAAGTCCTCTGATAGTGTACTACTTTTTTTTTATAAACAAAATGGCGCCCGAAAATCGTGTTTTTTTCAATTATTGCTCTATAACCCCAAAGATTTTAACTTTACAACAAAAACACCCAAATAAAAATTTACCGTGATTAAATTCTGCATAGACGTGTTTTTCCAGATCTGCTCCGACGAAAATTTTCCTCGGAAAATGCGGGTTTTCCCAACAAAATCTTTAATTTTCAAATAAAGTTTTAGATAAGTAATTATCTACCAATAATTAAATAATTTAGTGACTTAAAAGCCTTCTTGGTTTAGATTATAGTTCCAGAAGCTGGTGAAAATTAAACGAATATTTTAGCAACAATTCCATTGTTAATTAATAATTTACGGTCGCAATAATAACCAAAATAATTATGATACACTGATCAAACTTTGAAATCTTATAAAGATGAGATGCCTATTTAACATTTTGTCGACAAAATATAAATTTTTTTATTTATTTGCATAATCTTTAAATGTTTAAAAAATATATTTATAAACAAATTAACGTTTCTCAGAAAGTTTTTATCATATTATAATTTTAAAAAATAGCTAAAATGCGCATTTCAAATATCTTGAAAGTGAATGCTTTCAAACTTTTTTGCAACCATTTGCAAAAAAGTTATGAAACAGCAAAGTAAACATACGATTACTACGGTGTTTATATTTTTTTATTAATTCTTTCAAAGCGTAGAAGTGAGTTTAAAGTACAAGCTAATTATTTCCAAAAAATATCGATTATCAGTTTAATGGTGATTTTTAATTAAAGATTATAAATATATTTTTTTGTGACTTACACGCGCGAAAGTAGACTAATACAGTACTGTAGCTAAAATTTTCACTCGGAGCGACGATCGGCCGCGCGACGTACACTTTTAATAAATAATGTATGCTGCGTGTCAGTCGCTTCGAGTGAACATTTTAGCTCCGACTCTGTATCAGGCCTACTTTTGCGCTAAAAATTACAAAAAAAAAGTATTTTTAATCTTTGATTAAAATATATCCATTGCACTAATTTTTGACATTCTTTTTGAGTAATTAGATTGTACCATAGACTCACTTTTAAGCTTTGAAACAATTAAAACAAATTATAAACAACGGAGATATCGTATATTTACTTTGCTGTTTCATAACTTTTTTGCAAATGGTTGGAAAATTTTTTTTAAGCATTCATTTTCAAGACCTATGAAATACGCATTTTAAGTATTTTTAAAATTAGAATATAATAAACAATTTCTGAGAAATGTTAATTTGTTTATAACAATCTTTTTTTAGCATTTAAAGATTAGGCAAAAAATTGAAAAAATTATATTTTGTCGACAAAATATTAAATAGGCATCACACCTTTATAATCTTTCTAAGTTTGATCAATGTCTCATGATTATTTTGGTTGTTATTGCGACTGTAAATTGTTAATTAACAATTGAATTGTTGCTAAAATATTCGTTTCATTTTCATCGGCTTCTGAATTTATAATCTATACCAAGAAAGCTTTTATTTCACCAAGCTATATAATTATGGATAAATAATTACAAAATATTAAATAGGCATCACACCTTTATAATTTTTCTAAGTTTGATCAATGTCTCATGATTATTTTGGTTGTTATTGCGACTGTAAATTGTTAGTTAACAATTGAATTGTTGCTAAAATATTCGTTTCATTTTCATCGTCTTCTGAATTTATAATCTATACCAAGAAAGCTTTTATTTCACCAAGCTATATAATTATGGATAAATAATTACTGGCCCAAAAAATTTATTTGAAAATTCGAGATTTTGTTGGGAAAACCCACATTTTCCGAGGAGAATTTTCGTCGGAGCAAATCGTGAAAAACATGCCTCTATGTAGAATTAAATTGGGGTGAATTTTTATTTGAGTGTTTTTGGTGTAAAGTTAAAATCTTCGGAGTTATAGAGCAATAATTGAAAAAAAATACGATTTGTCGGCGCCATTTTATTTATAAAAAAAGTAGCACACTATCTGCGGACTTTGCATATAGTCTGTTCGCTAAACTCAGACGCAACTTTCTAGATATTTTAGTCGGTAATTTTGCCAATTTTAGTAAAATTGGCAAAAAATAATTACTAAATAGTTAATAATCACTAAATAGTTAGTAATTTTGCCAATTTTTGCAAAATTGGCAAAAAACAAAAAAATTATCGACTAAAATATCTAGCCAGTTGCGTCTGAGTTTAGCGAACCGACTATACCTATATTAATAATATACAGGGTGTCCAGAAACTCTACCGACAAACGAAGACAGGAGATTCCTCAGATAATTTTAAGACAATTTAACCCAATTCACCTAGTCCGAAAATGCTTCTTAAGGGAGCTAGAGCTCTTTGAAGATGGCGTCATGAAATTAGTTCTTCTTAAATACCTCCAGAACGCTTCTATCTAGTTTAACGAAAATTGGTATGCATATTTACTTTTCAGAGATGAATCGATTCCATCCATTGCAAATTTCTAGTACCGGTCATAGGCGTGCGTTTAGGGTAGAGCAACGGGTATTTTATCGCATAACTTTTTTGTCCTTAACTTTTATGCATTTTTGATACCGGATTATTAAATTGTGAGGAATTCTAGTACTAAAAGGTACTCTTGCTTTAAGTCGGTAGGACACACCGTTTTCTAGAAAAATCGATTTGAAAGTTTTTCGTTTTTGGAATTTGAAAAAAAAATTGAAAGAACTTTTCAACAAAAAACGAAGTATTCTACCAACATAAAGTAAGAGTAACTTTTAGTACTCGAATACCTCATAATTTAATAATCTAGTGTCAAAAATGCTCAAAAATTCAAGACAAAAAAGTTATGCTATAAAATAACTGTTGACCTACCCAAAACGGACGCCTATGACCAGTACTAGAAATTCGCAATTAATGAAATCGATTTATCTATGGAATATAAATAAATGTACCAGTTTTCACCTTTCTAAACAGTTTTTTTTTAATTTTAAAAGCGAAAAGTTTTTAAATCGATTTTTCTAGAAAACGGTGTGTCCTATCGATTTAAAACAAGAGTACCTTTTAGTACTAAAATACTTCTTAATTTAATAATCCAGTATCAGAAATGCATAAAAGTTAAAGATAAAAAAGTTATGCGATAAAATAACCGTTGTCCTACCCAAAACGGACGCCTATGATCGGTACTAGAAATTTGCAATGGATGGATTAGATTTATATCTTGAAGATAAATACGCGTACCAATTTTTGTTTTTCTAAATAGAAGCGTTCTGGAGGTATTTAAGAAAAACTAATTACAAGACGCCATCTTCAAAGAGCTCTAGCTCCCTTAGGAAGCATTTTCGGACTAAGTGAATTGGGTTAAATTATCTTAAAATTATCTGAAGAATCTCCTGTCTTCGTTTGTCGGTAGAGTTTCTGGACACCCTGTATAGTATCTTATAATTCGATTCCAGCAATAAAATTGTTGGTAAATAACCTTTCTTTGTACTTTACTAATTAGACCAGCGTATTACAGTCGAACCCGCTTATTAGAATACCGGTTATAAGAATATCCCGGTTTAAGGAATAAAAATTTCAGATCCCGAAACGTTTTTACTAGCTATCAATGTTCGGTTATTAGAATATCCCTGTTATAGAAATAGTTTTGTTTGGCACGAAGGCTATTCCAATAAGCGGGTTCGACTGTATAACTATTTTTTTTTCAAAATTTAAAGATTATGCAAAAAAAAAAAATTTATATTTTGTCGATAAAATATTAAATAAGCATCTCATCTTTATAATCTTTATAAGTTTGATCAATGTATCATGATTATTTTGGTTATTATTGCGATCGTAAATTGTTAATTAACAATTGAATTGTTGCTAAAATATTCGTTTAATTTTCACCGGCTTCTGGAATTACAATCTATACCAAGAAAGCTTTGATGTCACTAAGTTATTTAATTATTGATTAATAATTACTTACCTAAAACTTTATTTGAAAATTAGAGTTTTTGTTAGGAAAACCCGCATTTTCCGAGGAAAATTTTCGTCGGAGCAAATCGTGAAAAACATATCTCTATGCAGAATTTAATTGCGGTGAATTTTTATTTGGGTGTTTTTGTTGTAAAGTTAAAATCTTCGGAGTTATAGAGCAATAATTGAAAAAAAAATACGATTTGTCGGCGCCATTTTGTTTATAAAAAAAGTAGCACACTATCTGCGTACTTTGCATACCTATATTATTAATATATAGGATCTTATAATTCGATTCCAGCAATAAAATTGCTGGTAAATAATTTTTCCATGAATTTTGCTAATTAGCCCAGAGTATTACTAAAATAAACAAAAATGTTGTTAAAAAGTTCTTCTAATAATTTATTTAATCTGACTCATTATATCGGCAATTCAGACATATATTATACATTTTAAAGTAGAAGACTTTAAAATGATATTGCCAATATTTATCAGTTGCGTTCCTGGGACGACTTTACTGAAAGATAGTTCATTCGATTACATGAAATCAACCCCAACTCAAGAATATCCGTCACAAAAAAAATGATAGCATGTGATCTGTCTTTAAAAAGACAACCAAATGGAACGGTAACAGTAAAATTCTCTGTTGGAAAACCAGGAAAAAACCTCGTGATACTATCCCGACATCGTAAGTATTTGGTCTTACATTTAGTTTACTCTCAAAACTAATACCAAATTCTGACTTAAATATTTTGTATTTTGACAACGACATCCGATTTGGACGTCGAAACGTTAAAAAATCATTTTTTTATTTAAATTTTGGCTTATTTCCCATTTAGAATAGTTGATTATAATAATAGTCTCCCGTTTTATACCGCTGAAGCGGCTTTGGGATTATAGCAGAGTAGTCTGCTACATCTAGGGCCTACGGTATACAAGGAAGGTAACAGGGCCAGTGCTACGCTTCAACCGCCTATTATTACCCCTGGTTTTACCCAAGGTACTCATTTCATTTAGGCTGAATTGACCTGCGAAACAACTTGTATTTTATATTTAAATAATGTATATTGCATTCTTAGGCCCCAGGTTGACTAAAAATGTAATATACATTGTTTAAATATAAAAATAAAAGTTGTTTCGCATATTTTGCTAGGACACGCTAAAAACTGAGCAAAAATTGTTTCTAAATTGATCATTTTAACATTTAACTACCTATACGGTTTACCAAGAAGTGCTCTGATACCAGGGTATTATTTAAACTATTGAAATAAAATATATATTTTTACTATGTCCTTACAATATTCAACAGTCTATTTACACTAGGCTTGTTTTAAAAAGTAAGCCAGCATTTTTGTGATAAATTCGTGTTTCGCAATATTAAAGGCACGTATGACTGTATTATACTTCAAGACAGTATCAACCGTTAGAATTAAGTAAAACAAATTAGTTTTTTTGCACTGAACTGTAGTAAGTTTAATATGTTTTTCAGTAATAGTGTTTATATACGTATGAATGGCTAATATTTGTATTTAGCTTCCGTATTGTTAGCTTAAAAAATTATAACCATATAGCTATACTATTTTCTCTTATTTTTTCTTGAACTTCGTGTGTCCACCACCAGGGCTCTTTATTCTCAAACTTCTCAATATCCTGTTGGGGTATCATATCCATAATTTTTTTAACGGAAAATCATCTTTGATCACAAATTCATGTTTTACATAGTCGGCACCGCTAAAACAAACGATAGATTTACTTATCTTTTTATTTCCAGTATATGGCCATCTTGTTTCTTGAATTGCTGTTTTATTTATTTCTATGCGCCGAGGCAAAGTCGTAGACTTCGTAATTAGGTTCTTTTTCTAATGGCGGGTAGTCCGCCTCTACAGGGTGATTGATTAGTGGGGTAAAGTTCCGTAGATCCGTTATAGTAATAGATAGCAATAAAATTAATTACAAAAATTGTAGCCAACTTTGAGCTTCACATTACAAAATTAGTTAGAATGTTACAAGGTGTTCGATAATATAGTGGCAGACCAAACTTATCTTTTTTTATATGGAACACACTGTATTTTATTTTATATTCGAAATCTTCTTAACTTCCCCATCACAAAAATATAAAGATGTCTTATGTTATACAGGGTATTTACAAAGTTATAACCAATTTTCTATGAAAATCGTAGCAAGTTCAGCTCCCTGTATAAATAAAAATAAGCACAACAGCAACGGTTTATTGTTGTCATATTTTTTGTTGATTGTCAAAATTTTTGAGAATGGTTGATATTGCCAATTTTCTTTATATAGAATACAGGGTGAGTCAAAACGCAAGTACATTATTTTCTCAGAAATTTTAAATGGAACACCCTGTATTTTATTTCACTATCAAAAAGTACCATTACCGTACTTTAATTTTTATATAACATTCCCTATGTCTAAATGTATTAGTTTTCGAGATATTCTCATTTTTCAAAGCAAATTATTAATTACGGATCTAAATCTTTCCAAATTTTAAGTAAGCTATGACTGAATTGTCTAAAACTGACAATTTACGATTACTGATTATTAATCTGGTAATAAATGTATAGACCGGGCAGTATCGTCGCCCCCCGCTAGCGCAATTATTCCGATTCGATTTTTTTGCACAAACTTACTCAAAAAGAGGTCCTTATAACATATCCACAGGGTGCCGGGCGGTGCCGTGGTCGAAAAATTTTTTAAATAATTTTTTTAAACAAATTCACAAAAATAATTTTTTTATTTCCAAAATTTTTTTTTAGATAATTTGGGTCATTCTGAGCAAAAAAGGTCTCTCGTCATTTTTCTCTAAAATTGACTGTTGTCGAGTTATACGCGATTGAAAATTTGAAAAATGCGAAACTGGCCATTTTCAAGGCTTCATAACTCGATCAAAAATGATTATTATGAAATTCAAAAAGTGACAAAATCAAGATTCAAATACCTTCTTCAACGTCTTGAAGAGATTTTTGGCATTCTTTTATTACAAAGCTGTTACTTTTAGTTATTAACAATTAGCGGTATAGTCTAACTGTATCGTCGCCCCCGTTAGCGGAACAATTTCGATCAGATTTTTTTGCATAAACTTACTCAAAAAAGGATAACATATCCACAGGGTGCCTTGCGGTGCCGTGGTCGAAAAATTTTTTAAACAATTTTTTTTAAACAAATTCACAAAAATAATTTTTTCATTTCCAACAATTTTTTTTAGATAACTTGGGTCATTCTGAGCAAAAAAGGTCTCTTGTAATTTTTCTCTAAAAGTGATTGTTGTCGAATTATATGCGATTAAAAATTTGAAAAATACGAAAATGGCCGTTTCAAGGCTTCATAACTCGATTAAAAATGATTATTATGAAATTCAAAAAGTGACAAAATCAAGATTGAAATACGTTCTTCAGCGTCCTGAAGAGATTTTTGTCATTATTTTATTACAAAGCTGTTATTTTTAGTTATTAACAATTAGCGGTATAGTCCAACTGTATCGTCGCCCCCGTTAGCGGAACTATTTCGATTAGATTTTTTTTTGCACAAACTTACTCAAAAATAGGTCATTATAACATATATCCATAGAGTGCCGGCCGGTGGTCGAAAAATTGTTTAAACAATTTTTAGACCACGGCACCGGCCGGCACCCTGTGGATATGTTATAAGGACCTCTTTTTGAGTAAGTTTGTGCAAAAAAAATCTAATCGAAATAGTTCCGCTAACGGGGGTGACGATACAGTTGGACTATAGCGCTAATTGTTAATAACTAAAAGTAACAGCTTTGTAATAAAATAATGCCAAAAATCTCTTCAAGACGTTGAAGAAGATATTTGAATCTTGATTTTGTCACTTTTTGAATTTCATAATAATCATTTTTAATCGAGTTATGAAGCCTTGAAAATGGCAATTTTCGCATTTTTCAAATTTTTAATCGCGTATAACTCGACAACAGTCAAGTTTAGAGAAAAATGACCAGAGACCTTTTTTACTCACAATGACCCAAATTATCTAAAAAAAATTGTCGGAAATGAAAAAATTATTTTTGTGAATTTGTTTAAAAAAAGATTGTTTAAAACATTTTTTGACCACGGCACCGCCCGGCACCCTGTGGATATGTTATAAAGACCTCTTTTTGAGTAAGTTTGTGCAAAAAAATTGAATCGAAATAGTCCCGCTAACGGGGGCGACGATACAGTTGGACTATACCGCTAATTGTTAATAATTAAAAATAACAGCTTTGTAATAAAATAATGACAAAAATCTCTTCAGGACGCTGAAGAAGGTATTTGAGTCTTGATCTTGTCACTTTTTTAATTTCATAATAATAATTTTTAATCGAGTTATGAAGCCTTGAAAATTGCCATTTTCGCATTTTTCAAATTTTTAATCGCGTATAACTCGACAACAGTCAAGTTTAGAGAAAAATGACCAAAGACCTTTTTTACTCACAATGATCCAAATTATCTAAAAAAAAATTGTGGGAAATGAAAAAATTATTTTTGTGAATTTGTTTAAAAAAAATTGTTTAAAAAATTTTTCGACCACGGCACCGCCCGGCACCCTGTGGATATGTTATAAGGACCTCTTTTTGAGTAAGTTTGTGCAAAAAAATCGAATCGGAATAATTGCGCTAGCGGGGGCGACGATACTGCCCGGTCTAGTAACAATGTAGTAAATAAAGAAAGAAAAATAATTTATTAGTAATAAATTTTACAAAAAAAAACACAAACACAATACAACATTTTGTGAAAACAATTAAAAACTACTTTTGTATGTAAATGTAACAATGTAACAAATAAAGAACGAAAAATAATTTATCAGTAAAAAATTTTACAAAAAAAAAAAACAAACACAAAATACACCATTTTTGAAAAAATTAAAAGCTACTTTTAAAATATTTTAAATATTTAATTACTTAAGTTGTTCAAAATGACATCCTAACACATTTATAATAGTCTCCCGTTTTATACCACTAACTCGTTTGGGATTATAGCAGGGTAGTCTGCTATATCTAGAGCCTACGGTATACAAGGAATGTAACAGGGCCAGTGCTACGCTTCAACCGCCTATTATTACCCCTGGTTTTACCCAAGGTACTCATTTTTATTCAGGCTGAGTCGACCTGGGGCCCATAGACATTTTTTAAAATTTCTAGATGTTCTCGCCGGCGCTGGGTTTGCAACCCCGGCCTACCTGCGTGAAAGTCAGACATACTACCGCCTGAGCTATCCGGGCCGGTAAATATGCATGCCCGGTAAACACATTTATGCTTGCCTAAAACACTCATTGAATGAGTTACTTACACTACGAAGCATTTGTGAATTAACACTTCGAAATACACTTTGTATTCTATTTTTCATCTCATCTCTTGTGTTGTTGGAGGCATTTTATAACCTTCATTCTTAAAGTAACCCCAAAGAAATCAGTCCAGTTTATTAAATTCTGGTAATCTGGGTGGCCACGCTACTGGTCCATTGAAAAATGAAAATATCTCGAAAACTAATAAATTTAGACATCGGGAATGTTGTATACAAATTAAAATACAGTAAAAGTTCCTTATTCGCGCTTCCTTTATTCGCGTTTTCACTATTCGCGGATTAAAAAAATGCGACCCAATTCCTATATTTGCGGCCCAATATTTCTTTATTCGCGGATCGAATTTTATAATATACGTAAATAAAAAGCGTTTGGTACCATCTGTCAATGAATCGGCAAATCGACTAATAAAAAAATAAAATTGACAATTACACCTAGATTAAATTTCCAGAAGCTATCGGCATCGGCAGTTCCTTTGAGGTAAGTGGCTGTCGCCGTCGTCGGTGTTTTTGAGACTGTAAACTTTGAGAATGTTTAAGTAAAATAAACTATTGCTCAAAACATTACGTTCTACCGCGATTGCATTTTACATGCTTTGGCAAGAGCTGCATTGCGTGTTTATTGTTTTACTTTTTTATAAGTTACAAAAATTGTAATTAAGTAAACGTTTCTTCCGCTATCTTCCTAATTTATAATTAACTAAAAAAAATGAAAAACGTGTTTCGATCCGAAAAAAATAAGTTTTATCACTTAAAGTGAAAATAGAAATGCTTGATCGTAAACATAAAAGAATCATTACAGGAACTGAAACCATACACATTGAAATCATGCTGGAAAAAACTGTGGCCTTTTCGAAGTGCGGAAAATGAGGAAGAATCTGTGTTCAAAATTTAACTGCAAACATTGATGAAATTGTAGGTGGGATAGGACAAGATGGGTTCGAACAGTTACAATCAAGTGACGTCCAGTAGTTGTTTAAACCAGACTTGACACCAGAACCATAATGACAAATGAGCTTTGTGATCTCTTTATGAAAATTGATTCATTTATGGAACGAAGTCCTATTTTTAAGAGGCAAAATGCTAATGCCACTGCTGAATAGCAATCTGAATTGAAGCAATTTTTAAAGACTGTCAAGTAAGAGTTTACTAAATTCTTTAAACAATTGCTTAAAGCTGAAGATAATATGTAATTAATCAATCTGTATGGTCAAAACTTCAATTAAACTGATTTGTTTTAGGTATTTTCTTTTTTATTTCGTGGCTTAGGAACGTGTCCCCTATAATCCCATATAAATTACCATTCCATATTCACGGTTTCCGTATTCGCGGCATATTTACGGAACGTATACCCCGCGAATAAAGAGCTTCTACTGTACGGTAATGGTACCTGGTACCTACTTTTCAATAGTGATATAAAATGTTCCATTTAAAATTACTGAGGAAATAATGTACGTGCGTTTTAACTCACCCTGTATTAGATATAAAGAAAATTAGCAATATCAATCATTTTTTTAAATTTCGACAATAAATAAAAAATATGGCATCAATAAACCATTGCCGTTGTGCTTATTTTTATTTATACATGGAGTTAAACTTGTTACGATTTCCATATAAAATTGGTTATAACTTTGTAAATACCCTGTATAACATACCCAACCTTTATATTTTTGTGACGAGGAAGTTAACAGAATCTCGAATATTAAATAAAATACAGGCTGTTCCATTTAAAAAAACATAAGTTTGGTCTGCCACTATGTTATCGAACACCCTATAACATTCTACTAATTTTGTAATGTGAAGCTCAAAATTGATACAATTTTTGTCATTAACTTTTATCGCTATCTATTACTATAACGGATCTACGGAGCTTTACCCCACTAATCAATCACCCTGTATAGTGCAGTCGCTAAAGGTAAAAATCAACTATTACCTCCGATTTCATTTAACCTCTATCGATTTTCATGAAAATTGGTGAGTAGTTACAGGATACCTCAAGAAACATAAGTGGCATGGCGCGACTTTGCGCTTTTACCTTGGCGGTGGATGCAACCCCTTCTCGGGGTTGAAAATTATTTTATTAACAATAAACCCATAAATTGGTACAGGGACAAATTCTAAGCAAAATTTATTATATAAAGTTAGTAAAATAAATCAATACTTTTTGAGTTATTAACGATGAAAGATTTTAGTTTTCGTTAAAAAAATGCTTGTTTTAAACCGTTTTTTCACAAAATGCTCAAAAACTATAAGTTTTTACAAAAATGTTATCATTGCCAAATATGAAGCTAATAAAAAATCAAATAAATTCCTTACTTGAAAAACCTTTTAATATTAATACAGTACAACCTGCCATATCCGGACCTGTCATATCCGAACCTCCCCATATCCGGACGGTTCTGCGCCGTCCGGATCTACCGAGAAAGGCAGTCCTTCTGTTGGACAACGCACTAAAAGAAGAACTAAAAGATGGCGAAATAATGTATTATAGAATCTATAAAACGTGTCTATCGACGAAAGTTATTGACGGCGTTGATTACTGGAATGTATGAAGGAGAAAACGTTTCAGAGACTATAAAAGAAGTAGTGGTCTTTATATCTGGATTTTTTCATATCCGGATCGGTCTGTCGCCACATTGATGGTTTTACTGTAATTCAAAGTAAGTTATAGGTAATTGAATGGAAACTTTTTTCGGTGACTACTCAAATATTAAATATTCTAGCTTAAATAACAGGAAAACGATACATTTTAGAACATATAATTACTAAACACTTGCCAAGGTACTCAGAAATACCTATCAAATGAGCTCCAGAAAAAGTTGATAGCATCAAAATTTATGCTCCAAAAATTTTTCAACATTTATGCTTTAAGTTTTTCCAAAAAAAATAGTTATTGCTTTTTTTAGAACAACTCCGTTAATTTTTATGATATCAGGTTCACCCAAAAACCATTTGAAACGTAATTTCAAAGGCTATAAAATCGTGTTAAATTTAATCTTTTAGATCCCTTATTTTTTTAATACAAAAAGGTGAAAGGGCCATGGTTACATGGTTCTCGCAGTAAAATGTAGGCTTTAAACGTTTCTATCTCGGTAAAAAATATTTTATGAAAAAAATCTCAAATTTCGTTCTGTATCATTTTCTACGTACATCGAGCATTTTGGAGTTATGTATTATCAAAAAAAAAATGAAATTTTGAAAATATTCTGTTTTTGTAAATCCTATTTTTTTTAAGATGGAATCTTAAACCGTTCAAGAGGTCATTACTTATGCTAAAGTAAAGAAAGGCTTATAGGGATTACTATAAATTGTAATTTTTATGGAAAGGGCGTAAAAATAAAAATATTCTATTTTTCATTTTTTTTAATCGATAACTCTTTTTTTCATCATAACTTGTTTAATTTTGATGCTATTAACTTCTTCTGAGGCTCATTTGATAGGTATTCCTGAGTACTTTGAGAAGTGTTTAGTAAGTTTATTTTATTATAAAATGCATCATTTTCCCATTATTTAAGCTTGAAAACTTAGATTTGAGTACCCGACGAAAAAGAATTTACATTCAATTACATATGAATGCCTGAACCTTACTTTGAATTAAAATTGAAAGTTTTCTCAAGTAAGGAATTGACTCGATTTTTTATTAGATTTAATTTTGCTAATAATAACTTTTTTTGTAAAAGCTTATAGTTTTTAAGTTATTTATGAAAAACTGCTTTAAAACGTGCATTTTTTCACGAAAAATTAAAATCTTTTATCTTTAATAACTCAAAAAGTATTGATTTATTTTGATAACTTGTTATAGCCTATTTTGCTTAGAATTTGCCCCTCTATCTATTTTTAATAAAATAATTTTCACCCCCCGAGAAGGGGTGGCAACCGGCCTCAGGGTAATAGCACAAGTTAACAGCATATCACTTTTGTTTCTATCCTCTAACGAGTTACCAATTTTCATGAAAATCGATAGAGATTCAACAAAATCGGACATGAGCTTTTCTCAGAGTTTTAATGCAATGTAAGCATCGGCAACTTATATTACCTACTTCCAAGATCCGTAACACGTTGACGGACAGTGCGTCAAATGTATAAGCCAGTGTTGTGACTGTATTTTGCAATGTAGAATAAGGAAATTAGTGAATTTCTTTTAGCGCTTATAGTTTATGGAACCGATTAGTTTTTTAACATTTTTTGTAAACATGTGTACGACGACCATGGACGTCGTGTCACATTTCATATGCATCTGTAGATCTATCGATTTTTTGTCACAACTCGTTATTTTAAAAATATTGTCTATAGACGTTGTGTCACATTACATCAATGGAAATTAGACGTCTATAAACGTTCTGTCCGTCAACGTGTTAATAATCTTTTAACTGCCAACATGGAGCAGAATTATTACGGTACAGTTTTTGTTCACCGACTAGTTTTAAAATCCAGTATCAAAAAAATACATTATTAAGAAAACCTAGTAAATTGATAATAAAGTGATTAAATATGAAGTTTCTTTCTATTTCTTTCTTTCTAGGTCGTATACCATCTGAATGTATTTACATATTACTTGAAACTTTCAAAAATAATTAAATATCTAATGTAGATTTTGTATGCAAAATGCCATCCAAAAAACGTTTTTTTGCCATTTGCAAGGCAAAACAATCAAGAATCTAACATGGTGAAATATATTTACACTTTTCTTCTGTTTTTGATTACAAAACATATAATATATGAAATCAATTTGTCATAAAATATGTTTTGTTAAAAACAATGGAGGGATATGGGTTGATCTGGGGTAGGAAATTTTGTGAGCAGCCAATTGGTCTTGTAGATAAAAAAGTTTGTATGTAACAAATAAATAAAAAAACAAAACACAAAATGTTTTTACACTATTTTTGACAACTTTTTGATAATTTTCAGTCAGTAAGATAATACAATGTAACAACATGTAAAATAATCTTTATTTTTAAACTATGTCAAAATTCGTCAAGATTAAAATGAAATAGTTTTTTAACTCATAAAAGGGAGAATCACACTGCCTGGCTGTATACCATAGTTTAAAAACTTACAAGGAAGTACACAACTTATAATGGTATATACATACACCCAAGCTTTATGGAATCATCTAATATTTCTTATTATTTCAAGCGAATTTAAAAAAAAAAACAACATGAGTCAATCAATATTTGTTTTAAAGCAATTTAATCCCCAATGCATATAAATTAAAGAAAACAATAAAGTCTGGAAATAACAAAAGTCAATCTTCTTCTAAAAGTGCCTATCTTCTGGAGATGTTGGCGACCACATTGACCCATTTTATTCTATTTACGGCAGCTCGAAATAGATCAGTTGACGTTAGACCAGTCCACTTTCTAATGCTGGCCACTCACTTACGGATATCGAAGAGGCTATGGCATGCAGGCCAGGACTGAAGGCCGTTATTTGAGTAGTTAAGTTAATGAACTGCAGTTGAGACGCCACACACACGCAGTTTTGTGATAGAGCGTGCCAACGCCTTTACGAAAACTGCATATGTGGTGATTTTGGCTTCAATTAACCGCCTGTCAGTCGCTCGGCCTCTTCTATATCCGTAAGTGAGTGGCCAGCATAAGATTGGCCAGCCAGGATATACGTCTACGTCCACGGCCTCTCCTGCCCTCAATCTTGCCTTGTAGAATCAACTGTAGCAGTCGGTATTTTTCATTACGCATAATGTGACCGAAGTAAGCCAATTTTCTGTTCTTTACGGTGTTAATTATTTCTTTGTCTTTTCTTAGCCTCTGGAGAATAGTTATATTAGTTGTGTGGTGTATATATGAGACCCTCAACATATGTCGGTAGCACCACATTTCAAATGCCTCTAACCGTTTTATGGCATCTTCTGTCAGACTCCAGCTTTCAACTCCATGTAAGAGGACACTAAAGACGTAACATCTAAGAATTCTTATGCGTATATTGATACTTAAAGACAAGTTGCACAGAATCTTCCTAAGACTGTTAAAAGAGGCTTTTTCAATACGAGTTTTTATTTCGTAGCTATGATCCCAAGTATCCTTAATGTTGCAGCCCAGATAGCATATTTTCTGTACTATCTCTAGGGGTGTATTGTTTACTGTAATTTGGGCGTTTATGTTGGTGTTTTTACTAATGGTCATTATTTTTGTCTTCTTATAGTTTAATTTTAGGCCGTATTTGTTACATGCTTCTACAACATTATCCATGATCCTTTGGAGCCCCTGCGCACTATCTGCCAGCAATACTGTATCGTCTGCATATCTAATATTATTTATAAGTTGTCCATTTATTGCAATACCATCTTCTGATTCGTCCAAGGTCTCTCTAAAGATGTTTTCAGAGTATATGTTAAATAATGCTGGTGACAGTATGCAACCCTGTCTGACTCCTTTTTCGACTGTGAAGATTTCGGACAGTTCATTTTCGAATCGAACTGTTGCTTTTTGTTGGAGATATAAGTTTGAGACGAGTCTTATATCCTTACCATCGAGTCCTGATGTTTTTAGGATATCGATTAGTTTTCCATGTGGGACTTTATCAAATGCCTTCTCGAAATCTATGAAACATGCATACACATCGCAGTTGACATCCCTGGTTCTCTGTATTAGAACTTGCAAGCTGAAAAGTGCTTCCCTCGTTCCGAGTCCTGCTCTGAATCCAAATTTAACTTCACTCAGCTGTTCTTCTAATTTGGTGTATATGCGCGAGTGAATAATAGTAAGGAGTACTTTAAGTACATGGCTCATCAAACTAATTAATCTATGTTCTTCACATTTTCGAGCGTTGGCTTTTTTGGGAAGTGGAATGAATATTGATAGTAGCCAGTCTTTTGGTAAGTAACTACTCTCATATATGTTGGTGAATAACTTCGTAAGAGCTGTAATTTGGTGTGCCTCTAATAGCTTTAAAATTTCACCATGCACCTCATCAGGTCCTGGTGATTTCCCATCTTTGATCCTCTTAATGGCCATAGTTACTTCTTCGTTTGTTATTTCTGGGCCGTAGGGATTGTCTATTTCATACGGACTTCGTGCAGCATCTTCGAATAATCCTTGCATATTTTCTTTCCATCTTCTTAATTTATCTTCAATTGTAGTCAAAATCTGACCTTCTACGTCTACGACTATGCCTGTATTGCGTTGTCTTCTGATGTTCTGTACTACAAAAGTCATAGCATGAGAAATTTCAATGTCAAACAAATAATGTTTAAATTGTTTTTATTTATTTATGCTTTTTTAGTAGTCAGTGTTACCACCCCTGAGCCTTATGCAAGCTTGGATTTGCGTGGGCATGCTCCTAATCAAATTGTCAACATTTTGTTGTGGTAAGTTGTTCCATTCAAGAGCAGCTTGTACTAGTCGTTTAGTCTTGATTATCCCGGCGGGCTTTAATTTTTCTTTTAAGCATATCACACAAATGCTCTGTAGGGTTAAGGTCGGGTGAGCAAGTAGGCAACTCCAGAACAATGATATCTTCTGCTTCAAGAAAGTTTGTAGTCACTCTGCTGGTATATGGAGGTGCATTATCATGCATGAAAATTACATTTTCTCCCATTGCTCCTCTGCAGAATGTAACTATAGGTTCTAGAACCAAATCAACATAGCTGCCAGCTGTTAAAGTTGTTTGCATGAAAATTAAATTAGTTTGTTTACCCATCGTAATACCCAGGAGTTTGACACTTTCTCCTTTATATCTGTGAACAGATCTGGTAGTTTCCGTTCTTTCTGGTCTTCTTCACCCTCCACGTACACGAATTTGTCGGTCATCTAATTATAATAGCAAATTTTGCCAATTTCCTATGTTCCAGTTTTGGTGTTAAAGACACCAATTTAAACGATCAATCTTGTACTGCCTTGATAACTCAGGAACCCGTTACTGTCTCCTGCTGTATAGTCCTTGGGCACGAACTCTTTTTTATCGTTTTCACTGAAACACTTACACCTGTTGCTCCCAAAATCTACCTTTGGAGCTGCAGATGGGAAATTGTTGGGTCTTTTCTAACTGCGTGTACAATGAAACGATCGTGGCGAGCCATTGTTACTTTTTGGTGATCTTGTCTTGGTCTATTTGTAAGCTGTCCTAATTCCTGATACCTAGCATAGGTTTTTGACGCAATACCCTGTGTTACGCCTACCACTGCAGCTATGCCCCTCTGATAGATTCCTTACTCTACAAGACCAATAATATTTGCCATTTACACGTCCGTTAAACCCACATTAGGCATATTTTCGTTTTTGAACGTAAAAATTAGTTTATTTATTTTCGATCAATTTACAACTAGATCAAATTATAATAATCTCTAACCTGCGTTATCTGATTGTTTTATCAGTTGGTTTATTTTCAATAAAAACCTTTATTTTTGCAACAATAGCAAGTTTTTTCAGAAGAAATAAATATTAGTTTGAAATACATGTGATTCCATATACGTTTGGTTGTGTATATTTATTAGAAAATTTGAATTTTCCAAACGGATTAGAAATTTCAGAAGGTTTTTCGGTCTTATCAGACCATCATCAGTGAAAATGTAACTACTACTACACTACCCTTAAGAACTTTTCCATATACTTGTTAACCTTTACAACATTTTCTGTCTACCCCATCATACCCCCATTAGGATAATTTTAGCAATAAATCATGTTATTGAAAACTCTAGAAGGAGCTTTTTGTAGCGGAATCATTTAGTTACTTGTAAATGTTGACCTGAAGATTCTCTGAAGATTCTCATTCAACCTAGTTTAAATTTTTAAAAATCGTTTTTGGCTCTCATGAAGAATTGTACTTTTTGCAGTTACGTCATTTTTCTTCCGGACAGGCGAATTTTAAAATTTAAGAATTTCAATACGTAATCTAAGGGTTATTATGACTTTTTTTAATCCGTTTGGAAAATATAAATTTTGTAATAAATATATACCATTATATATTAGAAGTTGTTTACATCATTGTAAGAGATATTTTTTCTTTCATACAGTATTAAATATGTCATACTAATTGTAGTTTCATACAGTTTTAAAATATTTTAGTGTGTTATTACTTCAAAAATACCATTATGTGAATTAGCATAAAATATATTAACACAATTTTCCCGTGCCAAATCGACCCATACTATATTTAAGCTCTAATTGATATTTGCCAGAAAAATATAATATTATAATATTTAACTGAGACCTTACTTTCAATTATGTTTATTCAACGTCAAAATATTCTACAGTAGAATTAATTATGTATCGATCTAATATTATTAAAACATTGTTATATTGTATTTTTATTAAATACATAATTTTTACATGTCTTTGTAAATTTTTATCCCTGCATGATTGTATTCTTTTAAAATAAATAATTTATATATTTATTTTGGTTAAACAATTGGTTAATCAAATAATAGCGTAGCGAAATATGTAGTTAGATTGTTTGTTAACCCATTATTTGCCGTCTTTAATGAGAATTAACCACAATTGCAGTTGAAAATACGTTTATTTTGCTGTTTCGGTTTCCATTTCGGAAATTTTTGTATTTTCAGAACGATTTGCAAAGAGTTAATTGAATCGTCAAAATGGACGCATTTTCAACTTAAATTGTGGTAATGTAAATAATATAATATGCCACAAGAAAATACTTGTTATTCAGAACTTCAGAATAAAGCTTGTTATTTTAGTCTTCTTAAACTCGCTATTGTATGTAGAGATTTCGTTTTACCAAAAGATTGTATCCATACCAATATTTTCGGTAGCAGAAGACTTGCAGATTTCCTCCGAAATCACTTAGGAACGACTGGATTGGAGGTGTTAAGTCACAATGACGTTTTCTCGTGGATTTCGGCGGAACTAAAATTGAAGGTGTTTTTCTTTTTATTGGCCTGCTATAATGGGGGTTTTTAATGTCAAATCGTTGTCAAATTTTGAAGTTTCAAACGCGCTAAAAAATATTCATTGTTTATTTTTACAAGTGGCTAATATAAAATTATTAACATGGTTTTGAAGCCGCTGTGATTGAACAAAATCAAAATGTTGATTCTGAATACAATATGTCTGAAGATTTAGGTAATTTTGAATCCGCTGTGACTGTAAACAATGAATCAGATTATTCAAACATTGTCGAAATTGTAGATGAAACAATCAATAATTGTCAATAAGGTACTTATTGCAATGATTGTATTGGTCTGAAAACTCCTCAAGATGTTAAAGATATTTAAAGGATTTTGATCTAAATAGGTACACTGTGTACATATCTGCTTAGTATAAAGATAAGTATCATTAATATAAATAGGGCTTTTCATCGATTGTCATTTGTTTCGAGCTTCTGTCATGATTAATATATCTACGTCATACGGCTTTAGTTTGTATCATTGATATATACCAATAACGTATGACGTAGATATATTAATATTATGTGACACATGACAGAAGCTCGAAACAAATAACTGAATGAAAAGCCCTATTACTTACTTGCGGTAATGTAATCGTCTTTTTTAAAGTGGTCATTTCAAATATAAAAATACTTGATATTTTACCTTAAACCACAAGCTTCGATCCCGTTTTTTTTAATTGGACAATAATGCAGTTATATTCCGTCATCAGATTTTTTTACAAGTTTCTATACAACATCGACGTCAACCTTTATTGACACGTGAAGATTCCATGTTAATAATTTTATATTAGCCACTGTAAAAATAAACAATGAATGTTTTTTCGCGCGTTTGAAACTTCAAAATTTGACAACGATTTGACATTAAAAACCCCATTATACGCTCTGAGCTTCGCTGGTGTCGCCACTAGCGGATTACTAATGCAACTTTCGCCGGTAATTTTTAAATTTATTATTTAAGAGGAAACAGTAGCGATCAACAGGTAGCGAAAACGCGTTCCAAGATTGCGGCTGTAATTTTGAATATTTTTTCGAGATATTTGGCACACGTATTCGTAATATAATAAAGAATGGCGGTACAGAGCCCAATTTGAAAAATATATTAATATGTAGAAATTACTCTGTAATTAAATACAATATTAAAAAAAACGAGCATGTACCGCCATTAGAAGAACAAAAAAATACACTTTCTTCAAATAAAATTTTTTATCCGATGCCTAGATTTTGTGTCATTTTGGAACTACTAAAATTTTTTATTTCATTAGTAGTTCCAAAATGACACAAAATCTAGGCATCTGATAAAAAAGTTTATTTGAAGAAAGTGTATTTTTTTATTTTTCTTAATGGCGGTACAGGCTCGTTTTTTAAATTGGGCTCTGTACCGCCATTCTTTATTATATTACAAATACGTGCGCCAAATATCTCGAAAAAATATTCAAAATTACAGCCGCAATCTTGGAACGCGTTTTGGCTACCTGTTGATCGCTACTGTATCACCTTAATTGTTATCACTTAATATTTACAACGCAAAAAGTTATTCAATTGTAATCGATTTTTTTAAGATTTTGCTAATCATTTTGACGTTATATTGATGAAATATTAATTTCTTACTTCGGATACTTTCATAACTATCGTGTAGATGGCGATAAGATTAATAGATTAATTTCATATTACGGAATATTAAAAAAACTTAAATTCAGTATTTAAAACGTAAGTTTATTTAAGGTAAAAATATATACCACAGCTTTGACCAACTAATATTTTTTCTAATTAATGTTTTTAATTTCAATTTTAAATTAATTACTTTGACATTTATGTCAAATTTCCAGGAAAGGTTCCCTGACTTGTCATTACTGGCGCTCACGAACTTTTAAATATCCCCTCTACGTACGAGCTCACAGCGTATAGCAGGCACAGAAAAGAAGAAAAACACCCTCAATTTTAGTAATGCGTATTTGTGTGTATTGAGTAATATTTCTTGTTACTTAGTAAAGTCGACTTCGTTGTCTTTACAAAAAGACGCTAATCGTATCCGAACGTTTGTGGTCCCCAGGGACCATTTTGTGCCCACAAGGATAGAAATTAATTTTCTCTCCTTGAAATTATTTATTCATTTTTAATAAAGAAAAATTAATAAATAAAAATAATTAAATTAAGTAAAATCGAATATAATCTTGAATTTCCAAAAATATTGACAATTCAGTCATAAGCAGACATAAAATGTCATTAACCTACATATAGTAATAACGTGCTATAAGAAGTATTCACTTCTGTCGGCACTCCCTAAGTGCCACGCTCTTTTTTTATGGGCTTTTTAGCTATCAATAATAAGTAAAATAAATAACCGTGAAGAGAAACTATACTGCGTTTCAAACGTAGAGTCAGTGTGCTTATATCTTGCCATATGGCAAGTGGATTTGCCATATTTCGCCCATTCTGTGAATTATAAATAAATCCTCCTTTTGTATTCCACAGCAGTTAACAGCGATAATCCTCACAAGTACCTGCCTACCTTTCACGGCCGCTGCCGTGAAGAGCGTCAACGTTGTCAAGAAAATTCTCATTTAGTTTACATGGCCCTATCCTTCGTACACTGAATCGCATGTCTGAAATACCCTGTAGGCCTATGTTAAGACACTAATAAGAAATAAAAGCAAATTTGGCAAGGGCATAAAAAGTATTATTAAGACCCTAATATCCTGCTCATTAACATATGCAATGGAAATCACTACGGTGAATAAAAAAGAAATGAACATACAATACTGAAGAGAAAAAGCAAAACAATTAGAATTGGTAGGACATATAATGAGAATAACAGAAATAATAAAAAGAATTACAAACCGTCTGTTAAGAACAGGATAATAAAGAAGTGGAATAAAATTACTACCGAATCGATAAAAAAAACTAAGTGATTATTAATGAATATGTCATTGTATATTGTGTTTTCTCTTGTAGAAATATTGATTTATGTCTAGTATTGATCTGAATGTAATTATAAAGTGTTACATGGTATCTTCACTTCTCTTGTTGGCCATTCTAAATGTTCCTTCGGCTTCCATCGAACATCTTCGATTATCTTTCTTATATAATACCAATTTACAAATTGTGTAGAGTAATTGGTATCGGCGTAGTCCAGTTCATAAGTTTGCTTCGTGTTTTTTTTTTTTTTATTTTAGTTGCTGATTGACGTTAATCATTTTTAAACTTACTCGTTTATAACTACATATTTAAAATTGAAAAAAATAGCCAAATTTCGATGTTATTGTTCTTAAATGCAGGATACTAATTATCAGGCTAGCCTTAAATATATTAAGTACCTAATATGTAGTATGAGAGCTGTGAGACATTTTTGAGTAGGTATTTTAGGCAATCTGAAAATTTTTTGATAACTATTCCATGATAGCCTAATACAAAAATCCCGGTCTGGCTGAAGGGTAGCGGTTATTTTCCACAAAAATCCCCCCAAAGGTAAAAAAAGGGTAAAACTTGTTATTCAAAAATATAATATGTTTGAGCTAACTTTAAGGTAAACTTAAATATTCAAATATAAAGAAAATAGACAAGCCAGGCGATTTAACTCTGCAAGATGCTTGCATAGGCGCCCCAGGAATATTTTCAGGGGGTGCATCTGAATCTACATACTATTAACCAGTATAAAATAAACAACTATACAGGTATAGCTATGTACTTTCTTTCCGGACGGGGGGGGGGGTGCAATTGCTATTTTGACAGGGTATTTTTAATAATAAAAATATATATTCTAAAAATGACAGGTTTTTCAGAGATTTTGAACCTGTAAGGTAATCAAAAAAATTACAAGTGCATGTGAATGAAAAGCGCTATTATAGGTAAGCTGCGGTGTGATACAGAGCAATAGCTGTTTGCGTCTTCTTTCGCAGCGATTTGTTCGAGCAAAATCATGTGACCTGATAATACCCATGTTGTTGTGCCTCAAAATGTTGGTGTAATTATTATATGTTTTAGATTTCTCGGATATCTTTTTATTAATTAAAAAAAGATTCTGCAAATATGATAGAAAAATATAAATTTATTATTATAAATATAAAGGTGTAAAAGTATAAAAATATAAATTAAATTAATCTTGTGTCCGAATTTTGTACTTCTTCTTCAAAGTCTTCATCTGAGCTAAAATACTCATTTTCTTTTTCGTCGGACCCCCTTCGACACTAAATAGTTATATGTGTTTATTGAATTAATTCAATTTTTTTCTTCTTCGTGTGCCTCATCCTCTCAGGACAATGGCGATCATCACGTCCCGTTTTATTCTGTCTGCAACGGTACTGAAGAGTTCTATTTTTGTTTTTACACTTCACTACTTTAAATTTTTCAACCAGGATATGCATCGTCTTCCCGGTTCTCTTTTTTCTTCTACTTTTCGGTGTATAACTAATCGCATCAACTAATGTTTTTCATTTCTTAGTATGTGATCAAAGTAGCTCATTTTTCTTTCCTTCATAGTATTGAGTATTTTTTATGTGCATGATATTTTTTACATTCGTCGATAACTTCTCCAAAATGGTAAGACTTTTTTCAGTTGCGCCCGTGATTATCCATGTTTTGGCTCCATATAAAAGGACAGATAATACATAGCAACTTAATTAATAAATGTTTAATTAATTCAATAAACACATATAACTATTTACAGATCAGTGAAAGAGATTTAGAACAAAAACTGGAACAGTGGAGACAAGCTCTGGAGGAAAAAGGTTTAAAACTTAGTAGGACAAAAGCAGAGTATTTGGAATGTTCATTTAAAGATGGAGTTACTACAAATAAAATGGTATCTTTGGATGGTGAAATGATTGTGAAAAGTAATAGTTTTAAGTACCTGGGATCGGTATTACAGAGTAATGGAGAAATAGATGGAGATGCATGCAGTAGAATTAGGGCTGGATGGATGAAGTGGAAAGAAGCGAGTGGTGTGTTGTGTGACAGAAAAATTCCAATGAAGCTGAAGGGAAAATTCTATAATACAGCCATGAGACCGGCTATGATGCACGGAACTGAATGTTGGGCAGTGAAAAAGAAAGAGGAGCAACGAATGCATGTGGCGGAAATGAGTATATTAGGGGAAGTCTAGGTGTGGCACCAATTGATGCCAAAATGAGAGAGCATAGGTTAAGATGGTTTGGTCATGTTCAACGTCGAGACGTTAATCACCCAATACAAAGAATAGCTGAAGTGCAGATTTCTGGAAGGAGTAGGAGAGGAAGACCAAAGAAGACCTGGGGGGAGACGATAAGGCAAGACATGTTGGTAAAGGGGATTAACATTGATATGACCCAAGATAGAATTGTGTGGAGAAATGCAATTAGGGAAGCCGACCCCGCATAGGGATAAGGCAAAGAGAATGATGATGATAGAGTATAGAGGACTCCGAGTCTCGGGGGAAGTCCGACGAAGAAGAAGAAGAAAACTCAGATGAAGAAGTACAAGATTCGGACATAGAATTAATTTATTTTATATTTTTATACTTTTATGCTTATTTATGTGTAATAAAATCTTGTTCTATCATATTTTCAAAATTTATTTTATAGTATGTATTATTTTCTTTTAATTACTTAATAAAAAGATATCTGAGAAATCCAAAATATATAATAATTACTCTAATTTTGACGCACAACATTTTACCCTTTTTTAAACTTTGGAGGGGATTTTTGGGGAAAATAACCGCTACCTTTCAGCCAGACCGGCATTTTTGTATTGGGCTATCGTGGAAGAGTTACCTGAAAAATTTTCAGATTGCCTAAAATATCTACTCAAAAATGTCTAAAGTTACGTTCACTACGGAGACCATCGCATGGTATCCTAGCCTAGAGCATAGTATCCTACTTTTCATATTCGTGAATTCTGGCATTCAAAATAATGCATTTATTTTACATAGCGATCGATAATATAGTTTCGACCGCCAGGTAAAATGTATGCATTATTTTATATGCGAGAATTCACGAATAATATGAAGAGTAGGATACTATGCTCTAGGCTAGGATACCATGCGATGGTCTCCATAGTGAACGTAACTAACAGCTCTCGGACCATAACGTAATGGCCATGACCTGATATTCATTTAACTAGATACATATAACATTAATGCCTTTCTTATAACCTCACTTTTTTCCACTTTTTTATTTGTCAACATATTTTTTTCTTCTACCTGATATCATGATCTAATATATATTTAACAATTTTAAATTTTCATTTAAACTTGGAAATTAAAACAGGTTAGTCCAACAATGTTCTGAATTTTAGATGATATGAGTTTTTATTAATATTTTTGGTGATGATACATGCTTTACCATATATGGCTTATCAAATGTTCATGTTCCAAGTTTGGAATGTGTCTTACTTGGATGAGTATATTTCAACATTTTATTACAATTTAATGTAGCCATGAGCGCCCATACCAATGGGTAGGGGGCGTGGCCCCCCTGGCTTTTCGGGTGCTTTAAACTATATATGATTATCCAAAGTATACAAAATATAATGTGCAACATCTTCACGTCTGGCCCCCCTGAAAATTTTTATGTGGGCGCCCGCGGATGTAGCTTCTTCAGGAACAGGGTTAGCGTTGGTTACAATAACTCACGTACTCCACATATCCAGAAATGAAACATGAATATACGTTTCACTTTATGTGAATTCAGTACTTCACGTTTTATTCTGTATACGTTGAATATTTAAGTTATAGTCCGTTTTCTCAGCTTTAACTGAGGGGAATATTCGTGGAATATGTTGACAGATTCATCGTCGGAAACATGCAACAAAAAAATTCATAAGTCTCAGTATTAATCATTTAAATAAATTTACTTTTGCATACTTCTTTGAATGAAAAAAGAAGAATAATGGCCGTGTATATTCATTAATTTTCGTGAAAATAAACTGCATGTGAATATTTTTTATTTAAGTATTGGTTATGACCACTGGCTATTTACTGCCAGCCGGTCTAAATTTAACCAACAGCAAAAAAAATACTGAGGTTACTAGATAGTAGGGACTGGGATCAGCAAACCGAGTATACCACAACCAACAGACTACCTTACTCCTGAAACAGCTGCTTGTGATCATAATGAAAGATGGAGATCGAGTCTTCTCTTTTAAATATTGCTTTGTAAATTCATATATTTTTGTTTGGTAATACTTTTTTTTCTGTATTTATTCCTCTTCTCGTTTTATTATTTTCGCCCAGCTTTTATTACTATTACTTGTATATATAGCACAAACATAGGCTTTATTTTTATTGAGTCTGAACTGCTACATGTTTTGCTACGTTTGGAGAGTAATAATGAGTTGATAACAACTATCATTGTCATAAGGTTGCTTTCAATTAGAAATATTTAGATCGAATACATTAAAATATATAAGGCAATTCATTGAATCGAAATTTATATATTTATGATTTTTCCTACAACTCTAATTGTACGTCATTGATTGGTTGTTTAATTCCATTAACTATTATACAATATTGCAGATCATTGAAAATTTAAAAAGAACGGAACATATTTCATGTTGTTGTGGTTCCGAATATAACCAAAAGAACAAATATAAAATGTATTGTATTTAAAAAATTAAATATATTGAAATATCTTGGTAAGTTTGCTTCGATAAAAACAGAATTTTTTATTTAGAGAGGAGTAGATAAGTAACAATATCATTAAATATATTTTTATTTTTTCAGCAAAATGTATATACAGTATGGTGCAAATGAAAGGAATAAATTCGTTATTTCGTAAACCGGCGACTTACGGAAAAATCCCGAAACAGAGCCCAGAGCACGCCAAATAGAATTCTATTTTGCTGACGTCACAAAATAGAATTTCATAATGGAAGAATCGACGGTTGCTAGGCAACGTGACGTCACTAAAATAGAATTCTATTTGGCGTGCTCCCGCACCAGGTCGATTTTTATTTTTAAATTATGATATTCTGGCGCATATATCACACAAGTGACGTCATCCATCTGGGCGTGATGACGTAATCGATGATTTTTTTTAATGAGAATAGGGGTCGTGTGCTAGTTCATTTGAAAGGTTATTCAATTCTCTATTCAGTAATATAATCATTAACATCGTTATTTATACAGGGTGTCCAAAAAATATTTTATATTAAATTAATTAACAAAAAAAGAAGAATGCATGTAATTTCTTTAATTCAAAATACATTTACTACTGTCAGAAAACAGGAAAAAAATGTTTATTCGAAAAATTAACATTGCTTTTTGTTTAAATTAATTGTTCAAACTTCCAAAAAGCAGGTGCCTAGCGGGAGCTGACTTGAACATTGAATTTAAGCGAAAAGCAATGTTTATTTTTTAAATAAACATTTTTTCTGTTTTCTGATAACAGTAAAAAGTATTTTACTCACAATCGGTTAGTAATTTATGGATTTCTAACCTTTGAAGTAATCAGGAAGCGACTTATTACTTACTTTACTTTCCCAGCTAGCCGGGAAAGTACTTTCCCGGCTAGCATCTGTCACTTTTCTACCTGCAAATGTCAATGTCATTTTTGATTAAAAGATGGTTTAGAAAGAATAGAATCCACTCAACATTTATTTAATTAAGAAACAACAACAACAATAACAAAAAGAAAACTATTTGGAATTATAAATATTAATAGTTACATTGGAATTATGATTACTATTAACGGTTAAAGTAAGACCCTGTTGCTCAAAATTATGAGTTTCAGAAATAGATGATGACGCCGACGTTTCTGGATTTTCTACATGAGACAACATATTAGCAATTTTTATTGTTACTTAAAATAATTCATCTTATCACATAATGAAAATGGATACAGATATTTGAAACGAAATTATTATTGGTAGATTGTGAGTATTAGAAATCCATAAACTACTAACCGATTGTGAGTAAAATAGTATACAAACCTCGCGGGAACTCATTCTAACCTCGCGTCTGTAGTTTACCTCGGTGCTTCGCACCTCGGTAAACTACCTTGCCGCTCGGCTGAAATAGAGTACTTTCCCGCTAGGTATGTAATATACTATTGTATTAAATAAACTCCACACATGCTTTTTTGTCAATTAATTTAATTAAATAAATTGTTTTTGGACACCCTGTATAAATAATTATGTTAATGTTTACATTACTGAATAGAGAATTGAATAACCTTTCAAATGAGCTAGCACACGACCCCTATTCTAATTTAAAAAAATTATCTATTACGTCATCACGCCTAGACAGATGATGTCACTGTCACGCATGTGATAAATATGCTAAAATATCATAATCTAAAAATAAAAATCGACCTGTTTTGGGATTTTTCATTAATGTCGCCGGTTTACGAAATAACGAATTTATTCCTTTCATTTCCACCATACTAAATTTATGAATTTCATTATTATTGGTATAGATTTCTTTGTTGATATATTTTTGTCAACGTGACAATCAATTGAAGTAGTAGGAGAAAAGAAATAACTAATACACATTCACTGTTAGTTTTTTCTTTATAGATTGTTATGAAATTACTTGTTGATTTAGACGTAATTTAACAGAACTGATATTTAAGTCGTTTCATTACTTTAAGTTAAATCAAATTTTAGGCACATGAATAAAGTTTGTTTTTATTTTATTATGTGTATATTGTAAATAATTGTAAAAATGTATTATAACAGAACAGATCACTTATTTAGGCTGCTGTGCAAGAGTAATTAGTATCTAGATTATAAACTGCTTTGAAAATTGTTAAATTTATTAACTTCTATTAACAAAAGTCTTATTCAAGGGCGGTGTATTGTTGTTGACTATTTTGTAGTATCTTCTATATGTCTTGGCTACGTGCTTTTTCGGAATCTTCTAGGTCATCTTTGTCGTTTTTGTTGTAGGCCTGTTTCACTACTATACATTTATGCATTTAGTTGTTTAACTTTAAAATTAATATCCATCTAACATGTTTTACGTTTACATTCCCAAAAACTTGTTTTGATTTATTCGGTTTCGCATTGTCGTTTAAGCTTGTTTGTCTGTAACATTTAAACATGCCCACTCTTTAATTTCAATTTTACTATTTCTTTCCTATTTTTGAACCTAGTTAAAAAGTAATCTTAAAGAAATTGGAGAATTGACAGAATCCTTGTTTTATATCCTTTATATGTGATGTATTTTAGAAGATGGTGCAGCTAAATAATACAAATATTTATTACTTGCAGACCTTCCCATAATTTATTTTGAAATAAATTCTCTTTAACTTTTCTGAACTATTTTTTTAATCGTAATGTTTTGTTGATCTCTCTGCTTTAAAATCTGACCGTTCCCAGATTTCTGTATCGTTGTATTATATCAAAATGTTTACTGGTTCGTTATGTTGTCAATATAGTTGACAGCATTACATATACCTACTAGATATGTGTAATGCTAGGGTAGAATGTTAAAGATCATTTTGCTAATTGTTTAATCCTGTGCCCAAAAATTAAGATTAGACTAAAAAATAATATTGTTTAACCAATTTTTAAATAATTGCCTGAGTAAAACGAAACCTGTAAGGCGTATCTGGTGTATAACAATATTACAATACAATAAAAATTATGGATTAGAATTTTCAATTTCAGCGGTAAGATATTGTCTAATGTATTTTAGTAGTTTGTTTTACATGAATAGGTTTTTGACTTAATATTTTAAATTTCTTGCTAAAGATGTTCTTTTAAGATATGCTTCCTGGCAGTTACTGGAATTTTTCTCAACTTTATATTGAGCAACCACACAATTTCAATGAGCAATACAGAAAAATAAGATGCCTTCACATTTTATTTAAAGGACTTTCTAATCTTAAAACGAATTGACAATGAATAAGAAGAAATTTCGGTGTTTCAGTGTATGGAATTTAATTTCATATTACACAAAATTCTATTCTCTCCATTTATCTCTTTATCATTTCAAATTGTTATTGATCCTACCAATCAACTTCTTAGTTTCCGTTGTTTTCTACTCTCGCATAATGACATTTCATCGTCTTTGTATTTCCGTACCATATAAATTGTTTAGTTTTTAGCTTCTTCTTCTTTAGGTGCCGTGTCAGACGTTGGCCGTCATCATGTTTACAATTTCCTGAAATCTCCCTCTATCGGCTGCTGCGCGAAATAATTCTTCTACTGTGCAGCCACACCATTGTCTAATATTACGCAGCCATGAAAGTTTCCTTCGACCAATCCATCTCTTTCCCTTCACTTTTCCTTGTATTATAAGGCGAAGCAGATGGTATTTAGGTCCTCTAATTATATGGCCGAAGTATTCTGTTTTTCTCCTCTTTGTGATGCTTATGAGCAGACGTTCTGAATTCAGCATTTGAAGAACATCTTCATTGGAAGTGTGCGAAACCCACGATATCTTTGTAATTCGTCGATAGCACCACAATTCGAATGCTTATATTTTGTTTAGCATTGTGGTTTTTAACGTCCATGTCTCACAACCATACAATAGGATAGACCACATATAACATTTCAGCACCTTCTTTCTAATATTCATCAACAGGTTTCTGTTACATAAAACTGGTTTCCAGGTCATAAAAGCCTTCCCTGGTATTTCGATCCTAGTTATTATTTCTTCATCAGAGTCACAATTTACATTTAACCAGCTGCCAAGGTACTTGAAATGATTTACCCGTTCTAACTCCTCTCCATCAAGAGAAAGCTGACCTTGATCTATATTAATCTTTCCAACTGCCATCCTCTTTGTTTTTGAAATGTTGATAAGGCTTCTCCGATAACTTGCTAACTCTTTTTAGCTATTTGTATCTAAATGTGATGTTTTCGTTTTCTCTGATTTTAGAGTTTGTGCTTCTATTTAGTAGGATTTTTCTTGTAAATCTACTGGAAAAAAATCATCTACATAATCGTCTGTTGGGATCCGGTCGTACTGCTGCCAGTAAGCTTATTGTACATCTTCCATTTATTCCTGATATTCATTCCAGAAATTTGGAATCCTGCACCAGTCTAGTGGATGGGTACCATAAATATGTTTTTGAAGTCACTTGGTAGTCTGCCAAAAATTCTTTACAGTCTGTGATCTAATGCCTCGCAGTCGTGCAAAATATGGTTGACTGCTTCAGGCCCTCTGTTACATTTTGCCTTGATTGACGGGTGTAATTTTCCAGTGCAAGTTATGTTCCCTTAGGATCAAAGCTTTTTTCGGTCGTGGACCGAAAAGGCTTTTTACTCCTATGGTATTCCTATGGTCGGGTCTGGACCAAAATATTTTATGGCTAATGCTCTTCCGACAAGTGTATTCGCACACTAGCCTAGAGTCCAGATTAGGGCTTATGATAGCCCCCAGATCTGGTTTTAAACCCCACATAATTCCAAGAGTGCGTCTGGCTACCATTAATGCAAATACATTTAGTTTTAAATTGTTTATAACTGGGAAGCGATCAACTTAAGAGAAAAATTACAAAATACTTTTTTGTTTCGAATGATCCAAACAATCTAAAATAAAATCTGTCCGGGTCAAAAAATTTTGAAAGAATTTTAAAAGAAAGAATTTAAAAAAATCATTTTTTAATTATTAATTGTAAATTGATATTATTAAATATTATAAATTGATATTATTAAAAGAAAACAATTATTGTTAGAATACCTGCTAGCAGAAGAAATAGAGGACGAAGAAATGTTAGAAATGTCAAGTTCTCCAAGATTAGAAAAACATGCAATATTCAAAAGAAACCAAGAAGAAGGATAGGTACTTCAAAATTTCGATAAACAACCATTTAATAGGAAATGATTAAATGAGACATACATACTTATAAAAACCGAGTTTCACGTCACAAACTGCTAAAAATCAAACTAAAAATGAAAATACCTCAATTAAAATATTTTACTAAACGTCATACGTATGTAATCATATGATTGTAGCCAACTAGAGCTAATGTCTAAAGGTGGGAAATAACGTAAGGGAGCGTTCAAGTATTACGTAACGCGATTTTTGACCCCTCCCCTACGTAACGCACTCTAATGGGCATTTAACTATTGCGTAACGCAATTTTACGTATTACGTAACGCGTAACCTGCGTTACGTAATAATTGAACGGTCCCCAATGTAATGTATATTGATAGGTTTATAACGATAATTTCCCACCGCTACTAGTTTCATCTCTTTTTATTTCACAATGTATTATGTTTTCAATCTTTTGCGTTATTTTACCGGTAATTGCTCATCACTGTATTATGAACGAAATGCTAGCGCTCGGTCTTAGACTTTGTTTTAACGAACTTTTACTGCATATATTTTTTATAAAGGAAAAGATTCCTCTCATTGTCTGTATACCATAATAAAAAACTTACTAAGGAAGTAAAACTTCACTTGTAGGTAAATGGTATATAAATTTATTAAAATTTTTATCTAAAATGATCCAAATTGGATTGAAGTGGGTACATATATAGTACAAAAATCACACAAACGTTTTCGGACCAATCAGTCCATCATCAGGTAGGAAACCTAAAATAAGCAAACCACTGTATTAAAAGAGGCCAAGAAGAAATTTTGACTGTTTGAAAGTTAGGAAAATTAAAACATGTGGTTACTTACTTTAGATCCAAAGTAGTTGGAACTAGCTACATAGTTAGGTCAAAAGACCTTAAAATTACAATATTAGGCCATTTCGGCTACAACAATGTCGACAATAAGTCGATGTTTAAAGAATTTAGAAATGTAGTGGTACTACAATGTGGTCTTCATCTTGGTTTCAAACTGACAGACTGAAATATGACATTAAACGAATATTGACAAGACCTTCTAGGTAGGGAATTTTATGTGTATGCAGTTATTTTGTATTTTAGAAATGCAAAAAATATTTTTTACTTAAATAAATGATTTAATTAGCTATTAAATAAATGAGTGAGAATAAACAATTTGAATTAATAGTAAGATAAAATTATTTATGATAATTTTATGACGATTGAAAGCGAACATTTTGCCGACAAGGTAATGACGTCACTTCGAAAAGAACAGAAAAAAGAAAAATAAACTAAAGAAAAATAAAAGAAAATTTATTAGATGATAAATATAAGGTAAAAGAATTAGTGAATAAATCTGGAGTTGAATTCATGAATCCCTGTCTTATTTACATGAATTCAGGCAACCAGTTATACTCTTAACTCTACACTGTGATTATTAACTTAAATTGCATTTCATAACAGTCAAACTCCAGATTTATTCACTAATTCTTTTACCTTATATTTATCATCTAATAAATTTCCTTTTATTTTTCTTTAGTTTATTTTTCTTTTTTCTGTTCTTTTCGAAGTGACGTCATTACCTTGTTGGCAAAATTTTCGCTTTCGATCGTCATAAAATTATCATAAATAATTTTATGTTACTATTAATTCAAATTGTTTATTCTCACTCATTTATTTAATAGCTAATTAAATTCATTTATTTAAGTAAAAAATATTTTTTGCATTTCTAAAATACAAAATATCTGCATACACATAAAATTCCCTACCTAGAACGTCTTGTCAATATTCGTTCAATGTCATATTTCAGTCTGTCAGTTTGAAGCCAAGATGAAGACCACATTGTATACTACATTCGCTCTCGCGAGATTTTTTTTTGACACAGACGTTAGTAATTTCTTTTTTGAAAAATTCAGTTGTCAGAAGTGACTGGAAATTACTACAAAACCAACGCACCTGCTCATATCCAATATTATTAATAGTAAACAGACATAAAAATAACATAAACCTTACGCCAATCAATATTTATTTATTTAAACCATTATAATGTATTGATAGCAAATGAGAAAATTATTTATTGTACAAAATAAAAATATTTTGTAGAAATAAACTTCACAAAATTTTATGAGATTAGTAGACACTCCCACTATTTCTAATAATTCTTCTTTTTTTAATGAAAGATTAAGTTGATTTGAGTTGATTTTAGCAGTTAATAGTGTGAGGTAGGAATTTTTGTGTTGTACGTTTCCTATTCCGAATGTCTCAAAAAGAATCTCGCGAGAGCGAATGTAGTATAGTACCACTACATTTCTAAATTCTTTAAACATCGACTTATTGTCGACATTGTTGTAGCCGAAATGGCCTAATTATTGTAATTTTAAGGTCTTTTGACCTAACTATGTAGCTAGTTCCAACTACTTTGGATCTAAAGTAAGTAACCACATGTTTTATTTTTCCTAAAAACAGTCAAAATTTCATCTTGGCCTCTTTTAATGCAGTGGTTTGCTTATTTTAGGTTTTCTACCTGATGATGGACTGATTGGTCCGAAAACGTTTGTGTGATTTTTGTACTATAGATGTACCCACTTCAATCCAATTTGATCATTTTAGATAAAAATTTTAATAAATTTATATACCATTTACCTACCAAGTGAAGTTTTACCTACTTCCTTAGTAAGCATATATTTTTGTTTTCATCCTAAAAGTAGCCCGTTGACACAATTATTCTGTCTTTGATACATTCAAAAGTTAAATTTTTGAAACCTGATACAGAACTTGTAAAGCAGCTTTAATATATGATGAAGTATCTTAGAAATTTTAAGTATAACAATTGTACTGAATCTTTTAATTTGAACATGGCATGTCATGTTTGAAAGTTGTCTCTATACACTGTGCCTAATGATTTAGACTGATGCACGCTGTGCATTTGTTTTTTATGATTATACTGTTTTATCTGTGTGATCCGAAAAGTGGGCGTCTGTTGATAGCGACGTCAATAAAAATCATCAATACAATATTTATTATGCCTATTAATTTTCCTTTTCCCAGTAGAAAAGCTTATTAAAGCGACTGAATTCGATAAGTATACCTACAGTGTGGCAAAGCCAAATGGAATAAATTCATTATTTCATGAATGAGCGATTTTGGAAATAAATCCCGAAACAGATCGATTTTTGTTTTTAAATTATAATATTTTGGCATATCATACTATATGTAGTTCATTTGCTTTCAAAATGACAAGATTTCAAGTTTCAGACGCCCGATTCGTGGGTTTTTCGTGTCGTTACAGCTTGTCATTGGTTAGAAATTAATTTGCAATATAGAATACAATTAGTCTAAGAGCTAGTGAACCATCCGACTAACGGTCTTCCTGTAAGGCTAGAAATTTGTAGTGATAATTCATGGCACACCAAGGCTAAAAACCATGACCTGGCAGGCATCAGCCTTGCACGTGTATCTACCAGGTGAATCGAAAAGTGCATAGTTTATGGGAAAAATAAACATTCTCCTGTAAAGTTTAAATTTAAGTATGTGTTTGAGTAAGTCATTTAGAAGAAATGTGTACAATGACAGGCGATTCTGAAGAGCATAAGACTTTGCCAGGCGAGGGGAAAGATTAGGGGTTTTTCCTAAAATTATTTTTTTTTGCATCGAACAAAGTTTTTTTACGTTTTTTGAATCATTCCAAACGGAAAAGGTCTTTAGTGACTTTTCTCTTAGGTTAATAGTTTTTGTTATATAAGCGATTAAAAATTTTGAAAATTGCGAAATCGGCCATTTTTAACCCCAAATCGGACATTTAACTAAAAATTTCAATGTTAACAAGGTAGGTAGATATTCTTTAAACATTGATTGATGAAATCCCGAAGAGTTTTTTGCAATACAATATCGAAAACCCCTTTGTCTTTTAATTGTTAATCAAGCGGGCGCGACACTAGTATAAGTGAGTTTATATAGAATAAATTCATTATCTCGAGAATGGGCAAATTTGAAGAGAAATTCTGGCAGGTCGATTTTTATTCTTAAATTAGGATTTTTTGGCATATATTATTATGATCTGCTTTCTATTGCTTTTATTTTAATTAGTATTTATTTAATTAATTACTGAATTGACGCAAATCATACAAAAAAATTTTAAAAAAATCTCAGTGTGCCTTTTTGTCATAAAAAATAACTAAATTATCTTAGGTTATACTTATCCTTTCTCGTGGCTTCAGTATCTCTTAGTTGATCCTTATCGGAATAAAATAGGAAAAGGAAATAAATAGAAAAATCATAAATAAGCACATACAAATAATCAAAATGAATGCTCTGAAAATCTATCAATTAAATCCTGTGGGCATAAATGTCCAAATGAAACTTTTACCATATAATTACTCTAATTTAAACAATTATTTACCCCTTTGTTCCTGATACTATTTATAATATAAGCTAAACAAACAAATTTAGGTACATATTTGCAAAACTACTTATACTTCCTATTAAATTATTGAAATGATGGAATCTTAATTCATATGCTTTTAGGCAAATATTTTAACTTTTGATTATAAAGAAAATCTATCACATAAGTTATTGACTGACCTTTTTGATTCACACACAATGATGTCTCCTCTTGACCCAAACAGCTCTTCCTTGTTGATTATGTTAGGCTACCAATCAAAGCCCTCTCCGTTTTCAGCATCAATCCAGCAGCATACCAGAAACTATTTCTCCAAAACACAAGCCAGGCCGCTTTTGACCAGTACTCGTTCAATGAACTCCAAAACTCTCTCCTCTCTTTCTCTCAAAAATAATCTCCTGAGACCCAAGTATCTTTTTTACTTGGTATCACAAATAAATTTAATAACGATAATTCTTGTAACTTACTCTCTTGGACTTTACAGAATCAAAGAGGTATTTCTTCTCGATTTGATTTGTCTCTCGTTCCACTTTTTAGCTACTATCCACTAACAAAACCACTAGTACTTGCTTCTGAACTATCCGCGAAAACTTTTCGACTGCCCTTCTCGGATGCCGGACACACAATGATTTTTCTTTTCCAAACTGTCTCACATTCAAACTTCCCTTTCCCCATTCTAAATTGCCAAGCCAATCAGAAACATTTCTCATTCCACATTCATTCAAAAAAAACCCAGGTATTCTTTCAAACAATACTTCTACTCATCCTAATCACTTTCCGGAAATTATACAAATATTCTGGTGCTTAAACAAAACAGCCTTAAAATTCCAAATCTCTCTACCTTTATTTTCCTAAAAACTAATAATTACAGCTACCTGTGGATCTTACCTTTCCCGTAACAAACAATCTTTTTAAATTATAATCCGAAATAAATTGTATTTTCACTTCACTTTGTTTACAAATGTCTAAGTCTTCAGGGAAAAACTCATTAGAATAGACCCACTGCGTAAAAGCTACCTTCTACTAAATAGTTACAAATCAATATACAGGGTGTATCAAATTTATGTGCCCGCGTTATAATAAAAAAAATTAAAATTTTTACTCTATCTTTGATTGATAAAGTGATACATAATAAAATCCCCGCCTTGTTTTGAGAAAAAATCGTTTTCACTAAGTGCAACAAAAAAAATTATTTTCTCTCGACAACAAAACTTTTCTCTTGTTATCATGTTATCCTAACCTAATTCTCTTACTCTACCTTAAATTTTATGCATTTGTCTTTATTCGTGGTATTTATACACATCATGGATATTGTAAACTCCTCGTATCTTTTCTGATTCCACATGCCTCAGAACGTAACTGGTTATTAAATTTTCATTGTGCACGATGTATGGACCCTCGAAAATAGGCATTAGCTTTGCGCAAACGTCCCCAGTGAGATTTGATACTCGTAATGCCCTTACAAGCACCTTTTCTCCCTTCTGAAAAGTCACTGGTCGTCGTCTCCTATTATGATTTTGTCTTTGGAGATATTTCTCATTACTGCGCTGCAGCCTCCTCTGCACAGTTTCCAAAACTCTTTGGTATTCCCTCTGCTCAGGTTCTTCCCATGGCCGTACTGGCATAACACCCTTCATGATATATTCCGGAGTCTCTTTTGTCACCGTACTTGGAATGGTGTTTAAGTAGTTTTCTATTTCTGCCACTTTCCTATCCCATCGTCGATGTTGTCCATTTGCAGCAATGCGAAGGAATTTCGTAGTCTCCTGTATAAAACGCTCTGAAGGATTACTTTGAGGATGTCGGATACTGACAAAATTTGTCCCTATTCCCCTGTCTTGAAGCTGTCCCTTGAAACGCTCACTTCGGAAATACGTCTCATTGTCTAAGAGAATTCTTCTTGGTGTTCCTACGGTGGCTATAAAATTGTCAATCTTTCTCATTATTTCTTCCCCTTTTGTCGTACGGCAACTGTATAACTTTACGTATTTTGAAAATATATCGACCATCACCAAAATATGTTTGTTCCTTTGCGTGGTCATTATCAGATCACTTTTTTTTTATGGCATAGACTTGGGTGTCATTTAGCCAGTCACAACTTTTTTTGTTTTCTGTTCATACATAAGGAAGGCAATGAGGTCCTTAGAGTTCCATAGCAAACTATTCTACAGCTCTCTACTCAGTTCAAAAGCTGGCCGCTATGGACTGTCCAAGTTGCTCACCACATTTTCCATTATGTATCTTCTTCTTCTTCTTTTTTCATATGTACATAATATACCAAATTATCAGGATTAATAAGTTTAGAGGTTAATTTTAGTTTCACAGATAAATTTCATTAAACAATCATATATGTTCTTGCTGTTCAGAGACAATAGATAGGATACATTGAAAGGTGGGAAAACATTACATTTTATTAAATCAGATCACTTAACATATCTATTGCTACAGTATCCAATTTTTGACGGGATACAATATTTTTAGCAATATTTTCATTTCGGAAATTTCTGCTTTTATATTTTTGACATATTTCGCATTTTTGGGTCACTTCTTTGGCAATCCGATAATCTTTTCGGCAGATATAGTTTTCTCGAAAAACCAGCCAAACCTTCCTGCTACCGGTATGCCCATTGTCATCGTGTAATTTTTGTATGATCCTCTCTGCCAATATCTGTGTTGCCAAATATAGTTCCTTTCCATCGATTCTTTTGAAGAAAATGTCATTTTCCCTCTCCGCTCTTCTTTTTTCTTTTTCCTCCAGATCTTCTTGATTTATTCTTATTTCGTTTAACGAAAATACACCTTCCTCTTGTGTCAAGATATTCAGTCCCACCTGAAAAACAATTGCTTCCTTCTTTCCAGTATCTTCATCCCGTGTGAGAGCGTCGGCTATAATGTTGTCTTTTCCTTTTATGTATCGAAACTGAAAATCATACTCCTGTAGTAACAAAATGCCTCGATGTATACGATTGTTAACCAATCGATTTTTCATGATATGCACCAAAGCTGCATGATCTGTTTCGATTGTGAATTTTGCTCCCAATAGATAAAACCTTAACTTATTTACACAAAAAAGTACGCTAGCAAACTCTAATTCAGTCACACTGTATTTTCTTTCGTGTGTTTTTGTCACCCGGGAAATAAAACAGATTGGCACTTCTTGGTTGTTTTGTATCTGCGATAAAACTCCCGCGAATTTTTGCATGGACGCATCAGTTCGTAGTATGAAAGGTAAATTGTACATGGGATGATATATTTTAGTTCCTTTCGAGAATTCTTTTAATATTTGGAACGCCTTCTCTTGTTCTTCTTTCCAATTCCATTTAACACCTTTCTTCAGTAATTTTATCAATGGAATCTCCTTCTGGCTCAAATCAGGGATTAGTTTTTTGAAATAGTTGATCGTACCAAGAAAACCTCTCAATGTTTTCAAATTCGTTGCCCTTGGGTATTCATCTATGAGTTTTACCCGGTCCTCGGCTAAACTAACTGTTTTTGTTTCCAGTTTAAAACCCAAATATGTCACTTATTTTTGAAAAAATTGACATTTTTCAATATTCAATTTTAATCCGGCCTTGTCCAACTCTTCTAGGATAATTTTTATGTGTTTCAAATGACTCGATGTATCTGGTGAAAAAATTAGTAAGTCGTCGATGTAGTGTACTATAAAAAATCTTCATACCTGTTTAATATTGTATGGAGAGCTCTTACCAGTGCTGCACAAGCACTTTGTAACCCAAAAGGCACTACTTTAAATCGGTACACAATACCATCGATTGAAAAAGCGGTGTAGTTTCTACATTTTTCTGCTAAAGGTATCAACCAAAAACTATGTTTTAAGTCAGTTTTAGAAAAAATATGTGATCCTGTAATTCTCTCAAAAATAGCCTCGATGTTGAAAGGTGATTCATATTGAGATACCGTGTGTTGATTTATATTCCGGGCATCCAAACATAGCCTCAAATCTCCAGTGCTTTTTTTACAATCACGATTGGGTTGATATACGGCGAGTCACATCTCTCTCTGATTTGATCTTCTAACATTTTATTGATTTCTCCTTTCACCTCCTGTCGGTACTTATATGGGATAGGGTAAATCTTCGATCGAAAATTTCCTAAGTCTCTAACCTCAAATGAATGTTCATACTTTTTGGCTACTCTGTTTTCTTCATTTATTAAATTTTCATACTCCCTCAATATTTCACGAAGTTCCTTCTCCTTTTCTTCTCCACATATCAATTTTATTTCTTTTTCCTCCGATTCTTTACACATATTTATTGTGTATTCTGCCTCCTCCATTTCGCATACTTCTTCAAATACCACAGTTTCAATTGTATCTCTTTCGCCTTCCTTTTTTATTCTGATCTCTTCTTCTGGGCTCATCTCTTCTTTTGAGGAATCCCAAGCTACACTCTCTTTTGTCAATCTTCTTTCTTCTTTTTCTTCTCCTTGGCTCATCTCTTCTTTCGAGGAATCCCAGGTTTCATTTTCTTTAATTATCTTCTGCTGCTTTCTCCTCTTTCTTTTCTGTCCTTGCTTCATTGCCAAATTCATTTCCACCGTTTGTTTTTTTTTCTAAATTATCCTTTTTCCGTTTCTCATGTTCCTTGTCCATTTCCAGAATGTCCTGTTCTTCTTCTTTTTCCTCTGTGACTTTCATCGTGTTATTTTTGAAATCTATCACCACATGTTTTTTTGACAATTCATCCACTCCTACGATCATATCATGCATCATGTTCGGCATTATGACACATTGTAGTGCATAAAATTTCTTCCCCAATCGAACCCTTATTCGCCCGATTGATTAGCAATTAAAAAACAAAGGGGTTTTCGATATTGTATTTCAAAAAACTCTTCGGGATTTCATCAATCAATGTTTAAAGAATATCTACCTACCTTGGTAAATTGAAATTTTTAGTTAAATGCCCGATTTAGGGTTAAAAATGGCCAATTTCGCAATTTTCAAAATTTTTAATCGCTTATATAACAAAAACTATTAACCTAAGAGAAAAGTCACTAAAGACCTTTTCTGTTTGGAATGATTCAAAAACCTAAAAAACTTTGTTCGATGCAAAAAAAAATAATTTTAGGAAAAACCCCTAATGTTTCCCCTCGCCTGGCAAGGTCTGATGCTCTTTAGAATCGGCTGTCATTGTACACATTTCTTCTAAATGACTTACTCAAACACATACTTAAATTTAAACTTTATAGGAGAATGTTTATTTTCCCCTAAACTATGCACTTTTCGATTCACCTGGTAGATACACGTGCACGGCTGATGCCTGCCAGGTCATGGTTTTTAGCCTTGGTGTGCTATGAATTATCACTATACAAATTTCTAGCCTTACAGGAAAACCATTAGTCGGAGGGTTCACTAGCTCTTATACAGTCCCTGGCCATGTTTATTATTATGACCACCTATGAATTTTTACAAAAATCAACTATTCCACTAGGTAAGTTTTGTTTAAAATATGATTTTTAAATTTAATTTTGTTATGTAATGTTAATGTTATACACTCAACTCCCGATTAACCGTAATCGGAATAACCGTGATGCGGCTTAACCGGGACGTTTTTCAGAAAAAATACGTAAAATTAAATGCAGTTGGAGACGGTCCTGTGAAGCTCAGTAGGCGAGTCACTCATCTCCAGCCGGCAGCCGGGCCCTCTCAAGGTCATAGACCCCTCCCCTCATATCACTCCTGATACGTCGATACACTTTCACCCGCGCGCCCCGCCCACCCCACAATCAGTACAGTAGTGGAGTGTGACACAGAGTGTGCGTACGATGGCTACCGCTACTAAGCGTAAACGTGTTGTTTTGACGATCCAACAAAAGTTGGACATTGTTCAAAATATTGAACGTGGATCCACGGTTAAACAGATGTGTAACCAGTACAGTGCGTGATATTTTAAAAAATAAAGATAAACTCGTAACTTTTGCATGTTCCTCGGACACGAATTTTGGAATGGCCAATCGGAAAACCATGAAAAAATCAAAGTTTGACGAACTTGATCAGTGCATGTTGGAGTGGTTTTCGCAGCAACGAGCACAGGGAACTCCGGTGTCAGGACCGATTTGCATGACGAAAGCAAAGTTTTTTTTAAGCTCTCGGCATGGAAGGGGACTTCGACGCATCATCTGGTTGGTTCACACGATTCAAACAGAGACACGGAATCCGGGATGTTTCTACAAAAGGAGAAATTTTAAGTGGTGACATTGACGCTGCTAATCAGTTTAAAGCGGAATTTCAAAAATTTGTGGAGGACGAGGGACTATTGCATGAACAAATTTACAACGCAGATGAATCGGGGTTGTACTGGAAATGTCTACCCACTCGGACTCTAGCATTTAAAAAGGAGCGTAATACACCGGGATACAAAGCTTCGAAAGAGCGCATAACAATTATGACCTGCGCTAACGCAACTGGGAAACATAAATTGCCCTTACTTGTGATCGGAAAAGCAAAGAAACCTAGATCTTTTAAGGGCACTGAGGCCAAAAATTTACCGGTAGACTATTTTTATCAAAAGGCTGCTTGGATGAATTGCGAAATATTTAAATCTTGGTTTGACTCCAAATTTGTACCGGAGGTAAAAAAACACTTAAAAGCTAATGGTATTCCTCAGAAAGCTGTACTTCTCTTGGACAACGCAACCTTCCCATCCTAGTGCAACAACTTTAAGATCACCTGATGAAAAAATCTTCGTGAAATATATGCCTCCCAATATTACGGCAATGATACAACCAATGGACCAAGGCGTTATTTCTTCTCTGAAACGTAACTATCGCTCAGCTATCCTTCAGAAAAGAATAGAAGAAGGGAACGACCTCAAGAGCTTTTGGAAGGACTTCGCAATCTTAGATGCCCTCTAGCTCTAGGAAGTACGATCTGTTTGGGAAAAAACCAAACCGCCTACTATCGTACGATCTTGGAAAAAATCATGCCCGACATTTGTGAAGACGATGATTTTCTAGGATTTGATGAGACTGATGTTGTTAAAAATATCACTGAAGCTATAAAAGATGTGCCAGGAGGAGAGGAAGTGGACGGAGAAAATATACTGCAGTGGTTGGATTGTGATGCGGAAGATCAAGGGTATGAGCAGCTGACAGATGAGCAGATTGTAAACAATATAACAGGTGGAGTTGGGGAGGACGAGAGTGAAAGTGATGAGGAGGGGGGGGGTCACGCGATCAACAACAAACAACTGTGTCGCACAGTGCTGAATTGGCGAGTGTGGAACAGCTGCTTGAGTACGTTGAGACAGAGGTGTAACCAGGATGATCCTAAGGGGGGGGGGTTACATCTACTTGAAGGTGTCTGGGGGTATGGAATAATAATGGTGTTAAGCGTATAGAGCTCAACGTACATCCAAAAGGGGGGGTTATAACCCCCAAAACCACCCCCTGGTTACGCCTATGCGTTGAGAGTCAAGAAGATGCTCCAATCGCAGACAAAATTGTGTTACGAAACATGAGAAGTAAAATCAAAAAGAGATGTTTCTCTGTTCAAAAACAGAAAACTGTTACGGATTATTTTCAAAGAAAGTAATTCACGCTAGTTTGTACCTTGTAAATATTTTTTTACATATTTGAAAGTATGTACTGTTATTGTTTATATTCTTGGTATTTACAGTAACGTGTTTTATTGTGTTACAATATGTATGTGTGTTATTCATGTGATTCTTGTCAAATACAACATTCAGGTATGTTTTAATGCAATATAAATACGTTAATTACACCATTTAATAGTGTTTTGCATTTTAATACCCTTTCCTGTTAAATTTATAGTATTTTGTGGATTAACCGCGATTTTACGTATCCGGGAAGCCTTAACCCTACTTTATCCCGGTTAATCGGGAGTTGAGTGTACATTAACTATATTATATTTAATAATAAACACGAATAAAACATTTGAAAATATTACATGTTTTTATACTTTTTAATAATTTGTTGAACTTCTGACCTTAATCAGATGGAAAATATTTGGGAGCTTTTAAAACGAGAAATTTCCGATGAAAAGGCCACTAACGAAATTGTTTTGATTAAAGGAGTACCATATCATTGAAACCACAATGACAAATTGAAGCAAAGAAAATTTAACTGCATTCAAATTATGCCAATACGGATACAAGCGGTAATCAAAGTTAAAGGTGGCTCAACAAAATATTGAAAAAATAAAAATATGTGATATTTTTAAATGTTTTATTGGTGTTTATTATTAAATATAATACATTTAATAATAAACAGCAATAAACCATTTGAAAATATCACATATTTGTATTTTCTTAATATTTTGTTGAGCTCCCTCTAACTTTGATTACCTCTAGTACCCGTCTTGGCATACTTTGAATCCAGTTAATTTTTTTTTGCTTAAATTTGTCATTGTGGTTTCAATGATGTATTAGTTCTTTAATCAAAACAATTTCGTTAGTGACCTTTTCATCGGAAATTTCTCGTTTTAAAAGCTCCCAAATATTTTCCATCTGATTAAGGTCAGAAGTTCAACAAAATATTAAAAAAATATAAATATGTAATATTTTCAAATATTTTATTGCTGTTTATTATTAAATATATTTTAGTTAATGCATAAAATCAACATTGCATAACAAAATTAAATTTAAAAATCATATTTTAAACAAAACGTACCTAGTGGAATAGTTGATTTTTGTAAAAATTCATAGGTGGTCATAATATAATGGCCAGGGACTGTACTATATATTATTTTCTAACCAACGACAAGCTGCGACGACACGAAATCCCACGAATCAGGCGTCAGAAACTTGAAATCTTGTCATCTTGAAAGCGAATGAACTATAGTAACGTCATCCATCTGATCGTCATGACGTAATCGATGATTTTTTTAAAATGAGAATAGGGGTCGTGTGCTAGCTCATTTGAAAGGTTATTCTAATCTTGATTCAGCAATATAAACATTAACTTACTTATTTACACATGGTGTCCAAAAAAGATTTTTTTTAATTAAAATAATTAACACAAAAAGAAGAATGTGCGTAATTTATTTAATTCAAAATACGTTTTACTGCTGTAAGAAGATAGGAATAAATTATTTATTTGACAAATAAACTTTTGTAAAAACTGAAATTGTTTTTGTACACACTTATGACTACTGAAAGAGAGGGAGAAGCGTACTTTTGAAGTGTGTAAATCCTAGCTGAGCGCTTTCGGCTTATGAAGCCATCTTGAGAGCTATGGTCAATAGTAATTTCAAAATACCACTAAAGAGAGAGAGGGATACCATGTAAGATTTAAAAAACTTCTACTTTTTATGCAGATTTTTATTGGTAGAAAATAACCTTGACTGACTTTTGGAAAAAATTGTCTACTGGTGTTTTCGGTTGTTGGTTAGAACATAAAAAACATCAAATGCGGGCACAAAGGACTCTCCCACAAATAATACATTACATATTACAGAGATTTGATCATGGTAAGGTCAAAAAAAACCTTACTATCTGAAGCGTACGTTGGCAGCATGCAGAATTGGTTCTTTGACCTTACCATGATCAAATCTCCGTGTATTTTTTGTGTGAGAGTCGTTTGTGCCTGTATTTGATGTTTTTTAATGTTTCAACCGACAACACCAGTAGACAATTTTTACTAAGTCAGACAAGGTTTTTTTTTTCTACCAATAAAAAACTGCATAAGAAGTAGAAGTTTTTTCAATCTTACATGAAATCCCTCTCTCCTCATAATGATATTTTGATATTATTGACCATAGCTCTTAAGATGGCTTTATAAGCCGAAAGCGCTCAGCTAGGATTTACACACTTCAAAAGTACGCTTCTCCCTGTCTTTCAGCAATTAAACATTGCTTCTCACTTCGAGATCACAAGAAGTGATCACTGTTACAATTTTTTCACATTATTTTTATATGCGAACGTAGTCTACTTAGTTTTAGTACTTTCCATTTGGCTGTAGCCACCTGTCTTTTATGGACAAACGTATTGTCGACTGGATGCCAAGACAAGAAGTACTACGGAGCAGGGGACGGCCACCAACGACCTGACACCACTGACGATCTGAAGAGTGTTAGCAGTCACTGGATGCAAGTCGCCCAAGACAGAGACAAAGGAAAAAAGATGAGGAAGACCTACGTCCAACTGTGGACGCGTACAGTTTGATGATGATATTTTTTTATGTTTTTGTGCTGTAAATTTGTAGTTACTGCCTATCAACCTTCTATAGTTGGCAAGGTAATCAGTCTGTGTCCGATATTGTTAGAATTTTAATGCTTACTGGAATCGCATTGTATTTTTAACACAAACTTTCAATTTTCTTTATAGTCCATCTATAAATAAATACGCGTGGATTACCTTTACGTGAGGTTGGATAGCAGGAATACACTCAAATAGAGCTCCGGAGCGAACCATGGCCGGTGGCAAACGCTGTCGTCGGTCTTACACCCACCTAAACTTTACGCAGACAGGATTTCTCTCATCGGCTATGGTTCGCTCCGGGAGCTGTACCCATATATCTTGTTTATTCAGTTAATAAATTCAATATAAGTGTAATCAACTGACAGATGATTATATCAGTTTGCTCTGTGTTTTGCTACTGTGTCAAGTTTATCGTTATATCATAAACAACCTTGCTGAGGTCTGCAAAAATACATGCGTGAGTTATTTACTTCACCTACGCTGTTCTACTTGCAAATTTGTGCTTGATGTTTATTCTAATGGATTAATTTAGGATTTTTAAAATATCTGAATAATGAGTTAAATCTCCTTACACATCGAGCGGATTAATATACTGAATTCGCTTTGCCGAGATTCACTTGACACATTTGGAATAGGAAGCATACAGCGCAAAAATTCCTACCTCGTACTATTAACTGCTCAAATCCACTTAATCTTCACTAAAAAAAGAAGAATTATTGGAAATAGTGGGAGTGTATACTAAACCCATAAAATTTTGTGGCATTTATTTTTTATAATTTTCTCATTTGTTATCAATACATTATAGTGGTGTAAATAAATAAATTATTGATTGGTGTAAGGTTTATGCTATTTATGTCTGTTTACTATTACATAATAATATTGGCTGTGAGCGGGTGTATGTTTGGTTGTAATTTCCAGTCATGTCTTGCAACCTAATTTCCCAAAAAAGAAATTACCAACGTCACTAGACAGTTGTGTCGCGGCAAAGCGAATTCGGATTAGCAATAATCCATAAAACATTTGTAAAGTTTAATTCGATAAAACTCGATTAATAAAACCGGCGAGTTTGTCGTGACAACGGTTCCTGCAGAGCTGTGATTTCAGCTGCTCCAGTCCAGTCTTTCTGCAGCGACGCGTGAATACAATCATCTGGTCAACCATTCCGAACGACTTCTGAAGCCATGGTTTGTTAGAACAGTGAGCGACGCACGGCATACGCGTACAGCAGAATCTGTTGTACTCGACGCACGGCAGATTCGAGTGAGTCATTCCATATTCTGTCGCTCTCAAAATAGTTTGACGTTTGTTCTCACGGAGGGTGTACGTGTACGAAGAAAAAAATGAATTCTGACAAAATCTAGGCAATAATTTTATTACTCCTAGAAGAGGATGAGGAAGTAGAGTTGATAATATTAAATTAAAAAAAAAGAAATAAAAATGTAAGCGAAATTTTTTCATGTCGTACCTAATATAGAAGGTGCATTTAAATTAACAGTCGAAAGAAAATTGTTTCAGAACGAGGAAAAATTTCTAGAATATTTTAGACTTTCCAGGGATTGATTTGAAACTGTATTACAATTTATAAGATGATATTACTAAAAAACCCTACAACAGAAGACAACATCCGATTTCTGCAGAAGAAAAATTAAGTATAACTTTGAAGTAAGCTATATTGGTTTCCATAGAATTTTCGTCATAAGAATTATTTGTTGTAATATAGGATATAGGAACCAATTCATGTACCTAGTTCATTTGCAGCCAGCTCAATTTCATATCGCGAAACAATATTCATCACAACTTTTATTCTTGCCTTTTGAATCGTAGGAAATTTCGATAATGTTCAAGCAACACTTTCAAACAACATGTGTATAGAAGGATCACCTGATTTTTGAGCCAATTTCGATGATGTTTCCGACTTTTTAACGAGTTTTTTAATCAAAGCGGTTCGTTTCTCTCGTCCCACTTTTTAATTCGCTCATTAATGAGTAATCTCTGTTTTTAGACATTGACTTTTTTCGGTTAGCAGACTCCTTGTCAGACTAAAATTTCAGAAATTTCTTTTATGTGGAAGTTATTGACCATTTATATTTTATATTACCATTACATTGACAAAAATGGTTTCGAGGAAAAAGGACAATAGTAATAAAAATTAGATGTTCGGTTCCGGTGCAGCATATGGTATGTTTGAAAGACACTACTGAAAGGTATATACATAGTACCTTTTGTTAAAGGCAGCCTGCTTTTCTCTTTGAATATTTACCCAAAGTATTGACCTGAAAACAGATCAATTTACAGAGAACTATGTACTGTTATGCTCTCTATTTCTCTCTTTTATGAGATTTATCAGCAAATTCTTAATTTAATTAATTACTCAATTATTTTAATTACTGCTTATGTAAAACAAAACCAAATTTAAATTAAATTTTCTCATAAACTTTATTCTCAGGGCTATTTTATTACCATTACCTATGGTTTGTGGCTTCTGGTATCTCTAGTTGCTTACTCCATCCAAGACAAAACAGGGAAATTAAACACACTCAATGTCATATAAATGTTAAAAATATTATTTATTTATCCAATATACCATAAACATAGGATTTAAAAAATATGCTAAAATCTAAATTTGTTGCAACTATTTCTCATCTACTAAATTGAGCTTTAATTCTGATATCTCCTCTGTTTTAACAAAAAAAAAAGAATGTGTGTGTACTTTGTTCGCACGTAAAAAGTTATACTTCTATTATAATATAATTTCAACGAAATAAATATACCTACTTAACAGTTACAATACAAAAAATTAACAATAATTACCAAAAATGAAACAAAACTTAACAATGCCAAATATTAAAAAAAAAAAAAAAAGAAAAAAATATGAATCGTCCGGGATTTGAACCCGCAATCTCGCGATTTTTTGATCTCTGGTCCAATGCTCTACCAACAAGGCCATCAAGCCGCATGCTACTTACCTTTCAGATATACATAATTATACATCACGGTGACAAGTGAAATATAAAAATAGATGTTTTATTATTTTACGCCCAAGGAAGACAAATCCAAAGACACAAAATTATAATAAAAAACCTTTTAAACCACCTTTTTCAAATTGCGCAAGTTGTATTATTAATATTAATGTTAATAAATGAAATATAAATATTTTGACGTTTCACAATTTGACAATTCACTTTTAACTGCAGTGCCTTAAAAATTTTAAAGCACTAGTGCCTCAAAGTAGTATTTTTAACGCTCCTATGGAGTCCTAAAAATTGCATTTTTAACACGTTTGTAGAAAAATATATTTAAAAACACTAATATATTCTTTCCACACCTTTTCTGGACTGATACATACATAAATTAAAACATTTTGAAGTATAACTTCAAAAATATAATATGAAAAATATTTAAAAAGGCAGTATAACTATTAACTAACCTTTGTTGTTTCTCTTCCCACAAATTTTATAACGCAACAACCATACATAACCAAACCGTCAACCGTCCAAACCACAGCTGCCATATTGGATAATTTTTGACATGTCATTTGAACATCCAATCAGAACAAAGTTATAATGCGCATGCGCCGGGATCGTAGGTTTTAACATATAAAAATTCACCCTCATATCGCGCGTAAAGAAGTATAACTTCAAAAATTTATTTAATTAATTCGTTATTTATTCTTACAAAATTTAATAAAATTTACTTTTCTCTTTTTGAATTGATTACTTATTTCTTTTTTTAAATTTGGAATGACTTTATAGAACTGTTCAATGCAAAAATTAAGCAAATATGGTGTGGATATAAACAAACTCTCTCCGTTTCACAAATGATTTGACTAACCTTTTTGTTTCTTCTCTACTTCTTTTCCGGATTGCGTATCCCCCGATTCTTCCACACGTACTCTTTGGATTTTGCGAAAGGTCCCTCTCGTTCAAACTGCTTCACAAACAGACAAACAGGACTCGCTCGAATTCTCGACTCAGTTTTCTTTCTGCTCGATATCTTGTGCAAATAGATACCAATCGGCTACTCGTTCTAGACAGAAACAGGAATCGTCCTCGGTCCCAAGAAAATTAACTTCTCAACTCGGTCAACGATTTCGTTTCAACTTTATTCTGCTCGCAAAGGCCAACTTCACCACTTTACACTGACTTCTCACTTTTCAAAAACTGGACTGCTCTCTCCAGATATTTTTTACACAGTGACCATTTTTTCTCTCCTCAAAATCAGACTCTACACTCTCATCCCTTCCATCCATCATTTTTCACCAATCACAAAACATCCTTTCTACCCACTACCCCATATTAACCTTTTCTTAAGAACCAATTTAATTTTGTATCCAACTTTCCAATTTGTTAAATTCTCAGAGATACCAAATTACTTTTCGTTGTTTTAAAATGCTAAACAAAAAACCTACATTCTAAACTCAATAAATTTGTTTACCGGCTATCCTTCTAAGAAAAACTAATAAAATGTCTTATTGTCCATTGCGAAGCGAAATAAAAGGTACTTTATAATCTGACCGCACCATTGTTTTAATTCCGTTCAAAACCCATTAACAAAACACTTTACGAATTCACCTTCCGCGAAAACACTGCTTACTAATTAAATTATCCTAGTACAATTTTTGGTCATATACAGGGCGATGAAAATCTATAATTTCGTGTTCTCTGATATAAATTTATCTTCTAAATTTTTTCCATAAAAAATTATACAACAGTACATATTTAAAAATACGAAAATAGAATAATAAAAAATGAGATATTCAAAGCATACCTACTATAGTGATCAGGGCTCTGTAGAATGGCAAGACAAAATTGTGTCACGTGTTTAATAATAACGATATTAACTTTATTTTGTACCAGCAACGTTGATTTATTATAATGCATGCTTCAGTTTAATAAATAATAGTAATAATACCCAGGGCCGGCGATAACGGGCCTGCAAGGGATGCACTGCAGGCGGGCGCCCCTGTTTGGGGGGCGCCAAATTGAGCTTTTTTCTGCTGGTGCTATACAAAATACTAATTTAAAAGAAACCGAAGGGCGCCTATGCTACTTTTGCAGGCGGGCGCCTTATACCCTAGCGCCGGTACTGATAATACCAATTAATCTAAATACCAATTAAATACTAATACTATTAGTTTAATACAAATGACTTTTTCATTTACTTTGTGCAATTAAAAATATGTCAAATCATGTAAACTTATTTTTGTTTGAATAAAATTAGTTTACCACCATGTTGTACACTCACTGTGAGTTCAGCTGAACGTTTGCGTCCAAATCAAATCTGAGTTGATTCCAGCGCACAACGTCGACGTACACTGCTGTCTTCAGAGCGCGCAACTAAGTAGAACCTAACAATCTGTTAACATACAGAAACCATTCCTCTGATTTGGACTGACGTGTGCGGCGTTCGACGGACTGTGAGTTGTGCGTCGCTCACTGTCCTAACAAACCGTGTCTTGAAGTTCACGCTTAACTGAAACACAGTAGTGAGTCAATCAATCCTTTCATTTATTTCCATAGGTATGCATTAAGGTCGATTCCACAGTAAGTGAGTCAGTCAATCCTTTCATTTATTTCCATATGCATTAAGGTCGATTCTCGCTTGCTTGCGTGGTAGATAAATACACTCCTGGTGAAAAAAATTCGGACACTTTAAAAATGGGTCATTGTTGATTTCTCAAATTTCCTAAACCTGTTGTCCAATTTAAGTGATTTTTTTAACATATCTATTATTATTCTTTAACAATATCGATGTAATAATATTGTTGCTAGACAGATAAATTGTCATTTGTATACTGGGTGTACCAATCAAACTCTGTTTTTCTCGAAGTTCGCCACACTGTGTGGAATATTCTAACATTTATAAAATGCTGAAATTAAAACCCGACACTGTAGCTTCAGGGTTTCTGAGCATTATGTTTTTTGATTTATTCTCTTATGTTGGATAATCAAAAAGTTAGGTACTTTAACAACCAGCCATGTTTTTCATCAATACATGTTGGTTTTAAATAAGTATGACAAACTTATATAAGGGGTAATTCTGCATAAAAAATAATGACAAATTGCTTTATAAACGTATGTTCGCAAATGATTCGTTTCCGAGATACAGGGTGTTGAAATTTTTTTTACAAACTGACGATTTATGTATTGCTCTAAAACGAGCTGAGATATGAAAATGAAATTTGGTTGGTGTTAAGAGGTAGTTAGTGCGCATTTTTTGACATACAATTAAGAATTTTATATTCACCATTGGCGCGCATACGAGTAATATGACCCGTACAATGGTCTGAATTTTTTATAGAATAAATTATTACGAATCTGAGATATTTCAAATTAAAAATCATTTTTGAATTCTTCGTTCAATTTGAAACAAAAAATCTTTCTTGCCTTTTTTTCATATGAGGCGCCGTTTTTATGCAACAAAATAAAACATCTTACAAAGTACATACAGTCGGAAAAATGAAAATACCCATGAACGAACATATAAAACACGCTGTATTTTCCTGTCACCGTGTCACAAAGAAAATTGCTCAGCGCAAGTACATGTAACAATAATTATTACATGTACTTGCGCTGGCCAATTTTTTGTGTGACCCGGTGACAGGAAAATACAGCGTGTTTTATATGTTCGTTCATGGGTATTCTTTCATTTTTCCTACTGTATTTGAAATAAGTTACCTTGAATATTTTGTAAGCGTTAAGATGTTTTATTTTTTGCATAAACACGGCGCCTCATATGAAAAAAGGCAAGAAAATTTTGTTTGTTGTAAATTGAACCAGGAATTCAAAAATGATTTTTAATTTGAAATATCTCAGAGGCGTACTATTTTTTTCTATAAAAAATTCAGACCATCACCCGTATCATGAGGTTATAGTTAGTCAGTATTTTATAAATGCTAGAATATTCAACAGGGTGTGCCGAACTTTGAGAAAAAACACAGTTTGATTGGTACAGCCGGTATACAATGACAATTTACCTGTCTAGCAAAAATATTATTACAGCAATATTGTTAAAGAATAAGGCTATAATATATTAAAAAAATCACTTAAATCGGACAACAGATATGATTACATTATTGAAAGGCCAAGCCGATCTTCTGGAAAAGCTAGAGTTATCAAAAATTTCTTTTATAAGTCGGACACGCAGTCCAAATTCTCAAAGCAGTTGCAATATTTTCTTTCATTCAATGGAAAAGCCTGTACGTTCTGTAAAGAAAATCACAAAATCTATAATTGTGCTAAATTCTTGGGGTCTTCGACTCAAGAACGAATCGATCATGCTAGACATTCCAAAATGTGTACAAATTGCCTTTATTCTGGACATTTTAGCTCCAAGTGTTAGTATGGATCGTGCAAGAAATGTATGCAAAACATCATACTCATTGCATTTAGATAGCCAATCAATTCAAACTACCGACACTAATCAGCGAGTGGAGACTGAACCTGAGCACCAAGTGTCTTTTTCGGCTCACTCGAATTTAGGTCAAGCAATTCTGTCTACAACTATATTCAGGTATTCAATGAAAACGGTAAGGTTCATCATTGCAGGGCTAGCACTATTAAGGTCAGAGGTCAATATCTCTATTGTCGGGATAGGTCATGCAATTCAAACATTCGATCTTAATTCACGGCAAAGGTTCAGTCAAAACAATCTTCGTTTTCTACATTTCTTCATGTCTAGTAGTTAATAGTATTTGAGATAGAATTCCAGCATAGAGCTTTAACATTGGAGACTTAGATATTCCACAGCATTTAAGGCTAGCAGATTTAGATTTTCATGTTGCTTAAAAAATCGACACTTTGATAGATGTTGATACCTTCTGGAAAATCTTGTGTGTAGGACAATTCAGCTTAGGTCCTTTTGCTCCAATCATGCAAAAAACAAAGTTAGGTTGGATAATTTCCGATCAGTTCAATGACAAGTTTCATATTGCAATTTTAGTCGAAATGATTCAATGATTAAATGTTCAGCTTCAAAAATTCTGGAAACTTCAAGTTCCTTTGAAAATATAGGCGATTCAAGGCGCCAGGCATTAAAACGTTTTCTTACTTGTGAGAAAAAAATTAAAAAAATGATATTCTGAAAAAAATGTATATCGAATTCATGGAAGAATACATACAACTTGGTCACATGTCCAAGGTTGAGGATAGTGAACAGAACTTTTCATATTATCTTCCCCATTAAAAAAAAAAAATAAAAGATGATAGTTTCACCACAAAGCTTCGTGTGGTGTTCGACGGTTCTTTTCCATTTTCCTCTGGTTTATCAAAAATGTTAAACCGCCACACACCAAATTTCGTGTTGTTATCCCATGCCTGTCAGAAAATATTCAAGAATAAATAAAATAAAAGTATAACTTTAAAACCCTGTATTTCGGTTAGAATCAACTTTCGCACCAAGGTAAGTTAGCTTAAATCGACCTATTTTAACTTCAGGAATTTACGGTTAAGCTAGGGCCCATTATTTACCAAACACCCTGTATACACAGGGTGAGGCATTAGTGTGACAAAGTCCAATTACTCGTTTGTCGTAAAAGATTATTTAGGTTGAAGTTGGAGCGCAGATAGGACCATAATCTAAAAATATTTTCAAATATAAGGGGGCACCCGTATTGACAGGGTGACACAAACTAATGTTTTTTTTTAATGGAACCCCCTGTATATTTTTATATTTTTGGATTCTCCTCGGCGTCATCTTTCATAAAATATAGGGTTTTGTAATATTATAAGGGGTAGTTTAAAAGATAATTACGTTTTTTGTTCATTTCGTAGCAACATTCACACCTTGTAGAATTGTAGTGATTTAACATCAAAATTTCTAATTATTTTCAAACAAATTTTAATATAGTCTACTATTGTTAAACATTATTAATATAGCGGTATAATCTTAATATACAGGGTTGGTGGAAACTCGGAATGAAATGATATTTTATGGTACTTTTTTATTTCTTAAGCATTCCCTATAGGTACTTACCTAAGTGCTTTAATTTGTGAGTTATTCGTGATTACGTGAAATCTTATTAGGTGGTCGTGAAAAATAATTTTTGGAAAAAAAATACGTTAATTGTTAAGTTACGGAGACCTAGACAAAGAAGTGAAAGATCAAGTAGGTACAAAAAGCAAATGGATTGGCAGGATGCCTTAATAACACTATATGGCGAAACCGACATATTAACACTGAGATGAAGTCAAGAATTTATAAAGCCAGTGTAAGACCAATGATGACATATGCATCAGAAACAAGACCCGATACAGCCAGAACACAAAGACTACTGGAAACGGCAGAGATGAGAGTACTGAGAAGAATTACAGGAAATACACTGAGAGATCGAAAGAGGAGCGAAGATATTAGAAGACAATGTAATGTACAGTGTATAAACGAATGGACACTAAATAGAAAAAAAGAATGGAACAACCACATAACCAGAATGGGGGAGACACGTGTGGTCAAAATAGCACGAGATAAATCACCAATCGGTAGAAGAAGTATCGGCCGACCGCGCAAAAGATGGAGTGACAACCTTCCATAGAGGTATCAATCCGCCAATGAACAAGCAGAATTGCTTATAAAGAGGAAGAAGAAGAAGGAAAAAAAATACATATTAATCTAGACCTTTATTTATCAATATTGGTTGAAATATCAAAATACCTACGTAGTTAAGCTTATTGGTGCGTAAAATATTAATAAAAGCATACAAGCAAGCTACCCAGTTGGCTATGACACTAAATTTGCTTAAACATTTGACGTTATACTATTTTTATAGTTCCATTTGCTTTGTTACCATTAATTATATTAATTTTTCTAATAAGGAACTGATTAATATGGTTTTTGTGCTAGGAGAGTATAACAAAAATGTGCTAGTAGCAATAAGAATTTATTATCAGCAATTCCCTGATAGACGACAACCAAGATGATAAACTACTCTTGAAAGTTTATTAAAACGATTTCAACGGACTAGACACTTAGATTATGAGAACGTTCGTACTAATATGCAGATCCTCAGTGACTAAGACTTACATTTAACTCATTTTATTCATTTACACTAGTTTTTGTTCGAACAGATTTCTCGTAATTTAAGTATACAGTCCGTTGAAACATTTCTAAAGTTTCTCTTCTTGGTTGTCGTCGATCAGGGAATTGCTGATGAAACATTCTTATTGCTAGCAGCACATTTTTGTTATACTCTCTGTTAGTGCCAAAGCCCGACCTGTCTTAGACTCGTGACGACGTAGCAAGCGTACCAGTGTATCTCCCCGCTTGCCCCGTAGCAGGCACAGTGCGCACCTACAAAGTGAACAGTCCACGCCATGAGTTACCGATGAAAAGACATTTCTTTTACATATATTGTATCGCTTATATTTTAAATTTGTAACAATAAAACGTGAAATTCTCAAAATTTTTACCCAATTAATAACCATAAAAGTTGGTCCTTCGAGCCGGATTTGATACAAACTAGTTTTGACGTGCAATTGTGCAATATTACATTGAAAGTTTGATTTTATTTCAACAACTACTACACATACCAGACAGAGCTTGACCTTGGCTGAAGCGGCAAGAAATTTACAACGCATCAGGTTAGTGGATAATAAAAGTGTGTCACAATTCATTCCCGCTTCTATCTGACTATTTTAACGATATTTACTATTTATTGTTACATTCTAATTTGAAATTTTACTTATTTAAACATTTACATTAATTTTAAAAGCAATAAATACAGAATGTTTAATACAATTACGTACATCAATGAATAAGTTTGATATACTATTTCCGTTGAACACAAAATATATAGCGATATTTCTGTTTTTTCTTAATAAAATACATACATACAGTCGATGGCCTTTTGGTACATTGTATCAATAAAGTATGTCTCTCTCTCTACATACATACAGGGTGTAACAATTATACAAATTATTACAATTACATACATCAATCCACAATTTTGATATTTCGTTTAAGCACAGCAACATTTCTATTTTCTCTTTTATTTCTTACTGAAATACATGTATACAGGGTGTCACAATTAATACAAACTAAAAATGACTTCTGCTAAAACCAATCGCACATCAATTAAATCAAGCCTCACTCGTTTCAGTAACTATTTTAACTCTATTAAGGATTTGGAATGTGATGAAATCGATCTGTACGAATTACAACAGCGGTTAAGTAAAGCTGACACGCTGTTGGACGATTTCAACACAGCCCAATCAATTATTGAAGCAGAAGACAAAAACTATGACGTTAATTGTGATGCTCATTCTCGCGAGAGGGAGAAATTTGAAAACGATTACCACAAAATCATTGCTGCCACCAAAAAACTAACCAATTCCTTCACAAATACAAATAAATTTGACAGCAATGATAGTACTAGCTCCACGGAAGATAACTTCTCAAACATTCGTTTCCCACAGTTGAAGCTGCCATCTTTTGACGGTTCATTTGATCAGTGGTTTTTCTTTCGGGACCGCTTCACGTCCATTATACGCGAAAACTCGTCTATGTCTAAAGTACAGAAATTTCACTACCTGCGGCTTTCCCTACAGGGAAAAGCAGCAGACAAGGTCAAATCGTTCCAATTGTGTGAGGCGAATTATGACATTGCTTGGAAGCTACTTAAAGATCGTTTTGAAGACAAAAAAATTCTTATTAAAAATCACATTAAGGCTCTTTTTGACTTGCCCACTCTAACAAAAGAATCTTACCACGGCTTAACATCGATTCGCGACGGAATCGAGAAGAACTTGAATGCATTGAATCGAAGTGCTACAACGGCCTACTGAATATTTGGATGATTTAATCATATACCTTGTTATTAACAAGTTCGATAACAATACTAAACGAGCTTGGGAATCGCGCGCTGATACTAGGAACATCCCAACCTTACAACATTTACTTAAGTTCCTCGAAGAACGCTGTCGCATTTTATCATCACTAACTCAACATCAGAACGACACTGCATCGAAACAACCACATAGACAAACACGATCAATTGTTTCTACCACTACAACCAATTGTACTTTATGCAATGCTGATCACAGTTTGTACACTTGTGACAAATTTTTTCAAACCTGTTAAAAAATTTAATACTTCGAAACGTTTGATATTATGTATCAACTACCTAGGTAGTAATCTTGTAACACTAAACTGCAAATCTTCTGGTTGTAGAAAATGTGGGAAATTTACCACACTTTACTCCACTTTCAAAATAACGACAGGGAGCAGGTCCATGCTTCACAGAGCACTTCAAGAAACAATATTGGATATATATCCCTAGCACTTCGAATGGAATTAGCTTGACAAGTAGTATCTCCTCACCACCTCAGACACTCTTTTCAACTGCTTGTATTACAGTGGTTGACAACTTCAACAATCCACATCAGTGTAGAGTGCTTCTTGATAGTGGAAGACAAATAAGCTTCATTTCTGACAAATTTGCTAATATTCTACAATAGGGATGTTCACTAATTTTTAAATATAGTTAAATTCAATAGATTACAAGGTATATAAAAACGTAACAATCATAAAACTGTTTAAAAATGTATATTTTTGAAGATAAATGAGTTCACGTGGGTCAGGCCATGGAATTTGGGTGTCTACATTGTAAAAATGGCGCGTGCACCCATCCTCCATGCTATGGCATGCTGGACGAGCCATACAGTCTGTAGTCAACACCCCGATGTATGAGCGGGACCACAAAGTGTATCAATACTCATACCCTTATGGATCGCACCTGGCGGATCATAAGGGCCTTCACATTTTACTCTTCTTCAACTTGTCTTGAGTGAAATGTCTTTAATCTTTCCTATCAGCCTCTTTTGGCTAACTCTTGTTTTGTCCGACCCCGAATGGCTATTAGGTTTCCGAGGGCAGACGGGTCACTATATTTCTTTCTGTTACATACTCTTGACTAAGGGAGTAAACCCTAACAGAAAATCCTGGTCCTCCTGGTAGGGGGTTAGGGCGTAGGGCCTGCTCCTCTACACCTGTAAAAAACTAACTGCAAAAAATTCTAAAATCCAGCCTCGGAATACGGACGGGAAAAAACGAAGACGACGTAGCAAACGAACAAGAACTCTGAATATAAACACATGGAATATCCAAGGGTGGAGAACTAAGTCAGACGAAGTCATGGCAGAAGTAAAGAAAATAAAATCAGATATCACAGTTCTCACCGGAACAAAGAAAAAAGGCCAAGGAAGTGAAGATATAGGAGGTTTTATCCATATTTATAGTGGAGTAGAAAAAGACAAGAGAGCACAAGCAGGGGTATCAATATTGATAAAAAAAGACTTAAAAGGAAACCTGAAAAGCTGGGAACAGATCAATGAGATAATTATTAGAGTATCTATTACGTGGAAAGGGCACGACCTCGAAATCATTGGAATATATGCTCCGTCAGAAAATGCATCAAAAACAGCTAAACAAATATTCTACGAGACCTTATCAGAACTTATAGAAAATATAAATAGCCGCAAAGAAATTGTGCTGTTGGGAGATTTTAATGCTTGGACAGGAAAAAAAATAAATGACAAAGTTGTGGGAAAATACGGTGATGCTAAAACAAATGAAAATGGGGAACATTTAATCGAATTCTGCGAACAGCACTCTCTGAAAATTCTAAACGGATTCTACCAACATACAAACATACATAAGTATACCTGGGTCCAACCAACGAGAAATACCAAGTCAATTATAGATTATGTTATCACCAAACAAGAAACACACATACAAGTTGAAGACGTAAGAGTATTAAGAGGACCGGAGTGTGGAACTGACCACTATATGGTAAGATCAAAATGTTTTCTACAGTATCGACCGCGACTACTACATCAAAATGACAACCAACCAGCTCAATCAAAATCACTCGAGACGGATCTACGTAAATACAATATTGATGCACTGCAAAACGACTCAACATCATTTTTATATAAGCTGCGGCTTAGCCAAAAATTGTCGAACCTGACTTACTCCTCAGCCCAGAATACCTATAACGAGATATTAAATAAAATCAATGAAGCAGCTTATGAAGCGCTCGGCACAGTGGAAAGGAACAAAAAGAATACTCCATTGTGGTGGACAGATGACATTGCTAATGCAGTACATAACAAGAAACAAGCGTATCAAAAATGGCTGCAAACAAATGACCCAGATGATAGACGAACGTATGCAAGATCAAACAGAGAAGTAAAAAATCTAGTAACGAAAGCAAAAAATAATTCCTGGGAAAGTAAATGCGAAGAGCTCAACAAATATATAGGGTCAACAAGATCAAGAGAAGCATGGAAAACGATAAAAAATCTGAGAACAAACAGAAAAGAGACTAGTAGAATAGATTTAATAGAAGAAAGATCTTGGATCGAACATTACTCGCAACTTTTGACTGAAACAAGACCGCAATTCACGAACATCAATACAACAACATATGAAGTAGAATACGATGAAGACGATGAAATAACAGTACAGGAAGTTGAGAATGCAATACGAAATCTAAAAAATCGAAAGTCATGCGGACCACAAGGAATACCGAACGAATTACTAAAACACAGCCCACAAGTATTACGAGAATTACTTGCGTATGTTTTCACCTTATTCTATAAAGGTCATGATTTACCATATGAGTGGACAAAAGCACATATCAACAATATATACAAAAAAGGAGATAGAAAAAATTGTTCAAACTACAGGGGGCTTAGTGTCATAAACTCACTTTCAAGACTCTATGGAAAAATAATAAAAAATAAAATTGAAAAAGAGATGACAGATGTAGAAGAACAAAATGGCTTTCGTGCAGGCAGATCCTGTATGGACAGCATATTTGCTATAAAGCAAGTTATTGAGAAAAGATTAGCCCACAACCTTTCCACCCATATAGTTTTTATTGATCTGGCAAAGGCATACGATAGTGTACCACTTTCAATGCTCTGGATAGCAATGGAAAAACAAGGAATAAGCAAAAAAAATATACAAGCAGTACAACAGCTTTACAAAAATATGACGGTAAACATTAAAACTGGAAACAAATTAACGAGAGAAATTCCTATTAGTAAGGGCCTAAAGCAAGGCTGCTGCATAGCACCTACACTCTTTAAAATATATTTAAATGAGGCACTCTCACTGTGGAGAAGAAAGTGCTGCAATATGGGCATCCCAATCGATGACGATAGATTGTACACAATACACTTCGCTGACGACCAAGCCATTCTAGCTGAAGACGAGAGTGATATAGACTATATGCTCAGAAAACTGGAAGAGGAGTACACTAAGTGGGGCCTTACAATTAATATACAAAAAACCAAGTACTTAGTTGTAGGAGAAACACCAGAACGCCTACAAATTGAAATGGGAACTTTTATTTATTTATTTTTTATTTATTTATTATTTATACATATGACCTGGCCTCTAGTGACTAATCCAGTTCGTTTTTTCCTGATGGGATTACAGATAGTTTTTTTTTTATATTTTTACATTTTTTACTCAACTATTAAATCTATTTTTACAATTAACAATTTGCCATAATCTATTAATTACGTTTAACAAACAAATTTAAATAAACAATTTAAAATATTTTTGGTTCTATCAACTCCCTTCTAAGTTATAAAGACAGTCCCTCTATTTTCAGAAGAGAGTTGGTAGTTTTTTTTTTTAATTTCATGAACTATGTATTGAATTATTATTTTTATTTATTTATTTTATATTGAATTATTACTATTATTATAATTGTAAATATCTATTTTTGAATTTATATTTTATTTTATTTACTTTAACTTTATCTTACTCAACTTCATCAGGGTTGGATTATTGGTTGTCTTCTTCTATTATTATAGATTTCTTGTTGTTTTTTAGATATTATTTGTGTGAGATTGTTTAATATTTCAAAATATTCTTCATTTTGTAATATATCTCTTATTTCAATTCTTTCTAATTTTCTTCTCATTTCTCTATGTTCTTCATTTTCTATAGTATTTTCACAATGTAACACTATATGTTCTGGTGTACCTAGTTCTCCACATTCACAATATGCATCATCTTTTAAGTTAAATCTTTCCAAATATGTTGGGTACGGTCCATGTCCTGTTAAAAAGTGTATTAAACCTTGTTTTGGATTAAAATAATTTGGAATGTTTTCTAATATTGGTATAAAATTGTATAAACGTCTAGATTTTGTTGAATTTTCCCATTCATTTTGTCTTTTTCTATTTATTATTTCTTTTAATTCTCTTTTATTTCTTATATCTAATCCTATTATTTGTATTATTTTTTCATATTTTTCTTTTTTTTTAGCCAATAATTACATGCTCTTTTTTGTGTTTCTAAATGCATTGGCATTACTCCAGTTAAAACTGTGAGTGCCTGTGTTGCAGTTGTTCCAAATGCTCCCGTCATTCTTACAAGAAATCCTCTCTGAGCTCTATTTAATTTTTCTGCATTTTTTTTATTTATTAATCTATGTGCCCATACACTTGAACCGTACCCTACAATTGATGCAAGTATTGTACTTAGGTATATTCTCATCTGTCGGAACGAAATTCTATATTCCTTCTGTGCTAGACTAGCAATGCTATGCATGATCTTTGTTGCCTTTTCACAGACACAATTCATGTGTTTTGTAAATAATTTTTGTTCGTCTATTATAATACCTAAATATCTTGTTTCCATTTTTCTTTTTATTGTTTTCCCTCTAATTTTTATAATTGGATCTCTTTCTAAATTTCCTTTTATTAAACTATATGTTGTTTTTGAATCTGATATTGTTAATTTTACTTTATTCATCCAATCATTTAATCTTATTAATACTTCATTTGATTTATTTTCTAATTCTCTTCTTGAGTTTGCATCTATGATCAACAACAAATCATCTGCATATGCTATGCTTCCAAGCACTTCAGGATCTATAGTCAATTGTTCCAACAGTTCCTCTAGCATTACATCCCAGAACATAGGTCCACAAACTTATCCTTGTGGACATCCTTTTGTGATATGTTTTGTCTTTTTTCCTGTTGGACAGCTTAGGCTTGCATATCGGTCTTGACAGTAGTTTCTGAGACTGCCGTACAGATTCTTTGGACATCTCATTCTTCGAAGTCTTTCAAAGAATGACGGCCACCAAAGATTGTCAAAAACCCCAGACACGTCTATAAAGATCATTAAAACATACTTTTTTATGCTTTCGTTTACTATTTCAAATACTTTATTTATTGCATCCCAAGTAGCAATTTTTCGACACATTGGTTGTCAGTACAAACAAATGCACTGTATATAACGTTGCCCGAGAGCATTTTCAGTTGTTTCGGCCAACGTCCCCTATCCCGACTGACATTACGATGTTACAACTTTAAGTAATACCTTTAGTTATACGGGCAACTAATTTATTACCATTGTGACAACTACATATCACAGTTCAGTTTTTTCAACAATCGCAACGACTTAAAAACGTTATAATTCTAAACTAATTTACGCCCTGGCCGATTTGGGTTTTCTGGCCGACTCTGAAGTTGTCTGTCACGACCCTAGGTGTTGTTCTAGGTGTGTGATACCTTTGCGGCAACTTCAGAAGGAGAAAAAGAATTTACTTTATAACCTTATTTTTTTCTTATTATTATATGTTTTATTTTGCTGGAAATTTTCGATTTATTTAACAACCTGTTTGTTTGTTTTTTTAATAGCTGGTTTCCATTGCATTGTCCACTGTTTTATCAGTAGATTTGATAACCTTAATCTTTCAATCTTTGTATCAGCTTTGCTAGACGGGGTTGCCAGGTCAGTTTTTACTCTTTCAGTAGTTTTGCTTTCACAAAATCAGTAGATTCTTTTTAGGCCATGTAAATACAGTATACTTATACAGTAATCTGCATATCCGTCTTAACTGTCCCAAGAGGAATTAGAAAAAATTGGAAACCTAATTATTCCAAAACAACAACTGGTAATTACCATTTTTTAGCTAAAATCTACTAAATCAAAAACTAAAATATACTTAAGGATTTTTGGGATATATTTGGGATTTTTGATAATAAAAACAATAGCTAACTTAAGGGCATAGGCGCAAAATGTCGCCCGTTAAAATGTTCAATGTATTTTAAATGTTTTCATTTTTTGCGAATCCTGAGAAAACTAATAAGTATTTTGAAAAATTTAAACGCAGAAAGAAAGATTAAGTTATTCCGAGGACCGAAAGTCCCTGAAAAGTTTTATAATGTTTATTTTAATAAGTTACAGAGGTGAAAAAAAGACAAAATGTAAAAAAAGACAAAATGTAGTGTCATTTTAATTCCAAATATCTCATTCAAAAGAAACGTTTTGGTTTTTCTAAATAATGCAGTCTTTCATTCTGCGTTTAAATTTTTCAAAAATACTTATTATAGTTTCCTCATGATTCGAAAAAAATGAATAGGTACATTTAACAACTAGAATATGTTCTCATCCACTAATTTTAACAGCTGCATGTCTGGATCAAATTCTTCAAACAATTGTTTCACATTTAACATTAGAAACACGTGAACACAATATTCTGTGTTTTTCAAAGTTACATATGTTTAGATATTTTAGTTTTCCATCGTTAGCTTCTAATAGGCTCACCGAATGCCAGAACTCTTCAATCACACCTGAAATACTGCTTGCACTGTTACTTGAAATCTGCAAGTTTGTTACACAAGAATCCAGTTTCATTTCTCTGTAATATTCATCATCTACGTCCTGAATCTTATTTTCGGTCTTATTTTCGGATTGGGAAATTGTAACCAAATGTGTGAAAATTAATTTAGAAATGGGGTAAATACTATCAAAAAGCAAATTTTATTTTAGTCATAACAAAATGTTGAAATATACCAAAAATCTACTAAAAAATATTACCTACTAGAATAATTTGAAAAATATCAAAAATCTACCAAAAAAGTAGAAATCTCCTAAATGTGGCAACGCTGTTAAGGAGAATGCTACACTATTGACACTGGTCACATGACCTCTCTGTCACCCAATAAGAGGGTGCGTTCTAAAATGGTTGGGATAGTCAGCGCGGCCGGGTTTGGTTGGCGATTGGACTTCTAAGTTGTCTTATCGGTCTAGGGTTGGTAATAAGGTATTTTTTTAGTAATATTGGTAATATTGTTTAATGCACCATTTTGGTTTTACTTGAGATTTTTGGGATGTAAAGAAAATGAAAACACAGAATATAAAAAATGCAGGCATTTTCTGATACCTTTAAAAGCACCATCAATACATTAAATTTATAGAGAACATCTTTAACATAAATTTTGACTTTTATATTAAATTTTGATTTTTTTAAATTTGCATATTTTTTGTCAAAAATGTCGTAAAAAAGTAGCGCGTGTGTTTTTTAAAGGTGAAATATCCATATTTGACGATAATCTGAGGTGCGTTTATAAATTTCAGATCAGGTAATTTTATTATGTCCTTTATGTATTTATATAAATTTAAATACCTAATACGATGTCAAAATAGTTACCTTTTTGGTTTTCGCATTCACCATATAGGTGTTAAAAATATAGGTAAAAAAACATAACTATAGTCTGACTCCTTGAGCAACCATTGCACGTGCAGGTTCTTTTTATAGTCGCTTCAGTTGTCTTAAGCAACGCTTACGAAACGATGTTGCTTCATAGGAGGTTGCCTAGGCAACGTCAAGACAACTCAAAAATCGTCCACCAAATTAGTGCAGAATAGGGTCGTCTTCTAGGCAATAACAACGTTGTAACAAAACGTTGCCACGCGGTAGACAACGTTGTCGCGTCGACAAATTGCTACTTGGGATCTTCTGTTGATCTACCTTTCCTAAAACCATACTGACCAGGATGTAATCCAATTTCTGTTCTTATTTGATTTAATTTTTTACATAGTAATTTTTCTTGTAATTTTCCCATTGTATTCAATAAACATACCGGTTTTTATTTTTTATTTTTTATTCAATAAACATTGAAATGGGAACTATAAATCCAACAGAAGTCTTCAAATACTTAGGAGTCCAAATATCTTCAAAAGCAGGGAGTAACGACGAAATACATTCCAGGATTGGCCAAGCAAGATCAGCCACCAGACAGCTACACGGACTATTGTGGAGTAATAAAATAACAAAAGAAAATAAAAGAAGAATGTATAAAACAATAATAGAAAGTATTGGGTTGTACGGCGCTGAACTCTGGGAAATCAACCAAAGAAACAAGTCAAAAATCAAGGCGATGGAAATGAACTATTGGAGACGATGTTGCCGACTCACTAGACTTGATAGGGTGAGAAACGAAGATATTAGGAGACAAATGGAAATCGATCTAGATATAATAGACACAATCGAAGCCAAAAGACTTAACTGGTATGGACACCTTCAGAGAATGCCTGAAAATAGATGGCCGAAAAAAATAGAAAAATGGACTCCACCCACAAGAAGAAAACGAGGTAGACCAAGACGATCCTGGAGAGAAGATGTCGAAGATGCAATGACCGCCAGAGACTTAAAAACTGAAGATTGCTTCGACAGAAATCTCTGGAAATTAGGATGCGAGAAGCGGCGACAGCTGTAGAAGACTCGCTTATTATATATATATATATATATATATATATATATATATATATATATATATATATATATATATATATATATATATATATATATATATATATATATATATATATATATATACAGGGTGGTGAATCGGAAAACGGGCCATAGGATACTCAATGTAAAATTCTAAACTGTTGAATTTCTGCTTCCCTAATTATGTTACATCAAAAGTCATGAGAAGTTATTTGTAGAGGATTGAAATCTGTATTAGAAACAGAAGTTACAATTGTTCTACGATTTAAACACATTCCAAAATTTTGAAAAAGTATAATGTATTTACCGCAGTAGGTATGTGTGGGCATGTTAGGCCACACGTTACTATTTAACTGACAGTGAGCACATTATTGACTGAAGAAGATATCTTTATTATTAATACTTCTCCTTAACTAAGGGTATCTTATCAACTTTATTGTGTTTTAAACAATAAGTGATAAAATAAATAAAAAAATTGACAGTTCAAATTGTTAATATAATAAATTTATTGTTAACAAATGCAACCTTATACACATTATGGTATTGCGTGTGGCCTAACTTTGGCGTATTACTCTGAAAAATGTATTATATTTTTACAAAATTTTTAATAATTATTGTTCGTAGAACAATATTAACAGTTGTTTTCAATACAGATTTCAATTCTCTACAAATAGTTTCTTATGACTTTTGATGTAAAATAATTAGGGAAGCAGGAATTCAACAGTTTAGAATTTTACATTGAGTTTCCTATGGCCCGCTTTCCAATTCACCACCCGGTATATGAGTTCATAATGTTGAATTTCTTGGAGGCTAGAAAAACGGTACCCTGCAGCGAGGCTACGGTCTGTGACGTCAGCAGTCGTAACGTCTTTGATCGACGACTAGTTTTGTATACTTATTTACTCAGTGTATTTGAATGTGCGCAGTTTTTTACGTATTTAATTATTAAAAATAAAGCCAAATAAGTGGTGTTTTTTTCCTGGGTGTGTAAATACATCAAAATAAGTTCTGACAAGATTTTTATTACCGTTCCAGCCAATTTAAAACAGAAAAAGAAATGGTTTGTTGCAGCTAGAACTTAATATAGCTAACTTAAAGAACTAACTTAATAAAATAAACATTATAGAAGTTTTCCAGAGACTTTCGGCCCTTGGTAATAATGTAATTGTTCTTTCTGCATTTGCATTTTTCAAAAATACTTATTAGTTTTCTCAGGATTCGAAAAAAATGAATGAATTTAAATAGCATTGGACCAAGATTTTGCACCTACCCCCTTAAAGAGTATATGAAAAAGTTTCGGGACCTCAAATTTGTATTCCTTTAACTGGTATGTTCCTAAAAACGGGATTCTAATAATACATACAGTAAAAGTAAACCTTGAAATAACTACATGTGGATGTAGGTATGACTTTATATTATATTAAAATCATTAATAATTTAGTGAAAAGATTGGTTGAAATGAAAATGTATAATACCCAAGTTCAAAAATATTTTTTACCTTGGAACAGTTGTCAACTCGAAATACGAAACAACCGAAATAAGATCTAGAGTTGAAAAGGACATAGCAACATTTAACAACATGCATGAGAAATATTTTCACCCATTGCGACATAATATCTCTCCCACTAAAAATGCGGCTGCTAAAATGTTATTATTTCCGGTCTTGCTATATGGCGCAGAGGCCTGGACAATAATGGAAACATTAATGAAAAAGCTAGAGGCATTCGAGATGTGGGTGTACCCACGTATCCTCAAAATATTCTGGGCGACCCACACCAACATATAGGTATTGCGTCGAATGGGAAAACAAAAAGAAATCTCTTTTACAATTCGACGCATCAAACGAAGACTGTACTAACTCAATTTTTGGCGTTTTTGAGTTACACCCCTGACAAATTAGATAACCGTGATGCCTTTCACCGAACAAAGTTGTATGTTAATTTGTTTACGTTTAGGCAACCAATTTTGCACTTCGATATTGTACTAACTTATATATCCTTACATTATCCCACGAAAACTATCCTATCTCCTATCTGAGATAGGTAATAAGCTATCTCAATCAAAGTTAGTATAGTCCATGCCCCGGAAGCTTATATGAACAAACTGGGGAATTTCCCCCATCACTTTCACTACCGTCAGCTAATAAAGAGAAATGACAGCCTATCTCGCTCACGAAGACTTTAACCAATCATTTATGTTAACGCCATATCTGAATGTCATAAATAAAATAATCAAACGAGGCTTAACTCGGCAATGTCAATTCTGTCAAAAGTAATGACAGTTAGTGGAAAAAATTTTCCATTAGTTTACAGTTTTTATTGTATTACCTTTAACGATTTGTTCTTAGTAATTTCAATTTAAGTTGGTTCCTTATCCTTCGTTGATAAAGTGTAGTTTTGTTTTAGTTACTAAACGAAAGAACTTTTGTGTTGTGTTAATAAAAAAACTGAACATGGTTTATTATTGTTGTGTACCGTTGTGTACAAATCATAGAAAAGTTAGAAAAATGCATAGATAGGTAAATAGTAATTAGTTTATAACTGTTTTATCTGAAACAACAAATAAATACACGTACCTATATTTAGAAAAACATTGTCATAACTTTTTTTATATCCCTTTTCCTTACTAAATTTGACAGCAAAAATAACATATTTTTGTAACTTGGGAATTCCGAATAATTTATGAGTATTACTTAGATATTATTTAAATAAAATACTTTAACAAGCTTAGTAAGTTCTGGTATTTTATTTTAATAATATAGGTGAGATTATAAGAAGATATTTTAATTAGTAACGAAAGGGCCCGCAAGAGGCGCTGAACGGATGAAATTAATGCTTGTCCATTTAAATTTCCCGCCAAATGGTGATTAGTTAACACTACGGTCGCAAGTGGCGAAAGGAACCAAATTTTTACAGTGAGTTGCCTATCTATCCGGTAATACTATATTATTAATCTATGAGTATAGTCTTCCTCGGCATTCCGAACGGAATCGTCATTGTCTCGTGAGTTAGTATAGTTTTCGCATTTTAAGGTTAAGTAAAATACGCCTACATGAACAACATTGTTTACGTTTTAAAAGTTGTACAGCGTATAAATTTCTATTAGATAAAAATAATACATGTGAATAGAAGGTGCATTTTATAAGTATAAATAAGTATCCAGGATGTACCACAAACCATACATACTCATAGACGTTTCACGACCATGTTAATCTTTCGGATCGAATTAACGCCATCTCTTGATTGGAATGGGAACTAAATTGACTAATTTTAGTTACGTGGGAATTTCAAATTATAAATTTTGGGGGATTTTTGATGAAATTTCGCAGGAAATTAAAACAACAAAAAGACAATTCAATGTTTTATTCAATATTTTCCTGAAAACTTCAAATATTCCAATTTGTTTTCAAAATGCTAAACACTACTGCCATGTGTCACGTGAAAGCACTGATGTGTAATATTGAGTTGAATGAAAATTTTTGAAAGAATCTTGTAGGATGATTGTTTAGATAAATATTACCTTATAATCTTTTACAAACTTCCAAAAATATATAGGCCCGAAATGTTGATGACACACTTGTCTATTAAAATAAACTGTTTCAGGATGTATATTGTTTTTTTAAATGTGGAGAAACACAACACGGGATGATCAATGTAAACTAAAAATTCTACTCATTAAAACGGAGAGGAGGTTAATACAATTGATTAAAATTGTGATTAAACCTAATTAAAAACGTAACACCACTATAATAAAATAATTAAGCCACAAACTGTAAAATTAAAAGTAAATAACAAATTAATTTAATTGTCAACTGTCAGTTGTTAAATATGACAAAAGAATTGACTGACAGCGACATCTCTTGATTGGAATGGTAACTAATTTGCTGTCTTGACCTTGACAATTTACGTGAAACGTCTATGAGTATGTATGGTTTGTGGGATGTACTATCCAGGATTTTTTCGATTTTTTCCAGCGAATACTGTACTAACTCATTCAAAAACCATATAAAGAAAAAAAATTGACAAGTTCAAAAGCACAAATAGAACAATATGGTAAACACAATGGATAAATATAAAAACAATTTTTGCATTAATCAAAACTTTATCTTGCTTTATTCGAAAACTTAAAAAAATGAGTTAGTACAGTCTTCGCTGAATGAGTCGAATTAAGAAACGAAATCTTAAATATTTCGGTCATATCATGAGGCATGATAAATATCGTATACTCCAACTGATAACGCAAGGTAAAATAGAGAGCAAACGCGGACCCGGAAGAAAAGACACTCAGGACTTAAAAACTTACGCCAATGATTTGGACAAAAATCGATCGAGTTATTCAGAAACGCCTCAAATGAAATTAAAATGGCCATGATGATAGCCAACGTCCACAACGGACAAGGCACATGAAGAAGAATAAAAATATTTTTAATACACCTAACCAAGGTAAAGTAATAACCAGCCAATGTATGTATACAATATGCATGCGTACAATGCATGCATACAACTTTCTTTTTTTTTTGTGGAGTATTAAGTATTTATTTTTTTTAGCTTAAAGAAGACATGGAAAAGTATATGGAATATACACTCAGTAAAGCTGTGGTAGATTTATTTTTTTACAAGATGCCAATAAATCATACACCATTGTTACATCTACACTGCAGTCGGTAGTTTATGCGAATCGGCTTTCTGAAAACCTTCTTCCATTTTATTTGTTTATTTGTGTAAAACCCAAAATATGTCCTTACAAACAGTCTATCCTGAGTTAACCCTGATAAAAAAAAAGAGAACAAAATAAAATGACCTGAAACGTCAAACAGGTAAACAGTAACACTATGAGAATGGCGCGCGCTTGGGGTATGCAACTAGTGACGTCAGGCCAATAGAGAAGCGTTCTTGAAATTTAAAATAATGCTAGATTTCTAATAAAGATTTTTTATAGAAAGGCTTTTTAAATTTTGTTGAAATTTTGGGCAATTATTCCTAGGGTGTTTCTTAATCGTTTTACATGTTTGAAATGACTTTTTAATTTTTTGTGAACATCCCTATTGCCTAAAACTCAAATTGATAGTTCCATATCCTGAATAAATCAATTGCAAACTAAGATCACATATTCATTCCATTTCTTTACTTTTCAAATCCAACATTAAAAATATTCAGAGACGTATAACTTGCGTTGTCTTAACTCGCATTACTGATAATTTGCCTTCCTTGCCAATTAGTACTGACAAACTAAACATTCCAGAATATATTACTTTAGCTGATTCTGAGTTTCACAAACCTGCTCCTATTGACTTAGGCCCGCTTGCTCATTCGGAGTTCAACTCAAGTTCAGCGCCATAACTAAGTTCAAGGCATGACGTGCGTTGTACGGTGGTACGCACTTCATGCCTTGAACTCGGTAATGGCGCTGAACTTGAGTTGAACTCCGAATGAGCAAGCGGGCCTTAGTGATAGGTGCAGATATATTCTGAGATAATAAGCATAGGGCAAATTAAACTGGGTCATAATCTACATATACTACAAAAAACCAAGTTGGGTTGGTTAATATCTGGACCTATACACATCAAATACAATACATATACAAGTTTACACTGTTTTGTAACAAACAACTTGGACACACAACTTTCCAAATTTTGGGAAATAGAAGAGTATCCAAAAGCTGAATTCTTTTCTGATGAAGAAAATTACTGTGAACAACATTTCGAAGAAAATGTAACTCAAGATGCAGACGGACGTTTTATGGTCACAATTCCACTCAAAAAATCAATTTCTGAACTGGGGGACTCCAGAACCGCAGAAACTAAAAGATTTTATAGATTGGAGCGTAAATTACTTAGAAACAATGATATCCGGTTACAATATCATCAATGAATACATTGATCTTGGATACATGAATACATGTCCTTGGCTGAAGATCAGAATGACAGAAATGGCTTCGTTCTTCCACATCATTGTGTGCTTAAGGCTGAATCTACTACTACACAACTTCGTGTCGTTTTTGATGGTTCAGCTAAAAACTCGACCGGTGTTTCACTTAACGACTTTATGGTGGTCGGTCCAAACATTCAAGATAACTTATTCTACATATTATTGCGCTTTAGAAAACACAACTATGTCTTGTGTGCGGACGTAGTAAAAATGTATCGTCAGGTACTGGTACAAGAATCTCAACGTAACCTTCAAAAGATCCTATGGGGTTGATAACATTTTAGTATACACATTGAACACTGTGACATACGGATTAGCTTCTGCCTCCTTTTTTGTCATTAGATCGCTTCAAGAGGTCGCTCATAGAAATATGAATCGTTTTCCTAAAATCTCTAATATCATTTTACATGATTTTTATGTTGACGATCTCCTAACAGGTGCAGAAACTGTAAATGAAATTATACAAATTAAAGAACAGACAACTAGTCTACTTTTACGTTACGAATTTCCATTGAGGAAATGGATCTCAAATGATCCAGCCTCATTGTCCAATTCCAACCAAACCCCTTTGCACATTGGTGAAGGTGACCAAAACAAAACACTTGGACTACTTTGGAATCCCAATGTTGATTGCCTACAATATTCGATTAGTTGTTCAACTCATCATTCCAGAATCACAAAAAGACAAATCTTGTCGTCAACTGCACAGATTTTCGACCCTCTTGGACTACTATCACCAGTTACTGTCACTGCTAAAATTATACTCCAAGAGCTATGGAAACTCAAAATATCATGGGATGAAACTGTACCTGCGACTTACACACAACATGGGCTAAATATCATTCTCAATTACAATTACTCAACTCTATCAAAATACCAAGACAAGTTTTTTGTCCAAACCCAACCTCAGTACAACTGCACGGTTTCTGCGATGCTTCGCAGCTCGCCTACGGTGCATCAATATACATACGTTGCTGTGATACATTGGAAAATTTTAATTCCAACTTGTATTGAGCCAAAACACGGGTAGCTCCTCTCAAAACTTTAACTATTCCACGATTGGAGCTTCCTTGAATTTCTTTCCAAAATATTTACTACTGGATTGGTTCCACAATATGTCTATCATGAATCAATTCATCTACACACATATTGAAAACCTTTGTCGTCAACAGAGTGGCAAGCATTCAGCAACTGTCGAATGTCACTTCATGGTATTATGTAAATACTAAGGATAATCCTGCAGATTTGCTAACACGTGGGATGACACCTTCTAACTTAGTTTCCTCAAATTTTTGGTCATGGACCTTCTTGGTTGATTCAAACTGAATCTCAGTGGCCAACAAACAATACGCAACAATCTACTGATTCTTCCTGAAGTTCGAAACACGAGCTGTTCCTATTACAATACTGTCAACAGATTCGACGCCTACATTATTGAGGTAATCAATAAGCATTCTTCATTTTTGAAATTACAGCGTAGATTCGCTTATGTTTTAGGATATATGAACAATCTTAGAATTCATGAGAGCTCTTCTCGACAGCTTAATCCTCTAACTGTCGCTGAACAGAATCAAGCGCTCTTCTTTTTGATTGGTACTATACAACGTTACCATTTATCTGAAGAATATCACCAGTTATCTTCTTCTAAACCTCTTAACCGAAGAAGTAAATTATTATCCCTACATCCCTTCTTCGACACCACTCACGAGGTAATAGGAGGTCGACTACAACATTCCAATTTTGATTTTGGTATAAAACGCCAATTATTCTCCCTTCAAAATGTCACTTTACAAACATCATAGCACGCTCTGAACACATTAGTCTTTTACACACTGGAACACATGCTCTATTATCAGCTCTGAGAGAGAGAGAGAGAGAGAGATTTTGGCCTCTAGGAGGACGCAACCTGGCAAAACGTGTGGTTCGTGAATGTATCCAATGTTTCAAGGTAAATCCCAAACTTGAATCCCACCTCATGGGAAATCTTCCTGCTTCTCGTGTCACTCCCTCTCGGCCTTTTTCGATAACTGGTTTAGACTATGGTGGCCTATTCCTACTACATGATCGTAAGGGTAGAAATTTCAAAACAACTAGAGCTTACATTTCACTTTTCGTGTGCTTCGCCACATTTCGTGTACACTTAGTCAGCGATCTCACAACTGAGTGCTTCCTAGCATGTCTACGTCGCTTCACTATGAGACGTGGTAAATGCAATGAAATACATTCTGACAACGCGACTACATTCGTAGGAGCTAACAACGAACTAAACAGATTTCTTTCTTCGCAAGCGAATAGCATTGCAGATGGTTTATCAAAAGATGGTATTCAGTGGAAGTTTATATCACCCAAATCTCCTCAGTTCGGGGGCATTTGGGAGGCTGGGATTAAATCTACAAAACAACATTTAAAAAGAGTACTGGGTAACGCTTCGCTAACTTTTGAAGAATTTAATACAGTATTGTGTCAGATAGAAGCCTGCCTCAATTCCCGTCTTCTTTGTCTTCTTTCACACGATCTCAATTATCTAACTCCTCTCACACCCGCACACTTTCATCACATTGGAGATAACCTGATAGCGCCACCCGATCGCCAACTACATTATATGGCTGAAAACCGATTTTCAAGGTTTCAACGATTACAATCAATGGCGCAGCATTTTTGGACCAGGTGGTCTAAGGAATATGTATCCTCTTTACAAGCCCGTCTTAAATGGAAGATCAATTTTCCACAGCTAATCAACGTTGGCGCTATGGCTAATTAAAGAAGATGGACTCCCACCCCTAAAATGGAAATTAGGACGAATTTACAAACTACACACGGGTGGTGATCAGGTTATTCGTGCTGTCACTGTGAAGACTGCTACTAGTGAACTGAAACGTGCCGTGACTAAAATCAGTGTTTTGTCAAATTAGTTTTTTTTTCTGTCGAACCCCTACAGTGCTTTAAGGCCGGGACTCTATGTTAGTGCCAAGGCCGGGACTCTATGTTAGTGCCAAAGCCGGACCTGTCTAAGACTCGTGACGACATAGCAAGCGTACCAGTGTATCTCGTGTAGCTTGCCCCGTAGCTGCCACAATGCGCACCTACAAACTGGACAGTCCACGCCATAAGCTACCCAGAGGCGGCTCTAGCCCATGTAGCGCCCGTGTGCAGTCGATGCCCTGGCGCCCTTTGGTAGACGCGCAGTCAAAATGGAATAGTTGAATAGGTAACTACCTAGTACTAATACTTAGAGTATTAAAGGGTATTAGGTACGCTTATAATGTAAACAAAAATCCAGATGCAAATACTGCAATATTAAATGATGTCGGGAGCCAATAGGTACGTGTTGTCTTTTTAGTTTTGCATATAGCCATAAAAACAAAAAATATATAGACTTAAAGTGCTTTATTGCTTTTCAAAATATGTCCCACCAAGATCGATACATATTTGCATACGTTCAAACCAATTGGTAAAACAGATATTCCAGTCTTCAGTTGACACCTGCAAAATCGCTGTTTTAAAGGCATCGATGGCTTATTCTGGCGACTGGAGTCGCCGCCCACGCATTGAATTCTTGATCTTTGAGAACGTGAAGAAGTCTTTGGGACGTAGGTCGGGGCTATATACGATAGATGGTTTAACAATTCGATGTTTTTAAGCTCCAAAAACTCTATTGCCTTTTGGGCAGTGTGAACACTTACTCAGAAGTAATCGTTCTTCGATCTTCTAAAGTAATTGTTGCCACATGACCAGATTTTGTCACAAAAGTTGCGACCATTTTCTTTGACACACTTCGAGATCGGATCACTTTTGTTGGTTTTTCCTCATCGTGAAACACCCACACAGCGGATTGCCGTTTATTTTCCGGTTGGTAGGAGTAAATCAAAGATTCATCGCCACTAACAATACTATAAACGTTTTTTGAGCTTTCTTTGTTGAACCGTTCCAATGTTTTTCGACACAAATTGACGCGAACCGCTTTTTGCTCTTCTGGAAGCAAATGAGGGATCCAACGACAAACCAACTTCCTAACACCCAGGTTTTTCAGGTAGGATCTTTTGGATCGAGGTCTTTGAAATGCCCAAAGATGCCTCTATCTCTTGGTATGTTACAAGGCGGTCATCCTTAATTAGCTGACGAATCGCATCAACGTTTTGCTGTGTAACTGATGTTTTGGGTGGACCTGGTCTGGATTCGTCGCTGAGACTGTAGCGACCACGTTGAAATTCGCAATACAAGCGGAAAATAGTTGACTGGTGTGATGCTTCATTCCCAAACCATTTCAGCGTGACATTGCTGTTGTGATACATCTTCTCCAAAAATTGTAAAAAATTATTGCTCGAAAATGTTTTCCGCTAAGATCTATTTTTCGACCCACTTGCTAATTTTCAAAATTCACTGTATCTACACGACTTGCTGTATCGCCATGAAACTCTCGATTTATGTCACCAAAAGATTGAGGTTACGTTTGTGCCGGAAAGTTTTATTGGTGTCGCCCTCTAAACGGTTATATGCAAAACTAAAAAGACAACCTATCGTATTCACGGCGTTGGAACAACCTACCCAAATCTGTTAAAAATATTTAAATAAAAATCATCTTTTTTATCTATGAGGTATCGTTTTAAAGCATATTTTATGTTGAAACAAAATAAAGGGTCCGCTCTTTGGCGCTCGGCGCCCCCAGTATCCTGGCGCCCGTGTGCACCGCACACCCTGCACAATAGGTAAAGCCGCCTCTGAGCTACCGATGAAAAGACATTATTTCTTTTACATATATTGTATCGCTTATATTTTAAATTTGTAACAATAAAACGTGAAATTCTCAAAGTTTTAACCCAATTAATAATCACTCTCCTAGCACAAAAACCATTTTAATCAGTTGCTCATTAGAAAAATTCATATTAGTAATGGTAACAAAGCAACTGGAAATATAAAAATAGTATAACGTCGAAAATGTGTTCAAAAATGTTTGTATTCAGTCCGTTGAAACTGTTCTAGTAAACTTTCAAAAGTTTCTCTTCTTGATTGTCATCGATCAGGAATTGCTGATGGTAAATTCTTATTGCTAGTAGCACATTCTTGTTGTATTCTCCTAGCACAAAAAAGTATTCATCAGTTCCTCATTAGAAAAGTTCATATTAGTAATGGCAACAAACAAAGCAACTGGAACTAAAAACATAGTATAATGTCAAATGTTTAAATTAAGTTTAGTGTCATAGCCAACTAGATAGAATATTGTTTGTTTTATTAATATTTTACGCACCAACAAGCTTAGCTACGTAGGTATTTTGATATATCAACAATATTGAAAAATAAAGGAACGGCCTAAGATTAATATGTATTCTTTTCCAAAAATTATTTTTCATTGAATATTTTCACGACCACCTAATAAAATTTCACGTAATTTTTGTTATAATTAATGTTTGGCTTAAATAATCATGAATAACTCACAAATTAAAGCACTTAGGTATTGGGAATGCTTAAGAAATAAAAATGTACCCTAAAATATCATTTTATTACAATACTAATGTTTAATCTCAAACATTCAATTTTCATATCCAATATTAAACAATCTTTTTATCACCCCGTATATCACACTAATACAATTTGTTATTGTATAATTACAGATGTGACCTGTTAATTTAGTTTGATTATTACAAATCATAAACAATAATTGCGGCTATGGCACATTATTTTAATGACTAAATAAAAACCTTTGTTCGTTAGTCGCGTGGGCTCTGACCCCAATACTATTGCCACCGAGAAAAAGATACATTTAGATTAATTCGAGTCACCTCCTGGAGACAATATGTAGTCTCATAGATGATTATCAGTTTAACCGTCAAACCAGTCGCGCAGTAAAGCTCCGTTAATCAGTAGAAATTTGAGGGCTCCCGGGTATAGTGTGTTGTTAGAGAAATAAAGTTTCATCTTTAATTCGGTGATGTTTCACTATCGGCGATCGAAGGTAAAGCTGATCCGATCTTATACAATTAAAATACTGGGTGTTCCATTTAAGAAACCACAGAAAATATACTCATTCCGAGTTTCGACCAACCCATGTTTAACAATAGTAGACTATATTAAAATTTGTTTGAACATAAATAGAAATTTTGATGTTAAATCACTACAATTCCACAGTGTGTGAATGTTGCTACGAAATTAACAAAAAAACGTAATTGTATTTTAAACTACCTCGTATATTATAAAACTCACATTTTATGAAAGAAGACATCGAGGAGAATCCAAAAATGTAAAAATGTACAGGATGTTCCATTTAAAAAAACCTGTTCCATTAAAAAAAAAAGTTTGTGTCACCCTGTCAATACGGGTGGCCCTGTATATTTGAAAATATTTTTAAATTATGATCCTATCTGTGCCCTAACTTTTACCTAAATAATTTTTTTCTTATCTCTTACGACAAATACAGTTTTTTTACTATCTGTCTAAATTTATTCAACGACTTTATCTAACATGGGGTATTAAAATAAAATGTTTTTCGTCGTCATACCTATAATTATGACTGAAGTCAACTAGTTCTTAAGTTAATGTATAAAGGTGCAAAATATTGTAACGATATGTAAATTTATTGGTTTATACCGATAATTTCCCACCTCCACTAGTTTCATCTTTTTTTATTTTATAACGTATTATGTTTTCCATCTTCTATATAATTTTTTACATCTTCCGTGATAATATACCTACTGCTTTAATACGAATTAATAAGGATAATAAAAAGTGTATTAAGTGTAATTATTTTATTATATTTTTATTTTAAATTATTACATATGTGAAAATATTAAACAAATAAGTATTCTAACATTTGTTCATGAAAATTATATATAAATTTTCTGAACAGAAACAAAAAGACGCCAAATAAAAAAACTATACTTGGTGAAGTATAGAAAATTACAAAAGAAACTATTAATATATTAATCATATTAATACTTTGAGTCTGACAGTATACATCATATGCAACGCATGTGAAAATCTTATTAATCGACTAAAATTTACACAATACAAAATATGTTAACATGGGTTTATAGTTTATACAGAATTGATGATAACAATTAGATTTCTTTTACGTAATTTATTGCTACAGAAATTGATATTATATACATATGACAAAAGTCATCCGTTCTGTGTTATAAATAAATTAGAGGAAATTATTTGATATAATGTACACATTTGAGTAGGCATGAACAAGTCCTTAATCGCGCTAACCTCTGAAGTTATAAATAGATTCAAACAATAATTTTTTGTTAATACCTATTGAGCAATAGACGAAGTAGGAATCATTAATAAATAACGATATAGACAAATTAAATAGCAAATAACAAAAAATGAGACATTAATTCTTACTACCGATTGAAGTAAAAAGCGTCAGTATTATGTGGAACAAGAACAAATTTCTTCAAACTAATCCATGGAATGATAATTAAAAGCAGTACGGGAAGAAAAATATTATCATGGGTGCAGTAAGAAGTCAAAAAGTAATTGTTAAGTGCAGCTCGAATTAATAATTTCGTATAACTTTATCTAAGATTGGAACAGTAGATAAACTATTTTGAAAGAGACACGTTACCAATCATCATTTTTACAGCATCTTTTCAAAATTTCCGGCCTAAATATAAATATATAAATTGTGTGAAATCCTTTTCTGATTCTCGCTTGATACAAAGAAATTTTATAATGATATTATAAGCTACTTCGTGGAAAAGTTTTCTACAGAGTACTATATAAGTAGTGTTAACCAGACACAATTTGATCTAAAACATATGGTCAGTGGGAGATGGTGGTCAATCAATCTATGTTCTGGATGACATAACTATCATTGGCTATTTCCTTTACTTAAATACATATACGTTAACAATAATTAAGAAAATGTTTCAACATATTGACAATAATATATAAACCTTTTTTTATTCTACTTGCGTTGCATAAAAATGCGAATGCTTTGGTTTGGAGCACAACTATTTTACATGTTACAAACTGGCAAATGAATATTGACTCTATACCAAAGCATCAAACATCTAGAAAATCGGAAAAATAAATATATTTAGGAATACTTGGGTGATTTAAAAATAAATAGACTCAAAAGATGTTAGTCACTTTAGTATCGAGTAAATATATCTTTTAAAATAATACAAAAAACTATTATTTTGATAAAAGAAGACCTGATGTACATACTAATATAAGCGTCAATTGGATCCATTTATGTCACAACCGGTTTTATATATACATAAGGAGTGTTCATTTTGAAAATTTATCATTTTATCAGATTCAACTATTTATTATGGAAAAAATTGGTAATATAAGAAACATTTTAAACAACTAAAAAAAGGAGAATGTGTTACATTGAGCTTTTTAACGAAAGTTTTTTATTTGGAAACTAGCCCCAGAATAGGAATGTGTAATATTACGTGGCCAGACATCTCGTAGCGCGATAGTTCGTAACCACACATATGGTAACGGCGACAGTTCGTAACTCTACATATTCGTAACGTCAAAATTTAATTATTCTGTTTATTTTTGTTAACGTCGAAACTAACTTTTATTACAAATACAATTGAAATTACGTTTATCAATTTAACGAACCAGCATCAGGATAAACATTTTCAACACCTTTCATATTTCGTAGAAAAATAAATTTTTAAAATTGTCTTAAAATTAATATAATCTAATAGTAAAGTAAATTGTATTAATTGTTATAGTAAATACATTATTATTAAACTGTTTTTATTTGTTTTATCAATTTTCACACTTAGTTTTAAAAGTTTAAAAGATAATTAAAGATAATTTTTTTTAATTCCTTAGTTTTCATATTAACAAGAATACATTATATACAAAAATATGTGTGAAATATATATAAAAAGAAGTGGTCTTAAAAAACAGTACCATTACTTTTAGTATAGGAATCTATGGAAAATGCATTTTTTACTACATGCAATATTAAATTTGCTAAAAAAATTAAAATGTCGGCGTGACGAATTGTACCGTTACGAATATGTATAGTTACGAACTGTCGCCGTTACGAACCGTCGCGTTACGAGATGGTTGAAATGTCATGGAACCGTAATATGAGTTAGTTCACTTTCAATTAATTTGAATAATTACAACAAAACGGAACAAACAAAACAAAAATAAAGGTGCATTCTGTTGTGTCACAGATACATAACAGTAACTAATATTAATAAATCCAAGTAGGAATCTAGTAAACGACATTTTTAAGGATCGGGAAATGGTTTTTGAAAAATTTCTCGTGCTTATAAATATACTACGAGATGCAGTTTTCAAGCGCATTTTCAATTTGTGTTTATTTCATGCCCGAAAAATTTAAAAAATACTTAAATTAATATTTACTTCAGATTTTCAAATTAGGAACCAAGTGCTTATAAATATTTAAATTACTAAAGTACATAATTATTGCCAATAATCGGTAAATGCCAACGACATTTATTATTGGGATATATTTATCTCATATCTACATTTATACAAACAGAAAATATCTATCGACAATACGTTTATTTAGTAGAAATTAAAACAATTCTACTTTTAGGTTTCAATATTATAAAATAAGAACTTTTGTACTTTTTTAAGGACACTTGCCGACTGACTGATTTGAAAAATAATAACAAGTTAACAATAACGAAGGGGTAGCAAGGTTTGAATCAACAAATACATCCGGGAATGTAGTATAATTTAAAAAAGTGACAAACTAATCAAGAGCCATACATACATAACTAATTTCTTTTTGAAGGCAAAGGGAATAGTTCTTGTTGTCAGAAATGCAAAAGTTAAATAAAGCCACATGCCAGTTTTTGTTTATGCGTGAACAAAGATTCTCGAAAATTATGATACGTTCGTTTAAAGCGTCGTTTAAACACAACGACAAGTCACAGCAACTAGTTGTGATGACAAGTTGAAACGCTGTTTAGACGCTGCGATTCAATGCGATACCACCTTCAACCCAACTCCAACTTTGATAAGTTGTGCGATGCACCGTTTACACACAATGATAAGTTGCAACAACTCGATTGACCTTGATAAGTTGTTTGATTTATCGCTGTGTTTAAACGATCCTTTAGGTATATTAGTACCTATACATAAAATGGCACCGTCATAAAATGTCCGAAGAGATTCGTTAAATAGTAACAATTTTGTTATATTTGTTGTGATTTTATTGTTCAATATTTTATATTGAATAAAATGTTTTGATCATTTTTAGAGTTCTCACGTTTGGCTTAAGATCATAAATGTATTTCTTGGCAACGTTACACACTAGTGAGTATCCAGAAGGTAAAGCACCTTATACTTAGAATGTGTAGTTGTATGGAAACACATCGCAAAGAGTGTTACAATCTCCTCACTTTTCTCACTTACCTACCTCTTATCTTAGCGGTTTGAATCCATATTGGGTTAAAGTGTGTGTCTAACAGTTGACTGTTTGAAGGACCAAAATTAGGCTAATTGCTTATAATAAGTATATTTGAGTCTGTATTTTCAAAGCTACTAACGGAAGAACAATATTTCACCGAAAACTTGCCCCTTTTTAAAACTATACGGTAAACATTGTACAAACATCTCTATACATTTAGCGGCGTATACATTGCGCGAGGCTGCTGCGCGAGGCTGCTGCGCACGGCATGTTCGTTGTCGTTGCCCCAAATTTTATCGGTCTTTTCAACCGCGGCAAAGGATGTTTGGTGTTACTTCCGCGAGAAGGTCTGGATAAGTTTAGTCTACAGCACAACCAGTCTTACTCTCACTTGTATTTGAGATTTGGATGCAAACTGGTGTTGACGTTCGGTTTTTCCAATTTTTTTAAATTTTACTTTGGTAACGTCTCGCCAAGTAAAATACCTGCACGGTACCAAAACAAAATTCAGGAATTATGGAAAAACCGAACGTCAACAACACTGACTAAATAAAGTGAGAGAAATAGAAGACTAAATAAAAAATTTTGCTTTAAATAATCATGGATAGTGACAATTGCCGTAATTCAACTTATGAAAGTAAAAAGTTGCTATTTTTACGATTTTTGTTTTTTAAAAGATTCTGAATTAGAATAAAAGTAACAGCAGCGCGTGATACATCCATAATTAATTAAATTAACTACAGAGCTACTTGTATGGTTGAACGAGATGGCTTGAAGTTCCGCGCGGGGCACAAGTTGATTTAAAATAAAATCATGAGGATGCGAGGCAAATGCCAAGTTTGCCTCTTGAGCCAAGCCGTGCACGGCAGCCTCACGAAACGGATACGCCGCTTTATTGTTAGCAAACGGAATATACTTTCGACTAAATTTGCTTAGAATACAGACAACGAAAATTTTATTTGTTTGCTGTTTGTTTTTGATAAAACGTAGGAAAAACATAAATTAATGAATTGTGTATGTATGCCTACGTATTATATTAATATATAATATATACATAAGCAAGAATAAAAAAGAACACTTTAATAAATAAAGTTGTACGGCTTTGGATCAAAGAGTCACTTTTAATATTAGTAAATGAAAATTTAAAATCATTCAATCCGCACAGTTTATTGAATTTATACAATTGCTTCTACTAAAATACCTCCTAGGAGGTATATATTTACAATCTTGAATAACTTACATAACTTAGTTCAGACTCATATATATCAGACTTGCTATACACATAACACTGTCTTCCAATCAGTTATTTGCTTACTACGAGACTAATATTGTCATAGCTAGCACTAGGTTGTTAATGTATAATTTTTATGGCTTAAAAGATATCTGATTATACAAGATTTAACTAATAGATCAGACATCATTTAGTCGCTTTAGTACTAGGGTAGTAGTATTACAACCTATCTAAAAATGGTAGTCAAATTACATATTTTTTAGCAAAACCTATTTTAGATGTGGAGATGATGCTACAAGCCACCTAGAGAATATAAAAAGGGAAAATAATTTTTCTTCTTGAAGACTTTTTTAAGGATTATTCTCAAAAAAAACATGGTTTGGATATTATCTGACATATTTTTTAGCAATATGTGTACCACTGAAAGAAACTAGATACATATATGGATAATAAATATGCCGTGGCTTTAAAATACTCAATATTGAGTTTACCTGCTCAGCAGGAAAAACTCAACAGTAAAATTGACATACTAAAGGAGATATTTATTTTGAAACGACTGTAGCTCATTTGTGTGCTTTCAGCAAAATAATCAGCACTTCTTAAGGATGTCTTTTGCTTGTGTTTATTGCCGCGACTCTATTATATCAAATTCACAAGAAAAAAGGTTTTCCTGTAGCTGGCTGTATACCATATATCACAATTTTTTTAAATAAAATCCTTTATAAAAGGTGTATTTATTAATGTTCCCTAAAAAGGGCTACATCACAAAAGCAGAACTGTTTTCGATCTGATTACAGATCATCATCAGTGCTGACATGCTACTCCACCACAATTGAAAATATTTGAATAAAAACCCTTTAAACATAAAAAGTCATGGAAACATTGACTATAACTATTATAATAAACATGGATGTATTAAATATCACATGTTTAGGCCCCGGGTACCATTTGACCCTCACTTGACTTGAATTAGTTCTTCACATTTTGAACGGTCGTTGGCAACTCAACGTTGTCTTCACATGTTGACAACGACCGTTCAAAATGTGAAGAACGAATTCAACTCAAGTGAGGGTTAAATGGTACCCGGGCCCTAATCATGTGATATTTAATACATCCATGTTTATTATAATAATTATAGTCAATGTTTCCATGACTTTTTATATTTAACGGGTTTTACCCAAATATTTTCAATTTTGGTGGCTTAGCATGTCAGCACTGATGATGATCTGTAATCAGATCGAAAACTAGTTCTGCTTTTGTGATGTAGCCCTTTTTAGGTAATTTTAATAAATATACCTTTTAATGATTTTGTCTAAAAAATTTTTTGATAGAATAAACTAAATAACTAACATATTTAATGACTGCATGCATACGTTATATTCTGTATTTTATATCAAGTTCAAGTTTCGCTGTAGCAAAATGATAGAAAGTATACGAGCGATGCTCTGAGAAGTCCAAAAAAGTTCAAGAAAGATGAAATAGAGAGAGTAGAAGGAACAACAAACGTAAAAATATATATAAAAAATATCACTAATAAAAAGTAAGATAAGTAACGATGTTTATATAATAGCTAAATAAAATTTAAAACATCAAACGCAAGGACAGTGTTTAAGAGTGGGGAGCCGACGTTTATTAACAATCATATGGGATCTCTGAAAATTACACAAATATGAATATCTCTTGATTAGTTATTTTAAGTGTTAATATCGATAAAAGTTAAATACAATAACTTTTTGCTTGGTTTGTTCAAAGGGATTTAGTGGTTATTAGAAATAACCAAGTACAAAATGAACACAAAAAATAGCGAATCTGTTGAATAAGAGGGTGTCTTGAATATCTTCTCTTGTTGTTAGATAATTATACAAGTAAATTGATAACCATTTTTGTAAAATTAATAGGTTACAGTCCTACTACAAAAGAAAACAAAATAATAAAACTGGTAATGTTAAAATATCAAACATTGTTTTATTTCGTATAATTTGGTGCTAAAATATTGACTTTTACAACTTGCAGAACAAAAAGCTGCACGTGCATATTTACATTGAAAAATAAAATAAAGTTATTTTAGTTAAGCTGCATATAACAAAGTGCTATTTACTTTTTTAACAAAAATGTTTTATACACTGTATAAATTGGATTCACATATTGATTACTCGCATTCTCTAATTTACAGATCTGAACTATAAAGTTGATATCGATGTCAATTTTAAAAAGCGAAGACACTGGATCTTTAAAAAGTCAGCTTATAATTTTTTAGTCCAGCCTTACAGTTGTTTTATGATATTCGGGAAAAGTAGTAGAAGGTTAATAATTATAAATTGTATTTAGTTTTAATTCTGCATACTACGAAGGAGAAAACACTCCACCGTAGAAAAACTAGCATGATGTCATAAATGATTATTTTAAGAGAAAGAGATTAGATTCAATTAGTTTTAATCCGTAAAGACAAGCGAAATAGTTACTCTTCTAAATGGTCTTAAATTGGCTTAACATACATTAAAACAAGCTAGGATGATGGCGCTTACAATATTATTTTTGAGCGTATTCTGAAAAGTTTATAAAAATATACAACTGTAAGACAAAACATTAATTGTTAATATAGTTCGGTTTTAATAAATTATATAAATTAGAGTATGCTAGTTTCTACGAATATATAAAACTATACATCTGCAGAAAATAGTAACTATGGGTTTAAAATCGACAAGCCTTATTGCTAGCTATACACTAACACATTATGGTTTATTTGACGTAGGAAGTAAAGTCGTCACTTGTTGTAACTCGACTTTACTACCTTGTTGCTTCATATCTCCCCTATCTTGTATTCGAAAAGGAAGATTTGTCGAAGACTGTTGAGGATTTGTTCGCCATCGAGTACCAAACGTTGGCGTACTCACAGTAATTGTTCTACTATCTATACAGTCTGTACTAGTACTAATCGCTTTAGCGCGACGTTTGTAGTGTAGATATACTACAATACACAATATCACTACAGAAAACACAGCTATAGTTGCTCCTCCTGCTATACTCGCCGTCTCTAGCATTTTCTGTTTTGCTAAAAATAAAAACCAATATTAATATCTCATTAATCAGCCAAATCATTAATAAACCCAAAATTAGACAGTATAATTAACATAATTTATATAATTACATAAGTTTAGTATGTATGCACTTTTGAGTTAAGTTAAATTCTAGCTTTCAAATATTCGTGTTCTTGAAGTTATCTGCTTTAAGTACTTTCGTTTAAAATAATAAAAAAATCGATAATTTCAAATCTTTCAAACTATCCACCCCCTAGCTGATTGAATAAATAGATTAAATAAATACTAATAGTGCAGTCAGTGAGGGTATTTGGCTCCAAATTCCCTCCTACTGCATGGATTTTAATGAAATTTTGGGAATAGCCTCTACTTATCTCCTAATTCAAAGTCTACCCTATGTCGATGTGCGCTTTTATCTTGGGCGTGGTTCCCACTCCTTCTCGGGACCGGAAAATTTTTTGGTCAAAATAACCACAGAAATGGCTAGAGAACCTAATTCTAGGCAAAAACTGTTCTATATTTTTTTTTGAAAATTTTTTGAGTTATTCGTGGTTGAAAATTTGCCATTTTCTTTGAAAAATGTCACCTTCCCGGACGGATTTTCGCGAATACCTTAAAAATTATGCATCTAACGAAAAAAACTATAAAATATTTTTATAGCTTATGAAAAATAAACCAGATTCGTTTCTTCATAAATTTTCTAGTTATAATACAAAAAGAGATATGGTAGGTGAAAAGAGATTTTTTTGTGCCTGCTCAAATCAGTGTGTTCAACTTAAAATAACAGAGAAATGATCGATTTCAGGGGTATAATGCTACAAATGCCGATACCTTTTATTATAGTGTTATTTCTATGTTCAAAAAGTTGGATGGGTTTAAAATAAACGGGTTAAAAAAAATAAGATCAAATTATAGAGCGCATTTAAAAAAAATTAAATCTTCCTTTTTCTCCATATAAATCGAAAATGATAAGAGATACGAATAAAAGATACAGTACAATAATGTAGGGTTTTTTCAGATAATACTTTTGTTTTTTCTTTCATTACTGTATCTCTTTATCATTTTCAAGCTACATGGAGAAAAATAAAGATTTTTAAGAAAAGCTAAAAATGCGCTCTATAATTTAATCTTATTTTTTTTCAAAAACCATTCATTTTAAACCCGTCCAACTTTTTGAACATAGAAATAACTCTATACTAAAAAGTATTGTAGAAAGAAAACGATGAATCTAAATTCTGGTGGATGAGGAGTTAAATATACTTCTCATTTTTCCTTAAAATACATTAGTCATCAATTTTTTTTGCACCATATCTTACTTAGTTTGAATTTAATCGACATATTTAACAGTACTCATTTTAAAGGTATTTTCAACCACCACAAAACGTATTTGTAGCATTATACCCCTAAAATCGACCATTTCCCTGTTATTTTAAGTTGAACACTGATTTAAGCATGCACCAAAAAAAATCTCTTTTCACCTACCATATCTCTTTTTGTATTATAACTAGGAGATTTATGAAGAAACAAATCTGTCTAATTTTTGATAAGCTATAAAAATGTTTTATATAGTTTTTTTCGTTAGATGCATAATTTTTAAGGTATTCGCAAAAAACCGTCCGAAAAGGTGATATTTTTCAATGAAAATGGCAAATTTTCAACCACGATTAACTCAAAAAGTATTAAGTTTTCAAAAAAAAATTATAGAGCAATTTTTGCTTAGGTTCTTTAGCCATTTACGTGGTTATTTTGACCAAAAAATTTTTCGCCCCCGAGAAGGGGTGGGAACCACCCCCAAGATTAAAGCGCACATCGGCATAGGGTAGACTTTGAATTGGGAGATAAGTAAAGGCTATTCCCAAAATTTCATTAAAATCCATGCAGGAGGATAGAATTCGGAGGTAATATCCTATTTTTCCTCTCATTGAGGCGCATAAAATTATAGTTTTGCATTTTTTAAATAATAAAGATTCTAACGTCCGCATCTGGTTATTTGTCAAAAGAGTTGACATTTTTCAATTCTCTTGTTGTTTTTACTACATGCTAAGTTTTTGCAAAAATGTTTATACCCCAAATATTTAGTTTACTTGTTCTTAGCCACGTTTAACTGTTTACATAGGCAGAATGGTACGTATTAGTGTAGCCGACAAAGTTTCAGCTGTCTTATTAATAATTAGTGAATGTAGAAACAATTTCTATGAAGCGGAACGTCTTTTTAATGAGAGGTACCCCGATCGCTCTATATCGAGGACTTATTTGAGGGAGCTTCTTCGGAAGTTTGAAGAAGCAGGTAGTGTTCAAGGTGCTAAACGACCTGGTCACCCAACAATTAATAATGACAAAAAAACTGACATAATTGCAGATATAGTAATGAACCCTACTTCTACAGCCCAAGTTGCCTCTATCTATGGAATCAGTCAAAGGACAGTTTTATGATGCAGTAAGACGTTACCTAGATGAGGAATATCGTCGTAGATAGATTGCAGGACGAGGCGCGACGGAACGGCGAGTTCGATCACCGGACCTCACACCGTTAGACTTTTTTCTGTGAGGGGTCCTTGAAATGTAAGGTTTACGGTACAGCACCTGACAGTATTGACATCTTGAAATAAGGAATTATTGAAAAATGTAAGGCAATTTCCTCTGACACATTTGAACGAGTACGACAAGAGTTTAGCAATACGATGCTTTACGGTCAGGAAGTATATGAAGTACATTAATTTTGAATAATTAATATCAGAAATGGTTCTTAAATCTTTATTAATTAAATGCGAAACTACATTTTTAGTATTTATTTGACTTATTCATCAAAATCAGCTTGAACCCAAACAAAATTAGTATGGTGTAGATACGATCGAATAAGTCACAGTGGCTATGACTATTACGTCATCTGACTAGTAGCGACTAGTTGAGAAGCCTACATCCTTTTTTCCTACCTCCAAATTTCACTTTTATAAGTATAACAGTTCAAGAGATTTCATTACATATTATAAGTACAACAGTTCAACACTGCCTGGGGTAATTGGGGGGGGAATCGAGTAGCTCTGCGGTTACCACAGCCGGTCCCAAGCCCGGATAAAATGTGGAGGGTGATTGGCAAGGTTAGCAACCTACCAATCGTAAAAACGAATACTGCTCAAAGAAACAATGTGAAGCCTCGGAACCGGATTGATAATATGAAGACGACCACGGCAAGAAATAAGGACACGAGAAAAACCTCCAAAACCCAGATGAGAATAACCACTTGGAACATAAGATCGCTCAACACTAGAGATCAAGAAATAACCCAAGAGCTAAAAGAGAAAAAAATAGATATATGCGCTCTACAGGAGACCAAAAAGAAAGGAAAAGGCCAGTCAAAATTAGACGAATATATACTAATCTACAGTGGAGTAGCAAAAGAAAGCAGGGCCAAAGAGGGTGTAGCCTTACTAATACACCAAAGATACCAAAATAGCATCAAAGAGTGTCAATATGTACCAGAAAGGATTGTCGCAGCAAAAATTAGAATGGAGAAAGAAGACCTGAACATCATCGGAGTATACGGCCCAGAAAATAGTAAGCCCCAAACAACAAGGGAAATATTATATGATCAATTGCAACAAGTAGTAGATCAAGTTAGAGGAAAGTTGATAATACTGGGGGATTTTAACGCTCGAATAGGCAACCAAATAATACCTGGAATTAAACAAAAACATAATGAGAATGTCAAAAACGAAAATGGAGAACTGATGATAAACTTCTGCACGAATAACGAACTTCGAATAAACAACACCTTTTTTGACCACAAAGACCAACACAAATATACATTCAATAATACCCGTGGACAAAGATCTATGATAGATTATGTTGTAACTAACAGAGATACACATCCATCAAAAATAATTGACGTAAGATGCCTCAACTCAGCAGATGTAGGTAGTGACCACAGCCTAGTATTATGTAAAATTAGAATCACCATGAAATGCTTCACACCTAAGAGAGTGGCACCAACACAAACAAAAATCAAAGTCGAAGGACTAAGTACGGAATCCACGGAGTACTTATATAGAAAAAGAATATCAGAGAAGATTGCTGATAATGAAATACTAGAAAACGATAACATCGAGAAAAGCTGGGAAAAACTCAAAAGTAACATAATTAACGCAGCAACAGAATCACTTGGAGAGAGGAAAGTAACGAATACCAATATATCAAAAAAAACCCCATGGTTTCGAGAGGAAGTGAAGATAAAATGTGAAGAAACGAAGAAAGCCTTTTTACAATACAGAACACAACAAACACAACAGGCATACAACCACTATAAAAGAATTAGAAACGAAACAAACACTTTAGTCAGACAAATAAAAAGACAACACTGGGAGAGTTTCTCAAAACAGATGGAACACGACTTCTACGGAACACAAAAGGAAATATGGAGAATGATCAGAGGACAAAGAAAAGAGATGAACGAACTAATAAAAACGAAACACATTCAGAAGGAAACTTGGGCAGACTATTTTCGATCTCTGTTTGCTAAAGATGATGATAACGAACCACCAACACCTGAAATGACAACAAACGAAGAAATAAATATTGAATAAGCAAAGGTAACGGAAGCATTAAGGAAATTAAAAAATAGAAAATCACCAGGAGAGGACAGAATATCGAATGCACTCCTAAAGTATGGAGGACAAGACCTGACCAAACAATTATTAAAACTAATCCAAAAAATAATAGAACAAAACAGAATACCACAACAATGGAGATCAAGCATCCTAATACCTCTCTTCAAAAAGGGAGAAAAATCGGACCCGGAGAATTACAGAGGAATTAATTTATTAAACACAACACTAAAATTAACGACCAAAGTGATAACAAACAAACTGAATAAAATTATAACATTAGCAGAAGAACAACAAGGTTTTAGGTCGGGAAGATCATGCACCGACGCTATATTTATAATGAGGCAGATTCAAGAAAAAATGTTGAAATACAACAAACCGGCATACTTATGTTTCGTGGACCTTAAGAAGGCATTTGACAGGGTAAAATTAAAGGACGTTATCCATTTATTGTACGCAAGAGAGGTACTTCTAGGAATAATTAAAACGATCGAAAATATCTACCAGAACAACACAATAAATAATCTCTCAAAGTGAAGATGATACAACGTATGCTGCATGAATTTAATATAACCGCTAGAAAATTTAACATGTCAATTTCCCCAAAAAAGACTAAATGCATGGTTATAACAGCAGATCTAATAAGATATAAATTAGAGCTGGAGGGTCAAATAATAGAACAAGTCATGGAGTTTAAATATCTAGGCATCACACTATGCAGTTACGGAAAGCTCGAAACAGAAGTGGAAGATCAGGTGAATAAAGCAAACAGAGCCGCAGGTTGCTTGAATGAAACAATATGGAGAAATAAAAACATCGGAAAAGAAGTGAAAGGCATAATTTACAAAACAGTCATCAGACCAATAATGACATACGCGGCAGAAACACGACCTGATACAGAAAGGACAAACAGAATGCTAGAAACAGCAGAGATGAAAATATTGCGAAAAATCGATGGTAAGACGCTGTGGGATAGAGCTAGAAGTGCAGATAGATATACGAAGGAGATGCAAGGTGAACAACATTAATAACTGGGTGAAAAGCAGAAGAGTAGAATGGAACGACCACATAAGCCGAATGACAACAAATAGAGTAGTAAGGACGGCGAGAGACGGTTCCCCAATAGGAAGACGATCAGTGGAAAGACCACGAAAGAGATGGAATGACAACTTACTGGAGGCACATTGAAAAACAGACAGAGTAATGTGTATATAAAAAGAAGAAGAAGAAGAAGTACAACAGTTCAAGGCACTTGAGAGACAGCCATATGGAATAAAAATCAACGGGGAACTACTTAATGTGATTAGATACCCGGACGTTACAGTAATTCTGTCAGATAATATTGAAGGTCTCCAAATTCTGTTTGATCGTTTTCATGAGGTAGGAGAGGAAATGGGCATTAAAATAAACTCAAACAAAACCAAATTTTTAGTCTTTAGTCGTGACACACATCCAGATGCAGAGCTTCAACTAAATGGAGTCCGGGTCGAGAAAGTTCACAAAATGACATATTAGAGAACTGTGTTAAGTGTTAACGGACCAACTAGATCCAGACATTGAAATAAAACGCAGAATAGCAATGACTAAAACTACTTTTATGATAATGAAGTCATTTCATTGCAATAATCATGGCAGTTTAAAACTAATGCAAATAATGGTTAAATACTACGTTCTGTAGTTTGGTATGATACAGAAGTGTGGACGCTAAAAGTATCGATCATGAACAGAATTGAAGCATTGAAAATGTGGATTCATAGATGGATGCTGAAGATACCTTGGATTTCAAGAAAAACTAATGAAGAAGTACTAAGGAGGGCCAACAAATATAGAGAACTACTAAAGACTGTTAAACACCGGAAAGTGTCTTATCTGGAACATATAGTGAGGGAAAATCGACATAAACTATTAAAACTGATCCTTAAAGGCAAAATAGAAGGCCGTGGAGGTGTAGGAAGAAAACAAGTTTCTTAGTTAAAAAACATTCGTGAATAGACTCAGATATCAAATGCAGGTTAATTATTCCTTCCAATTATTGCAGAAAATCGAGATGTCTTCGCAATGGTGATCGCCAACGTCGGATAATTATGATACGGCAAGTGAAGAAGAAGAAATATAACAGTTCAAGAGATACAAAGGGGAAGAGGACTTTTGGCTAGCACTGTATAGTGTATAATCAACCAAATATTTTTATTCTCATCTATCACTATCTATCATCCTTTTCGTTATATCTGGAAGGATTATAAAAATCGCAGTGAATATAGTACTTACGTAAATAGGATCCATCTAAATCTTTATATTCACATCTAGGTCCCATATAACTTTCTGGACATCTGGAAAACATAAAATTCAATATTAGTAAAATAATATAGGAGAAAAATATTTCAATATAAAATTATTTCGAAATAAAATTAGTAATATACTAGATATAAATACAGATTATAAAAATATTTAAAATGTAAATCCAACCTAGTATTATACAGTATGGTGCAAATGAAAGAAATACATTTGTTATCTCGTAAGTCGGCGGATTTTACGGAACAATCCCGAAACAGGTAGATTTTTATTTTTAAATTATTTGTTTGGCATATATGTCATACTAAGTGACGTCATCCATCTAGGCGGGATTACGTAATCGATGATTTCTTTAAATGAGAAAGGTGTCGTGATCTAGCTCATTTGAAGAGGTATTCAATTTTCTGTATATTAATATAAACATTAACAGAATTATTTTTGTCTATACAAAAAATTTTCTGAATTAAATTAATTAACACAAAAAGAAGTATGCGATATAACGTTATTTCATCGTCCCCGCTTCGTCAGTCAACTCTGTCTAATACAAATTCGAACGCGGAAGGTCTAACTAATGTCTCCATAATAGTCCAAGTAATGAAGCTTAAAATAGGACAAAACCTCGCAATTTTTACAGAATGGATCGATTTGCTGGAAAATTTGAGAATAAGTAGTGGATAGTCCAAGGATCAAAATCTATATGATGCCGAAAGGCGTTTTTACCATGGGGGTGGTTGCCACCCCATCTCGGGGGTGGAAATTTTCTATTATATTCTGACGGCAAAAGTTGGCAAAATATTTATTCTAAGCAAAAAACGTTCTATACATTTTTGTGGACAAAACTAATAGTTTTCAATTTATTCGCTATCGAAATTGTTAGTTTTATATCGAAAAAATCAATGTTTTTCATAAGTTTTCTGCTAGTAACTCCAAAAGTTTTCGTTTTATCAAAACAACTTTACTTAACAAAAATGTACCTTTTGAAAAAATAAACAGAACCGTTTTTTTTAATTTTCTTTAAGATCAATAGTAATCGAGCTATACTTTATTATATATTAGCTCTTCTTCGTCAAATGCTAAATATTGTAGTTTCAAAGTCAAAATACGGGGGCATTTTTGGAGGATAACTTATTTAAACTAGTTTAAAGTATTTAAAAATATCTATCTCCAGAAATAAAAAAAGTCTTTTGCTCAAAAATTCAGTGACATAATGAAAAGAATGTTAGTCCCTATTTTTTGCAGCGAAAAAGTGATCGGAAGTAACCTTCTAATCACCACCCTAATTAAAATTACTCATTGACCGTATTTGGTATTCCTTACTTGTGTATTATTAATAGGTTCTAGAAGTTTGACCGGCTTAGATTGATTAGTTTTTAAAAAAAATGGAGTTAAAAGCGAATAACGAATTTTTGTAATTTGGAAAAAATGGCCTTTTCTTCAGAATAGAAAGATTAGCATCAGAGATACGAAAAAATGTTTAAATGTGAAATTGTAGATTATTTAATTCCCAAGGAACTGGTTTGCCAAAAATTTTTCTGCGGCAAAAATTGAGTGAGCTATTGACAATTAAATCTTGTAATAACATGCAAAAACCACCTGTACCAACCCTTTCAAAGTCACCTCTTTTTGCGACTGAGGATTTTAAAAAGATTTAATATTAATAGGCTTATAGATCTTGTAATAACCTACAAAATTATATTTTACTAAACTTTCTAAGATAAATAATAAAAAAGTTACGGTTAAAAAATCAATATATTTTTTTGAAAAAACAAAAGGAGAAATCCAATTGGAAGCATAATAATGTAAGTTAGCGGTGTTTTTAATCATTGGCCTTATTCATTCTTCTTTATTTATATATTATTAATAAATTCCAGAAGCTTGACTGGCTTAGAATTATTAGTTTTTAAAAAACTGGAGTTAAAAGCGAATAACGAATTTTTGTAGTTTGGTAAAAAATGCCATTTTCTTTAGAATAGAAAGATTAGCATCAGAGATACGAAAAAATGTTTAAATATGAAATTTTAGGTTATCTAATTCCCAAGAACTTGGTTTAAAAAAAATTTCTACGGCAAAAATTGAGTGAATCGTAAATGAGTATATCGAAAAACATTGATTTTCTCGAAATAAAACTAACATTTTCGATAGCGAATAAATCGAAAACTATTAATGTTATCAAAAAAATGTATAGAACATGTTTTGCTTAGAATTAACGTTTTTATTAACTTTTGCGGTCAAAATATAATAAAAAATGTTCACCCCCGAGATGGGGTGGCAACCACCCCCATGGTAAAAGCGCCTTTTGGCGTCATATAGATTTTGATCCCAGGACTATTCAATACTTATTCACAAATTTTCAAGCAAATCGATTTCTGCAAAAATTGCAAGGAGAAAAGATTTGGTTCCTGGACTATACTATTTCCCACTTAGTGGTTACCGCTAAAGCCGGTAGCAAGTTTATTAGTAGGTATGAATTCACCTGAATTTATTTTTTCCTGGCTTAGGTATGAGAATAATTTGAGGAACTTTCTATTGTTCTGGGTAGTACCCTAACCTATATTGCCCGAAACTATATACTTCTTCTTCCTCTTTATAAGCAATTCTGCTTGTTCATTGGCGGATTGATACCTCTATGGAAGGTTGTCACTCCATCTTTTGCGCGGTCGGCCGATACTTCTTCTACCGATTGGTGATTTATCTCGTGCTATTTAGTGCCCATTTAGCTTTTTTTCTATTTAGTGTCCATTCGTTTATACACTGTACATTACATTGTCTTCTAATGCAGAGGTTCCCAACCAGTGTGCCGCGGCACACTGGTGTGCCCTGAAGTCCCTGTAGGTGTGCCGCGAAATTCACATAACAATATATTATGATTATACTCATTATAGAGATTGTTTACCCAAGTGTGCCGTGGCTGAACGAGTTTTTAAGTTAGTGTGCCTCAAGCTAAAAAAGGTTGGGAACCGCTGTTCTAATGTCTTTACTTCCCTTTCGATCTCTCAAATTCTTCTCAGAACTTATTTCTGCCGTTTCTAGTAGTCTTTGTGTGGTGGCCGTATCGGGTCTTGTTTCTGATACATATATCGTTATTGGTCTTATACTGGCTTTATAAATTCTTGACTTCATCTCAGTGTTAATATTTCTCCAGATAGTGTTATTGAGGCAGTTTATTTGCTTTTTGTACTTGATTTCTCACTTCTTTGTCCAGATCTCCGTAGCTGGACAGTGTAATTCCAAGGTATTTTAATTCTATTACTTGTTCAATATTGATGCCATTAATTTCTATTTTACATCTGATTGGTTTTTTACTGATTACTATTATTTTAGATTTCTTTCTTTATGTTCAAATAATTTATCTATTTGTGTGTGGCGACACGCTTCAATTACTATTTTTTTAAATGCTAATTTTAATTTTAATTTTTTTTAAATACTTTTTAAATGAATCCGAAGACGCTTCTTAAAACTACAGAAGTGTTTTCAGCTTTTAAAACACCAGATAAAGGGCCAGCCTCTTTATGTCGATAAATTAGTCTTCAACGTAAAACCACAGACATATGTTTTTAGTTCAGCCACATCAGTCGATACACAACCCTAGCAGGCATCGGTCGGTCATACAACCTTCGCTGAGCCCAAACAATAATAAATCCTCTTACGAGATATAAGCACACCTTTTTTAACCAAAAATAAATAAATATATTACTGTTCGTTGTTTTACACTTATTTTAATTTAAGTTAATTGTTTCCGTTAACCACCAACGGACATACATTCTCTCTAAGATTAGTCCCAAATTAACGATGAGATCTTTCAGCTTTTTATTTACCACAAAGACTGTGCCTTACATTATATTTCTCCTTCGCTATTGAAAAATAAATAGTTTTTTATTTTCATTGAGTTTTGGGCCTAGGGGGCATCCATAAACTACGTCGTAAAAAATTTGAACTTTTTAATACCCTCCCCCCGCCTCCGTCGTAATTCGTCGTTTACAGACGAACCCCCCCCCCCATGACGACGTCGACATTGCAGTTCACGACCCCCCTTTCAGTGATTTAAAAAAATTCAATGTTATTTCTCTTTTTTTTAATCAACCTTGAAACTTTATTTGCGAATGTATCATAACAAGAACAATTAAGGGGTTAAGTGCAAAAGCTTGGTCCAATGCTATTTAAATGCATTCTTTTTTCGAATCCTGAGAAAACTAATAAATATATTTGAAAAATATAAACGCAGAATGAAAGATGACATTATTACCGAGGGCTGAAAGCCCCTTAGAATAAACATAAGGTTTCTTTTGAATGAAATTTTTGAACTTAAAAATCAGACTAAATATTCTCTTTTTTATCCTGTAACTTATTAAAATAAACATTACAGATGTTTTCAGAAACTTTTGGCCCTCGGTAATAATGTAACCTCTCAATCTGCGTTTAAATTTTTCAAAAATTTTTATTCGTTTTCTGAGTATTTGAAAAAAATTAATGCATTTAAATAGCATTGGACCAAGATTTTGCGTATAAATTTTCTCTAAGTATAAATACGACTAACTAAATAGAACACAATATTTTATTTCCATTCATTCTTTCAGAACTATTTTTTCACACACAGTATGCAGCACATAAATGAATTAACAATTTAATATTGTTTGCGCCCAGACGTTGTTCTGTATATATAGAAGCGCTTGTTTAAATCCAAAGAACAATGTCTTATTGTTTGTTGTCCTGTACAAAAGTGCTACCTAATATTATTTTAAGGCTGTGACTGACAAAAACGAAATGTATGCGATAAAAGTATCTATAAGAGAATTCTTTTTAATTTTAACAAAAGTGTATTTATTCGTAAACGTTTTGTTTTATTTTCAATTTCATTTCAAAAACTATACGTTTTTATATGAATATCTGATACTTTAATGCTGGTAAAAGCTAGTAAAAAATTATATTTATAGAGACAATACCGACAAATTTAAATATACCAATATATTAAACGACGTCGAATGTGCACTCATACCCCCCCACCCCCTGTCGTATTTCGTCGAAATAAGCAAGCCCCCCCTCCCTCTTCTCAACGACGTAGTTTATGGATGTCCCCCTAGTTGTTTCGTTCCTTGTAGTGCTACTATTTCGAATTTATATTTTTTGCTCTCGTCAACTACGTGTTTTAATTTTCCTTCCTCGTAAGTTCACCTTACATTTCATGACCCTATTAATACTAATATGTATTTATGTACACCCTTCTTTATAATTATATTTTTATTGCATTACGTATATTTATATTATTATTTATATTATGTATCTGCCCAACAATCAAGTTAAGATACGAGCTAAAAACACGGGCGTTCCCTATGACAGATACAAACCAAATATCCGAATTATTTCATACACAACGAAAAACCTTCATCAGCAAATAGTAAAAAGTGTCAATTATGATTTCATTGCCCATATCATCTATAAAAATATTACAAAGCAGATGATCGCAATGACTATTTACCATGCGGAACACTGTGGAAATATAATTATTAATACAAATTTGCTGTGGTCGAGCTAACAAAAAACTTTTCCCATCATTTAACAATATGTACCTAAACCTAACGCATGAATTTTGCGAACCAAAAGACCATAATCAAAATTGTCAAATAAGTAAATGTCTTCGAGAAAACACTGTGTACCTGTGCCTTTGTCTCGAATGCACTCAACAAGATTTGATGGTAAGAGAGAAGATGAGTCAATGTTGATTTGCCGCTAGAAAATCCATGCTGTTCATCAATAATAATATTGTTAGGGCACGCCAGGTTTTCTCAACACGACTCTACCTTATCGGCAGAGTCTACGAGAAGTGTACGGTAAATTGAAGCTGTAATTACAAAGAAACAAATATGTATGTCTTTGTACTCACTTTATCACGCTTAACGAATTACGGGATCTGGATTTCAACGCATATCTTTTTTTATAATTCTCGTATCAAAGTTACGCGTGAAGTTAGTCGTATTGATGACAGTTGAGAAAACGTGGGCGACCCATATTGTTACATGCACAGGTAACCTTTATCGGGAACAATTTATCAAAAAGTTCAGGGGATTGCTGACTGAATAGTTATACACCTCTATAATTTGTAACACATTTACGATTATTCAATTTTACTCTAGGGAAATAAGCAATAAGTAGACCATGTTGGGAACAGTGAAATATCCAGTGAAAACATTTTTAGATATTGTAGGTAAACCTATAGGAAGAAAACCTACATATTTGCTGCCAAGAATGTTCCGTTTTTACTTATTAACAATTTAGTGCAAAAAACGCAATTATTGTGATTTTTTGCATTAACATATCCCATTAAAAAGCTGATTAGTTGACATAAAAGTACAAAATTTGGTTTTTTAAAACATTGAAAAAGCGTCAAAATGTCAATTTTTAAAAGTTAAAAAGACAATCTGTTGTTTTGAAAACTGCAAAATAAGTGAAAATCGTTATTTGTTAGTAACTTTTATTAAAACTAACGAAGAACTAAAGTTGCGTTTTGGTGTACTTAACAAACCCTCAAAATTTGAGACCCATTCATTAATTAGTTTAAAAGTTATTCTATCTGTTGTTTCCCAGAGACCTTTGTTTTGCAATAACATAAGACAGAAAATAATGAAGATATGGCCATTCTGCGTATGCCAAAGGAAAGTAGAAAAGTATTAAAGATGATATCAAAATGTATTAAAAAACGATAAAAATTGACAACTGAAATTTTGTAGTTTATAAACTACAGAATAACTAGAGTTATAGAATAACTTTAAAAATACTGGCCGTAGAAAAAATCTTTTTACATACAGTGCTAGTCAAAAGTCAGTTCCCCCTCCCTCGTATCTTTTGAAAGGTCTTACTTATAATAGTGAAATTTAGGACCGGTTTTTCAGTGAGCGGTTAAAATTTTGGTTAGCTAACCTAGTTTAAATTTTAATTAATATTTTAACCCTCATAGCGTTTTTCAGTGCTTTAAATCAAGTTAAGAAAATCTCGGTTAGCTAACCACTTTTTTCTTCTGTTGGCAGCAGTAACTGTACGTGCGCATGTGCAATTCGAGAAATAATGATCAATTTGACAGAAAAATAAATAAAAGACAATTTCATAACCAAATTAAAAAAAATGTTGAATGCAATGCAATATCAAGTTCGTAACGTCTACCTAGGTTTTATAACAGAATTACTGGGACGATTTAGACTTTTTTTCCGATTTTGTTTGTCAAAGACCACTGTCTTATCACTATTTGAACAGATTGACCAGGAAATAAGAAGTCAGACTCTTTGGTAAATAATTAAGTATTTTGCTGTGTAGACAAATATAAAATAATCTTTTTTAAAATATTACTAGGAATCATGCATTAAATCCTGTTACAGTAAGTGTAAACATAGGTAGGGGAGAGTTGGACAAAACCGGGTAGGTTGATAAAACCGGGTACTCCTTAATTCTTCTAACTGTCTGCTGCTATATATTAGACAATGGTAAAATTTAAGTCCCTTTACCATCAACAGTGTGTATTCATTTCTACCTCATTTGAGTAATCTGTGCCAGAGCAGTAAGACCTCACCTGTTTTTTGATGCAGGAAACTCGATTTTTAAGGTAAGTTTCTAGCTGTTTTCTCCTCTAATGAATAACTGATGGCCATTTCAAAATTTAATACATGTAACCTAGTATATTACCTTTAATTTATCCAACAATTTTGAATATTATTTCGTAACTTAACAATTTAAATAACATTTAATATCTTGTTTACGAGTTTGACAAAACCGGGTAGTCCGAAAATCGACAAAACCGGGTACCCGATTTTATCAGACCTGTTGTTACTTCCAGTTTCTGCAGTGGTTTTTTTGCTTTTAATTAACTACAACATGTCGCTTCTTCTGTTGAAGAAGCTAGTAGGAAAAATAAAAAAAAATCTCCAGTCGTAAAAAAATTAAAACTAAATGAACTGGACAAAAAAAAGAAAAAAACGTGGTAAAAAGGGCTGCAGCAAAAACAACATTTTGGAGAGTTTGAAGGAAGAAGATAATAATGACTATGCGTGTCTATATTACAATTAACTATTTTCAAATTATAATGCGAACGAAGGCTGGATAAAATGTGTGTCTTGCACCAAATGGGCGTATGACGCCTGTAGTGCCTATGATGATGTAGATGAAGTTTTTATTTGTGACTTCCTTTCATAGATTTTCGATTTTTGTTCACCTACTTTTAATAAATATTTTATTTTCTGCCCATTAGTCTTTTTACATGGTAATTAAGTTACTACCCGGTTTTATCATACCGGTTGGACAAAACCGGGTATTTTGCAATATTTCAGCACTGAAAAACCGGCCCTTAGAGGGAGGAAATAAACGGACGTAGGCTTCTAGACTAATCATAACAGCTGACGTAATGGTGACAGATGACGTTACAGACGCCACTGTGACTTATAATTTTAAATGGGACCCTTATGGCACGTAATACCTCGTTTGAAAGGTATTCAAAATACATAATATGCAGTCATACTAATTTTTTAAGTTGATTTTGATTTTGGTGAATAAATTAAATAAATGTAACATTGTAGTTTCGCATTTAATTAATAAAAATTCAAATGTCCGCCTATTGTTTTTTTGTACAAAAAGTTGACGTTATTCAGTTCTCTAGTAGTTTTTACGTGAATGTCAACCTTTTTGACAAGTAACCATAGGCGGAAGTTTGAATTTTTATTAATTAAATGCGAAACTACAATTTTATATTTATTTCATTTTCTTTATCAAAATGAGCTTAAACTCAAACAAAATTATTATGACTGAATAGGTATTTTCAATACATTTCAAACTAGGTAGCACTTGTCATAAGGTCCTATTTAAGAATATCTGTCACAGTGGCGCTGTAAAGTCATCTGTCACTATTACGTCAACTGTTATGACTAGTCAAGAAGCCTACGTCCGTTTATTTCCTCCCTCCAAATTTCACTATTATAGATATAACCGTTCAAAAGATACAAGGGGGGGAACGGACTTTTGATTAGCACTGTATATTCGAAAAGCTGGTGTTTTACACGAATTTTTAAAAATGTAATTCAATTGGTGACTAGTCGTGGTAAGTAAAGGGGGAGCTGGGAGCCAACAAATGCACGAGCTCAAAAACTAAATAAGCAACTTAACTACTATCAATTTCTATATCTCGGGATCTACTCAATGGATTTTGATCTTTTTGTTAATGGGTATGTACTTTTTGTATACATTACAAATATGCAATTTGTCTAGACATATTTAATTAATAAACAATCTAATTTGTTTAAACAATTTTTAAAAAAATTATTTCCCAAAAATCTATTTTTTTAATCATCATTATTAATCATAAAAAAAGTTAATGGTAGGGGAGCCCAAGCGGGGATTTTTGCAGATAGTCGAGCGCGTCAGAAAATCACATGGGGAGAAACCTTGTACTCTGTAAATGTACCCCTACCATAAATTGGATCTTAATACAGAGGAGTACGTTAAGAGGGGTCCGAAAAAAATCAATCCTTAGAAAAACTCGAAATCGTCAGATTAAGATGAGGTAAGTTACAGCTTGTTTACATGGGGCGGTTTGCCAACGTTTGACGCCGCGGTTTACCTGAATAACCCAACCGCCGCGGTTCAAGTTACATAGAAACAAATGCAACCGCTCAACATCGTACATATGGAATCGATCCGTCGTCAAACCGCGGCGGCTGTAAGTTTACTAGGGGAGGAATGAGACCGCCAGTCAATCGCTCTCATGTGTACGAAGCAAACGTCGGCTAACCGCGGCGTCAAACGCTGGCAAACCGCCTACATGAAAACAAGCCCTTAGGCCTTGTTCAGATAGGGCGGTTTGCCAACATTTGACGCCGCGGTTTACCTGAAAAACCCAACGGTCGCGGTTCGGTTTGCATCGTACACATGAGAGCGATTGACTGGCGGTCTCATTCCTCCCCTAATAAACTTACAACCGCCGCGGTTTGACGACGGATCGGTTCCATATCTACGATGTTGAGCGGTTGCATTTGTTTCTATGTAACTTGAATCGCGGCGGTTGGGTTTTTCAGGTAACCCGCGGCGTCAAACGTTGGCAAACCGCCCCATGTAAACAAGCTGTTAAGTACATGCAGAATAGCGTATTTTTCAAAATTCTGACGGTAAGGAAATGGGTGAGTCACAAAGTTTCACAAGAAAAAAGCGGATATTTTAAAAAATAAACGTCAGATAGAAAAACTAAAAAATACGTTTTCAATATTTTTCAGAAATCTATCGAATGATACCAAACACGACCCCGCACGAAGAGTAGTGGGGTAAATATAAAATTTTATATAGAAATCCCGCGATAATTCGCGAAGTGAACATCAGATCAAAAAATCGAAAAATACACGTATTCAATCTTTTTGAAAAATCTATCGAATGACACCAATCACTACCCCCACGGAGGTGGGGTGGAAGGTTATTTTAAAATCTTAAATAGGAGCACCTATTTTTTACTGCAAATTTAGATTCCTTACGTAAAAATAAGTAACTTCATTCGAGATATTTTTTCGAATTATGGATAGATGGCGCTATAATCGGAAAAAACGATTGTTGGAAATAGAAAATTAAATTTAAAAATGAAAAGTCCCCACTTAAATGGACAACTTAACTTTTTTGGTTTTAGGACCTAATATTCATAACCCAATAGGTCCCCATAACGCTCGAGTAACTGTAAATTTAGCATACTTTATTCCCCTACTCTAAAGTACATTTTAATAAATAAATTATCTTTAATAAATATTTATTTATTAAAAATAATTTATTTATTAAAGTGTACTTTAACTTTTTCTATTATTATTAATGATATGATTAAAAAATAGATTGTTGGAAGACAATTATTTTTTCAAAAATTGTTTCAACAAATTAGACTGTTAATTAAATATTAAATTTATAAACAAATTGCATATTTGTAATGTACGTAGAAGTTACATAGGTACATATTAAAAAAGAAAGATCAAAATCCATTGAGTAGATCCGGAGATATAGAAAATTTTAGTACATAGTTTGAAATTGCTTATTCGGTATTGATGAAAATGGCATCAAAAAAGTTCCTTAATTATTATAAACAAATTAGCTGTGAATAAAAAAAAACATGTCTAACTTTGGCCCAAATTGATATAGGCCAAATTTTTTTATTTGAAGATTCGAGTTAAAACATCAGCTTTTCGAATATGTAAATAGTATATTGTACAACAAGAGAGAAAAAAGACATGATTCTCACGAGCGCAGAAGTTTGTTGCCGCAAATCAAGTGAGGGAGAAATATGTCGTTATTTCACGTGTTGTACACTGTACTTTTTCTATGGATGCGTTTTTGTCAAGTGTTCAAACTTCAAAATTAAATAATTTAGGTGCTTTTATGTAGATTATATGCCAAAATTGAAAATGACAGAAAAAGTGTAATAATACTTCAAACACAAACAGATTAATTTCACGAACAGTGTTACACAGAATTACTAATGTTTGCACTTAATATTGGAAAATATTACTAATTTTATACATCATCATCAACCGGACACGTCCACTGCTGGACGTAGGTCTCCCTTAGCTCTTTCCATCTGTCTCTGTCTTGTACGGCTTGCATCCAGTTACTAATAACACGCTTCAGATCGTCGGCCCATTTGGTTGGTGGGCGTCCTCTGCTCCGTAGTGCTTCTTCTCGTGGCCTCCACTCGACAATACGTTTTGTCCATCGCTTGTCTGATAAATTGGCGACGTGTCTTGCCCAATTACTTGCTTCAGTGTCTTCAGACTTTAACGACGCAATTTTTTGGATAGCGTCTGTTATTTTTCTTCTACGACGTATTTCTTCGTTTGGGATTCGGTCTCTCAGAGAGACACCCAACATCTGGCGATCTATAGTCCTATGAGTTACGCGAATCTTGTTCACTACCATTTTTGTAAGTGTTAATGTTTCCGCCCCATACGTGAGTACAGGTAACATGCAGTGTTAAATATTTCAGGTCTAATATTTTCCGTTTGAGGCATATGGGTAAGTCCGATTTAATTCACCAAACGCTGCCCAAGCTAATCTTATGCGACGTGGGAGCTCATATGTTTGGTTGTATCTGCCCAACGGAATTTCATGTCTCAAGGAGGTACTTATAGAAGATGAAGTTTGCTCAATATCCCTTCCATCAACAACATTTACCACCAGATTATTATTTGCGTCCTGTTCATGTTAAAAAAATTTAAAGAAAATAATTTTGTACAGAATTGTACTAATTATTAATATATTAAAAAGCCATATTTCCAACCGACATTTCCTACTCAAGCAATGTAATGAATACACACGCCTAAGACCAATAAAAGCCGGAGTTCCACGAGGAAGTGTTTTGGGACCGATATTGTACTTGCTCTACACTGCTGACCTACCGACAAGTAACAGAACAACGTGTGCAACTTACTCTGATGACACAGCATCCAGAACCCTTCAAAAAGACCTTATAATATCCAAAAATGGCTTAAAAAATGGAAGATAAAGGCGAATGAGAGTAAATCCACCCATGTAAAATTCACCATGAAAAATCAAACATGTCCATCTGTAACTATGAATTAAACACAACTCCCACAAACAGACACTGTCGAGTACCTAGGAATCCACTTTGATAGGAGATTTACTTGGCAAAAGCACATTTTCACAAAAAGAAAACTAGGAATAAAATTTCGAGAAATGTACTGGTAGGTCTGGATACCGCGTATGAAAAAAAAGTTGATTAATAGCAAGCTGAAAATTTGTTAATAGCTTAAGGGTGTCTAGTCGCATAAACTTTGATATATGGGAACACTGGAACAGGGGCAGTTTTAATTGTGGAACAGGTTAAAAATTTGGAACGGTCAGACCACGAAAACGGCACATTTATTTTGTCCGACAGAACAGACTTAAACTCTCCGAAAAGAGATTAAACTCTCATGCAAAAATCAGACTGCTATTTATCACCAAATGGGCGTTTTAATGAGTGGAACATGTAGAATATGTCAAATGACAGGAATTATGACAGGTGATAAATAGCAGTCTGATTTTTGCATGAGAGTTTAATCTCTGTTCGGAGAGTTTAATTCCGTTCTGTCGGACAAAATAAATGTGTCGTTTTCGTGGTCTGACCGTTCCAAATTTTTAACCTGTTCCACAATTAAAACTGCCCCTATTCCAGTGTTCCCATATATCAAAGTTTATCCGACTAGACACACTTAAGCTATTAACAAATTTTCAGCTTGCTATTAATCAACTTTTTTTTCATACGCGGGATCCAGACCTATGGATCATCGATCGTAAATCTCAACTATCTCTTGAAAACAAACTGCTAATATATAAAGCTATATTAAAACCAGTGTGGACCTATGGTATCCAAATTTGGGCCAGTCAAACAATCCTAGAAATACTGCAGAGATTCCAGAACAAAGTTCTTAGAACAATGCTGAATGTACCTTGGTACGCGCCAAACTATGTGATAGAGAAAGACCTCAATGTGTCATCCATAAAAACAGTAATAACAGAATATTACAAAAAATATTCCAAGACAATAAAGTAGAATTTCATCCAAATGATATACGACGCTAGCAACCTCACTGATGACCACCATAATGATGTACGTCGCTTGAAGAGATTCAAAGTATTGGGCATAGGAAAAAGATTCGAATAATCTGTGACAACTAAACTTATTTTAACTTGTTTTAATTTAATTTATGTAAAGAGGGTGATTAGAGGTGAAGAGGGTGATTAGAGGTAAAGACGGTGTGCTTTTAGGAGAAACAACAGAAAAATTGAACAGATCGGCAGAGTATTTTGAAGAACTATTAAATGTAAATAAACAAGCAGAACCCCCAGAAAATAAAACAACATCCACAGGATAACGCAGAACAACAACGTGAAGAAGAACCTACACTACAAGAAGTAAAAGAAGCAATATTGAAGCAAAAAAATAACAAAAGCGCAGGAGAAAGCGGAATACCGGCAGAGATTTTTAAAGCAGGAGGAGAAAAGCTGCAAGAAAAAATTTTCCGACTAATATTAACAGTCTGGCAAAAAGAGGAAATGCCGCAACAATGGAACAATTCACTCATCTGTCCAATCTACAAAAAAGGTGATGAAACAAGTTGCGAAAATTATAGAGGAATATCACTATTAGAAGTGGCCTATAAAATACTTGCAAAAATCATCCGAAATAGATTGCAAAAGGAGGTAAATAAGGTCACTGGAGAATACCAAGGAGGTTTTAGACCAGGAAGATCAACAACAGATCAAATATGTTTATTAAAACTAATACAGAACAACAGCTACGAACAAAATTTGGGACTACACATGTTGTTCATTGACTTTAAACAGGCTTACGACTCAGTAGACCGCGATATGCTATATGAAGCAATGAGATCCTTAGGTATTTCAGGAAAGCTGGTTAAATTAGTGAGAATGACGCTCAACAATACAAAAAACAGGATAACAATGGAAGGAAATTTTTCAAAGCAATTCACAGTGAATAAAGGACTGAAACAGGGTGACCCTCTATCCACAGACTTATTTAACTTGGTACTAGAGCACATAGTAAGAAGGATAAAAATTAGTACAAGCGGTACCATATTTAACAACAGACAGCAGTTTATAGCTTATGCTGATGATCTAGTCATCCTAACAAGAACAAAGGAACATCTCCAAAAAATATTCCAAAAGTTCGAAGCGGAAGCAAAAAGGTATGGATTAAGAATCAACCAAGGGAAATACCAAGGAGATGAATATAAATTTAAGGAAGTATCAGAATTCAAATACCTGGGTGGGAGTGACTGTAACCAATACTGGAAGGGAAGAAAAAGAAATAGATAAAAGATTATTGAAGGGAAGTCGAGTTGTAGGTGCCTTAAACACGATATTAAAAGCAAAAAATGTATCAATAAACGCGAAAATCAGAATGTACAAAACGATAATACGGCCCACAGTGTTGTATGCGAGCGAAACGTGGGTAATGAATCAACAAGAGGAGAAGAAGATACAGATATGGGAAAGGAAGGTCCTGAGAAAGATTTTTGGAGGTATACAGATAGCGGAGAAAACCTGGAGGAGACGAACAAATGAAGAAGTAACGAGGATGTATGGGAGACCAAAAATAACGACAAAAATACGAGCCCAAAGAGTTAGATGGCTGGGACATATTACTCGAATGCCAGAAAGTAGAAACGTCAAACGAATATTGAATGACAGAGCATTGGAAAAAAGGAGACGAGGTCGCCCAAGGAAGAGATGGTTAGAGGCTGCAGAGAGGGATTTAGAAGAAATCGGGGTGAAGGACTGGAGAAAGAGTGCAGAGGATCGAAAAGAATGGAGAAATATTATCCAGAATTTAGAAGCCGTAGGCCTATAAGGCCTGTTAGCGCTGTATATATATATATATATATATATATATATATATATATATATATATATATATATATATAGGGTGATCACTGGATCTCCCTCTACAGGTCAAATTTTCAATTTTTGTCAAATAATTTACCTATTTTTCTTAGTTAAGGACAGATTGTAAATATTACAATATTTTCAATTAAAAAAAAGTTATTACACTTGCTGAAATTGATGTAATACTTACTCGCAATTATAAAGAAGGGAGTCTCCGATTCTGACAGTAAAACACGTTGCATCGTTGAGGCAATACCAAGTAGCATACGCCGGCGGACATGGGTACGTGGGGAATGTGATATTGGGCCGAGGTGTTGTAGCCGGCGGCCTAGGTTTTGGTGTCGAGCGAGAAGAACACGCATCTAAAACAATTAAAGATATAAAGTAAAGATATAAATTTATACTAAATAAAGTGTGAACAATTAGAATCGTCAAATAAAAAGCAAAAAGCAATGCCTTTTTGTATATTCTAGTTGTTCCTATTATTATGCCTTTCTACCTGGTTATATAGCTATACATATCATTTGAATTAAACAAAAATTTTGAATAAATATTAGATTATATAATTTGTTTTTAAAATAGGAGTAAACTCAAGACATATTCACACACAATATTGTCACTAGAAAAATATCCAGATTCATCTTCTTTTTTGGTTGACAAATGATGTAATGCAACCGCAGACACGTGTTTCTGACTCCTTAGTCGTCATCAGTACGGTATAGCCAAGTTAGAAAAAGGTGGAATTTTAACTTGGGGAAGGATCACTACAGGAGCAAGTGCCCAATTGTGGCAAAAATGCTAGAAGACCCCGTTGGATTCAGGGCTACAACTAACACAGCCACACTAAGGAACTACAGCTACCTGAGGTAGCTGTATGTTGGAACCAACATTCTGGTGACAACCTAAATCCTTGCTCTCTAAAATTTGTAAAATTTGCAAAGTTCATTTGCAACGCAAATGAACGATGAATGAAGCAGGCTAGAGGGAATCTACAATATGCATTCAACTCCCGTCAATTTATCTACGTAAAATTCTATCGACTGTTGATCCCGTATACTCATAATAGGAGTTTACTTAATGTTTTTGTTACTTTTTAGCAGTTCATGTATTAAAATCAGATCATCTTTTTAATTTAAGCCACCTAAACTTAAAAAACAAGTGTATTCCCTGAAAGAAAAAACATTTTTAAATATTCATGACTCACTTAATAATCATCAACTATTCAAGATTATGCGCTCTCGTATGACATGTGTTAGGGAAAGAATCATTTACAGATTCTTAAATGAAAGAAAACAAGGAACTGTTGTTGAACCAAAAAAAAATGAAGGAAAAAAGGAAAACAATAAATTGCTTGAAATTCATGACTTTTGCAGCAACGTCCTTTGAAGAAAAGTTCATTCATTCTTATACAATAAACAAGCATGTATATCCCAACAATTGGCCAACTATTAAACGTAATTAGAGATAATAACTGACTTTAGTCGAGGTAAGTTATGGAAATTGCTTCGATAAATCGGTTTTCGCTATGAAATGGAAAGCTCATATTGAACTATATGAACCACGATGTTATCATGATGACATTGACCATGATGGGGGTCTATGAAACGAAGACAGTGTGAGTAGCGGCGAAATATGACAATTTTGTCGATTCTTTGTAACGTCAGTGTCATCTTTTGTGTAACAAATTTATCAAAAATGTTAAATAATTGTTGCGCAAGTATTTAATTGTTCGAATAATCGGTAATCCAGTAGTCAGTATTGGAAAACCTATAAGACTAATAACAATTCGCTAAAGAGTTCTAAAAACAACAATTCTTTTTATATAAATGCAGACTAACAATCTAAAAATTAAAGAAATAACTCAGAAAACACAATAAAAATTAGAGCGTGGCACTTGCGGAGTGCCGACAGAAGTGAATACTTCTTATAGATTCGATTATATTCAAATCCACGAGGAAAAATTTCCTGTAGTTGGCTGTATACCATTACAAAAACATAAAATCTTTTATAAAAGGTATATTTGTTAAAATCCCTATACAGGGCTACATCAAAGACAGAACTAGTTTTCGATCGGTTGACCGATCATCATCAGTGCAATCTTAGAATCTACATGCAAGCCACCAAAGTACAAATAACAGGGTAAAAACCCTTTACAATTGATCCGTCCGATGTACTTGCTTCCGTACAGTCATGATGTGAACTTGTCAGATAGAGCTCATTGGTACCTCGGGCGAAAAACATTGGATATCTTAATCATCCATGTTATAATTCACTTCTCTGTCATATGTTCCGATGACGGATCAATTGTAAAGGGTTTTTACCCTGTTATTTTTACTTTGGTGGCTTGCATGTAGATTCTAAGATTGCACTGATGATGATCGGTCAACCGATCGAAAACTAGTTCTGTCTTTGATGTAGCCCTGTATAGGGATTTTAACAAATATACCTTTTATAAAAGATTTTATGCGATTATATTCGGTTGGATTCCATTCGATTAGATTTAATTTTGAAGATAAATGGGCGATTTTGGAGATAAATTCCAAAACAGGTCGATTTTTATTTTTGAATTATGATTTTTTGGCATGTATATTAGGGTGCATCGAAAAATGCGAAAAAAATTTTTGTTGCGATGGAAAAGTAATACCTCACAAAAGTTGCCCAATCAACTGTTAAACATTTTGGTAAAATTTTTCGAAATTGAAAAATATCTTCTGCCCCCCCCCCCACAAGACAATTAAAAATTTTGAAAAAATGTTTTTTTTTATTAGTCATTCAGCCAGTTGCGATAATATACAATCCTATCCCTAATACAAAATTAAACAGAATCAATATAATAATACAATAAATAACACAATACAATAATAATACAATAAAAAAATGATGAACTTCTGATAAAGTGATATAACATTTATGATAAAAAAGGATGCAAATCTGAACATAAATCATAAAAAAATGATGAAAATCATAAAAAAATGTTAACAGACGAAAAAAATTTTATTTTGACACGAAAATGTAATAGCTCACAAAAGTTGCCTAACACACTATTTAGTATTTTAGTAAAATTGCGTTGAAATAAAAAAATATTTTCTGCCCCCACGGCAACTAAAAATTAGAAAAAATACATTAACATGCGAATTTATTTTGTAAGGGAAATGTAATACCTCATAAAAGTTGAATAAATAAATTCGGTTTAAAATAAAAATGTATACCATTTTTATTCAGTTGCAATGCGAAGGCAAAACAATCTTACTTTTCAATTAGAATACGGAGCGCAGTCCAGTCCTCTGAATCGCGATTCTCGGCTCTTATTGGAGCTTCATCGGAAAGAACGTAGGCACTGTTCTCCATACCCTAATTGACTAGCGTCGAGAGCTTTTCCCACCCATTGCAACCGAAGTGAAGGTATTAGGTGACTAGCGTCATCTGGCAATTGAAAGATGAAGTTAGTTTTCAATCCTAATAGCAAAATTAATAATATTGAAAATATTAAAAATATTACTAAAAGATTTTTAAATTGAAAACTTATTGGTACATTTCCCTGGTGACACCTCCAAGGCTTCTACAATTTGCAAGCCAAATGGATGCTGCAGTGAAGACAAAGGGAAGGAATTCTACACTATGCAATTCACATCCCCCGTCTGCAGCTCGGTAAAGTTCCAACGGAAAATGCACCTGGTTACTCTACGGAGTAATACGACTATAAAATAAAAATGTATACCATTTTTATTCAGTTGCAATGCGAAGGCAAAACAATCTTACTTTTCAATTAGAATACGGAGCGCAGTCCAGTCCTCTGAATCGCAGCCCTGAATAGGATTGAAAACTAACTTCATCTTTCAATTGCCAGATGACGCTAGTCACCTAATACCTTCACTTCGGTTGTAATGGGTGGGAAAAGCTCTCGACGCTAGTCAATTAGGGTATGGAGAACAGTGCCTACGTTCTTTCCGATGAGGCTCCAATAAGAGCAGAAAATCGCGATTCAGAGGACTGGACTGCGCTCCGTATTCTAATTGAAAAGTAAGATTGTTTTGCCTTCGCATTGCAACTGAATAAAAATGGTATACATTTTTATTTTATAGTCGTATTACTCCGTAGAGTGACCAGGTGCATTTTCCGTTGGAACTTTACCGAGCTGCAGACGGGGGATGTGAATTGCATAGTGTAGAATTCCTTCCCTTTGTCTTCACTGCAGAATCCATTTGACTTGCAAATTGTAGAAGCCTTGGAGGTGTCACCAGGGAAATGTACCAATAAGTTTTCAATTTAAAAATCTTTTAGTAATATTTTTAATATTTTCAATATTATTAATTTTGCTATTAGGATTGAAAACTAACTTCAAATTCGGTTTAATTTGGAAAATATTTTCTGGTTTCACAAGGCAATTAAAAATTTTACTTAAGGAAAAGTACACTCAAACATTCTTTTTATAACAAAACAGCTTAAGTCCCTGAAGTCATCCAAGTTTTTTAATACTAAAATAAATATAAAGCAAAGTACAAAATTACTATAATTTTAAAATAGTGCATTAGGTATATAAATATTACAAACATTATGGTAAAAGCATTCTATTCGAAGATGTCTTCCGATTTAGCGTTAAAGTAAGGCATAGTTTTTCTGGAATCAATTCGCGTTTTTATAAATCCATCCCTCGAATACGATCCACAAACTGCTAGAGAAGCTTGTGTCACAAGCTTGACACATTGTTCTAAACATTGTTTGTGGCAGTGATATTTCTCAATCTCAATGTTAAAGGGGCCTAAGTTAGGATTCTTAATAAAATCTCGCAGATTGTCACTCGAAAATCTAGAGAATATAATATGTGATCTAATGCCAATGACAACTAATGGTCATTGGCATGGTAGGTACGGTAAATTTTTACAGTTAGGTATCTAGTGTCATGTGTAGTGTGTGTGTTGAGTAAGTGTCTTGTTACTTTGCAAAGTCGACGTCATTGTCTTTGCAAAGAGACGCTAATTGTATCCGAACGTCTGCGGTCCCTCCGACGAGTACCGATCTCACGAGGACAGAAACTATTTTCATTTATTAATTTATAATAAACGAAAAATCCCTGACCCTGGTGAGATTCGAACTCACGACCTTTCGGATTTTTCGATCCAAAGGTAGGCGCTCTTACCACTGAGCCACGCAGGGGGTTGCTAGTTAATTAACACAAAGTAGTCCTCTGAATCAAAATTTATATAGGAGAAAGTTTGAAAATCCTCACGTTTTTTGATTTGGTCAATGTATATCATACTATGTTAGGGTTGTAGGGTTGTAGGGTTGTGTTATAGAGGTAGCACCTTTTATCGGAACGACCACATCAAGCGTCATAGACGGGAGATGGTTCTTGATAACTGGTCCTCATAAGACAACTAACTCTCACTTATGGCTCCACGTGCCACACCCCGGGCAACTGCATTGGTCTGCAGGCTAAACTAAGTGAGGGTAGCCAGATATGGCGATAATTTCACCGAGTGATTGCCGGTATAAGCAATCTCCCACTTACCGACCAACGGCTTCGGGCGGATGAGTTAGTAAGTGGTAGGGCACTCTTTTGTCCTGGGGTTGAGAAATCGGCCTCGAAGGCGGATGAACAAAAAAAAAACGGTCAACGGCATAAGGATGTAGAAGGCAAGGGGAAACCACTACATTAAAGATCATATACGGATATCCCTAGTACAATTGTCATGGCTGTACAAAAAAGTAACTCTGTTACTGATCATGGATATCGGAGACCAAGATCCGGCAGGGGAGGCAAATCACAGATAGACCACAGGGCCTCTCAGGTCGATATCAAACGAAATCCCTGTGAAATACCCATCAGTAACACATCGTCCAAAAAGAAGACTAAAATCGACAAAAAGTGCATGAAGGTAGGCACGTGGAATGTTAAGTCAATATACCAAGCAGGTAAAGTCCATAATGTCATTCAGGAAATGGAAAGACTTAACATAAAAATATTAGGATTAAGTGAGACCAGATGGCCCAATTCAGGTGACATATTAGTAGGCCAAACAAAGATATACTACTCTGGTAATGACAATGACCCAAATCACTGGAACGGGGTAGCGATATTAGTTGATAAAACCACCCAGAAATTTGTAACTGGCTTCTTACCCATCTCGGATAGAGTTATGATGGTAACACTCAAAACAGCCCAGTCTAGAGTCAATACAATTCAAGTATATGCTCCCACAGCAGATAAATCGGATGAAGAGCTCGAACAGTTTTATAACGAATTACAACAAGCTTTAGAAGTAACCAAGTCTAGAGACGTTACAATAGTAATGGGAGATCTAAATGCAAAAATCGGTAGAGGAAGTCAAGGTGATTTTATTGGAAACTTTGGACTGGGCACTCGTAACGAGAGAGGAGAAAGATTGGCTCAATTCTGCCAAGAGACCGATTTTATTGTCACGAATACTTATTATGATCTGCCGACCAGGAGACTCTATACATGGAAATCACCAGCAGACAACCAACATAACGTCATCAGAAACCAAATTGACTACCTTCTCATCTGCAAACGATACCGAAATTCCATAAAATCAGTAAAATCATACCCTGGAGCTGATGTGAGATCAGATCACAACCCAGTTGTAGGAAGGTTTAGAATTAATCTAAAGAAGCCTGTGGTTAAAACTAAAGTAGAGACGATACAAGTATCTCGTTTGAGAGATCCATCAACAAAAGAGCAAGTCACACTAAAAATTAAAGAAGAGCTCACCAAAATAGAAATTATTCCTACTGAAGATGCGAACAGGAAATGGCACATGTTAAAAGATGCTCTTATCCGCACATGTGAGACAACACTTACACCTAAACCAATTTGAGAATAAAAATGAATGGATGACCGAGGAGATTCTAGATCTCATGGAAGCAAGGCGATCTTATAAAACCAAAGACAAAAACATGTATAATATTATACACACAGAAATAAGGAGAAAGATCAGAGAGGCAAAGGAAAGATGGTATAGTGACAGATGCGCAGAGATTGAACAGTTGGTAGAGAAACATGATAACTTAAACCTTCATAAGAAAATTAGTGAAATAACAGGCACTAATATTAAGAAAAAATCAAACATACTGCTGGATAAAAACGGAAAAATAATAATAGACGTCGGTGAAAGGCTTAAAAGATGGCAGGAATATATTCAAGAGCTATTTAAAGACGAACGGACTGAAATAGTACTAGAGCAGGAAAAGTTCGACAACGGCCCAGACATAACAGCAGATGAGGTACTAGAGGCGATAAAGCGAACAAAGAACAACAAGGCAACAGGTCCTGACCAAATACCTGTAGACATAATACGGTTAATAGAGGACCAGCAAATTGGAATATTGGTCGACTTATTTAATACAATATACAGTACAGGAATCATTCCCAGAGATTGGCTGCTGTCAACGTTCATAACACTGCCAAAAAAACCAAATGCAAAAGAATGCCAAGACCACCGGATAATAAGTTTAATGAGTCATACACTCAAAATATTTTTAAAAATTATACACCGGAGAATACATAACAAACTTGAGCAGGACATAAGCGACACGCAATTTGGATTTAGAAATGCAATGGGAACGAGGGAAGCCCTGTTCGCTGTAAATGTACTTGTGCAAAGGTGCATGGATGTTAATCAGCCAGTATACCGGGTGGTGAATTGGAAAGCGGGCCATAGGAAACTCAATGTAAAATTCTAAGCTGTTAAATTCCTGCTTCCCTAATTATTTTACATCAAAAGTCATCAGAAACTATTTGTAGAGAATTGAAATCTCTATTGAAAACAACTGTTAATATTGTTCTATGAACAATAATTATTCAAAATTTTGTAAAAATATAATACAATTTTCAGAGTAATACGCCAAAGCTAGGCCACACACAATACAATAATGTGTATAAGATTGCATTTGTTGACAATGAATTTATTATATTAACAATTAGAACTGTCAATTTTTTTAATTATTTTATCATTTTTTGTTTAAAACACAATAAAGTTGATAAGATACCCTTAGTTAAGGAGAAAGTATTAATAATAAAGATATTTTCTTCAGTCAATAATGTGCTCACTGTCAGTTAAATAGTAACGTGTGGCCTAACATACCCACACATACCTACTGCGGTAAATACATTATATTTTTCAAAATTTTGGAATGTGTTTAAATCGTAGAACAATTGTAACTTCTGTTTTTAATACAGATTTCAATCCTCTACAAATAACTTCTCATGACTTTTGATGTAAAATAGATAGGGAAGCAGGAATTCAACAGTTTAGAATTTTACATAGAGTTTCCTATGGCCCGTTTTCCGATTCACCACCCGGTATATGTGTTTCTTGGATTACAACAAAGCCTTCGATAAGGTCAGACATAACCGCCTTATCGAATTACTTGAAAAGAAAAACTTAGATATGAGGGACATCAGGATCATTAGTGCTATCTATTATAATCAGATCGCTGTGGTAAAAGAGAACAACGCCTTTTCAAATGAAATACGTATTGAGAGGGGCGTCAGACAGGGCTGTGTCCTGTCTCCTACTTTGTTCAATTTGTATTCAGAGGAAATAATCCAGGAAGCACTAGAAGACCTAACCACGGGAATAAAAGTAAATGGTCGACCAATCAATAATATACGGTTTGCCGACGACACTATTTTATTAGCCGAATGTCTTGAGGATTTACAACAAATGGTTGACAGAGTGGTAGAAGTCAGCCAAGAAAACGGACTGTCCCTAAACACAAAAAAGACACAATTTATGGTAATCACAAAAGTTCAACAGCGCCAAGAAAGCATAACAATACATGGAGAACAAATTAAAAAGGTTGAAAAATATAAATATTTGGGTACAATAATTAATGAAACTAATGAGTACACAGAAGAGATTAAAGCAAGAATAGGACAGGCAAGAAATGCTTTTAACAAACTAAAAAAAGTACTCTGTAGCAGGGACATTACAATTTCTTTAAAGATAAGACTTCTGAGATGCTACGTGTTCTCCGTATTATTCTATGGGTTGGAGGCTTGGACATTAAAGAAGGATGTTTCGGACAGATTAGAAGCCTTCGAGTTATGGGCCTACAGAAGAATATTAAGAATAAGTTGGGTGGATAGAGTCACGAATATCGAGGTGTTGAGAAGAATGGGAAAAGATAAAGAGGTTTTAAATACAATTAAAGTCAGAAAACTGCAATATCTGGGACATGTTATGAGGGGCGAGCGTTATAACTTGTTACAATTGATAATGCAAGGAAGAATACAGGGTAGAAGGAGTCGCGGAAGAAGACGCATCTCCTGGTTAAACAATTTGAGAGCTTGGTTTAATTGCACTTCTGCTGATCTCTTTAGAACAGCGGTATCGAAAGTGCGAATTGCCGTGATGGTTGCCAACCTTCTTAGAGGAGATGGCACATGAAGAAGAAGAAGATATCATACTATTGACGTCATCCACTTGGGCGTGATAACGTAATCGATGTTTTTTAAATGAGAATAGGGATCGTGTACTAGCTCATTTGAAAGGATATTCTGAAGACATTCTGAGTTTCGACCAACCATGTATACTAAAATTAAAAATTTCGCACTATTAATGTTTAATATAGTAGATCATACTATAAATCATTTGAACATAAATACACATTTTGATGTCAAATCACTACAATTCTACATGGTGTGAATTTTGCTACGAAATTAACAAAAAAACGTAATTATTTTTTAAATTACCTCGTATAATATTACAAAATCCTATATTTTAATAAAGAAGACATCGAGGAGAATCAAAAAACCTAAAAATATAGCGGGTATTCCATTTAAAAAAACATTAGTTTGTGTCACCCTATCAATAAAGGTGGTCCTGTATGCTTGAAAATATTTTTAAAGTATGGTACTGTCTGTGCCACAACTTTTACCTAAATAACCTTTTTTCGTATCTTTTATGGCAAACGAGTAATTGGACCTCCTAGCACTAATGCCCCACCCTGTATATATTATGCTTTCTTTCAAATAGTGAAAAGTATGGAGCAGATTATGACCCAGATTCTAATCCATATAGACGACAAACATTTTTGTGCAGTAACCAACATAAAATAACCTTTAATCAACCGTATTCCACAAATACAATACTGTATATACCTAATCCAATCTACTCTAATGCCGTTTATTTATGCTATTTTAAGAAATCACTAGCTCGAAAAAGTAACAAATACTGATTTCAAGAATGACATTTGTTTGATTTTGTACAATGGACAGTTTCGAATAGTTGTAGGTATAAAAAAACAGGTGTTCTTGGGGTAGCACCTGCAAATATATAAAGTGCAAATAATGTGAGTACAGTCCTATAATCATGTTAACATAATAGATATTAGTTTTGAATAAATTTTAAAATGATTAAATATTCGAGAATAAGGACTTGGTACCGATATTTTTTAAAATATCATACAGAAGTAAAAACTTTGGTTTGTACAATGGTATAAAAAGTTTATTAAAAACTACTAAAAAGTCATCCAAACGGATTTCAAAACGTTTTCGATCTAGATCAGATCATCTTCAGTGCGTTCTGCTTAGTAAGGTACCTGAATACAATATGCCCATGTTGGTAATATGCCCATTTCCATTTTTTGCTTTAATATTTGATATTCGGCGAAGGAGGCGCTGGACACACTGAACGCCTAATATAACTAAGCCCGTGACCGACCGCAAGGTTAGTTGTGAGCTTGCCGTGGTGCAGTCAAGTTGTACGTGGTTTTTAAGAGCGTGTTTATAAAAATTGACGTCGGTTTTCACCTATGTTTTGCACTTAAACGTTTTAATTTGTCTACGACATTAAGTGATTTTAGTCTGCCATAGAGTACTTAAAATGTAAGTAAAAATAAAATATAATATGATTCAAAATGTTTTTATAATTTAAGAAAATGTATTAATCATCATGTGCTAACAATATGCCCATAGTGTATGCTGACAATTTGCTCAAGTGGGCATATTGCCAGCTTATTATAACAGTTAATTTATTGATTTTTTTTTGTTTTAGATAACATGCCTCGTGTCAGAAATAAGGGGATACGGTCGCAATGGAGCAATCAACAGCTAGAATCCGCAATTGCAGCAGTAATGAATGGAATGTCATACAATGCGGCAAGTCAAAGGTATAATATTTCTAGCCGCACTTTGAAACGCTATGTAGAAAAAAAATAGTACCAAAAAGGCAAAAATGGGGAGAAAGACTATTTTGAATATAGATCAAGAAAATGAATTGTCTCGACGAATTGTTAGATTGGCAGAAGTTGGGTATCCCCTTAGCAATAAAACTTTGAAAAAATGTGTGTTTACTTATTGCGAACAAAACAATTTGCCACACTTTTTTTCACAAGGGACCAAAATGGCTGGACGTTATTGGTTAAAAGGATTTTTGCAAAGACACCCTGAAATATCGATAAGGAAAGCACAAAACATGAATCCTGCTCGGGCGCAAAAACTGAACAAGTTCATAGTACAAGACTATTTTGACAAATTAAGGGGTGTACTTCAAGAATTAGATTTAATCGACAAACCTGAAAGAATTTACAATGTGGACGAGAAAGGCTGCAGACTCAGTCTGCATCATCAACAGACCGTTCTAGCAAAGAAAGGCGCGAAACGCGTACATTTGGTTGCTCCGGAACATGGGGAAAATATAACTGTTGTTAGCTGTGCTAACGCCAATGGCACCACCATTCCTCCTGCCGTTTTGTTTAAAGGACGGCGCATGAAGCCCGAATGGAAAGATAATTTGCCTCATGGCACGTTGGCGTTGATGACCCCTAAAGGCAGTATGAATGTGGAAACCTTCATTATTTGGTTGGAGCATTTGGCAAAATATAAATTGGAGGGAAAGTGTCTTTTAATATTTGATGGAGCCTCATGTCACTTAGATATTTCAATTGTCGAAGCTGCCGAGAAATATCAAATAACCCTTCTGTGTTTGCCTAGCAACACAACTCATGAGCTCCAGCCGATGGACAAAGCTGTGTTTCGTTCCTTTGAACACCACTGGGACGAACAAGTGTTGTTGTATTGGACCAAATACAAAGAACGTACTTTAACAAAGCAGCGATTTGGGGAAATATTTTCGATAGTGTGGGACAAGGCATTGACACCTTCTAACATTAAATCTGGCTTTTCTGCAACAGGAATATTTCCTTATAACCCCGATGTTATACCTGAAGTTGCTTTTGCCCCAAGTATATTATCAGAAATTGAGAACATTGATCCCACTCCGATTAATGTACGCCAGAAAACACCATCTCCTACTCCAGGCTGTTCATATAACTCCTCTCAACAAAAAAGTGTACCAAAATATCAAAAGACCCAAGATTACAAAAAAAAAGAAACCTAGAACTGAAACATCATCAAGTGATAGTGATAGCGGACCCATTAATGTAAGCCAGAAAACACCTTCTCCTATTCCAGGCTGTTCATATAACTCCTCTCAACAAAAAAGTGTACCAAAATATCAAAAGACCCAAGATTACAAAAAAAGGAAACCTAGAACTGAAACATCATCAAGTGATAGTGATAGCGGACCCATTAATCTGCGCCAGAAAACTCCACCACCTACTGCAAGCTATTCAAAAAGCTCTTCCCAACAAAACTGTTTGCCACAATACCAAAAGACGCAAATTCACATGAAAAAGAAGTCTAAAACACAAACTTCATCAAGTGAGAGTTCTGGCAGTTATACTTCGGAATCAGAAGACAGCGGCGAAGAAGTTGAATTGGCAATAAATCCGTTTCATAAAAAAAAGGAAACTTTCCTTATGAATTCTGATAAAAATGATTTGGTGGTTCATAACAAAGAGAATAACAATCTTCGAGAAGAGAAAAGTAATATTGAAGAAATAAAAACTTGCCAGGGCAAAACTTTGGACACATCGTTTACGGATATGCTTGAGACTCCGGCAAAAATTGAGAAAAAAAATACACAAAATAGAAAGAAGGCAATAAATAGCAGAGCTATAGTGGTAAAAAAATGTATTTTCTACCGCTAGCACAGGTCCACGAACAGATATAAATAAAGGCACGAAACAAACTCTACCGGGTTCTTTGGTAAAGAAAAACAAAAAATCAGAAGACGTAGCGAAATGGTTTTGCAAAATTTGCGACAAAGCTGAAATAAAAGACATGCGACTATGCTTTATATGTGTACAGTACGTTCATGAAGAATGTGTAGGGCTGACAAAATTCGATAAGGAATCCTTTACCTGTCCTGATTGTACTGGACCCCACAATAATGTTCCTTAATTTTAAGTTATTTTAGTTAAAAATTGTTTATTTTGACATTTTAGTTTTTACAAAAAGGGTTGTTTAATATCTTTGTTTGGTTACATGTTTTTTATAGTGTCAATAAATATAAGATTTTGTAAGTATATGATTTAATTTAATATTTATTTCCATATCTTTTAGTGTTTTAAGTACGCACATATTATACCTTCACTCGACTGGGCATATTACCTTCAAGGGTTGGCAATATGCCCAGATTGAGGGTTTTTTTTTAAAAAAAAATTTCGATATGAAAAAAAAAATAATTGCAAAACAATACAATAACTAGCGATGCTAAAACACCTAAACATTGGTATAGTGTTAAAAAATATATGAAAAATATATTTTTGTAGCAATAAATCCAAAAATTCCCTTAACATGGGCATATTGTATTCAGTTACCTTAGATGAAACTAGCACACTTATAAAATTGGTAACATCGAGATATATGATTTACATGTTCTTAATATGATAATTGTAGCGACTCCAAGTCGATGTTAAAATTATATTTGTTAAAAGTGCTCAAAGGGCAACATTGTTCCCTGCTCGATAGTCTGTGTCCATTGAACTGGCAAGAACCACACGTTCTTATCGAGCAGTTAACCATGTTGCCCTTTGAGCACTTTTAACAAATATAATCTTTTAACATCGACTTGGGAGTCGCTACAATTATCATATTAATAACATGTAAATCATATATCTCGATGTTACCAATTTTATAAGTGTGCTAGTTTCATCTACTAAGCAGAACGCACTGAAGATTATCTGATCTAAATCGAAAACGTTTTGCAATCCATTTGGATGACTTTTTATTAGTTTTTTAATAAACTTTTTATACCATTGTACAAACGAAGTTTTTACTTCTGTATGATTTTTTAATTATGGTATACAGCCAGCTACTGGGTATTTCCCATTGATTTCTATATTTTTTAATTTAAATTATATTTTTATAATGCATTAGATCAGCGTTTCCCAAATGGTGGGTCTCGACCCGGTACCGCGCCACGAAAGCAAAATGCCGGGTCGCCTTGCCTGGCCGTTTCACATCTTGCCTTTCAAGTCCGCACTCTGACTGACGCACAGTGGTTCCAAATTCCGAAAACGTGGTCATGAACCTTTAAAAGCGTATATTGTTTATACATTTCGGAATTACTTTCGTTCTTAGGGGTTTTTGGCATCGCTGATTACGAATCTGACATTATTTTTTTTGAAAAACAAAATGGCTGATCCAAAATGGCGGAAATAAATTGAAAGTGTCAATCAAAGCGCAAATTTTTTTGTCAAATTTGGTATTTAATTTAAGGTCGTTGATAACAAATCTAACATTACTTTTTATTAACACAAATGGCGGATCCAATATAGCCGAAAGAATTTCGAAAATTTTATTTTAAGTGGATATGGGTTTAAAAATTTATATTATAAGGGGTTTTTAAAATTGCTGATCACCAATACATTTTGATTATGAAGTACAATATTCAAAACCTATTACTTATGTACAACCACCCAATAAATACTCCACAATCGCCAGAATCATGTAATATGTGTCATTTTCCACTTTTGTATTCAAACAACTGCCAGCGATGCATTGGCAGTTATAGGCAGCTAAACCAAAGTGATTCTGTATCTTCTTACAATATATTTTAAAACTAATAAACATTAGTCGCAGAATTATGCAGAATTTTGTACTTTTTGAATGTATCTTTACAAAATTTTGATTATTTCAAGTATATTTTCACTATTTATGTAGTAACAAATTTAAGGCATTTATTGTTACTAAAACTTAAGTTAACTTACATCTTACATTACAACATACTTAAAAAAGAAGAATCTGCTTTATAGCGATAAAATTGATAAACCACAAAACTTTTTTCAGCGTTTTAAATATACGCGTTCTTTTAGACTTTCTCTGCCGGCCAAAATAACCTCGGACATGGCTCACTTGTTCCTGAGCTGTGAACCACAATACATCCAGTCTGATCCTTATACCTGCGTATTACGATTTTACGATAGTATGAGAAAACAACTGTAAACATGAAAATCTCTAGATAGGGACTTTTTCTTCGCCTCATTACCACGTTTTCAGCATTTGGAACCACTGTGTGACGCCACTGCTATCTTTGTGATATTTTTGACTTCTTGTACCGAGGACTGGCCAAGTACCTAAGAAGTGGAGGCCATGAAACTACAAGAAGAAGAAGAAGACTTCTTGTACAATTTAAATATGACATTACAAGGTGGCACTGTAACTGTATTTAAAGTACAAAAGGAGGTGGAAGCTGCAACAAGCTGCAACGGAAGCAGGAAATTACAAAGCTTTTACAAAGCTAACAGAACTACAAAAACTATAACTTCGAGTAAAACGCGAATTCATTCATTATCGGATGAAATTTCAGCGGCTTTCAAAAGGAACACCTGCTAGGACTGGAGGCAAATCTGAAGAAATATCTCCCCCCCCCCCCTCCCACCCACGGCAACAAAGCATGGATAAGGAAGGACATTAAATACTGAGTCAGTAATTGAACTATCGTGTTGTAAGGCACTCAAAGACATATTGACAAAATACCACTGATTTTCTTAATTCCGTTTGAAGTACGTTCTTTAACGGTAAAATATTGCAAAACCTCTAAATTTTAAAGAACCGCTTGGATTGACATGCAATTTGGCATACACATCGCTAACAAGTCAAAGAAAAAAAGTGATATTGTGCCGATATCTGCTTTTGTCCCGAAGGTGGTTTTCACCCCCTCTTGGGGGTGAAAAAATATTCGTCCAAAGTAAGTCCGGAAATGGATAAACTAACTAATTTTAAGTAACTTTTGCTCTATAGAGTTTTTCACTAAGTCAATACTTTTTGAGTTATTTGCCAGTGAATATGTTCATTTTTTCCACAAAATAACCACGCTTTTAGACGGTTTTTCGCAAATAACTCAAGTAGTAAGTATTTTGTCGAAAAAACATTCTCAGCAGAAATATAGCCTGTAAAAAATATAGCCTGGAAAAATTAAAAAAAAATGGTGTATATATCACATCTCTGTACCTAGTAGAAGCAGAGTTATAGCTAATTAAAAATAGGTTCATATTCGTCAAATTCCAAATGGAATACTTTAATGTGAAATAACCAAAAATGAAGCACATTTCGGGGAAAACTGATTACCAACTTATTTAAAGTATTTAAAAAAAAAAGCTTCATTTTTGTTTTATAAAAAAATTTCTAGCATCAACAGTAAACAAGTTACGCTCAAAATAAAGTTAGTATCTTTTTTTTGGTTAAAAAATCGGGAAAATCACCCCCAATTAGTATCTCAAATGAACTTAATCGTTACGACTTTACAAGTTTCTTGACTCGTGTATGTATTGTATATATTATGATCTGTAGGTTTCATCGGTTCAAAGTCCTTATTTTTGAAAGGGATGTAAATAAAAGGGGTTGAACGAGTCACTGATCACGAATGTATGCAAATTTAGAAACACCAAATCTTAATCAATTTTTGTCTTACAGAAAAACAAAAAATACATTATATTCAGAAAAGCAATGATGACTTTTTTTGTTTTTCGAGATTTTTGGTATCTATAACAATTCTTAAGTTATTTTGAAAAAAAACATATTTTTCAAAATAAAATTTTTAAAAAATTTTACTTTAAATCAAATTTTTTCAAAAATAAGCACTTTGAATCGATGGAATTTACAGATTATATAAACACAACATAAGAAAAATAATTTGTGGAGCGGTAACGATTAATTTCATTTAAGTTGCTAATTAGGGGGCGGTCTTTCCGATTTTTTTTTGCCAAAACAAAAAAGACCAACTTTATTTTGAGCGTAACTTGCTTAAATTTATTGCTAGAAATTTTGTATAAAAACAGAAATAAAGCTTTTTTTAAACAATTTAAAAAAGTTTAAATGGGTTTTCTCCAAAAATGCTTAATTTTTTGGATATTTCACTTCGAAATATTCTATTTGAAATTTGGTGAATATGAATCTATTTTTCATTGGCTATAACTCTGGTTCTACGAGGTCCAGAGACCTAACGTGTACACCATTTTTTTACTTTTTCACAGGCTATATTTTTGCTAAGAACGTTTTTTCGACAAAATACTTACTTTCTGAGTTATTTGCGAAAAACCGTCTAAAAATGTAGTAATATTGTTGAAAAATAAACATATTCACTCCCATATAACTCGAAAAGTGTTGACTTGGCGAAAAAGCTCTATAGAACAAAAGTTACTTAAAATTAGCCAGTTTATCCATTTCCGGACTTATTTTGGACATATATTTCTTCACCCACAAGAGGGGGTGAAACTCACCCCCAGGGCAAAAGCACACATCGGCACAATATCACTTTTTTCTTTGACATGTAAGCTATGCGTATGCCAAATTTCATGTCAATCCAAGCGGTTCTTTAAAATTTAGAGCAAAAACCGTGAAAGAATGTACTATTGTTACGACTTGTAAGTGTGAGGCAGGGTTTTTAACACCAGTTTTCCTCAAAAATAAGTATAGAAAATGTTTGGAAGGACCTGAGGATAAAATGAACATTCTTTCCTCCAAACGTGAAGTTTTTAGTTAACCAGAAACAACTGCATACTTCTTGTTTGAGCTAATGATTCTTTATTAAAATATTATAAAACTATAATAAATATGATGTCTTGTACACACATACCATGGTATATAAAAAAAATTAATTGGCCACGAAGGATAAGCATAAAAATAACCGGGCCACGGAAAAATAAGTTTGGGAAACGCTGCATTAGATACTATATAGGTATCATAAAATGATATATTCATTGGACCATTTTCTTTTGGTCTTGTACTAGATGTGAAAATATATGGCTTGTGCTAGGACTATTTTGATAGGTATTTGATATTAAACATTATCTTTTTATGATCAAGTTTTGCTAGTAGGAAACTGCTTCCCTAATTGATTATTCTAAGTCATAACTAATTTCGAATAAACAAAACCATCAAATACTATAAACTATAAACAGATCGGAAATAAAATCTCTGAATAATAGCCGGTTACTCATCCCCGGACTTCCCCCTAGTAGGGGAAAAAGAAAAAACATAAATTTACAAAAAATCTTTACTCCGTAGAAAAAAATGTTTCAAACAAGAAATGTAGCTGAGAGAATTTTGAACAAAAATGTTAATTAGCAGTTTTTGTGTAGAATGGACCGTTTTCTCAAGAAACAACGCTTGAAGTGACCGGCGATTTTGAATGTCAGTTGCGCGCGAAATAAATATTTTTAATAAAATGTGTATCAACTTAACCGTAAAAATTCGATATCTGTTAATCAGAGCAAAGTATCGACATATTATGTATTTCAAATGTCTCATAATTATTGTTACCAAAACTCAATCCAAATTTCATGTTATACATACATTTGACTAGGGTCTGACAATGGAAATTCCACAGTGACCGTTCAATGGAAGTATTTAACAAATTTCATTGATCATGAGAATAAAAAAAATGGCAAAAATCGTGCAACGTTTATTTGTTTAACAGTTTTATAGAAACTTACTTAATTTTCGGGAAAATGCAAAAATTGTTTGCAAAAGCTGCACTCATTCATCTTTAAAACGTCTTCATGTTTAAAATTATGATTTTTGTCGATAGAACACTCTGATCAAAAGATATCGAATTTTTACCGTCAATACCGTCATAAGTTGATACAAATTTTATATAAAACATTGATTTCGCGCGCGTAACTGATATTAATCAAAATCGTGGGGTTGTTTCTGAGAGAACGTTGCATTCTACACAAAAAGTGCTAATAAACATTATTATTCAAATTTATCTCAGCTACATTTCTTGTTTTGAAATATTTTTTTTCTACGGCGCGGCGTAACGATTCTTGGTAAATCGATCTTTTCCGTCTTACGAGGGGCGCTTTAGGGGGAAGTCCGAGAGTAGGAGTAGCAAACTTTTTTGCATCTTTTTTGGGGTCACATAATTAACATTTCTTAGCAATGTTCAGCTTGTTCGTATAATTTTTAGATGTTCAGTGGCATTTTAGTCTCTTTCGTCTCTTTTCGACGACTTCTAATATATTACAATAATTTGAAATGAACATTGTATATATAGTCCAGAAAGCCACTGCGCATCCGCTAGGAAAAATATTCCGATTCGGATTTTTTGTACAAGCTTACTCAAAAAGGACCGCTTTTAACAAATTTGCATGTTGCCAGGACCAAAAGTGGGTCAAAATTTTTTTAAACGTTTTTTTTTTGTTTTTTCCTAAAGTTATTTTTTTTGGTGGAACAAAGTTTTTTAGGTTTTTTGGATCATTCCAAACAGAAAAGGTCTTTAGTGACTTTTCTCTAAAGTTGATAGTTTTTGACATATAAGCGATTAAAAATTGAAAAATTGCGAAATCGGCCATTTTTAACATTCAAAAACTATGTGAAAAGCTTAAAATTTGAATGTTACCAAGGTAGATAGATATTCTTTAAACATCGATTGATGAAATCCCGAAGAGTTTTTTGCAATACAGTATTCAAAACTCCTTTGTTTTTTAATTTCTAATCATGCGTGCGCGACACTATTTTCCACCGTTGCATGTGTATACAGTATGGTGCAAATGAAAGGAATAAATTCGTTATTTCGTAAACCAGCGACTTTAAGAAAAAATCGCGAAACAGGTCGATTTTTATTTTTAAGTTATGATATTGTGGCATATACAGGGTGGGGCATTAGTGTGACAAAGTCCAATACTCGTTTCTCGTAAGAGATACGAAAAAAAGTTATTTAGGTAAAAGTTGGGGCACACATAGTACCATAATTTAAAAATATTTTCAAATATACAGGGTCGTCCGTATTGACAGGGTGACACAAACTTGTTTTTTTTTAATGGAACACCCTGTATATTTTTACATTTTTGGATTCTCCTCGATGTTTCCTTTCTTAAAATATATGGTTTTGTAATATTATACGAGGTAGTTTAAAAGATAATGTATGGTATACTAGTGACGTCATCCGTCTGGGCGTGACGACGTAATCGATGATTTTTTTAAATGAGAATAGGGGTCGTGTGGTAGCTCATTTGAAAGGTTCTTCAATTCTCTATTGAGTAATGTAAAAATTTACCTAATTATTTATACAGGGTGTCCAAAAAAAATTTATTAAATTAATTTATTTGACAAAAAAATAAGTAGAAGGACGCTCTGTATAAATAATTATATAAATGTTTATATTACTGAATAGAGAATTGAAAAACCTATCAAATGAGCTAGCACACGACCCCTATTCTCGTTTAAAAAAATCATCGATTACATCATCACGCCCAGATAGATGAAGTCCCTACTATACCATATATGCCACAATATCATAACTTAAAAATAAAAATCGACCTGTTTCGGGATTTTTCCTTAAAGTCGCCGGTTTACGAAATAACGAATTTATTCCTTTCACTTGCACCATACTGTCGTTGGAAAATAGTGTCGCGCACGCTTGATTAGCAATTAAAAAACAAAGGAGTTTTGAATACTGTATTGCAAAAAACATCTACCTACCTAAAATATCTACCTACCTTGGCAACATTCAAATTTTTATTTTTTCACATAGTTTTTGAGGGTTAAAAATGGCCGATTTGGCACTTTTTCATTTTTTAATCGCTTATATGTCAAAAACTATCAACTTTAGAGAAATGTTACTAAAGACCTTTTCTGTCTGGAATGATGCAAAAAAACCTAAAAAAACTTTGTTCCATGCAAAAAAAAATAATTTTAGGAAAAAACAAAAAAAAAAACGTTTAAAAAATTTTTGACCCACTTTTGGTCCTGGCAACATGCAAATTTGTTAAAAGGAGTCCTTTTTGAGTAAGATTGTGCAAAAAATCCGAATCGGAATATTTTTCTAGCGGATCCGCAGTGGCTTTCTGGACTAATATGTGAGTGAATAATACGTAAGTTATAGGCACGGAGATCAGTACTAATCAGTAGTTTTATTTGTAGCGGCTTGAGGAGTAGGTACAACTTGTTGATTTATAAACTGAAACTATATACTTGCACATTAAAAAAATATTTAAATGGATTGTAAATTTTGAAAATTACTCTAAATTTATAAGGTAGGTACAATTATTTGTTTATGCAATGATTAAATAATAGGGATACTAACCACCTGATTTTTTTTGTTGGTTAGTTAATATTTATAAAATTTAACACTCACATTGTCCTATAACTACAATTTTTTTTATTAAATTTTTAGTAACAGTAGGACAAAAGTATCTCTTGATAGGTTAGTGTATTTTCATCCAAATAAAACCATGTCCTACCAGAAAACAGGTATTAACCTATCAAGTGATAACTTTGTTCTACTGTTACTAATAAAAAAAAATGGTCTTTAGTATGGCATAGTTAGACCCAAAACCCAGACATCCAAAGTGAAACTTATCCTCCAACACCAAATTGTTCTATATGGTCCACATAATGTTCAGAAAAAAGTCACACCATTTTGAGCGTCGGGTTTGGGGGGGAAAGGGGGAAGAAATCTGCAAATTCGTAGTTTTTTACGTTTTTCGCCAATATTTCTAAAACTAAGCGGTTTAGCATGAACAACCTTCTACACAAAATTGTTCTACATTAAATTTAAAATAAAAAAGGCCCTATGCATAACCCTTCTAAAATGAACGGTTCCAAAGTTACGGAGGTAGTATAATATAATTGGTCCAAGAAAAGGCCTAACCCAGACATCCAAAGTAAAAGTTTTCCTTCAACACCAAATTGTTCTATATGGTCCACATATTGTTCAGTAAAAAGTTACACCATTTTGAGCGTCCGGTTTGGGGGGGGGGGGGGAGATGGTGGAGAAGTCGATAAATTAGTAGTTTTTTTACGTTTTTCGTCAATATTTCTAAAACTATGCTTTAGCGTAAGAAATGGCCTATAGAAAAATGTTCTACATAAAATTTAAAACAAAAAAAGTTGTATACATAATTGTAATAAAATCAACGGTTCCAGAGTTACGGAGGGTGAAAAGTGGAGGTTTTCGATACTTTTTATATTTACCGATTTCTCCTCCCCCTCTCCCCCCCCCCCCAAACCCGACGCTCAAAATGGTGTGACTTTTTTCTGAACATTATGTGGACCATATAGAACAATTTGGTGTTGGAGGATAACTTTCACTTTGGATGTCTGGGTTTTTCATATAGTTATATCATAAATATTGCCCAAAAATATAAAAAGTATCGAAAACCTCGACTTTTCACCCTCCGTAACTCTGGAACCGTTGATTTTATAACAATTATGTATACAACTTTTTTGTTTTAAATTTCATGCAGAACATTTTTGTATATAACATTGTTTACGCTAAAGCATAGTTTTAGAAATATTGACGAAAAACGTAAAAAAAAACTACTAATTTACCGGCTTCTCTCCCATCTCCCTCCCAAACCGGACGCTCAAAATGGTGTAACTTTTTACTGAACAATATGTGGACCATATAGAACATTTTGGTGTTGGAGGAAAACTTTTACTTTGGATGTTTGGGTTAGGCCTTTTTTGGACCAGTTATACTATACTACCTCCATTGGAGGTAGATTTGGAACCATTCATTTTAGAAAGATTATGCATAGGGCCTTTTTTATTTCAAATTTAATGTAGAACAATTTGTATAGAGGGTTGTTCATGCTAAACGGTATAGTTTTAGAAATATTGGCGAAAAACTTAAAAAACTACGAATTTACCGATTTCTCCCCCTCTCCCCCCCCCCAAACCCGACGCTCAAAACGGTGTGACTTTTTTCTGGACATTGTGTGGACCATATAGAACAATTTGGTGTTGAAGGATAACTTTCACTTTGGATGTCTGGGTTATGCCATCTTTTGGATCCACTATACTATACTACTTGTGGGATTAACAACTTTTGAAAGTAGGACCAGGACAACATACCACACAATTTGTAGGACAATGTGAGTGTTAAATTATACAGGGTGGTTCATCTTATTCGCCTCGGTCTCTGTACGGAAAACCACTTGATATTTAAAAAAAAATTCTTCACAGAAATATACAGGGCCTTTAATACTACAATCTAAAAATAATGTAAATTATACAGGGTGTTCCAAAAAAGAGTGGTATATCAAAGTTATATTTTTTCTTATGGAATGCCCTATATCTGATGACATTATTGAATTGACCTTAAAAAATAAGCTATACTTTCATAAGGGTTCCCTATACCTAAATACAGGGTGTTTTGATTTATTTCGATTTTTATAAAAATGTAAGGTTTTAGAAAAAAAGAAATATCTACGAATCTAAGAAGCAGTAACAAATTCTTTCTTGAATCTTAATAATAGACTATTTAGTACACTTAAACAGATGCTTATTGCAACAAAATTTCTTACAGGGTGGTCAAAATATGAGATTATTCTATTAACAAATTCAAGCTGTAATAACTTACTTATTTTAAATGGAACATCCTGTATCTTACTAGTCTATCGAGTAGAAAATTTACTTAGCTTTCAATTCTTATTAGGGTTTCCTATACCTATCTAGCTTCATTTTTTAAATATTTAAAGATTTCCTAATTTGTAAGCTTTAAAAATTAGAATTAAGGGGGGTATGGTTTGAAATATTTAAATTTTTTTTATTATTTCAAATAAAAGTGCATACTTTCAATAATACTCTCTGAAAATTTCAAAATAATCGGAGTAAAATTACCAGAGATACAGCGTGTTTGAATATTCCTACCTTCGACTCGCTTTGCCGCGACTTCGCGCTAGCACGCGTGAGCGTAGTGAGAAATGTTAAACAACTGTTCGCCTCCTCTTGTGTAAATTACTCCTCGATTCAAAAAATATATTTCATTGTGCATCACTTTACGATTTGGCAGACAAATAAGAAGATGAAGATGCAGTTGTCAAAACTTTAAACGCATTTTTCTCAAAACTACTTCTTCAAATGCGGTGGACATTGTAACTGAAAAACTACTCGGCCGATCTACCTGATATTTTGCACATATTTTCTTGAGACATTTCATGAGGTAACAACGTCGAGATATTTTTCTTTTTTTGCTTATTTTTTGTTCAACAATAATAAATCTGTTGATTTTCACAAAATTTTTACCAAAAATTCCAATTTTTTGATTTCTGAGTGATGCCAAAAATTCAAAAATCATTAAAAATAAAAAAACTCGACGTTGTGACCTCGTAAAGCTCATAAGCTAATTAAATCTTTTTGAATTTTTTGTTTCGTATGATCTAGTGACGAGTTCTGATGTCCACCGCAAAATCCATTTTTTTTGTGAGCTGCCTGTCAAAATTTGTCACCAATGGTTTACTTTTCAATATGTTGGATTGAATTTTTTTCTAAATATTCTTTGAATTGTACTTAATATGTTTATTTAATTTAAAAATAAAATAACTGTACCATAGCTTCGAAAAAAATTCACAAAAATGTGCTTGATATGTTGATTTCAAACCATACCCCCCCCCCTTAAGTACCTATGTCTTGGTTATGTAAACACATCACCAACACCGGCAATATACTTATATATCTTAGTCAAGATAGTTTCATTAATAAAATTCACATTTTTATCATTTAATCACACAGGGTGTCCTCATTTTAAATGACATACTCGATATTCTATTCTTTATAATGGAAGATATTTAAAATATCTTCAATACCATGTTAACATTCTCAATACACATGTAATTCTGTAAATATAAATTCCCATGTTATTCTGGTCAAAGAAGGCATTGCATTTAATTGTTTGTAATTGCGATTTAAAGATTCAAACAAAAAGTGGCGTTCTTAAATTTAGTTAATAACCGTTGGGTTAAGATATGGAAAATACTTATACGGAATGAAATATAATTTAAATATCTTCCAGAATACGGCATCTAATATAGGGTATGTAGTTTAAAATAAACATATTATTCAATTTCACATGTAGGCCAAAATCAACTAAAATAATACAACACTCTGTGTGATTACACGATAACAATGAAAATTTTATTAATGACAGTATCTTGTCTAAGTATATTGCCGGTGTTGGTGTTGTGTTGTACATAAACACGACATAGGTACTTATGTAATTCTAATTTTTAAAGCTTACAAATTAGGAAATCTTTAAATATTTAAAAAATGAAATGAGATAGGTATAGGAAACCCTAATAAGAATTGAAAGCTAAGTAAATTTAGCCATTTAAAATAAGTAAGTTAGTACAGCTTGAATTTGTTAATAGAACAATCTAATATTTTGACCACCCTGTAAAAAGATAGGTATAGGAAACCCTAATACAAATTGAAAGCTAAGCAAATTTTCTACGCGATAGACTAGTAAGATACAGAGTGTTCCATTTAAAATAAGTAAGTTATTACAGCTTGAATTTGTTAATAGAACAATCTCATATTTTGACCACCCTGTAAGAAATTTTGTTGCAATAAGCATCTGTTTAAGTATGCTAAAAAGTCTACATTTTTATAAAAATCGAAATAAATCAAAACACCCTGTATTTAGGTATAGGGAACCCTTATGAAAGTATAGCTTATTTTTTAATGTCAATTCAATAATGTCATCAGATATAGGGCATTCCATAAGAAAAAATATAACTTTGATATACCACTCTTTTTTGGAACACCCTGTATAATTCACATTATTTTTAGGTTGTAGTATTAAAGGCCCTGTATATTTCTGTGAAGAAATATTTTTAAAATATCAAGTGGTTTTCCGTACAGAGACCAAGGCGAATAAGATGAACCACCCTGTATAAATATTAACTAACCAACAAAAAAAATCAGGTGGTTAGTAATAATTTTTCATGACCTCGTTAATGATACATTTGGAAAGGGTGGACTCTTTGATAAGACCTTGCATTTTGTAGGACAAATATTTTTTCGGCTAATTTAGATAATTATCTTGAAAATTAACAAAAAAAAAAACAGTTAGTAATAAATTTTTGAGAATCGTCAAATCAACATATTTCATCCCTTCTATCTTTTATCCCTTCTATACCACATACGGAAATTGTTGTAAGAAAAAAGTTGGGCGTCTCGTAAAAATGAAACTACTCACGAAAAATTAGCTTGTTAGTAGTATGTAAATGGTGAAAATAGGCCTGGGATCCCTGACTATAATAAAAGTTGTTTTGATAGCACAGAAGCTTCTGAAATATATTAACCTAAATAGTGCTACATATAATTTTAATTGATATTTTATTTTCAGTGAGAGTTTTTCAAAAATTCCGAGGTGTAGCAAGATTTTTTAACAAATTTCTTATTAACTGATCTACTATTTTACGAGATATTTTGCATTTCATTTAATTAAACTAAAATTGGGCAATCAATCCAAATTTTTTATGACGTGGAGCGACCCTATTTAAGGTTGATTTGTTGGGCCACTTTATTAACTAACCAAAGCGCTACCTACCCTCTTTTGGTCCTTATTTTTAATGTTCAGGGTCAGGGCCGGCGCTAACATGTTTATAGAATACGAAAAAATTAATGAGCTGTTTGTCTGAAATAACGAAAAGAGATCATCACCTAAAGCTATTTTATTCATTTATACAAATGCAAGGAGGAACTAACAGTATTTAATCTTCAGATACTTTTAATTCGGCTTATTTAGTACAAAACTCCCAATAAATATCATAATAGTGCCTGATATCATGAAACATTGAAATAGTCCTGTCGCCAGGGGGGGTACAACGGCCTCGTTAATTCAGATGGACTTACTCAAGTTTTTTTTATGTATTTTGACCCGTAGAACACGAATTTTTTGGGTAACAGTTGATCCGGATGTCGATAAGATTGTTATAGACCAAGAACTTGAGGAATCAAATAACAGCGATTTTTGGCAAAACAAAACAATATTTTGTATTTTTTGGGCCATTTTAAGTAAAAAATATTTCTACAAGTTTTTTCGTAGGATGCACAGTTTTCGAGATAAACGCGGTTGAACTTTAAAAAAATCGAAAAATTGCAATTTTTGAACCCGAATAACTTTTGATTAAAAAATAAAATAGCAAGTCTGCTTACCGCATTTGAAAGTTTAAGTCAAATTATATCGGTTTTGATTATTTGCATTGGTAAAAATTTATTTTTTTATTGTTTAACAAAGCTATAAACACGTAGGGTTTCCCGTGCTTTTACATGCGTTTTAACGCATGTAACGTAGAAATAGTCTTGATTGCACTAGTACCTATTCTACCTACTCGTTCGATTTTAAATGAGAAATCATAGAAACATCACTCACGCACTAGTTGTTTGTAGCTTTGTTTAACAGTAACACAATAAATTTTTAGCAATGCAAATAATCAAAACCGACATAATTTGACTTGAACTTTCAAAGGCGCTAAGCAGAATTGCTGTTTTACTTTTTAATCAAAAGTTATTCGGGTTTAAAAATTGCAGTTTTTCGATTTTTTGAAAGCTCAACCGCGTTTATCTCGAAAACTGTGCATCCTACTAAAAAACTTGTAGAAATATTTTTTGCTTAAAATGACCCAAAAAATACAAAATATTGTTTTGTTTTGCCAAAAATCGCTGTTATTTGATTCCTCAAGTTCTTGGTCTATAACAATCTTATCGACATCCGGATCAACTGTTACCCAAAAAATTCGTGTTCTACGGGTCAAAATACATAAAAAAAACTTGGGTAAGTCCATCTGAATTAACGAGGCCGTTGTACCCCCCCTGGCGACAGGACTAAAAGTGTTATAATAGTTCAAAAGTTATATTTTATATTTTTGCAGATATAAATTGAACATTATCAGAAACTTCCTTATCTAACTTACCTACAGTAAGCTTCCCTTATCGCTCTTCTTTTTCGAAAGATTTCCCAGAGGTCGGTATCAATTGCACAGATTACACAGTTGTAATTGACACATTGACGAAAGTATGCATGTTCGCAGAGAAAGTATGCATAAAATAATTATAGCCAGAATGTTTGCCAATATCAGAAACGAATAGGCACCAAAAGAAGAAGAAGATGCATGTTCGAATTTAAGCCTATAGATGCATGGTATATAAGTAACAATATCGTTTCTTGTAAAGTCAAAATCTCGGTGCCAAAAATCAGTCAGACTACTTAGATATGTAAAAAAATATTTTTTCAAGAATTGTTTAAACAAATTAGACTGATTATTAATTAATAAATTTATAAACAAACTGCATATTTGTAATGTACGTAGAAATTACATACTAATTAAAAAAAGAAAGATCAAAATCCATTGAGTTGATCCTGAGATACAGAAAATTGTATTAGTATGCAATTACTTTCTCGGTATTTAGTGCAGCAGATTCCTGCAAATATTATAAGAATTGTGCATTTAATGATAGACGCATATAATTTAGACTACATATACTACAAATATAAAGGTTTAAAATTAGATATGAGCCCATCTCAGATTTTACCCTTTACAAAAATGGCGGGCATTCAAAATGGCGACGATACATATGTGACTAATAGCACGATAACTTTTAAACGAAAAGTCCGACTTCAACCAAATTTGGTATATGGGTTCTTTTTTTGGTGTATAAGATCAAGCTCTTGAACCGGAAGAATCGGTTTACCAGAAGTTGCGTTTTTCCTGATTTTTTTTGTAAAAATATGTTGTTTTTTTTTTTAATTCTTTCACCCTGTATATATTAATTTTTCAAAAAGGTAATGCCGGCGTTGAAAAGAGCGTAAAAATATTTTTTAGGAAAGATTTTGAACTTTTTAGTTATGTGAATTACCATTTAATAAATGCATATCTTATCTTCACATGACCTATGTTCGACAGATTCGTGCAAATATAAGAATTATTGTGCAGTTAATGGTAGAAGCATATAATTTGGACCACATAATATACTACGCATAAAAAAGTTTAAATTTAGATATGAGTCCATCTCAGATTTTCTCTTTTACAAAACTGAAGGGCGTTCAAAATGGCGACTACACATATGTGACTAATAGCACGATAACTTTTGAGCGAAAAGTCCAATTTTAACCAAATTTGGTATAAAGGTTCTTTTTTTGATGTATAAGACAAAGGTCTTGAACCGGAAGAATCGGTTTACCAGAAGTTGTTTTACCTGATTTTTGTTGTAAAAAATATGTTGTTTGTTTTTCAAGCCTTTCGCCCTGTATATATTAATTTTTCAAAAAGGTAATACCGGCGTTGAAAAGAGCATAAAAATATTTTTTAGGAAATATTTTGTACTCTTTAGTTATGTTAATTACCAATTAATAAATGCATAACGTATCTTCACATGTACCTATGAACCTATGTGCGGCAGATTCGTGCAAATAATATAAGAATTATTGTACATTTATTCGTAGAAGCACATAATTTGGACAACATACACTACACATTTAAAGATTCAAATTTAGATATAAGGCCATCTCAGATTTTCTCTTTTACAAAAATGACGGGCATTAAAAATGAATCTGCCGCACATAGGTACATGTGAAGATACGTTATGTATTTATTAAATGGCAATTAACATAATTAAAAAGTTTAAAATATTTCCTAAAAATATTTTTACATTCTTTTCAATGGCAGTACTATCTTTTTGAAAAATTTATATATACGGAGTGAAATAAATGAAAAAAAAAACATTTTTTACATAAATACAGTAAAAACACAACTTCTGGTAAATCGATTCTTCCGGTTCAAGACCTCGATCTTAGTCATCAAAAAAATAACCTTGATGCCAAATTTGGCTGAAATCGGACATTTCGTTCAAAAATTATCGTGCTATTAGTCACATATGTATAGTCGCCATTTTGAATGCCCGCCATTTTTGTAAAAAGCAAAATCTGAGATGGCCTTATATCTAAGTTTAAACCATGATATGTGTAGTATATGTGGTCCAAATTATATACTTCTACCATTAAATGCACAATAATTCTTATAATATTTGCACGAATCTGCCACACATAGGTACACGTGAAGATACGTTATGCATTTATTAAATGGTAATTAACATAAATAAGAAGTTCAAAATATTTCCTAAAAAATATTTGTACAATCTTTTCAATAGCTGTATTAACTTTTTGAAAAATTATTATATACAGGGTGAAAGAATTGAAAAAAACAACAACATATTTTTACATAAAAACCAGGAAAAACACAACTTTTGGTAAACCGATTCTTCTGGTTTAACACCTCAATCTTATAAATCAGAAAAGAACCTATATACAAATTTGGTTGAAATCGGACGTCTCGTTCAAAAGTTATCCTGTTATTAGTAACATATGTATAGTCGCCATTTTGAATGACCGCCATTTTTGTAAAAGGAAAAATCTGAGATGGCCTCATATCTAAATTTGAACCTTTATATGTGGTCTAAATTATATGCTTCTATCATTAAATGCACAATTATTGTTTCACATATCGGCTGCACTAATTTTAACTCGGTGGATTCGTGGGTTCCCCCTAGTAACCGTATGAACTACACTTTTGAAAAATCGTAGAGGGTGCTGTGAAGATACAATGTTTGTGCAAATTTTTTAACAAAAAATACAAATCCCTTTCTTTACAATGGCATCAATGAAATTCCTTAATTATTATAAACAAATTAGCTGTGAATTAAAAAAAACACATGGCTAATTTTGTCCCAAATGAACCCAGGCTAATTTTTTTTATTTGAAAATTCGTGTTAAAATACTAGCTTTTCGAATATATAAAAAGATTGTTCCTACGGACAATATTTTTAAAGTTATTTTAAATGTTTATAAACTACAAAATTTCAAAAATTTGTCATTAGGATTTTTGATTATATTACATAATTAATTTTTTTATCTTTTTTTAATACATTTTGATACTATCAGTTTTCTACTTTCATTTGGCATACTCAGAATTGCCCAATGTTTATTATTTTCTGTCTTATGTTATTGCAAAATAAAGGTCTGTGGGATAAACAAATAGAATAATTAAACAAATTTTTTAACAAAAAATACAAATCCCGTTCTTTACAATGGCATCAATGAAATTCCTTAATTATTATAAACAAATTAGCTGTGAATTAAAAAAAACACATGGCTAATTTTGTCCCAAATGAACCCAGGCTAATTTTTTTTATTTGAAAATTCGTGTTAAAATACTAGCTTTTCGAATATATACAAAGATTGTTCCTACGGACAATATTTTTAAAGTTATTTTAAATGTTTATAAACTACAAAATTTCAAAAATTTGTCATTAGGATTTTTGATTATATTACATAATTAATTTTTTTATCTTTTTTTAATACATTTTGATACTATCAGTTTTCTACTTTCATTTGGCATACTCAGAATTGCCCAATGTTTATTATTTTCTGTCTTATGTTATTGCAAAATAAAGGTCTGTGGGATAAACAAATAGAATAATTTTGAAACTAATTAATGGATCGGTCTCAAATTTTGAGGGTTTGTTAAATACCAAAATACCCAACTTTGGGCGAAACCCTAAAATTCTAAGTTAAATTTAGTAAAAGTTATTAACAAATATCGATTTTTATTTATTTTGCAATTTGCGAAGCAACAAATTAACTTTTTAACTTTCAAAAATAAGCATTTTGAAGGTTTTTCAATATTCTAAAAAATTAAATTTTGTAGTTTTATGTCAACTGTTTAGCTTTTGAATGGGGTGCAAAAAATCGAAAAAATCGCGATTTTTGCACTAAATCGTTAAAGGCGCGTTGACATTACTAGTTAATAACGAACGTGGCTCACGCTTACGTATTTTGCCCGTGCTATTGTTAGATATTTTATTATCTATTTTCAAACTCGAGCAGTACATTTGTATCTATGCATTGCATTTATGCAAATGTACTGCTCGAGTTTGAAAATAGATAATTAAATATCTAACAATAGCACGGGCAAAATACGTAAGCGTGAGCCACGTTCGTTATTCACTAGTAATGTAAACCCGCCTTAATAATTAAAAAACGGACGCGAACTCTAGGTAGGAAACAGGTAGGTTTTCTTCCTATAGGTCTACAATAACTAAAAAAGTAGTCAGCTACCTGGAAGTAGCTTTCTTTGAGTGTCCTGAGAAAATCCTTATTTCTCTGGACTAAATCCATGATAGAAAGCTTTGTAAAAAGTTAAACATGCCGATGGATAGATTCCCTACCAAGTTCTGCGAATTAATTTAATAAAAAATAGATATATGTCCCATAAATTTTATTTCTATAATACAATGTATAAACGATTTCCGATTAAGTTTCCTGTCACGGATAATCCCGAGATACGCAACCATATTCGTTACCGGATATAAAGTACCATTTACATTTATATCATCAATATTAGGCACATAATGTCTTGTATATCTTGTAAGGCTAATATTAGACTTTTGAGGCGTTAAGCAAAAAGATAATGAGTCACTTCAATGTAATTGTCTGTAGGTATATGTGACATAAGCGCGGTCGTAAATGCTTCTAATTTTTTATTTATCAATTATGTATTTATTTTTTATAAATTAATATTTCACAAACGGTAAGAGAAAACGGAGCCCTGTAGTCAACATGTCGATGATCGTCTGGGAGCTATTAGACCAGGGCATGCAGCACAATATAAATCAATTTTTATATACAGCACCTAGAGACTTGCAAACTTTTTGCATTGTAAAAATAAAATAAAAATTCCATTTTTATTCAGTTGCAATGCGAAGGCAAAACAATCTTATTTTTCACTTAGAATACGGAGCGCAGTCCAGCCCTCTGAATCGACGATTTTTGACTCTTGTTGGAGTCTCATCGGAGAGAACGTAGGCCTGCTGCTCCATACTATAAACTCTAAAGGTAGAATTCCGCACCAAGCGACCGAGACAGGAGACCGCGACAGACGACAGATAGGCGAGGTCTCCCCACGACTGCTCTCAATGCAATTATATCAGGGTAGTTCTGCAGCCTGCGACCGAGACCAGCGACCAACTATCGCCTATCGCGACCTATCTGTCGCCTTTCGCGGCCTCCTGTCTCGGTCGCTTGGTGCGGAATTCTACCTTAAGTGACCAACACCGAGAGTTTATCCCCCACATCGCAACTGACGTGAATGGACTAGGTCGGCAAAGTGCGGCTCCGGAGCCTCATGTGGCTCTTTGGTTCCTTGGGTGCGGCTCTGGCACAAATATCCACGGAAAGCGCAATATTTTCGCTTCAAAAATACTTGGTAGGAAAAACATTACTTACATCTTATTCTGATAAATTAGCTTTTATCAAACTTACAAACTTTAGCATTTGTCAAAAATCCTTTAATGCTACGATAACAGAGTTGAAATTTTCTTCTTTTAACATTTGCATTAATAGCTTTGAAATATGTATTTAAGAAGACGAAGGTATGGCGCTCTAAATTCGAACGTCTTCGTGTTGAATTGGAAATATTGGAGAAGAAAAAAATGTTCACAACACAAGTGGTCTGCTTTGAATCACCTGGAGAAGGAAGACATGATCATTTTCAACGCTTGGAATAGTATTCCTGATTCTTATGATCAGCTTAAAAAGCTCACGTTTGCTGTTCTTTCCCTTTTTGGTTCTGCATATCAACATAAAAAAATGGATTTTGCGCCAAAATTTTTGTAAAAAAGACAGTGTTGTAGGAAATAACACCTTACAAAACGAAAGAAAATAGAAGCTTCTACGATGATTAGAAACGATAATATCGTCAAAAAACGAAAAAAATACGTTTTAATTTTTTGGGTGTTATGGACGGGACTAGGTAGTAGGGCTTTAGTTTTATTTCGTATAATAAAAGTTTGCTGGACAAGCAGATTTGGCTCCCGATTTTTTTAAATTGTTGTAATGTTCATATTTGGCTCTTTGGCTAAAAAGTTTGCCGACTACTGGACTAGATGACCAGCGTCATCTGGCAATTGAAAGATGAAGTAGTTTTCAATCCTAATAGCAATATTAATAATATTTAAAAATATTAAAATATTACTAAAATATTTTTAAATTGAAAACTTATTAGTTCATTTTCTTGGTAACACCTCCAAGGCTTCTAAACTTTGCAAGCCAGATGGATGCTGAAGCGAAGAAGACTAAAAATTAGAAGATTAAAAATCTTTTAGTAATATTTTCATATTTTTAAATATTATTAATATTGCTATTAGGATTGAAAACTACTTCATCTTTCAATTGCCAGATGACGCTAGTCACCTAGTCCATTCACGTCAGTTGCGATGTGGGGGATAAACTCTCGGTGTTGGTCACTTAGAGTATGGAGCAGCAGGCCTACGTTCTCTCCGATGAGACTCCAACAAGAGTCGAAAATCGTCGATTCAGAGTGCTGGCACTGCGCTCCGTATTCTAAGTGAAAAATAAGATTGTTTTGCCTTCGCATTGCAACTGAATAAAAATGGAATTTTTATTTTCTTTTTATATTGGTCGTTACTTCTTTGAGTAACTAGGTCCATTTTATGTTAGAATTTACCAGCTGAACAGACGGGGTCGTGAATTGTAAGTTTTTTGAATTCCCTCTTGTCTTGTTCGCTTCAGCATCCATCTGGCTGGCAAAGTTTAGAAGCCTTTTGAGGTCTTACCAAGAAAATGGACCAATAAGTTTTCAATTTAAAAATCTTTAGTAATATTTTATATTTTTAAATATTATTAATATTGCTATTTATTAGAATTGAAAACTACTTCATCTTTCATCTTTTTGCATTGTGTTCAGGATGTCAGGAAAAAAGTCTACCATAGAAAAATGGGTGGAAATGTATATATGTATTTTAAAGAGCATAAAATGCATCCAAAAGTGCATAAACATGTCAAAATAAGTGTATTAAGGGCCAGATTTTGTTCTTCGGGAGTTTTTGGGGTCGCTGAAGACGAATACGCCATCAGAACCGACCACCGGAGGTCCTGGTACTCAGGTTCACTGCTAAGGCACGTGATCTGTTTGCATCAATTTAATGTATCGCATTGAATGCATTAAGTTAACCCTCGATACTCCAGAAGATGACGTGCCTTAGCGATGACACTGGACACCAGGTGCAGCAGGGATCGGTTTTGATGGCGTATTCATGTTCATCTACTTCAAAAACCTTTAAGTAATATGTTTTGTATCAATGTAGTGCCGAAAACCCTCGAACCTCGATATGACGTGCCTTGGCAGTGGCCCTAGGCACCAGGTACTGCGGAGGTCGGTTCTGATGGCGTAGTCGCGTTCAGTGACTTCAAAAACCCCCAAGTAACAAAATCTGGCCCCTAATATGCTCATTTTTACATGTGTTTGCACTTTTAGATGCATTTTATGCACTTTAAAATGTAATTATGCATTTCCACCCATTTTTCTATCGTGTACTTTTTTTCCTGAAAGTTTCCTGAATACAATGCAAAAAGTTCTAAGTCTCTAGGTGCTGTATTTAACACTTGATTTATTCCAGGGTTTTAGTGCTAAATATGTTCTGGTCTATATTACAGCATTGTTATTCGCCGTGAGCCAATGTGTATATAGAGTATACGCTGTGAGCTCGTACGTAGAGGGGATATTTACAAATTTGCGAGCGCCAGTAGTGACAAGTCTGTAAACCTTTACCGGAAATTTGACATAAATGTCAAAGTGATTAATTTAAAATTAAAATTAAAAACTTTAATTATAAAAAATATAAGTTGGTCAAAGCTGTGGTATATATTTTTACCTTAAATATACTGACGTTTTAAATACTGAATTTAAGTTTTTTTAATGTTCTATTAATCTATTAATCTACTAATCTTAGCGCCATCTACACGATAATTGTGAAAGTATCCCAAGTAAGAAATTCATATTTTGTCAATATAACGTCAAAATGATTAGTAAAATCTTAAAAAAATAGATTACAATTTAACTACTTTTTTGCGTTGTAAATATTAAGCGATAACAATTAAATAATAAATTTAAAAATTACCGGTGAAAGTTGAATTAGTAGTCCGCTAGGAGCGACACCAGCGAAGCTCACAGCGTATAGGGGATTAAAAATAGTTTTCGCCAGCGCTGTTAGTGTCAGTTTTGTGCATTTAACTTGAGCAATTTTACCAGAAACCGCGAGGGAGCGCTACCGGCGAAACTCACAGCGAATAAAAACAGAGGTAACCTATACATTTCACATAAACTTCTTCTTTTTCTCAACGGCCTCTTACTTAAGCAGTCTTCCAGTCGCAGAAACTTAAATATTAAATAATATAAATATAATGAATAATAAAAGAGCCTAATTACAGTTCATAATTTGTGATTTTTTAAATAAATCTCTATTTTTCTCGTTCTGTAATATTTCACATACACCAATTTTAGCAGAAAAGTACAAGTTTCAAACTGTGAGAGGGCATTACCGGCGAAACTCATAGCGAATAATTATGATATTATATTAGACCTTATAGGCCTGGATCCCACGTACCAAAAAAATTATTAATAGCAAGCTGAAAATCTGTTAATAGCTTAACGGTGTCTAGTCGGACAAACTTTGATGTATGGGAACACTGGAACCGGGGAAGTTTTAATTGTGGAACGTGTCATCCTCACAAGTTTATGATTGTGAAAACTAGCAGGTTGTTTGTAAGTTTATTCACTAGCAAACTTTATATTTTTGTCCGACAAATATGTTGGGCATTTTAATAAGTCCGACACGTAGAACATGTCAAATGACAGGATTTATATTGGTGGTAAATAGTAGTCTGATTTTTGCATGAGAGTTTAATGAAAGGGTAAGAAATTAATTGGAAGTTCTGTCCGACAAAATGCATGGGACGTTTTCGTAGTCTGGCGTTCGAAGCCTGTAACCTGTTCCACAATTAAAATTTCCCCTGTTCCAGTATTCCCGTACATCAAAGTTTATTCGACTAGACACCGTTAAGCATTATCAAATTTTTAGCTTGCTATTAATCAACTTTTTTTGGTACACAGGATCCAGGCCTATTACGTATACTTAAGTTCTGAAACCATTTACTTTATTTGTGGCATGTTTTCACCGAATATTTTTTATATAGAAATCAACCACAATGAATTGGAATAAAAATTTCATTTTTAGTTTCGTTTTTGATATTTAAATTTCCCATCCGGAAATCGTCGTATAATATGTATATTTCTTCTTCAGCTGATCTCTATCTTTTCGATACAAGTCAAACTCATTGCTCTCAGTTTTTCCTTTTTTGTCGTTAAAGTCGTTATAAAGTTATAAAGCTATTCCTAAAAGTTTTCATTCTTTAGCTCTTTGGTATACTTGTAGTTTAGTTATTACCTTTTTGTCCAGTACCCATCTTCCAGAGTAATATCTGTTGACTGGTGGGATACATGCATTGTAGATCTTTTTTTACTTTTAAGAAATTCTCATATATTTGGTATATGTATAGTTTAATTTGTCATATAATATGCTGGCCCAGCTCACTTAATTGTTCTAATAATTTCGTGTTCTTCTGTTCCTTTCTGGGGGCTCAAGAGACTGGGACCCCGGAAGCCCTGAAGATGACATCAAGGGAGAGTCGAAAGATCGACCCAGAGAACATACGTACTTATGCTCCGCTGTAATTCTTTCCAAATCCTGCCTGCTCGTTTGGATTCCCTGCAGCTGTATTATTTTTTATTTGTTGGAGTGCATCATCGATTTATTTTGAAAGTCAGTTATTTCTTAAGAGATCATATTTATTATACATTCTCTATTTTATACAGTTTATAGTGGTTTGTTTTGTTTTATGCAGTTCCCTATAAAAATTTGCTATCTTTAGCAGATCTTGTTTATTTTCTGTATTTTCATGTTCATCTTTTAGTATAATTTCTTATTTCTCTGTCGTTCTTCTTATAAGAACCTTCATCATTCATTCAATTTATTATACATTCTCTATTTTATACAGTTTATAGTGGCTTGTTTTGTTTTATGCAGTTCCCTATAAAAATTTGCTATCTTTAGCATTTCTTCTTTATTTTCTGTATTTTCATGTGCATCTTTTAGTATAATTTCTTATTTCGCTGTCGTTCTTCTTATAAAAGCCTTCATCCCTCTGTTCTTTTTAATAATATTCTCCAGTAGTCTGGTGTAAACCCGCAGTATTTTTCAAACCGGTCCTTATTGGAACTTAAGGAATGCCAAGCCGTTTATTAACGGAGAAGACCGACCCTGTTGATGCATTGGCCAACAATTAATATGGAAATAGCCGTTTAATTGGTTCGATAAAAAGAAAAGAGTAAATACACAGCGGAATAATTCGAAGGGGTGGAGGAGTAGACACCCAAAAGAATTTTTCATTTGTTGCCGAAGATTTACTGCTCAGAAAAATATAGGGTTGTAAAGGAATCTGGTTGCATGAGTTCGTTGACGAAATACCTACGGTTTTTTTTTAATTCTTATTATTCTTTTATGTTCGAAACCTATGCTCCTCATGTGCTCTGGTTCAGAGTGTTAAAATATATTTTGATAACATTTAAAAGATTTTAATTAATTATTAGAATCAAAAGTGTTTCATTCCTAGTACTGTTCATGTTTTGTGGATTAGAACTTGAAAGAACATATTTTTTTCTTAGTCTCTAAAAGATAACGTTAATGTTGATAAAAACTAATAATGCAGCTTTTACTTCGAGAAATGGACCTTAAGGTATCTTTCTTATTTAATAAAATTAATATTTTAGTATTATCAAGGAAGTGAAAATTGTATATCAAAGTGTGTAAAAGTATTTATTTTCTTAGCTAAGCGCTTTCTGTCTATATACATAGACCTTGTACAACTCACTATAGGCCTGGATCCCGCGTACCAAAAAAAGTAGATTAATAGGAAGCTGAAAATTTGTTAATAGCTTATCGGACAAACTATCTAGTCGGACAAACTTTGATGAAGGGGAACTCTGGAACAGGGGAAGTTTTGATTGTGGAACATAACATGTAGGTATTCATTATCAACATAATTCCTGTCATTTGAAATGTTCTACCTGTTGGACTTATTTAAACGCCCAATATATTTGTCCGACAAAAATGTTTTCATATATTATATAAAGTTTGCTAAACTTAAAAACGCCCTGCTAGTTTTCACAATCATAAACTTGTCAGGATGATACGTTCCACAATTAAAATCACGTTCTACAATCAAAATCACGTTCCACAATTAAAACTTCCCCTGTTCCAGTATTCCCATACATCAAAGTTTTTCCGACTAGACACCGTTAAGCTATTAACAAATTTTCAGCTTACATACGCGGGATCCAGGTCTATTAGTTTCAAGGCTAAGTACCTGAATATTTTGGAGGACATAGATTTTGGCCCGCAATCGCATCTACTCATATCAAAACATGCCTGGACCATATTTTCATCAATTCACATATACCTCCTGAGTATAGTAAAATCACTCCTCTGTCGGCGCTTTGATCTCAAGAAGTAAGACCGGCAGTACGCAATTGGTAATTCACCAGTGGTGGATGCGGGTTTTCCCTGTTAAAATCCGTACGTTTCTATGCGACTAGCAATGCGAAAGTGGGGCAAAAGCGACTGCCAACATTGCGCGGTCGCCATGCGCGACTACAGATTTTACTTCCAATTTTTCGGAGAGTGGTTCTACTGTCCCTCTTTATACTGTGGTATAGGTATCTATCCAGTTGTGGTAATTACTGACCATAATCCAGTATACCCTGAAAGTAGATTTTTGTTTCTCAGAAAAAAAGCCAAGCACTACAGAAAAATATAAAGAATATCTTGACTATATAAAACTTAATACCCTAATAATGAAGGAAAGCTGGCAGGCAGTCTACCAGGAAAACATATATGTATTAGAAACCTTTACCAAATCATTTATTAATACCTTAATACTTAAAGATGAAAAGAACAACCTTCATAAAAGGTTACAGAAATAACCCGATAATAAAGAGTTAAGGAAATCATTCAATGAATACAATAAAAAAACTTAAGTTTGTTATTGAAAAGAAAACCTGATAAATTTTGGAGAATCACTAAAGAAGTGGAGAAAAAAGAACAGACAAGGTCAATACAAATACAGGGTCAAACTAAATCATCTTTAACCCGAAAGATAAGGCTCTGACATCGGCCTTAGGCCGATGTCAGATTATGCGTTTTGACCGGATGCGTTTACGCCGCATCCGGTGAAAACGCATAGTGTGACAGATCGGTCCGGTTGCGTTGGAAACGGATGCGTTTTGAGTAATCGGTACGCGCTTACAAACTGCACCAGACTAAACGCATAGTGTGACAGGTCGGTCCGGTTGCGTTGGAAACGGATGCGTTTTCACCGCATCCGGTCAAAACGCATAATGTGGCATCGGCCTAATACCTATATTTCAAGTATTATGTGTTTACGTGGGATTGAACTGCAGGAAGCCAAAGAACAAATCATCGAAAATCTTATACCAATACATATGCAATACACAACACAACCATGGACAAAATTTAAAAACTTTAATTTTTAACAACCACTTTTACGATATAGATTACACAAATAGTTCAGCCATTTGGTCGAAAAAAAGTGGGTCACCTGGAAAATTTTCCGGGAGTTTTGAAAATTGTTTATGTTATGGATTTCGGTATGCTCGTTTTGAATTTCAACTTTGCTACCTCATATCACCGCCGCTCGCGCCGCCATATTGAGAAAATGGCGCCTAATAACAGTTTTTTGGGAATATCTCCTTTCATTTCATTCTATACCTCCTTTCCATTTTATAAAAAAAAAACGTTAATGTAAAAAATTAAACTAGAAAAAATTTTGTACAATTTATATATTTATAATAATTTTTTCTGGAAAATCAATAGTATTCGCGTCCAGCGTCGGAAAATTCTACTATTGCCGCCGGTATTAATCACTTTCCAGTCAGATGATCTCATTTTGATCATCTCTAGTACTCTAGTTTCTGATGTCGTACTCTTTTGATAGAGTACGACATCAGAAACTCGTAGAACTTTTAAAAGAAAAGAATATAGACAGTTGAGATATACTATTGTCAATCTGTACCGGAATCAAAAAGCAAAGGTTATAATCGAAAATGTCGAAACAGAAACTATATAAATCAAAAGAGATGTTATAAAGGTTGCGTGTTGTCTTCATTATTATTCAATCTGTACAGCGAAGCTATTTTTAAGGAAGCAATATTAGAAGGAAGAACAGGGTATATCAATAAACGGAAAATTCTTGAACAACATAAGATTCGCAGACGACACCGCTATTTTTGCAGACTGTCTAGAGGCACTGCAACGATTAGTAAATAGATTACATCAAGTCAATATAAAATATGGTTTACGGGCGTTTCGCCCCCGCTGTTTTGCCCCGACCGTTTCGCCCCCGCCGTTTCGTCCCCAGCCGTTTCGCCCCCGAACCGTTTCGCCCCCGAACCGTTTCGCCCCCGGGATTTTACCTAACATTTTTAACTAGTTGCATTGAGTTATAAATACAATGTTAGTAATAAATTTACCTATTGCTAATTTTTTTGTTTGTTTTTCTTAGAAGTGTTTTGTTACACCTATTTATAGTAGATAGACAGGATTAATACATAGTTGTTCTCAGAAATAATTTTACATATTTTCTTACACAAAGGATTTTGTTCTCAGAAAACTAATTTTGCCTTACTTACAATTTACGGACCTAACCTAACCTAACCTAACCTAAGTTAAGAACAAAAAATGATCAATAGGTAAATGTATTACTAACAAAAGACTAAGTTTTTCAACCTAATAAAAATATTTGTAAAATAAAATATTTTTAAAAGATCTTTAATTGAAAAACTTATTATTACTAACATTGTATTTATAACTCAATGCAACTAGGTAGTTAAAAATGTTAGGTAAAATCCCGGGGGCGAAACGGTTCAGGGGCGAAACGGCTGGGGACGAAACGGCGGGGGCGAAACGTCCGTATGCCATAAAATATGGACTACAAATTATGAATGTTAAGAAAACCAAGTTTATGGTTATTTCTAAGGAACGTACAGTAGGAAGCCTAAATGTCGAGGGAAAATAAGTAGAAAAAGTGAATAACTACAAATATCTGGGAACCTGGGCAGTTGAAAACAATGACCAAGGTACCTAGAGAAATCAGGACACGCATTGAAATTCCATGACAAGCATTTATAAAAATAAAGAAAAATGTTTGTTAATCGAGACCTTCCTCTGGAGCTTAGGATAAGAGCCTTAAGATGCTACGTGTTCTCGACTTTATTGTATAGAATGGAAAGCAGGACACTAACAATAGATACTATAAAGAAGTTAGAAGCATTTGAGATGTGGTGTTGGTGTTATAGAAGGATTTTGAAAATACCATGGATCCAACGAGTTACAAATGCAGAGTGTTAAGACGGCTACAAAAGGATTGCGAAGTCATAAGGAACATCCAAACAAGAAAGCTGGAATATTTAGGCCACGAAATATGAGATATTAAGGTTCATAATGCAAGGTAAAATGAAGGGTAAAAGATCAATAGGAAGAAGAAGAATTCTTTCCTCCTTCAATTATCCGGTTACAGTGATGTGAAAAGTAAGAAAAATAGTATATTAAGTATGGAGAACGGTAAGGGTTTTATACCGATCGAAGACAATTGTTTGAAGGAGGAGCTGTCTGAGATCGGTTACCCTTAACGTTCGACATACTTATAACGTTTTTGCACGATTGATACCATTATAAATTATAAAATTAAACATTTTCGTCATATTGACTAGTTTCATTCATTTTATCAAGATAGATATTTTGGTTGTTAGGTAGAAACTAGGGTGCATAACAACAATGGAGAATTGAGTTTTTATTTAGTTGTCAATAATTTTAAGTACAATTTTGTTTATTATAAATTAAAATATGAGCGAAAGTGAATTTGATGAAATTGAACGGGCTTGGGAAGAAGGGTGTTCCGCAATTATTCCCGAAAAATCCAAAATCCGTTATCAAAATACCTACCAAAGTTTTAAAAAATGGTGCGAAGGCAAGAATTTAAGAATCGAAGAAAAGACTCTATTGGCATATTTCGTTCAAAGACATATGCAGTTGAAAGCTCCTGGAAGCCTCTGGGCAGAATATTCAATGATTAAATCCACCGTTTTTCTTTATGATGGCATTGATATTTCCAAGTTTTCAACTTTGATCGCGTATTTGAAGAGAAAAAATGTTGGATACTACTAATGTATGCGATTCTGCAGGAGTTTCTGTTAGAAGTGAAACCACAGCCCAAACAAGTGGGATTTCATTAAATAATTTAACAAATTGTACCATAAGTTTCAATATTAATAAATAATTCGTTAGTTTTCTTTATTCTTTCAAAAAATAAATTAAAATTAAGAGATTTTTTAACTCGACGGTAAGTGCATTACTTACCGTCGAGTTGGAGTAGGTACTTACCGTCGAGTTGGATTACTTACCGTCGAGTTGCTAGTAAATGTCACCTACTGACGTAAAATATGTCACGGTAAACAGTCAAAAATGATCAATCGTGCAAAAAAGTCTTTAAACGAATATAGATATGTATGCTTCACAAAGTTAGCATATAAAAGTAAATTTAATATTGCGTCGCTACCACCAACCGTTCGTTTTAGAAGGATTATGCATACGGCCTGTTTTGTTTAAAATTTGATGTAGAACATTTTTGTATAGAAATATACTTTTGTATAGACGCTAAACCGCATAGTTTTAGAAATATTGACGAAAACTACTAATTTACCGATTTCTCCCCCGCCTCCCCCCCTCAAACCCGACGCTCAAAATAGTGTAACTTTTTACTGAACAATATGTGGAAAATATAGATCAATTTGGTGTTGGAAATAAACTTTCACTTTAGATGTCTGGGTTATGCTTTTTTTGGATCAATTATTGTATCAGACTATAAGTGCAATTTACTTATTTGTCGGTTGCCGAACTAAGTACGAACTGAGAGATTTTTGGTACTTCCACTGTTGAACTGATACCGGACAAACGATTAATGAATTCTCACAATAAAACACTGAAAAACGTTTGTTTTCTATACTTCCACAAAATTTATTACAACTATGTTATTACTAATAGTAAGTAAAATTTATTACAACTATGTTATTACTTACTATTAGTAATAACATAGTTGTAATAAATTTTGTGGAAGTATAGAAAACAAACGTTTTTCAGTGTTTTATTGTGAGATAAAATGAACTTCCATCAAGTAACGGTCGAATCCATCAATGATTAATGAATTGTAGTGTATACTATGAACGTATAACACAACAATTACAAATTTGTATAACTGGGAAAAGAAAAGTATTTTTGAAGTGTGTAAAATGTTCAAACACTTCAAAAATACTATTAGACAAGTTCGTTGGGAAAAATATTCCCATGAGATTTTTTTGCATAATTCCATTCGTGAGACATCCCAGAATAAGGTTCAAGAAGTCGCCCACGTGAAAAGTGGGCCCAATTTTTTTTAACAATTTTTTTTAATCAAATTGCAAAAGTCAATATTTTTGGCCCGGACAATTTTTTTGTAGGTTTTTTGGACCATTCTGGATAAAAAAGGTCTCATAATTTTTCTCTAAAGTTGATCGTTTTCGAGTTATAAGCAATTTAAAATTGAAAAAAAAAACGAAAAATGGCGATTTTTAAGGCTTACAATAACTCGGTTAAAAGTTATTATTATGAAAGTCAGAAAGTGACTAGATCAAAGTTTAATGCACCCCCTACAAGAGCCCGAAGAAATTTTTGTCATTATTTTATTACTAAGCTGTAATTTTTAAGTAATAATATTGAGCGTAATGCACGTGGTAGGCGGCCGTAAATGTGAGTGCAAGTAAGATGCACAATTGGACTGCCCGGAGTGGCATCTCTCTCTCACTCAGCATTTACGACCGGCTACCACGTGCATGGCGCTCAATATTATTACTTAAAAATAACAGCTTAGTAATAAAATAATGACAAAAATTTCTTCGGGATCTTGTAGGAGGGGCATTAAACTTTGATTTAGTCACTTTTGACTTTCATAATACATAATAACTTTTAACCGAGTTATTATGCCTTGAAAATCGCCATTTTTCGTTTATTTCAATTTTAAATTGCTTATATGTAACTCGAAAACGATCAACTTTAGAGAAAAATTATAAGATACCTTTTTTATCCAGAATGGCCCAAAAAACCTACAAAAAAATTGTCAGGGCCAAAAATACTGATTTTTGCAATTTGATTAAAAAAAATTGTTAAACAAAATTTGGCCCACTTTTCACGTGGGCGACTTCTTGAACCTTATTCTGGGATGTCTCACGAATGTAATTATGCAAAAAAATTTTATGGGAATATTTTTCCCAACGAACCCGCCGTTTTCGCCTTGTCTATATCTATTTTTCTCCGTCATTCAGTTGTCATCAGAGTGTACAAAACATAACAGTCTTTACAAAATTGTTAATTACAAATTTTAGGAAATCACGGTAGGATCAATATGCGATAAGGCAATGGTTTTTTTGGTATGTCACTACGCGGGAGGATAGCGGCAGTTGGTACGTGACACTTGCCGTTCAAGAAGGATTTGAACAGGTAATGACAGTTAATGCAATATACTAATACAAATAATAATTTCTACTGGGTATTTTGGGCGAAGTGAATTTATAATTAAAATATTTTTAATAAGTTTCACATTTCGGCGAAAAAAAAATGTGAAAAAACACCTCGTTGCGATATTTCCCAACAATATCGACACGCTGTAGTTTTCCAACAGTTGTGTCAGTTTCTTAAGGTGCGTTTAAATCAAAGCGAACACAAACGAACGAGCGAATTCATTCGTTCTTTAAAATTATTGTATTTGTACAGCGAATCAAGCACGACCGAACGAATTCGTTAACAAAGTATTAATTTGTAAACGGCTGTGCCGTTAAACAACACGATAACCTTTTCTAGAAGGGTTTACACACAATAATGAAAATCTTTACAAAGTGAATAAAACGCATAAATTAGAAGAATTTTAATTGTAATTTTACAAATTAATAGATATGTACTTTGTCATATCAATTTACTGTTAAGACCCACCCGGAACGATAAGCAACCGAGGTAGACAGAGTTGGTCTTTTGACAATTAACACTGACTAGACGGTACTCCTATAATAAAGCAAAGAATCCACAAAATTTACAATAATTACGACGACAAAAACAAAAAAACGGATGTAAAATATTTGGCTTTGCCTTATATATCCGAAATTAATGTTTTCAAATGAGTTTTAAAATAAATTAAATCTATTTTAATTGCTAAGATTATAGAAAAACAACATTCAAATATATTTAAATATGTAAAAATGAAGTAGCAGTACAAGTATTGACCATTGAAGTCAACCATTTACTGCTAAACGTACCATACCATACCATTAAATTTAAATATTGACTTACAAGCTTTCGTAGTTTAAGGTGATACAGTAGCGATCAACAGGTAGCCAAAACGCGTTCCAAGATTGCGGCTGTAATTTTGAATATTTTTTCGAGATATTTGGCACACGTATTCGTAATATAATAAAGAATGGCGGTACAGAGCCCAATTTGAAAAATATATTAATATGTGGAAATTGCTTTGTAATTAAATACAATATTAAAAAAAAACGAGCCTGTACCGCCATTAAGAAGAACAAAAAAATACACTTTCTTCAAATAAACTTTTTTATCCGATGCCTAGATTTTGTGTCATTTTGGAACTACTAATGAAATAAAAAATTTTAGTAGTTCCAGAATGACACAAAATCTAGGCATCGGATAAAAAAGTTTATGTGAAGAAAGTGTATTTTTTTGTTCTTCTTAATGGCGGTACAGGCTCGTTTTTTTAATATTGTATTTAATTACAGAGTAATTTCCACATATTAATATATTTTTCAAATTGGGCTCTGTACCGCCATTCTTTATTATATTACGAATACGTGTGCCAAATATCTCGAAAAAATATTCAAAATTACAGCCGCAATCTTGGAACGCGTTTTCGCTACCTGTTGATCGCTACTGTTTCCTCTTAAAAGATATGTAAAAGTATAAACCAACAAAGTATAAAAGTAATAATGGACCAAAAATGGACTTACGAGGTTTTGCAGTTTAACCGTCGCCATATCAAATTTAAATCCGGTTATACCATTTATATGATACTTTAAAACATTGCATTCGGAAAATAAATCCTATTTCTGTGACACTGGGGGCAGCACAAAAAATTTCATTTCACACGTTAATTTCAAAATATGCAATATTTTTGTCCGTGAATGTATGTATAATACCATATATATGTTATAGTCAAAGCCCGAATTTCAGGCACTCCTAGGTTTGACTAGGCAATCCGAAGGTCTGACTGACGGTCTTAGTCAAAGCCCGAAATAAATTACAGTTTCGGCCTTTGACTAGTCAATCCTAGGAGAGACTAAGTTGGTCAGGCAAAGGTCGAAATTTAATTTTATGAAATCGGGGTTTGACTAGTCAAACCCCGATCAGCTATTAAAATGTCGTAATTTGTTAAATTAGGTTTAATAAAATGTCCTTTTTTAAATTTTGATGTTTATTATTTTTATATTGTCGTAATTAAAATAAACAAAAAATGGTGTTTAGACTAGACGTGGTCGGAAATTACTATACAACCAAGTACATTGTGCTCATAGCCAATATAGCCCAGTAAATGAAGTGTAATTTTCAGGGGCAACTCCGAATTGCATGAAAATTTTGATTTAGGTTCTACTTACCCTCCACTTCAAAGTTGAAATTGTGCCGTTGGTTGCTTTTAACTTGAGGGGTGACAGTCACCCCTTCTCGGGGGTGAAAAAACATACGTTCAAGATAAGACCGGAAATGGATAAATTTACTGATTTTAAGCAACTTTTGTTCTATAGAGTTTTTTACTTAAGTCAATTCTTTTCGAGTTATTTGCCATTGAAAATGTTGATTTTTAGACAAAAAAACTACGTTTTCAGACGGTTTTTCGCAAATAACTCAAAAAGTAAATATTTTATCGAAAAAAATAGCCTTAGCGAAAGTGTATCTTATAAAAAACCCAAAAAAATGGTGTATCATTAAAGTCTATCAATCAAACACAAACAAAGTTGTAGCTCATGAAAAAAACGTTCTTATTCGTCTACATCCAAATTGAATTATTCAAGGTGAAATCACCGAAAATTTAAGCACTTTCCGGGAAAAACCCATTTAAACTGTTTTGAAGTGTTTATAAAAAGCTTTGTTTTAATTGGTAATAAAAGTTTAAGCATTAAAAATAAGCGAGTTACGCTCAAAATAAAGTTTTAAAAGCCCTCTTTTTTTGTAAAAAATCATGAAAATCTCGCCGTGTTTAGCTCCACAAATGAAATTAATCGTTACCGCTTTACAAACAATTTACTTACCTATCTATTTTTTATATGATCTGTCAGCCTCACTGGTTTAAAGTGTTTATTTTTGAAGGGGTTATAATTGAGAACCCTTGAATGGGTCACTAATCACGAGTGTATGCAAATTTTGAACAGCCATATCTTAACCAATTTTTGTCTTAGGGAGAAACACAATGAAATTGGCATATTTATAATAGCAAAACCTACATTTTTTTACTCTTTAAGATTTTTCTTATCACTAATACTTTTTAAGTCATTTTGAAAAAATTTAATTTTTACAAAATTTTTGGAAATTTTTTTTACTATAAAACCAAATGTTTTCAAAAATAAGCACTTCCATCCAATCAAACTTACCGATCATATATAAACAATACATATACAGTTAAAATAGATGGTAAAGCCAAACGATTAATTTCATTTAGGGTGCTAAATAGAGGGAGGTTTTCACGATTTTTTTTACCAAAAAAAGGGGACAACTTTTTTTACAGTGTAATTCGTTTATTTTTGATGCAGTAAACTTTTGTAAAAAACAAATAATAAGCTTTTTTTCGATACCTTAAAAATGTTAATGAGGTTTTCCCGAAAAACGCTCCTTTATTCGGTGATTTCGCGTTGAATTATTCGATTTGGAATTAGACGAAAAGAACGTATTTTTCATGAGCTACAACATTGCTTCTACTTAATTTGTAGACTTTACTGGTACACCATTTTTTTCGTTTTTTTATAGGCTACACTTTTGTTAAATATATTTTTTTCGATAAAATATTTACTTTTTGAGTTATTTGGGAAAAACTGTCTAAAAACGCAGTTTTTTTGTCGAAAAATCAACATTTTAAATCGCGAATAACTCGAAAAGTATTGACCTACGTAAAAAACTTTATAGAACAAAAGGTGCTTAAAATAAGTCAATTTATCCATTTCCGGCCCTATTTTAAACACGCGTTTTTCACCCCCCGAGAAGGGGTAAATGTCACCCCCCAAAGTAAAAGCAACCAACGGCATAAATTCAACTTTGAAGTGGAGGGTAAGTAGAACCTAAATCCAAATTTTCATGCAATTCGGAGTTGCCCCTGGAAATTACACTCCAAAACGGTCATTTATTGGGCTAATATTAAGAGTAACCAACCAAACATAAATAACATAAATCTTACGCCAATAAATATTTATAATTTATTTACACCATAACAAATGAGAAAATTATTTAACATTAAATATTTAAAAATATTATTAAATTTTTTACACAGAATAAAAATATTTCTAGGAAATAGATTTCACAGAATTGTATGAGTTTAGTATACACTCCCAATATTTCCAATAATTCTTCTTTTTTTAATGAAACTTTATTGGAGCTGTTAATAGTGTGAGGTAGGACGTCGGAAATTTGGTGTTGTACGTATCCTAGTCTAAATCTGTCAAAATGCGTCTGAGTTGGGCGAAAGGAGTTTGATTATTATTTACACGTAATTTGGTTTGACTAAGTATATGAATTTTATTTTAGCACAAACAGATGGAATGCGAATGTCATCGTCAACTGTGAAAGAAAGAAGATATTGCAATCGAAGAGAAACTAAGGATAACCATAATACTAACGAAGCTCCTGGACCGTGCGTCGTCACTAGGAGAGGAAGAAAATTGTCAAACAATTCAGATTACTTCTTCACATGTGGTTTGCATGCACATACGTGCATAATTTGTATTATAATCAGGTTGTACATGTTGTGTGCGCTGACAGGACACTTGGTGCATACTATGAAGGTTTTGAAAGAAAAGTTACATCCATGCATTGTGCACAGACAGAAAATATTAAAATAAATAAAGGAAAGGCGATTGAAGGTCTTCATGACCAGGCTAATGCTATGAAACAGAAACAATTCAGTGAAAAAATTTCCTCCAATAATTTCAATCGGAAAGACTGTAACAATACCGATCCCCAGCTTTGATAGAGCCAAAGGAGATGCTCGAAATAGTTTGAGTATCATACAAGATAAAACAATTGACGGTTTATATAGAGTTGGTACGAAATACGGAACAATAAACAAACTTTTTTCCAGAAATCAAAGAAGAGAATGCAAAGAGAATTTTTTTAATTTCGAAGATGTTCCAGACCTTAAGCTCTCTCTAAGAGAAATTAGTACAAAAGATTCTTTTGGATAAGAAATGATCTACAAAATTATGTAAGTGTAAAAGGTCTAACGGATTGTGCAACTCTAAATGCCATAATGTCTCAACATGTCAGAATAAACACTATTTTTTTTATTTTAATTACGACAATATAAAAATAATAAACCTTAAATTAAAAACCCTAAAAATTAAAAAATGACGTTTTAGTCCGTTCTTTAACGGTAAAATATTGCAAAACCTCTAAATTTTAAAGAACCGCTTGGATTGACATGAAATTTGGCATACACATAGCTAACAAATCAAAGAAAAAAAGTGATATTGTGCCGATATGTGCTTTTGCCCTGGGGGTGGTTTTCACCCCCTCTTGGGGGTGAAAAAATATTCGTCCAAAGAAAGTCAGGACATCGATAAACTGGCTAATTTTAAGTAACTTTTGTTCTATAGAGTTTTTTCACTAAGTCAATACGTTTCGAGTTATTTGGCAGTGAATATGTTCATTTTTTCAACAAAATAACCACGCTTTTAGACGGTTTTTCGCAAATAACTCAAATAGTAAGTATTTTGTCGAAAAAACATTCATAGCAAAAATATAGCCTGTAAAAAATTTAAAAAAATGGTGTATGTATCACGTCTCTACACCTAGTAGAAGCAGAGTTATAGCTAATGAAAAATAGGTTCATATTCGTCAAATTCCAAATGGAATACTTTAACGTGAAATAACCAAAAATGAAGCACATTTCGGGGAAAACTCATTACAACTTATTTAAAGTGTTTAAAAAACATTTTTGTTTTATAAAAAAAAATTCTAGCATAAAAATTAAACAAGTTACGCCAAAAATCAAGTTAGTCCCTTTTGGTTTTGGTAAAAAAATCGAGAAAATCACCCCCTAATTAGTACTTAAATGAACTTAATCGTTACGACTTCAGAAGTTTCTTGACTCGTGTATATATTGTTTATATGATCTGTAAGTTTCATCGGTTCAAAGTCCTTATTATTGAAAGGGCTGTAGTTAAAAGGGGTTGAACGAGTCACTGATCACGAATGTATGCAAATTTAGAAACGCCAAATCTCAATCAATTTTTGTCTAACAGAAAAACAAAAAATACATGATATTCAGAAAAGCAAGTCTGACTCTTTTTGTTTTTCGAGATTTTTGTATATCTAACAGTTTTTAAGTTATTTTGAAAAATAGCATATTTTTCAAAATTAAAATTTTTAAAAATTTTACTTTGAAACCAAATTTTTTCAAAAATAAGCACTTTAAATCGATGAAACTTACAGATCATATAAACACAACATAAGTAAAATAATTTGTGGAGCGGTAACGATTAATTTCATTTAAGTTGCTAATTAGGGGGTGGTCTTCCAGATTTTTTTTTTGCAAAAACAAAAGGGACCAACTTTATTTTGAGCGTAACTTGCTTAAATTTAAAGCTAGAAACTATTTGTAAAAACAGAAATAAAGCTATTTTTAAACACTTTAAAAAAGTTATAATGGGTTTTTCCCAAAAAGTGCTTAATTTTTTGGATATTTTACGTCGAAATATTCTATTTGAAATTTGGTGAATATGAATCTATTTTTCATTGGCTATAACTCTGGTTCTACGAGATCCAGAGACCTAACGCGTACACCATTTTTTTTTTTACTTTTTTATAGGCTATATTTTTGCTAAGAACGTTTTTTCGACAAAATACTTACTTTTTGAGTTATTTGCGAAAAACCGTCTAAAAATGTGGTTATTTTGTTGAAAAATGAACATATTCACTCGCAAATAACTCGAAAAGTGTTGATTTGGCGAAAAAGCTCTATAGAACAAAAGTTACATAAAATTAGTCAGTTTACCCATTTCCGGACTTATTTTGGACATATATTTTTTCACCCCCAAAAGGGGGTGAAAGTCACCCCCAGAGCAAAAGCACACATCGGCACAATATCAATTTTTTTCCTTTGACATGTAAGCTATACGTATGCCAAATTTCATGTCAATCCAAGCGGTTCTTTAAAATTTAGAGGAAAAACCGTGAAAGAATGGACTATTTTATTAAACTTAATCTAACAAATTACGACTTTAATAGCTGATCGGGGTTTGACTAGTCAAACCCCGATTTCATAAAATTAAATTTCGACCTTTGTCTGACCAACTTAGTCTCTCCTAGGTTTGACTAGTCAAAGACCGAAACTGTAATTTATTTCGAGCTTTGACTAAGACCGTCAGTCAGACCCGAGGATTGGCTAGTCAAACCTAGGAGTGCCTCAAATTCGGGCTTTGATTATAACATATGTATATTGTCCAAGTAAAACATATTGTGGAATAGCTTTAAGCCGGTGAAATATGACATTCTTCAAATAAATATATTAGGTCAAACGTTTAAGAAGCGTCCCTTTGAACGCATCTGTGTTTTTACGCCCAGACCTCCCATCGATTAACAAGTTTCGTGCAAAACGATAGTAGTTTTAGTTCGGTAGCAGTGTAGTGATTCGAGTGTTTTGTTTGCTGTAATTATTTTGAATATTGGTTTAGTATTTCGTTTGGAGAGTGTAAAGTGTTGATTATTGTAATTTAATTAATGTGAATAGTGATGTCGCGAACGTAGGATATTGTAAATATCGCGTACGATAACGCTGATATTGTAGAAATTGCCAGTGCTAGTGTGAATGTAATTACTAAAAAAAGTGCCCGTAAACAAGATTCGAATGCATTTAAATGCTGAAACACAGCAAGTATGTTTGAATGTATACAAAAATCTACGTACGAAATTCGGCTTCGATGAAACACTATTGGCACAAGCCACCTCTGGTTTAACAGAAATTCCACTTTCTACTGTATATAAAATAGTTAAAAATGAACCCTATCATCTCAAGAAACGATGTGACTACAAATTTTCAAGACCTTTAAATCCTTCACTTGTAAAACTATTGAAAACCACAATATACGACTGCTACAAAAGCAATGAAATACCTACAATAGAAATAATAAGAAAGAAATTGAGGAGCTTTTTTGCAAATCCACTTTTCAAAAATTTTCGGGAGACGTAAAAACGTGCTGCAGCTGTTGTATTAAAACTTTCGAAATTTCTGAGAACGTAATCAATTGAGTTTAGATTTAGAGAAATAAAACGTTAATTAACATTATTCTTATTGATTCGCATTAACAAAATATAGCCATGTGTCTGTTGGAGATATCGCGTTTTGTAAAAAAAGATGGGCACAGCGTGGCATAGCGTGGCTACGCTACACACTGTCAGTGCGAGCCGTGAATAGTTTTACAACTACTAACGAATATTATATTTTGTTTCTCGAATCAACATCTAATTCTAGAGGATATTTTTAAAACCAAACAAAAATAGTGGAGTTCTGCAGACCGGAGGATTTATGCAGTTTTGTAACACAAAAACTAATTTTAATGGTTAGCTAAAGAAGGAGATGTTAAGTTTTGTATAAAAAAAGAGTGGACATGGGGTAAAGGTTTTTGAGTGGATTAATTAAGTTTTGTGGAAGAAACGTGATTATTAGGCTCATTTTAAATGGAAAATATTAACTTTTAACACATGAGACTTATACACAAGATCTAAGGCATACCAAACTCTCGAAATTCAACAAAACATGTATTTGAGCCGGAAATGGATTTATGCAGTTTTGCTGTGAGAAAACTCTTCAAAACTGGATAAAAAAATGGGCTAATTAAAAAAAAATAAATAGACGTCAAGCAATAATTATGGAAAGCCAAAGAATAGTCAACAGACGTAATATGTACCTAGAAGAAATTACTAAATATAGGCAAGAAAATATGAGAATTTATTATTTAGATGAAACTTGGTATGATACCCACGATACAGTAAAGAAAGGATGGACAGATTGTTCAAGCATGTGTATACCAGAAATGCCTGCAAATAAAAGCTCGCGGCTAATTATTATACATTGCGGAGGAAGTGAGGGATGGGTTCCGAATGCTTTAAAATTATGCGGGAAGAAAGTGGAAGATTGTAACGTTGACTACCACAAGAATATGGAAGCTGACATTTTTGAAGATTGGTTAGAAAACTCGCTGATCCCAAACTTGCAGAAAAACAGCGTAATAGTGCTTGACAACGCTTCCTATCATTCCCGACAGCTCACCAAAATACCAAATACATCTTCAAAGAAAGCTGACCTGCAAAATTTTTTAATGGAAAATGATTTGTATTTCGAAGATTTTTACACAAAAAAAACAACTTATTGAAGTTCTACACACGAAGCAATTTAGAAAATTATACGCTTTAGAGAGTATTGCCGAAAAGCATGGACACACTATATTGAGACTTCCCCCCAATATTTGTGTTTTCAATCCTATTGAGTTAATTTGGGGACAATTCAAACCAAGTATAAGGCGTTCAAATACATTTCCTAAATTTGACAAAAAGGTAATTGAGATAATTAAAAAAGAAGTAGCCAATATTACCAAAGTAGACTGACAGAAAAGAATCGCCAAAGTGATCAAAGTGGAAGAATATTATAAGATTGGGCACTTCCACATTAATGGTGGAAATAAATTTATTATTGAATTGGGCGATGATAGTGACGAAGAAAATACGGAAGAAGGAGAAAATGAGTTAAGTGTATCAGTATTTTAATTGTTGTGTTGTGCAATTCATTTTCCAAGCATAAGTGTAGTAAGTGTAGTAAGTGTAAGTGTAGTAGCAAGTGTAGTAAGTGTAGTAATGAAAAGACTCGGTTAAAAAAATATTTTAAGATTTTGTATTTTTATTAAATAAAAAAAGAACGGGGACATGCTTGCATTTTGTGCTGAATTTTAAAAGTTTTGAACTGTATACCTAAAGTAATTTTAGATCTAACTGTGATTTATAAAGTTCTTTTAGTATCAATAATTCTAATAATAACAAGATTAATTATAAAAGCTATTCTACATCAGTTATTAATGCAAGCATGCGGTAAGAGGGAGGGTCCCTGTGAGGTTAAATGTAATTAAAAAATTGATAAAATTAATTTTAACACATACGATGTTATGTCCTGCTTTAACGGTATTTACCTAAGTATAAATAAATATTTTTAACTACATATTTAATTACCAGAAAAAACCAGCTGCCGGCCTAATAGCTTAAAGAAGATCTACCCAAAGCTACAAATCTTACTTATTACACTATATTATATAGATTGCTTGAACAATACATAAATACCATCTGCAATATCGGTAGTAAGTGTATTTCTCCTGAGATTCACTATTTTACTGATTTCTAAAAGGTTAAATTTTCACATTCAATTTCAATATCGGGATCAAATTACATCTGACTAAATAGCCGTCACGAGCCGTTTAAATTCCAAAAATTTCGCCGATCTCGTTAAACACCACACAAGACCTTGGTAATGCTCGAAGCAAGGTCTTTTAATACCATTTGTGTGAGACGTCTCGTCTTTGTCACATTATGTTAATAAATTAACATCGCGGTATTTTTTCGCTAAATCAGACAATAGAGCCATTCCGTGTTTTTGTTGTATTTTATTTCTATCAGCTAGTCTAAACAGAGGCGGATCTAAAAATAAACATCTGAAATATTATTTTTTCTTCATGATGTAGGTTTGGTAAAATTACTTATTCAATAATTTGTTTTTTGTGATTTAATAATATTATTCGCCGCTGCCTACGAAAAGTATAACTCCGAATTTCAATGAACGCCGCGAAAAATATTATTTTCTATTATATGTTTGTGAAAATTATAATCCCTAATGAAGTGTTAGCGAAAAAATTTATTTTTTGAGGAGTATCAGCAAAAAACATCATTTCTTCTGTGGGTACACGAAAATTATAATTACTAAAAAGTTCTCAGAAATAATTGTTTTCGTCGGCAGAAACAGAAACAGAAAGGGAAATAATTGTTTTCGCCGGCATCTATTATGAACTAAATATTTTCGTTATAGTTATTTTGGGAGTTACAATCTTCGCGGACACGCATATAAAAAAGAATTGTATCGTCAACACTTATCAAAGAGTTATTATTTTCACTGGAAATGTATTAGGAATCACATTAATCACAAGTACCAGCGTATTATTATCTATAGGTACCGGGTACCTACTTATATTTTCCCCCATTTTAACTGCCTATAACTTCTAAATTTCTAAACGGCTCAAGACAGAAGTATGCGGTTTTCGCTGAAATGTTTTGTTTTAGTAAAAGTTTTATTTGAATGAATTGAATTTTTTATATCACTTTAAAAAAAATGGCGGATTAAAAAAACGTTGTTGATTTTTTTTTTAATGAAACACCCAGTATATTTTTTTTAAATTGAAAAAACCGTCATGCACCTGCCCAGCGATATAAAGTTTTTTAAAATCGGTTGTCAAATGACTGAGTAATTAATTTTTAAAATGAGAGATGCAATGTAGAAATCACCTAACAGAATATCAATTTGCTTAGTTATTTATGTTATTTAGTTATGTGATTTCCACGTTGCATCTCTCATTTTAAAAATAATTACTCAGTCATTTGACAACCGATTTTTAAAAAACTTTATATCGCTGGATAGGTGAATAACCGTTCCTTTAATTTACCAAAAAGATATACTGGGTGTTCCATTAAAAAAAAGTCAGCAACATTTTTATCAAAAATCCGCCATTCCTTTTTCTCAATTGAAAGCGATATAAAAAATTCAATCTATTCAAACAAAACTTTTACTAAAATAAAACATTTCTATCTTGAGTCGTTTAGAAGTTATAGGCAGTTAAAATGGGGGAAATATAAGTGGACACCTGATATTATACAGGGTGGGCCAAAGAAAATAGTCCACCTCGATATTTGGCGTGAACCAACTTGTGAAATTCCATTAATACCAAACTAGACTGGCTAATTGGTTATGCCAATGCCATAAAGAAAAAAAAATGAAATGCCGAAGCAGGTCGATATTTATTTTTGTATTCCAATTTTTTGGCATATATTTTCTACTAGTGACGTCATCCATCTGAGCGTGATGACGTAATCAATCATTCTTTTAAATGGGAATAAGGGTCGTGTGGCAGCTCATTTGAAAGGGTGTCTTGCGTCAATTAATTTAATTCAAAATTTTTTTGGCCACCCTGTATAAATGATGATATTAATGTTTATAATATTGCTGAACAGATAATTGAACACCCTTGAAATGAGCTACCACACGACCCCTATTCCCATTTAAAAAGAATCATCGATTACGTCAACACGCCCAGATGGATGACGTCGCTAGTATGAATAATATATCAAAAAATTGTAATTTAAAACTAAAAATCCATCTGTTTCGGCAGGGGCGTTATTTGAAATTTTGATTGGGGGGTGCAAGCATTATATATTATACAATATCTTATACAATACTATAGTAATAAAGTTGATGTATTTTTTGTAAATTTCAGTCATTTTTAGGGTTAAATGACTGTCAAATGACGCCCCTGTGTTTCGGCATTTCCTTAAAATCTAATAACTACTGCCAAATATGGAGACGGACTCTTTTCTTTGGCCCACCCTGTATATATAATTATTTTTATAAATAAAGTAGCACATACTATTTTACACATTAATTTAATTCCTGATTTTTTTTAAATTTAAGGTTTGTTTATTTATCTGTCACATTTGTTGATATTTCTCCTTCTCAGTATTAGAAAAGATAGGGAAAACTCCGACTAGGTCGTTAGACAAACAACAGACTGACGTAGGTCTACTCTGATATCACGTACCTGCATTGTCGGTGCGATAGATCTCTGAGCACTTCAGTTTCTTCTAATTCTTCACCGTCCTGCAATTATCCTTGGCCGAAATGACAACTGTGACGTTCTAATCGATCCAACGGATCTGCAGACAAGATAATTTCGTAGTGCCAGCTCGTAACACATTATTACTTTTTATTTTGTTGTTTGTTTAAAATTAGTTTCGGCCCGGTAGATTCGTGATGTGTGCTTTACTTTATTAATTTTTAAACTGATCATTGGCTGACCACGGTTAGCTTGAAAAAAGGGGTACTATAATTACTAAGATACTTTGTCAGATGATATAAAATGTGTTTTATAAAAGATATATCAATGTTTTTGCCTTATTATTAGTATGACTTGAGACCAACTAATCCGAAAAATCCGGGAAATGTCCCGAGTTACAAAATTGTGTCCCGGCGTCCCGGGCAGGGCTTCCGGGATCCGGGCCATCCGTATTTTCAACATTTTGGAACATTCTATTTTAAAATTTTGAATACGTTATTCTTCTAAGAATCATCAAATTGAATTGGTGGGACTAAAAAAAGTCGACAATTTTTAGGGTGTAATACCTTCTAGATTCTACATATAATTCTAGAGTGTAATATTCTTTTAAACAATGGTAATACTAATACCTCATCCAAAACTCATGCATTTGATATCGTGGTATTATAGTTTTCCGCAAATCGCCAGGAAATTTTGACATTCCTGTCAAAATTTCTTGAAGAAAAAGTCAGGACTTCCTTACTGTAAGGAAATGTCATTTCCTTACTGTAAGGAAATGATATTTCCGTACAGTTGTTAGTGTTCTACATAAATGATAGAAAACACATTGCTATTAAAACCTTGTAAATTACCTTAATCATTAAATTTTCTTTATCTGGAGCTTCCTGGATAAATTTTTCAATTTCTTCCTTCGTTAAAATCTTAGATTTCTTTGCCCTATAACCTTGAGCTTGCCGTTTCAATAAAAAACGAAGTTTTGAGTATGTAGATATATCTACATTGTGTTTAAGTGCAAGGGTTGACTTCAGCATTGAATAATTGGCCCATAATGTTGAAGATTTCATCTTTAAACAAAGGTCTAGGAAGTATGCCATTACAACATTTTCTGAGAAAGAACTCGTATTTTTACTCATGCGATAATCCATAAAACGTCTGTATGCATTTTCGTACTTTTCTCTTGATTTATTTGGCAATAATTCTAATGAAGCAGTATTCACTGCCTCAACCAGCTCTGGAGGAGTCCCAGGAATGGAAATTTCATCATCACTTATCATTTTACTTTCGAGAACACCAGCAATTAAATTTATAAGCGTCAACAATTCAACCTCAATACGTTTCCATAGTAACCCAAGTAATTTTATTAGGAATTTCAAAGCACCATTTATTTGGGAATAAAATTATCGCGTTTTTTTTAAATCAATCAATATCTGTCGAATTTTAAACGATTTGCGGAAAAATAGTATGTTTACCTCGTAGGAAAAGCCACATTCCTGGACTCTGTGTTGCTAAGTCTCGGCTTGCGCCTCGACTTAGCAATCTTCACAGTCGTCCAGGAATGTTAAGCTTTTCCTACTCGGTAAACAATGTACTATTTACGAAAACTCAAACTGTAGCCTCTTTCCATTTCTGTATTGTGGCTTAATCCCATAAAAAATATAATTGTCAACATAAAAATGTTAAATAATCAATAAAATGATGTATGTATTTAAAAAATAGTGCGATTTTCATAGAAATGTACCGGATTTCAGGTATTTTTTTCAGTCAGGAGTTGGTTACACTACTTATTATAATATAGCGGAAAAGCAACATATAAAAAGTATGATAACCGCAATCAGACTTTGAAATAGATCATAAAATATTGGTAAAAAGTCACTCTAGATGCACGTATATATCGCAAAAGAAAAACTGCATAGAATAAATCGATATAGGGGTGTATTCTGTAACACTTCTGTTCAATTTTAAAGGCCTCTAAAATTTAAGCGCCCGCTAAAAATATTTTGGTATTCTTTAAATTATGTGTTCGTTAAAATGATACTAACTAAACCGTTAAAACCCCCGCTAAATCAAAATATTTAGAGGATGTCAAAACGTGCCCGCTTTTTACTTTTTACTTTTTAGGAGTCCGTTTGTGGTTTGATTATTTTTGTTTGGTTATGTTTATAAAAATAATGAATAGTAGTTTGTTATTTATGTATTTTAATGGATAAACATTTAAAAATGGCAAATGGCTTTTAATAATGTATTTGGTGAAGAAATAATAATAAATAATAATAAAAGGTAGGTAAGTCTCAGTTTACTTTACAATCGACATACTACACCTATATTAAAATTCAAAGTTCCTTTTTGTAGAGCTGAATTCAGATTACAATTTCATAAGAAGTGCCTACATAGAAATGTAATTATTGCAAAAATTGAGTGAAGTGTTGAAATCAAGATGTTTGTTAAAGCCATTAAATTATAATCCTATTCATGCAGAAAAAGTTATTTATTATTATCACATGTCTTTAAAGATGAAGTTCCAGAAGGTTTAGATCCAGATGAGGAAGATGACCTTGTAATTGAAAATAGACCATTTGACCAAAATTAGTGTAAAAATGGAGAAGAAATACGATATGCAATTTTTCTGCAATATTTTAATGTATAATTTTATAAATAAAATTGTTTAATTGGAAAATATGAGTTTTACTAAAAATCAATTAAATAAAATAAATATTATTTTCTAGCAAACTGTCAGTTTCTTCTTCTTTATTAAGATTTTTGGCCTCTGACAGTCAGTTTTCGATCAATTTCTAGATTAAAAGTAGTTCAAAAACGCTAAACGTGCGACGTTGCCGTATTTGTTTCAAATGCTTTTAGAAGATTCCTTTAAAAAATTATTTTAGCGGTCCTCTATAATATGTGTTTACAGAATGTCAATCTAACCAAAAAGTTTTAGTGCACGTTAAAAGTTAAATTTTAGAGGCCTCTTAAATTTAACGGAAATGTTACAGAATACACCCCATATTACGTAAATAACCGAATCACTCCAAAATGCAAGTAAGCGCCTTTCGCCGAAATACAAGAAATGAAAGGAGGAAACTATAAGTCACATGGGAGGGAAAGGCCCTGTACACGCAGACAAACCTAACCTCGAAGTTACGTTGGACATATCTTGAACCTACAAGTACCATTGCCTTATGGTAGGGGAGCCCAAGCGGGGATTTTTGCAGTTACTCGAGCGCGTCAGATTATCATATGGGGAGAAACCTGATACCCTGCGGATGTACCTATACCATATTTTGGCTCTTAACACAGGGGAGTTCGTTAAGGGGGGCCCGAAAAAAAATCTATGCTTAAAAAAACTCGAAATTGTCAGATTAAGATAAGGTAAGTTAAGTATCTGACGATTTGAGCCGGGCGTAAGGAAATGGGTGAGTCCCAAAGTTTCACAAGAAAAAAGCGAATATTTCGCGAAATGAATGACAAATCGAAAAACTAAAAAATACGTGCTCAATATTTTTTAAAAATCTATCGAATGATACCAAACACGACTTCCCACTAAGAGGGGTGGGGGGTAAATTTAATATTTTAAATACGAATCCCGCGATATTTCGCGAAATGAACATCAGATCGAAAAACCGTAAAATACACTTATTCAATATTTTTGAAAAATCTATCGAACGGCACCCAACACGACCCCCCACGGAGGTGAGGTGGGGGTTACTTTAAACTCTTAAATAGGAGCCCCCATTTTTTTATTGCAGATTTGGATTCCTTACGTAAAAATAAGTAACTTTTATTCGAAACATTTTTCGAATTATGGATAGATGCGTTATAATCGGAAAAAACGATTGTTAGAAATGGAAAATTAAATTAAAAAGTGGCAAGCGTCACCTAAAATGGAAAACTACTTAACTTTTTTTGGTTTTAGGACCTATTCTTCACAACCCAATAGGTCCCCATAACGCTCGAGTGACTGCACATTTAGCATACTTTCTTCTTCTTCTTTAAGTTCCATCTTCTATCGAAGGTTGGAAATCATCATGGCAATGCGGACCCTGTTGACTGCCGCTCTAAATATCTCTGCACTACTGCATTCGAACCATTCCCGTAAGTTCTTAAGCCAGGATGTTCTTCGTCTTCCCACATTTCGCTTTCCTCGGATTTTGCCTTGCATAATAAGTTGTAATAATGCGTATGTTTGCCCTCTCATCACATGTCCCAAGTTCTCAAGTTTTCGTCTTTTGATAGTTAGTATTATTTCCGGTTGATTTCCTATCCTTCTAGTTACCTCCACATTCGACATTCTCTGAATCCATGATATTCGTAGGATTCTTCTGTAACACCAAAATTCAAAGGCGGCCAACTTATTCAAATGGACTTGTTTCAACGTCCACGCTTCCAAGCCATAAAGAAGAGTAGAGAACACGTAACATCGAAGCATCCTTAGGCGTAGTTCTAACCTTATATCCCGACAACAAATAAACTTTTTAAGTTTAATGAATGATGCACGTGCTATTTCAATACGTGTCTTAATTTCTTTGGTTTGGTCTACATTTGATGTTATCCATGTTCCTAAGTATTTGTAGTTATCCACACTCTCAATCACAGTATCTTCAATAGTTAATTGGATGTTTACGTGTGCTGATTTAGTTATGATCATGCATTTAGTTTTCTTTAAATTCATCTTCAGTCCGTACTCATGACATCGTTCATTAAGGCGTTGCATTATGTTCTGTAAATCATTGTTGTTATCTGTTATTATTACTGTATCGTCTGCAAAACGTAAGTTGTTCAAAACTTCTCCATTGATAGATATACCTTCTATTGAATTTGAGAGCGCTTCTTGAAATACCGCTTCACTGTAGACATTGAAAAGTAGTGGAGACAGCACGCAACCCTGACGGACTCCTCTCTGTATTTTGATATCTTGGGTGTCCTGGTTGTCAACTCTTATCTTGGCAGTTTGATTCCAATATATATTAGATATAATTTTCATGTCACGACTGTCAATATTTTTGCTTTTTAATATATCTACAAGCTATTTATGTTGAACTTTATCAAATGCCTTTTCAAAGTCTACAAAACATAAGTAGATATCCTGATTCATGCATACTTTGCTCCCCTACTATTACACAAGCAAAAAGTCACCACTAGAAACGCCTTAATAAACAAACTGACTGGAAGTACTTGAGGCGCAAGTCGTGGCACAATGAGAATAACAGCACGGGCAATGTGTTTTTCAAAAGTAGAACATTCCTGCCGAGCCTGGAATCAATGATCAGCAACACAATTTGATGTAGCCTTGCTATTTTCTTTCTATCAATGATTTTCAACGTTCAAAAATATAAGTAAAAAAAATCATTTTTTAAGATACGAAGTACCTGAATTCCAGTACAAACCTTATTCTATCAGCTATTGATAAGTATTTTGGACTTATTTCATTTTAAACATTGTTTTTTAGTTGTTAATGTAGCCCGATCGCCCGTCTTCGCATAAGGAACTTTCCTCATTAACAAATAAAAAATATATTTTGGAATAAAACATGGCACACAATCTTACCAGGACCTGATAGCAGAAGGTTTGAACTTGAATTTAGGTACTTGATGATTACAAAAATAATATTTTTTACTTGTATTTTTGAACCTTGAAAATCGTCATTTTTCGTTTTTTTTTTTAGTTTTAAATTGTTTATACCTCGAAAACAGTCAACATATTAACTAATTATTATAGTCAGAACAAAATTATATGGAGCACCTCTTGTTTTTATAATTATTGTTAACATACTAAATTACATAATATCTAATATCCAATAATTTTTATCCATTAAACAAATCGGTGCAGATAGAGCTTATATCGGATCCTCTATTATTAGCAGAGTTTCATTAAGTATATTTTTGAAAATTATAAACATCGTATCTTCGTACATAATTATTGGTCTGACGACTGTTTTGTAAATTCTGCCTTGCATTATTACTTTCGCTATAGTTTTATTCCTTCATATTGTTTCGTTCAGGCATTCTACGGCTCTGCTTGCTTTACACACTTCATCTTCCAGTTTTTTTTTTCGAGCTGTCAAAGCGATTTAATTTGTCAAGTTAAGCTGTCTGGCGGTTATATTAAATTGGTGAAGAATACGTTATAATGCATCTTCACTTTAAGAAATCAGTATTGTGTATGTGTAGTCTACATTGCAGATTATTTTAAGTTGATATTAAGGGGGAGGGGGTATGGTTTGAAAATTTTGAAATTTTCGATTTGTTTTATATACGTACTCTCTGAAAATTTCAGAACGATGGGAGCAAAGTTACCGGCGCAGTGAGAAACGTTCAAAAGCATATTTCGCTGTGCATAACTTTTCGATTTGACAAACAAAAAAGAAATTGAAAATACAACTTTAAGGGGATGGGTACGAACTTTCGGCTACAATGCTATTGAAATAGGATTCATTTTTTTTGGAATCCTGAGAAAACTAATAAGTATTTTTGAAAAATTTAAACGCAGAATGAAAGATAACGTTATTACCGAGGGCCGAAAGTCCCTGAAAACTTCTATAATGTATATTTTAGTAAGTTACAGGGGTAAAAAACTGAGAGAGAATTTTGTATGATTTTTAATTTTAAATATCTCATTCAAAAGAAACTTTTTATTCATTCTAAGGGACTTTCGGCCCTCGATAATAATGTAATCTTTCATTCTGCGTTTAAATTTTTCAAAAATACTTAGTTTTCCCAGGATTCGAAAAAAATTATTACATTTAAAATACATTGAAAATTTTGACAGGCGTCAAAATTTTGCATAGTTTCTTTCCCCTTGAACACGTTTTTCTCAAAACTGCTTTTTTCGAAGGCGGTGGACATTGTAACTCGAAAAATACTTGACCGATCCATATCTTATGTTCTTTCATAACATATTCTTTCTTTACACATTTCTTAAGGTAACGCTGTCGGCTGACGAGATATTTTTTGATTTATGCTTATTTTTTCTTTACCAATAATAAATTTATGTTGATTTTTACCCTTTTTTACAAAAAAAAATTTCGATATTTTGACTTTCGAGTGATAGCAAAAACTCAAAAACCGTTAAAACATAAAAACTCGATAGCGTTACCTCGAGAAACTCATTTAAGCTAATAAACGATTTTTGAATTTTTTGTCTCATATGATCAATGACGAGTTCTGATGTCCAACGTAAAATCCACTTTCTTGGAGGTGTCTGTAAACATTTGTCATCGTTAACTTATTTTTCAATATTTTGCTTTAAATTTTCTTTGAATTGTACTGAATATGTTTATTGTATTTAAAAATAAAATAATTCCGCCATGTTTAAAAAAAAGTTTCAAAAATGTGCTCCAGATGTTGATTTTAAATCATACCCCTCCTTAATTCTACAAATGTCTAGCACTGCCACTGCCTGGTTGTCCTAGTAATATAATACTTACTACTTATTGCTTCCCTAATATTGTGTTTAATAAAAAATATTTCACGCTAACATTTTATAGCCTTTCCTAAAATTCTGGTAATTGTATACTCAGAACGGACCTACTAATGACACACTAAATTTAATCGATAAGTTGTTTAGATATTGTCGATAAGTAATATAACATATAACAAATATTTCGTAGAAAACCAAATAAAAATATCAAAAGAATCATAAATATTGTTTGTCAAAAACTAAAACAAACATTCACTAAAAAAGCCGACATATTAGAGATGTGATTAGTCTTGTGAGTCCTTCCTCTGTTATTTGTCCCTATACCTGCCTTATAATTATCAGCAAATTTCGGTCTATAATCAAGTCATACACCGCGTAATATTTTCCAATAGGTGGTCTTTTTAGAAGAATAAATAAGTCGTTAGATCCTGCATGATTGTTTAGTTTGTTGGTTTTACAGATGTATGGTTAATACGATAATTTTATTGATCATAATCTCCTTGTAGGTTCATTATTACATCGTTCTAAAAAGTTCGGTTTAATAATATCGAAATTAGTTAATCAGTCATTCAAACTCAGTCAGTAACTTGTCTTCGTTGTTTTTTTAGATATTAGCACTACATTCATATATTGGCATATAAGATAAGAAACCTGGATGACTTAATGACTTATAGTAATGTTCTTCTTAATTAAGTACTCAATCCATATTGGCCTGGATCCCGTGTACCAAAAAAAAGTCGATTAATAGCAAGCTGAAAATTTGTTAATAGCTTAACGGTGTCTCGTCGGACAAACTTTGATGTATGGGAACATTGGAACAGGGGAAGTTTTAATAATTGTGAAACAGGTTAAAAATTTGGAACGTCAGACTACGAAAACGTCCCATGCATTTTGTAGGACAGAACTTCCAATTATTGATTTGTTACCCTTTTATTAAAATCTCATGCAAAAATCAGACTGGTATTTGTCACCAACTGGACATTTTAATAAGTCCGATACGTAGAACATTATCTAGAAACTAACAACTTTAGCATTAACACTAAACAAATATTACCCATATATAACCTTTCTATTGAGGAAATCGCAATCTTTCCAAAGATCATAAAACCTACATACAGAAACTTACCGTGCCAAAACAATAAAATTGTAAAATTAATCTTATCTGAATTTTCTAATTATAAATACATCTATACAGATGGTTCAAAAACATGTAATAGTGTAGGTAGCGCTTATTATGTTTCTAATATAAAAAGTGGTAATTCTTTTAGACTACCTAAATGTACATCTATCTTCACTGCCGAACTTTATGCTATTGAAAGAGCCCTAACTTACGCGGTTGAACAGAACTTTGGAGACACGGTTATACTATCAGATTCTTTATCTGCTCTTGAGGCAATATCGCAACCAATAACCAAAAAACACAACAATGAGTTGTTATGCCATATTAGAAAGAGAATCGCTCGATTTAAAAATAATAGCAGTGACTTGGTCTTTATCTGGGTAAAAGGACATGCCGGAATCAAAGAAAATGAGATAGTGGATGAAATGGCAAAGAATTCAGCAACTTTAAATGAAATAGTAGATTTAACAATCTCCAGCGATTACATTCCCGAATTGCATAAAAAATTAAGAAAAAAATGGGAAACTATTTGGCTTAAGTTTGTACAAACTTCGAGGAATCCATACACTAACATACACCCACAACTTCCGCAAAATATCCCACATATATTTGATTATCTCGTTACTCGATTTTATTCCACATCCCTAAGTCGCTTAAGATTAAACCATGGCAATTTTCCTGCACATTTAGCTAAAATAGGAATGCGTATCAACTCTCTCTGTTCATGTGATAACTACTCTACTGCAGATTTAAATCATATAATCTTTAATTGTGAACTTAATAAAAACCATACGAAAGCACTAATTGCTAGACTTCAGGAGCGGAATGTAAGTTTACCGCTGAATATTTCACATCTACTAAGCTTCAATACCAAAACTATTAATGATATTATCATACAATTTCTTAAAGATTCTAAAATAAAAATTTAATATGACATCTTCAATCTTCAACTTTCAAATATCTGTGGCAAAAAGTTTATCTAATGCCATCCCCTCTTTGTGAACACACACACACACGTAGAACATGTCAAATGACAGGAATTATGACAGGTGATAAACAGTAGTCTGATTTTTGCATGAGAGTGTAACAAATCAATTGGAAGTTCTGTCCGACAAAATACATGAGATGTTTTCGAAGTCTGACGTTCCAAATTATTAACCTGTACATCAAAGTTTGTCCGACTAATAGACACCGTTAAGCTATTAACAAATTTTCAGGTTGCTATTAATCAACTTTTTTTTGGTACGCAGGATCCAGTCCTATATGAAAATCAACAAATTATCATGAAATTAGTTAGCTAAGGGGGAATGCAAATGATTTGAAATTCAGTCAAGAACATTTCAAGCAAATTTTTGTGAATTTTTTTGAAAATATTGTAGATTTTATTTTTAAATTAAAGAAATATACATATTTATATGTAATTTATATATACATATATTAGTCGAGGAAATGAAACTGAAAAAAATGGCAAAACCTCGCAATTTTTTCGTCCAGCATCGATTTGTACAAAAATTTGGGATTAGGCTCATTACAACCTCTAGTTCATTTTCTATATTGAGCCGTTGTACGCTTTTGGTTTTTAAGGGTGAAAACTACCCCTAATTGTGAAAAATTATAAAATAACATTTTAAACTTTAATATTGTTAACATTTGGTTCTTATTAGTTACATAATGATTGTTTTATGCTTTAAGATATACTATCATAATACTTTAACCCTTAAAACTACCCTTGTTGGAGCTATATATAAAAAATTTACTTATCCTAAAAGAATAATTTCGGCTTGCATCGATTTACATAAAAATTTGGGATTACGATAATCTCACCCTGTACTTCATATTCTATATCATGCTTAAGGGGGTTGATTATTTTTAGGGGTGTAAGCTACCCCTTATTGTCAAAAATTATATAAAAACACTGTAAACTTTAATATGGGTAAAATTTGGTTTTTATTGGTTAAATAATGATTATTTTATGCTTTAGGATATATCATAATATTTCAACCCTTAAAAACCACCGCTAATAACATTACAATTTTTATAAGTAGATAATTTAATAGATCTATACAGAAAAAAAAAGTAGAATTAAAGAATTACAAATACATTTATTTACACAAAAATACGAATTTACAAATATGTACAAATACAAATACAAATAGTTTTTTAGTCATCTTCCAGTATACGAACCGGTTCGTTGGTATTATACATATATTGAAAATGATCCATAAGCGGACTATTCAAATTTCTCGAAAAAAAAAATTCGTTTTATTAACTCCTTCATTTTTGGCAATAAAAAGTTTTTTCAAAAATGATTTTGTACGATTTTTGGAGAGCTATAAGACTGTGTAAACTAAATTCCGTAATATCCCTTCGATTTCAATTGGGGTGGGTTAAAGGGCTCGAATAAGTGGGTGTTTGCTCGTAAATAGAGGTTTTAAACAGCTATATCTCGCTAACTATTCACTGTAATGAAAATCTATGCACACGGAAATTTTAGTTATTAAAAAAGCTACAACTTAGTAATCCATCATTTTTTTTTGTATCTCCAGTGTTTTCGGAGATATTTTGAAGTAAAAGGTGAAAAATAGGAAATGGCAAAAAATCAATTTTTCTTTAAACTCCAATTTTTCTAAAATTAGGCCTTTTAAATAGGTCAAACTTCTTGGGTGTATTGATAATACAAATATAAAAGGCAATACAGAAAGGCGAAGACCAATTTTTAATTAGGAGGGTAGTTAGGGGGTTGTTTTCACTCAATTTTTCATAGAGAAAAGCAGGTACCGACCTTTTTTTGATCATAAGTCGCTTAGGTTTCATTCTGGAAACTTTTTATTATTATTTTTTTGAAAGGTCTAACTGTATGCTTGAAAAAATATTATTTAAGTGTTCCTCGAAAAATGCAAAGTTTTTCTGTTATTTGGCTCTTAATTTTTTGATTAAATGCATATTTTTCGAGGTATTCTCAAAAAACCCTCTATAAAGATGATTTTTTCGTCGAAAAACTGTTACTTTCAAGCGCGAATAACTCGAAAAATATTAGTTTTACGAAGAAAATGTCAAAAACATTTTTTTTCTTAGAATTAGAAATTCAACCACCCCCAAGCTTTTAGCGTACAGCTGCATGATATAGAAAATGATCCTTGGACTATTCCCTACCTTCTGTGAAAATTTCAAGTAAATTCATGCTGGACGAGAAAATTGCGAGCCAAAATGCTTCATTTCCTCGACTATATGTATTCAGTACAATTCAAAGAAAATTTCAAAGCAAAATAGTGAAAAATACGTCAACGATCGCACATTTTTAGACACCTCCAAAAAAAAATGGATTTTGCGGTGGACATCAAAACTCGTCATTGAACCATGTGAAACAAAAAATTCAAAAAGACTTTATTAGCTTATGAGTTTCTCGTGGCAACGCTGTTGAGCTTTTTTAGTTTTAACCATTTTTGAGTTTTTGCTATCACTCAGAAATCAAAATGACGAATTTTCTTTGTAAAAAAAGATGAAAATCAACATATTATTGTTAATTTACAAATAAGCATGAATTAAAAAATATCTTGACAGCACGACCGCAAGAAATGTATAAAGAAAATCTATGCAAAATTTTAAGTGAATCGATCAAACAGTTTTTGAGTTACATGTCCACCGCCTTTGAAAATAACAGTTTTGAGAAGAACTTGTTTAAAGTTTTGACCACTTTTATTTTCAATTTCTGTTTTTCTGAAATTTTTGTCGAACAAATCATAGAGTGATGCACACCCGAATATGTTTTTGAATCGCGGGTAACAAAAGGGAAGATGAACAGCTGTTCAACGTTTCTCACTACGCTCAAGCGAGCCGGCGTGAAGCTGCTGTAAAGCGAGTCGAAGGTAGGGATATCCAACATGATAAATTTCCGGTAATTTTGCTCTGAGCAATTTGAAATTTTCAGAGTATTATTGAAGTTATGTACTTTTATTTAAGATAATAAACAAAAACAAAAATGTCAAAGATTCGAAACTTTAGTAATTTAATAAAGTGAACAACACTGCATACACTCGAGTCCATGATTCTTTACCCGTGCGTCATCATTTAAAGCATACGAAATAAGTCGGAAATTTATTCCACGCAACGGCAAGGGGCAGAAAGTGGCTATTACTCCGATCACGTAAAGCCCAATAATAAATGACCGTTTTCTAGTGTAATTTCCAGGGGCAACTCCGAATTGCATGAAAATTTTGATTTAGGTTCTACTTACCCTCCAATTCAAAGTTGAATTTGTGCCGTTGGTTGCATTTACTTAAGGGGTGACATTTACCCCTTCTCGGGGGGTGAAAAACGCTTGTTTAAAATAAGGCCGGAGGTGGATAAATTGACTTATTTTAGGCACTTTTTGTTCTATAAAGTTTTTTAAGTAACTCAATACTTTTCGAGTTATTCGCGATTTAAAATGTTGATTTTTCGACAAAAAAACTACGTTTTCAGACCGTGTTTCCCCAATAACTTAAAAAGTAAATATTTTATCGAAAAAAATATTTTTAGCAAAAGTGTAGCCCATAAAAAAAACGAAAAAAATGGTGTACCAGTAAAGTCTACAAATTGAGTAGAAGCAAAGTTGTAGCTCATGAAAAATACGTTCTTATTCGTCTAATTTCAAATCGAATAATTCAATGCGAAATCACCGAAGAAAGAAGCGTTTTTCGGGAAAACCTTATTAACATTTTTAAAGTATCGAAAAAAAGCTTATTATTTGTTTTTTTATAAAAGTTTACAGCATCAAAAATAAACGAGTTACACTGAAAAAAAAAGTTGACCCCTTCTTTTGGTAAAAAAAAATCGTGAAAACCTCCCTCAATTTAGCACCCTAAATAATATTAATCGTTCGGCTTTACCATCTATTTTAACTGTATGTGTATTGTTTATATGATCTGTAAGTTTGATTGGCTTGAAGTGCTTAATTTTGGAAACATTTGGTTTTAAAGTAAAAAAAATTTCTAAAAATTTTTGAAAAATTTTATTTTTTCAAAATAATTTAAAAGTATTAGTGATAAGAAAAATCTTAAAGAGTAAAAAATGTAGGTTTTGCTATTATAAATATGCAAGTTTATTTTGTTTCTCCGTAAGACAAAAATTGGTTAAGATATGGCTGTTCAAAATTTGCATACACTCGTGATTAGTGACCCATTCAAGTTTTCTCAATTATAACCCTTTCAAAAATAAACACTTTAAACCGGTGAGACTGACAGATCATATAAAAAATAGATAGGTGAGTAAATTGTTTGTAAAGCGGTAGCGATTAATTTCATTTGGGGAGCTAAACACGGCGAGATTTTCATGAATTTTTACAAAAAAAAGAGGGCCAACTTTATTTTGAGCGTAACTCGCTTATTTTTAATGCTAAAACTTTTGTTAACAATTAAAACAAAGCTTTTTATAAACACTTTAAAAAAGTTTAAATGGGTTTTTCCCGAAAAGTGCTTAATTTTTCGGTGATTTCACCTTGAAATATTCGATTTGGAATTAGACGAATAAGAACGTATTTTTCATGAGCTACAACTTTGTTTTTATTTGATTGATAGACTTTACTGATACACCATTTTTTTGGGTTTTTTATAAGCTACACTTTTGCTAAGAACATTTTTTTCGATAAAATATTTACTTTTTGAGTTATTTGCGAAAAACCGTCTGAAAACGTAGTTTTTTGTCGAAAAATCAACATTTTCAATGGCAAATAACTCGAAAAGTATTGACTAACGTAAAAAACTCTATAGAACAAAAGTTGCTTAAAATCAGTCAATTTATCCATTTCCGATCTTATCTTGAACGTATGTTTTTTCTCCTTCGAGAAGGGGTGACTGTCACCCCCCAAGTAAAAGCAACCAACGGCACAATTTCAACTTTGAAGTGGAGGGTAAGTAGAACCTAAATCCAAATTTTCATGCAATTCGGAATTGCCCCTGAAAATTACACGGTATCGCCGAATTTCCCGTTCATTTACTGGGCTAGTAGTACAATAACAATATAAAATTTGACGTTATAAAATAAATAGAATTTAAAATTTTGGTGTAGAATTACAGCTACATTTAAAGTAGCTTAATAAATTCTTTTAATATCATTAGTGATATTAAAATTTGATATTTGATATAATATAAATATTTGAAAATAAAATATTTTCTTTTTGTTATTTATTTCACTTTTACGGAAATTTAAACAAAACCCCTTAACAACGGGAATGAGGTTAACTTTGTATATAAATTAATATCAAAATAAAATACTTACTTACCATAAAATTTCAAACTCTAGTATAAAATTAGTTATGAAAACAGCTGTTGGTTTAATATAAATAACTTCTAAATGCAAAAACAGAACAAAAAAACAACAAAAAATCCAACAAACTGACAGTGATAAGTAAACAAACTAGAAACGTCACAAATTGTACTTCTGTGGTATTAAGGCAAAACCCGATGTGGCAAAAATTATCGATTTTTCGTTTTTAATGCCAATATGTACATTTAGTCCAGAAAGCCACTGCGCATCCGCTAGGAAAAATATTCTGATTCGGATTTTTTGCACAATCTTACTCAAAAAGGACTCCTTTTAACAAATTTCCATGTTGTCAGGACCAAAAGATGGTCAAAAATTTTTTAAACGTTTTTTTTTGTTTTTTTCCTAAAATGATTTTTTTTTGCATGGAAAAAAGTTTTTTTAGGTTTTTTGGATCATTCCTAACAGAAAAGGTCTTTAGTGACTTTTCTCTAAAAATGATAGTTTTTGACATATAAGCGATTAAAAATTGAAAAATTGCGAAATCGGCCATTTTTAACCCTCAAAAACTATGTGAAAAACTGAAAATTTGAATGTTGCCAAGGTAGGTAGATATTCTTTAAACATCGGCTGATGAAATTCCGAAGAGTTTTTTGCAATACAATATTCAAAACTCCTTTGTTTTTTAATTGCTAATCAAGCGTGCGCGACACTATTTTCCACAGACAGTAAGGTGCAAATGAAAGGAATAAATTCGTTATTTCGTAAACCGGCGACTTTAAGGAAAAATCACGAAACAGGCCAATTTTTATTTTTAAGTTATGATATTGTGGCATATATGGTATACTAGTGACGTCATCCATCTGGACGTGATGACGTAATCGATGATTTTTTTAAATGAGAATAGGGGTCGTGTGCTAGCTCATTTGAAAGGTTCTTCAATTCTCTATTCAGTAATATAAACATTTACATAATTATTTATACAGGGTGTCCAAAAAGTTTTTATTAAATTAAATTATTTGACAAAAAAAGAAGTAGGAGGACACCCTGTATAAACAATTATGTAAATGTTTACATTACTGAATAGAGAATTGAAGAACCTTTCAAATGAGCTACCACACAACCCCTATTCTCATTTAAAAAAATCATCGATTACGTCATCACGCCCAGACGGATGACGTCACTAGTATACCATATATGCCACAATATCATAACTTAAAAATAAAAATCGACCTGTTTCGGGATTTTTCCTTAAAGTCGCCGGTTTACGAAATAACGAATTTATTCCTTTCATTTGCACCATACTGTCGGTGGAAAATAGTGTCGCGCACGCTTGATTAGCAATTAAAAAACAAAGGAGTTTTGAATATTGTGTTGCAAAAAACTCTTCGGGATTTCATCAATCGATGTTTAAAGAATATCTATCTACCTTGGCAACATTCAAATTTTCAGTTTTTCATATAGTTTTTGAGGATTAAAAATGGCCGATTTCGCAATTTTTCAATTTTTAATCGCTTATATGTCAAAAACTGTCATTTTTAGAGAAAAGTCACTAAAGACCTTTTCTGTTTGGAATGATCCAAAAAACCTAAAAAAACTTTTTTCCATGCAACAAAAATAATTTTAGGAAAAAAACAAAAAAAAACGTTTAAAAAATTTTTGACCACCTTTTGGTCCTGGCAACATGCAAATTTGTTAAAAGGAGTCCGTTTTGAGTAAGATTGTGCAAAAAATCCGAATTAGAATATTTTTCCTAGCGGATGCGCAGTAGCTTTCTGGACTAATTAAGCGATGAAGAATATGATGACAAAACCCTATATGGCTAAACGCATCCATGTAACCAGTAGATGATAAAATTAGTTTCCGATATGTCCACTATTACAACAACACCGCGAACTTTTAAACTCATCTACTGCAAAATCACGTTTTTTGACATATCGGGTTTTGCCTTAGCACCACAGACTTACAGTCTTAAAACGTCGTCAAGCGTCTTTTTTGTACCTATCTCTTTTCGATGTACCGACTCTAGAGCGTTTATAAAAATAACATGTGTCTTTACTTAATAACAGGCGGTATTTGGTTTGTCTTTAGTTCCATGCGTGGAAGAAAATGATGCTAGATAAAAAGTATGTGTTTTATCTCGCCAGGTATTAATGACGCACGGGTAAAGAACCCTTGACTCAAGTTGTAATATGATTTCTAAGCTTATTTCAAAGAAAAGTTTTAAATGAAGCAGATTAGCATGATCTGGACGGACACTTTCCTTTCGCCATCTAAAAATCAAATAATCTTATTATGGTGCGTATCCATTACGTTGAGCGACGCTCACCCTCGGCGATCCAATCGGTTGAATCGGTGGCCAGTGCCGGTTTAACCTAACTTCGGGCCCTGGGCGCTGGAGGTTTAGGGGCCCCCTTTATTGCTATTCGTTGTCAGTTTTTTAACAAGAAAACACATGCATTAACTATAAAGGTTTATTGTAAAATCCATAAAATATTCTTTTACAGACAAAAATTAGATCACTTTTTTTCTTGACTTGGCATTCGCAAACTGCCATATAATTTTATCACAATTCAGTTTCTCCAGTTCTTCATTCTCTATATACAATAGTGATAATGCGTCTAGGTTTTCTTGACCCAAATTTGACCTTAAATATGTTTTTATTCTTTTTAAAGCCAAAAAGACCGCTCGCCTGACGCATTAGAAATTGGTATCGTCAAATTTTGCAGTAAAGTTAAAATATTGGGAAAAGTTGCTTTTACATCCTGGAATAATCAAATTTTTCATAAATTGTATGATGTTTAATTAAATTTTGACATAACGTTACAAAATGGGTAATTTCATTATACAAGTTCTCTTTGGTTTCATCAACATCGTTTTTATGTTTCTCGTATAAAGTATTAATTGACGTCTTGACTTCTTCTTTATCTCTAAAAACATCTAAAAGCTGATGTTACATCCTTGTAGCATTCAATTCGCGATTCTGAAAACAGCAACTAATTTTCTAGACTCTAGATTTTCTGCGACAGCGATTTTTTTTTTCGCTGCGACTACAAATCGCAAGTGGAGTGCTAGCCTTAGAGACCACTGTATAATGCCAATTTGCAATTTTTGTAATCGCTTTACTTTTGAATGTTTGAAAGAGTGTGTACCTACTGTTTGGGTATTGGCATTTTCAAGAATAATCTCTAGATATTCTTCATCTATAAACTAGATTTTTGTATGTATATCTATTTTTGTCTTTCGTTAAACTATTTTAAAAGGACTTATTTTGTTCCTATTTTAAAAGAGCTTATTTTAAAGCCGAAAAGTGAGGTAAATTATTATTTAAGCCCCACAATTCAAAATGAAATTATTAGAAACTAAAAAAACTCCGTTTGTGTGATTATTTTGGATACAATTCGAGACATGGTCATTGATTAATAACCTATACAGTTTTTACCCACTACCTGGGTAGTTTTTAATCAACGGCATGGCGAAATCTGACAACTTTCTATAGTTATGTCACTGTGTATAGGCGTGAAGAGATGTAACAAAGGCATTTGCACTGTATTGGCGTATCTGCGTATGAGATTTTTTTCGGAGAATATGTAAATTATTTAGCGACTTTATTTTTTTATAATTAAACGGGCCGCTCCGGGGCCCGGGCCCCTGGGCGCCCGCTCCAAGCGCCCAGTGGATAAACCGGCACTGTCGGTGGCGTTTTACATGTAGAGAAGCGCATGCCGTATCCACACGGAGCACCAACGTAATGGATACGTACCTTCATGTACAGGTGTCCACTGACTTGCGCATGTCTAGTAACAATGATTCCTGTCATGATTATTAGTACGATATTAGTACATCTCCATATCCAATACATATTTTGCCATGTGTTTGACCAGGTATAGTTTCCCTGGATCCCCTAGGATACAGCTCTTGTTCCGGTCTAGCACGGTCGAGCTAGCACACGATCACTATTCGTATTTAAAAAAAAATCATCGAATACGTCATCACGCACAGACGTATGGCGCCACTAGTATGACATATTATATAAAAAAGAATGTGTGTGTACTTTGCACGCACGTAAGAAGTTATACTTCTATTATAATATAATTTCAACGAAATAAATATACCTACTTAACAGTTACAATACAAAAAATTAACAATAATTACCAAAAATGAACCAAAACTTAACAATGCCAAATATAGAAAAAAAGAAAAAAAAATCGTCCGGGATTTGAACTCGCAATCTCGCGATTTTTTGATCTCTGGTCCAATGCTCTACCAACAAGGCCATCAAGCCGCATGCCACTTACCTTTCAGATATACATAATTATACATCACGGCGACAAGTGAACTATAAAAATAGATGTTTTATTATTTTACGCCCAAGGAAGACAAATCCAAAGACACAAAATTATAATAAAAAACCTTTTAAACCATCTTTTTCAAATTGCGCAAGTTGTATTATTAATATTAATGTTAATAAATAAAATATAAATATTTTGACCTTTCACAATTTGACAATTCACTTTTAACTGCAGTGCCTTAAAATTTTAAAGCACTAGTGCCTTAAAGTAGCATTTTTAACGCTCCTATGGAGTCCTAAAAATTGCATTTTTAACACGTTTGTAGAAAAATATATTTAAAAACACTAATATATTCTTTCCACACCTTTTCTGGACTGATACATACATAAATTAAAACATTTTGAAGTATAACTTAAAAAATATAATATGAAAACTATTTAAAAAGGCAGTATAACTATTAACTAACCTTTGTTGTTTCTCTTCCCACAAATTTTAAAACGCAACAACCACACATAACCAAACCGTCAACCGTCCAAACCACAGCTGCGCTACAGCTGCCATATTGGATAATTTTTGACATGTCATTTGAACATCCAATCAGAACAAAGTTATAATGCGCATACGCCGGGATCGTAGGTTTTAACATATAAAAATCCACCCTCATATCGCACGTAAAGAAGTATAACTTCAATAATATGCTAAAAAATCATAATTTAAAAATAAAAATCGACTTGTTTCGGGATTTATTTCAAAAATCGCTTATTCAGGAAATAATGAATTTATTCCATTTCGCTTTGACAGACGTATACATATAAAAACAATAACAACAGAAACTTGGATAATTATTTACAGACTCTATATTGTGAATCACACAGATTTTTTATTTATTTCATAATTTCTTCATGTACTTAATGCAAACACATATTAAGTATTATACAACATATAGGGTGATTCAAAAATCGGCCTATTAGAAATATCTCGAGAACTAAAGGCAACAGAATCATGAAAATTTTAATGAAGGGGTTTTGAAGAGTGATCTATTTAATGAAAATATTTTCATGTATTAGCTACTTTCGGTTATACCGGAAGTTGCTTATAACTCGGTTTTTTTTAAATGAGACACCCTGTATATTTTTACATTTGTGTATTCTCCTCGATAACTTTTTTCTTAAAATATGAGGTTTTGTAATGGTACACTGGGTATTTTAAAAGATAATTATGTTTTTTTATTACTTTTGTAGCAATATTCACACCATGTAGAATTTTAGTACAGTCGAACCCGCTTATTAGAATACCGGTTATAGGAATATCACGGTTTAAGGAATATAAATTTGAGGAAAAATAAAACGAAACGTTGAAACGAAACCAATATCCCCTGGTTTAAGGAATATTTTTGCTTGGCACGAAGGCTATTCCAATAAGAGGTAGTTTTACATGAAAAACTCTACTTACATTCATATGATTTTTGATATAGTCTACTATTGTTAAGAATTATTGAACAGGGTTGGTCGAAACTCGGAATTAATATTTTATGAGTTTTCTTAAATGGAACACCCTATATTTTAGTATTGTAATGAAATGATATTTTATTCTACTTTTTTATTTCTTAAGCATTCCCTATAGGTACCTAACTGCTTTAATTTGTGAGTTATTGGTGATTCAAGCCAAATAGAATGATTTCAAGAAAATATTCAATCACAAATAATTTTTCGGGAATAAATACATATTTATCTAGAACCATTCTTAAAATTACCAATAATGGTTCAGCTATCAAAATACCTACGTAGTTAATATTGTTGGTGAGATTAACAATTAAGCCCAAATTAAAGCAGTTAGGTATAGGGAATGCTTAAGAAATAAAAAAGTACCATAATATATCATTTCGTTTTCATTACAATACTAAAACACAGGGTGTTTCATTTAAGAAAACTCAGAACATACCTACTCATTTCGAGGTTCGACCAACCATGTAGGTATACTAAAATTAAAATTTAGCCATAGTAATAATTCTTGACAATAATAGACTATACCTATTAAAAATCATTTGAACGTAAGTATTGTTTTTGATGTCAAACTATTACAATTCTACAGGGTGTGAATTTAGCTGCGAAATTAATAAAAAAAACGTAATTATCTTTTAAAATACCCTGTATAACATTACAAAACCTCATATTTTAAGAAAGAAGACATCGATGAGAATCCAAAAATGTAAAAATATACAGGGTGTCCCATTTTAAAAAAGCGAAGCAACTTCCGGTATAACCGGAGGTAGCAAATAGATGAAAATATTTTCATTAAATAGATCACTCTTCAAAACCCCTTCATTCAAATTTTCATGATTTTGTTGCCTTTAGTTCTCGAGATATTTCTAATATGCCGTTTATCAGCCTCACCCTGTATACTATTAATAATTATACTTTCAAAATTAGCTCTTATCTAATGACTCGTTTCTAAGTTTCTGCTAATCGAGCGTGCCACCTACAAATTCTCAAGTTTGCTAGACATAAACGAAAGTGAATCCGATGGGAAAACTGCCAAAGAGAAAAGCCACCAGACACTATATTGTCGCATGTGTCACACAGCAGTTATGCTGACGTGAACTTTATGAGAATTTTCAACTTGTGTCGATGCCGGTATTAAAATAACTTGTTTGTTTTTATTTTAATTTTTGCATCAGATATTTTGTATTTTATATTTACACATAATACTTTTCCTATTGGTACCGTGCAAGTTCGGCAAAGCGACACCTATTTCTACGCTCTGCAACTTTATTCGCACTTTTAATTATATTGGCCAATTATATTAGTTCTGGTTACTGGATAATTGTCAAGGCCATAGTCCAAATAAATAATAAGAAGAAAAAATAAGATTCAGGTTATGTTATTAAAACATAAACAATTGTATGTAGTAAATAAAATTAGTTATTAAAATGCAGTACTGCAAGCAAAATACAATTAATTAAATTTACCCTTATATAATAATTGTATATCATATCAATATTGTGGAGCAACATATAATTTTTCTTCTTCAATGACAGTAGATATGAAATGTAAGTCAATTTGACAATTTCAATTGACAATATGAATTATTTAAGAAAGTTGCAATATTTCTCCGCTATTCGCTCACGATCGTTTCTCAATTATTCCCTTCCAAGTACTTCCACACCGCGAATAGTAGTGGTATTTTTAAAATACTGTCTATATTGGCACTGAAATAGTTATTTATGATATAAGTGTTAAAAGTACACGTTTAAGGCACGCATGTGAAAGTTTGCAGAATGAGCAAAGCGAGTTACAGTACGGAGTACAAAAACTTTTACTTGAACTTGACTGACATTCCATTTTTATATTTTTTTGACATTACATCAAAATTGCCTATACGGTCAATACGAACTGCAGTGCTTTAAAAATTTTAAAGCACTAGTGCCTTAAAGTAGCATTTTTAACGCTCGTATGGAGTGCTAAAAATTGCATTTTTAACACGGTTGTAGAACAATAGTTTTTTGGAAGTTATGTAAATACTTTGACCATCATTCGAAATCATAAATTACCCTTGAGTCCAGGGTTCTTTACCCGTGGGTCATTAATACCTAGCGAGATAAAACACATATTTGATAACGTCAAATTTTAACCCGTGATAGGAGCAGTAGCTACTTACTGTCACTTGCTGTTGCGATTAGTAAATTTCAATTTCCGATTTATCATCGACTGATTTCGTATGCTTTATATGATGACGCACGGGTAAAGAACCCTGGACTCAACTGTCACTTGGGTGTAAGAAAAGTTTGATAAGTTAAAACGTAAGTGTTTTGAGTAATACAAATTTTTAATACCCTAAAAGGTATTAGTTTAAGTCATTTGCACACTAGTTTCTTATCTTATTTATTTTTCTTGATAACATTCAATATAAGCATTACGCCAGTCAATTACCGCCGAATTCTATCCTACTGCATGGATTTTAATGAAATTTTGAGAATAGCCTCTACTTATCTCCTAATTCAAAGTCTACCCTATGCTGCTATGCCCTTTTATCTTGGGGGTGGTTCCCACCCCTTTTAATGGGGTGGAAAATTTTTTGGTTAAAATTACCACGGAATTCGCTAGATAACCTAATTCTAAGCAAAAACTGTTCTATATTTTTTTTTTGAAAACTCCAATACTTTTTGAGTTATTCGTGGTTGAAAATTGGCCATTTTTATTGAAACAATACCTATTTGAACGGTTTTTTGCGAATACCTTAAGAACTATGAATCTAACTAAAAAAAGTATATCAAACATTTTTGTAGGTTATAAAAAAAAACAAAGACACACTTGCCTTCATAAATCTTCTAGTTATAATACAAAAAGAGATATGGTAGGTGAAAATAGTTTGTTTTTTGGCACATTCTCAAAATGGTGTATTCAACTTGAAATAACAGAGAAACTGTCGATTTTAGGTGTACAATGCTACTAATACCTTTTGTAGTGCTCGAAAAGACCTTTAAAATGAGCTATATTAAAGATCCATTACATTAAAACTAAGAGAGATATGCTGCAAACAAAATTGATGACTAATGTATTTTAAGAAAAAATGAAAAGTAATTTTAACCCCCATCCACCAAAATGTAAATGCATCGTTTTCCTTCTACAATACCTTTTATTATAGTGTTATTTCTATGTTTCAAAAGGTGGACGGGTTTAAAATGAATGTTTTTGAAAAAAAAAAAGATCAAATTAAAGAGCGCATTATTAAATTTTGAGAATTTATAAAATGATAAGAGATACAGTAATGAAAAATAAAAAGGAAATTTTTATCTGAAAAAACCCTACATTTTTGTGTTGTATATTTTTTTCGTATTTCTTATCATTTTCAAGTTACATGAAGAAAAAGGAAGATTTTTAAGAAAATTTAAAAATGCGCTCTATAATTTCATCTTATTTTTTTCAAAAACCGTTCGTTTAAAACCAGTCCAACTTTTTGAACATGGAAATAACGCTACAATAAAAAGTATTGTAGAAGGAAAACGATGTATTTAAATTCTGATGGATGAGGGGTTAAATATACTTATCATTTGTCCTTAAAATACATTAATCATTCATCAACTTTTTTGCAGAATATCTCGCTTAGTTTGAATGTAATCGACATTGAGTATTGCTCATTTTAAACGCCTTTTCAAGCACTGCAAAAGTTATTAGTATCATTATACACCTAAAATTGACCGTTTCTCTGTTATTTCAAGTTGCACTTGTTATTTCAAGTTCAATGCACCAATTTGAGCATGCAGCAAAAAAACAAACTCTTCTGACCTACCATATCCCTCTTTGTATTTTAACTAGAAAATTTATGAAGGAACGAATCTCTTTGTTCTTTATAACTTAGGTGTAATTTTTCAATGAAAATGGACAATTTTTAACCACGAATAACTCAAAAATTATTTAGTTTTCAAAAAATAAGTATAGAAAAGTTTTTGCTTAAAATTAGATTTCTAGCCTCTTTCGTGACTATTTTAACCAAAACATTTTTCACCCCCGAGAAGGGGTGGGAACCACCCTCAAAATAAAAGTGCACATCGGTATAGGGTAGACTTTGTTTCTTGAGTTATTCCCTACTTACTGTGAAAATATCAAGTAGATCGATGTAGTAGGATGGAATTCGGAGCCAAACACTCTCATTGACTGCCCTACATGAATAACAATGCATTGTACCCTAAACAACTTTGACAATATTAGAATTACTTCTTCTGGTAGCACTACAACCCGAGGTCCGAGACAACGGTCGTCCATGATAGTTGGGTCAGTGGGTAGCTCCATTATTCTTAAATCTGACCACATATTGTCTCTCCATTGCATTCGTGGGTGTCCTAAGGGCCTTCTTCATGTGGGGGTTTCCTCCTAGATCAGCTTGGCAAGGCGGTTAGTAGGGAGTCTATGGACATGGCCAGCCCATCTTAGTCAATGAGATTTAATTTCTTGGACTACGTCGCTCGCCAAATACATCTGCTTGACCTCAGCATTTGTTCTCATTCGGTATTGGTTGCTATTAGGGTCGTGATCAGGTCCAAAGATTCTTCTGAGGATCTTTCTCTCAAGGGAGCGTTCAAGTATTACGTAACGCGGTTTTTGAAGATTTTTGACCCCCCCCCTCCCCCTACGTAACGCACCTTAATGGGGCGTTCACGTATTACGTAACGCAATTTTTGAAAATTTTTAACCCCCCCCCCGAGCCTGCGTTACGTAATATGTGAACGGCCCCCACTAAGTTTTCTTTCAATTGCTTTGGTCAGAGTCCACGTCTCACACCCATACATGAGTACCGGTCTAATTACTGTTTTTATTTATATTTACGCTATTATATTATTAAATAAAGTGACAGTTCAATAGGGATGTTCACAAAAAATTAAAAAGTCATTTAAAACATGTAAAACGATTAAGAAACACCCTAGGAATAATTGTCCGAAATTTCAAAAAAATTGAAAAAGCCTTTCTATAAAAAATCTTTATTAGAAATCTAGCATTATTTTAAATTTCAAGAACGCTTCTCTATTGGCCTGACGTCACTAGTCGTATACCCCAAGTGCGCGCCATTCTCATAATGTTAATGTTTACCTGTTTGACGTTTCAGGTCATTTTATTTTGTTCTCTTCTTGTTTTATCAGCGTTAAAGTGGAGTTTTATAGTGAATTTGTTTAGTTTAAAGTGGATAGACTGTTTGTAAGGACATTTTTTTGGTGGTACAAAAATAAACAAATAAAAGGTTTTCAGAAAGCCGATTCGTATAAACTACCGACTGTACTGTAGATGTAACCATGGTGTATGATTTATTGGCATCTTGTAAAGTAATAAATCTACCACAGCTTTACTAAGTGTATATTCCATATAATTTTCCATGTCTTCTTTGGGCTAAAAAAATAAATGCTTAATCCTCTACAAAAAAAAATAGAGAAAGTTGTATGCATGCATTGTATGCATGCATATTGTTGTATACACATACATTGGCTGGTTATTACTTTACCTTGGTTAGGTGTATTAAAAATATTTTTATTCTTCTTCATGTGCCTTGTCCGTTGTGGACGTTGGCTATTATCACGGCAATTTTAATTTCGTTTGCGGCGTTTCTGAATCGATCGATCGATTTTTGTCCAAATCATTGACGTAAGTTTTTAAGTCATGAGTGTCTTTTTCTTCCGGGTCCACGTTTGCTCTCTATTTTACCTTACGTTATCAGTTGGAGTATACGATATTTATCATGCCTCATGATATGACCGAAATATTTAAGATTTCGTTTCTTAATTGTAAAAGAGATTTCTTTTTGTTTTCCCATTCGACGCAATACCTGTACGTTGATGGTGTGGGTCGCCCAGGATATTTTGAGGATACGTGGGTACACCCACATCTCGAATGCCTCTAGCTTTTTCATTAATGTTTCCATTATTGTCCAGGCCTCTGCGCCATATAGCAAGACCGGAAATAATAACATTTTAGCAGCCGCATTTTTAGTGGGAGAGCTATGTCGCAATGGGTGAAAATATTTCTCATGCATGTTGTTAAATGTTGCTCTGTCCTTTTCAACTCTAAATCTTATTTCGGTTGTTTCGTATTCCGAGTTGACGACTGTTCCAAGGTACAAAATATTTTTGAACTTAGGTATTATACATTTCCATTTCAACAAATATTTTCACTAAATAATTATTAATGATTTTAACATAATATAAAGTATCCACATGTAGTTATTTCAATGTTTACTTTTACTGTATGTATTATTAGAATCCCGGTTTTAGGAATATCCCAGTTTAAGGAATACAAATTTGAGGTCCCGAAACTTTTTCATTTACTCCTTAAGGGGGTAGGTACAAAATCTTGGTCCAATGCTATTTAAATTCATTCATTTTTTTCGAATCCTGAGAAAACTAATAAGTATTTTTGAAAAATGCAAATGCAGAAAGAACAATTACATTATATCCAAGGGCCGAAAGTCTCTGGAAAACTTCTATAATGTTTATTTTATTAAGTTAGTTCTTTAAGTTAGTTATTTTAAGTTCTAGCTGCAAGAAACCATTTCTTTTTCTGTTTTAAATTGGTTGGAACGGTAATAAAAATCTTGTCAGAACTGTTTTTTGATGTATTTACACACCCAGGAACAAAACACCACTTATTTGGCTTCATTTTTAATAATTAAATACGTAAAAAACTGTGTACATTCAAATACACTTCGTAAATAAGTATACAAAACTAGCCGTCGATCAAAGCCGATACGACTACTGACATCACAGATCGTAGCCTCGCTGCAAGGAGCCGTTTTCTAGCCTCCAAGAAAATCGACCCCATGAACTCATTTATTTTAAAAAAATATACATTTTTAAACAGTTTTATGATTGCTACGTTTTTATATACCTTATAATCTATTGAATTTAACTATACAGGGTGATTGATTAGTAGGGTAAAGCTCAATAGCTCCGCTATAGTAATAGATAGCAATAAAAGTTAATAACAAAAATTTTAGCCACCTTTGAGCTTCACATTACAAAATTAGTTAGAATGTTACAGGGTGTTCGATAGCACAGTGGCAGACCAAACTTATGTTTTTTTTAATGGAACACCCTATATTTTATTTTAAATTCGAAATCCTGTTAACTTCTCCATCACAAAAATATAAAGGTTTGTTATGTTATACAGGGTATTTACAAAGTTATAACGAATTTTATATGAAAATCGTAACAAGTTCAACTCCCTGTATAAATAAAAATAAGCAAAACAACAATGTTTTATTAATGCCATATTTTTTAACGTATTGTCAAAATTTTCAAGAATTGTCGATATTGCTAATTTTCTTTATATCAAATACAGGCTGAGTCAAAACGCAAGTACATTATTTTCTCAGTAATTTTAAATGGAACACCCTGTATTTTATATCACTATTGAAAAGTACCATTACCGTACTTTAATTTTTAGATAACATTCCCTATGTCTAAATTAATTAGTTTTCAAAATATTTTCATTTTTCAATGGACCAGTAGCTTGGCCACCCAAATCACCAGAATTTAATAAACTGGACTGATTTTTTTGGGGTTACGTTAATAATGAAATTTAAAAAATACCTCCAACAACAAGGGATGAGATGAAAAATAGAATACAAAGTGTATTTCGATGTGTTAATTTACAAATGATCCGTAGAGTAAGTAGCTCATTCAATGATCGTTTTTAGGCGTACATAAATGTGTTAGGAGATAATTTTGAACACCTTATGTAATTAAATATTAAAAATATTTTATTAAAAGTAGCTTCTAATTTTTTCAAACATGTTTTTTTGCAAAATGTATTACTGATAAATTATGTTTCGTTCTTTATTTGTTACATTGTTACATTTACATACAAAAGTAGTGTTTAATTGTCTTCACAAAATATTGTATTTTGTGTTTGTGTGTTTTTTTGTAAAATTTATTACTAATTTTCTTTGTTTATTTGTTGCATTTACATAAAAAGATAGTTTTTAATTGTTTCAGAAATGTTGCATGTAGTGGTTGTGTTTTTGTTTGTAAAATGTATTACTAATAAATTATTTTTATTTCTTTATTTGCTACAGTGTTACATTGATTACCGGATTGATAATCGGTAATCTTCAATTGTCAATTCAGTCATGGTTTACTTAAAATTTAGATAAATTTAAACACCTAAAATAATTTGCTCTGAAAAATGCTCGGAAAAATGAAAATATCTCGAAAACAAATAAATTTGGGCATAGGGAATGTTATATAAAAATTAAAGTACGTTAATGTTACTTTTCAATAATGATATAAAACACAGGGTGTTCCATTTAACATTACTGAGAAAATAATGTACTTGCGTTTTGACTCACCCTGTATTTGATATAAAGAAAATTAGCAATATCAATAATTCTTAAAAATTTTGACAATAAATAAAAAATATGGTATTAATAAACCATTGCTGTTGTGCTTATTTTTTATTTATACACGGAGTTGAACTTGTTACGATTTTCATACAAAATTGGTTATAACTTTGTAAATACCCTGTATATCATTACAAACCTTTATATTTTTGTGATGGAGAGGTTAACAGGATTTCGAATATAAAATAAAATATAGGGTGTTCGATTAAAAAAAAACATAAGTTAGGTCTGCCACTGTGTTATCGAACACCCTGTAACATTCTAACTAATTTTGTAATGTGAAGCTCACAGGTGGCTAAAATTTTTGTTATTAACTTTTATTGCTATCTATTACTATAGCGGAGCTATTGAGCTTTACCCTACTAATCAATCACCCTGTATTTAAAAATTAGTGAACATCCCTATTGTCCGCAAAAAACACTTGCTGCCTCTTATTAAATGTATTATGGATACCACCTGTTGTCAGTTTTCTCAGTACTATTATTACATATAATACTTTTAGCTGTTACAGCGTTTTTCACGTATGTATTTGAAAAATACCTACTGATTTATTTTGTATCGATGAAATTTCAAAGAAGGAAACTATACATTTTTGGAGTGTGTATGTGAGAAATTATAAACATCTCGTATAAAAACTTCTTTTAGTTTTCTCAACGATACTGTTTTGGTATAAAACTAATCAATCTGATAATTACTTAGAGGTGGACATCTTTTCGCCAACGATATAAAAGCATCATCAAATCATATGGGGAACGCCGGCTCAGAGTGGGGCCGGTGAGTCTTCCGGCGTCTAGCATCTATTTCAGGCAAGGTTAGAGACGTCTAGACCGACTTCACATGCCAGCGACGCCTTGCTAAAAACATGATGCACTCAAAAGCCGGTGCACTAGGCCTTGGTGCACGTATCGGAGATGCTGTCGGTGGAATTCCACAATCTCTGCCGAATTGAGAATGGGCGAGATCGGATTTACAATCTTGGCGAAATGTTCATTGTGAAATATGCCACAAACTTCGGGCATTAATGTTGACATACTTGTCTGGCTGCTAAAAAATTCGAGATACTCGATATGAATGGGACTGATATTTTTAGATAAAATTCGTTAATGGGGTGCTTCTCCTGTCGTACAATATAACATCAACTAGATTTTGCTACTAGAAACTACCCAGAAAGTAAATATTACAACTTAATGTTATATATAATGTATTATAGTAGTATAGATGTATTATAGTAGTATAATATTAAAAATCACGATCTTCTTCTTCTTCACGTGCTATATCAGAATTATCCGACGTTGTCGATCACCATTGCGAAGGCTTCTCGATCTTCTTCAATATGGAATAATTATCCTGCATTTGATATCTGAGTCCATTAACGAATGTTTTTTAACCAAGAAACTTGTTTTCTTCCCAAGAAACTTGTTTTCTTCCTACACCTCTACGACCCTCAGTTGTAATATTTTATATTGACTTCCTCTTACTATATGTCCCAGATAAGACATTTTTCGATGTTTAACAGTTTTTAGCAGTTCTCTATCTTTGTTGACCCTCCTTAGTACTTCTTCATTAGTTTTCTTGCTGTCCAGGGTATCTTCAGCATCCGTCCATGAATCCACATTTCCAATGCTTCAATTCTGTTCATGATCACTTCTGCACTATACAAAAGTACGTACCAAACATAGCACTTAACCATTCTTTGTCATAGTTCTAAACTGAGATGATTATTGCACAGAAATGACTTCATTTTCATAAAAGTAGTTTTAGTCATTGCTATTCTACGTTTTATTTCTATGTCTGGATCTAGTTGGTCCGTTATCACAGTTCCCAAATATGTATTTTGTGAACTTTCTCAACTTGGACTCCGTTTAATTGAAGCTTTGCATCGGGATGTGGGTCACGACTAAACACTAAAAATTTGGTCTTGTTTGAGTTTATTTTAATGCCCATTTCCTCTCCTACCTCGTGAATACGATCAAGCAGAATTTAGAGACCTTCAATAGTATCTGACACAATTACTGTACCGTCTGCATATCTAATCACATTAAGTAGTTCCCCGTTGATTTTTATTCCATATGGCTGTCTCTCACGTGCCTTTTTAAATAACTGGTCCGAGTAAACAATGAACAATGTTGGCGACAAAATACAACCTTGTCTGACTCCTCGTTGTATGGAGATTTCATCGGTGTAGACGGTGTAGTTATCTCCAATTTTTACGACAGCAGTTTGATTCCAGTACAAATTTTTAATGACACGAATATCATTGTCATCTATTCCGATATTTTTCAGTATTCACGGTATTCAGTATTTTCAGTAAAAATCACGATCAATTAAATAAATTACAAAATATATATTCAACTACATATTTTATATTTATGTATGATTAAATGTTGGCATTAAGACAGCTCTTGTTGTCTTCAGTGTTCTGCATCCACTTCTATCGTCTTTCATCTTTTTTTCTTATTCCCAAATAATGTACAGTTCTTGGGATATAAACAAGTTGAAAAATAGCAAACAACTTTGCGAAATAATTTAAACCACTTTAAAAAGTGTTTCTATAGTCAATTTGATGATGTTCATTAGGAAACCAATTTAAACCTATGTAGACAAAAAACTTAACCCAAGAAACCTACCCAAACATACATAGTTAAAAACAGCTTATTGTTTCATTTTACTCATATTTTGAGTACACGGACTCAACTTTCGTTGGAATTTTTCCTAGACCAGTATGCAATGTGACTGCATATCGTAGAGTCTCCTTCGTCTTCTTTATTCGTCGTCTCCTTGCCTTATAATTTGTAAAAGGCAGAGATTAAGGATGTTACCAGAAAGTGGTTCTATTAGAAGTTTCTGATTTATTGTTTAGATCTGGGACTTCTCATTTCTCCCCATACATAGTTGTATTATTTTTTTTCGAGGATCTATAAATTCCAGGTTACTAATGAAGTACAGTAGAGCGTCGATAATCCGAACTAATTTGTACAGGGGTAGTTCGGATTATCAAATTGGTCTGATTATCGAACATATGTTCAAAATACGTACAAAGCTAGTACATACGTAGTACATATGTACATGTGTACATACGTTTTAGTTACAAGGAATAAAACACCTGCATAATAAACAAATATATTGTATGTATTTCTGCATAAACAAAACAAAAATTCGCGGTCATATTTTGCCTATATTGTCATATAAAACCAAAAATTCGGTCCGATATCATTATTTTTAATTTCATATTTTATTGTGCGTTCGGATTAGCGAACGTTAGGATTACCAGGGTTCGGATTATCGACGCTCTACTGTACATCCTTTATACTTAATCCTGTTTCTTCCCGATTGTGTTTCGTTACATATAGGCCTGGATCCAGCGTACCAAAATAAAGTTTATTAATAGCAAGCTGAAAATTTGTTAATAGCTTAATGGTGTCTAGTCGAACAAACTTTGATGTACGGATCACTGGAACAAGGGAATTTTAATTTAGACTACCAAAACGTTCCATGTATTTTGTCGGACAGAACTTCCAATTGATTTGTTACCCTTTCATTAAACTCTCATGCAAAAATCAGATTGCTATTTATCACCAACATAATTCCTGTAATTTGATACGTTCTACCTGTCGGACTTATTAAAATGTCCAACATATTTGTCGGATGAACTTTTTTTGATATATTATACAGTTTACCATTGAATAAACTTAAAATCAACATGCTAGTTTTCACAATCATAAACTTGTCAGGATGCCAAGTTCCACAATTAAAACTGCCCCTGTTCCAGTGTTCCCATATATCAAATAGTGTTGCCCAAAATCGGTCTTGGTCTTGCAGTCTTGGTCTTGTTCTTGCATTTTCGCAAGACCAAGACCAAAACCAAGACCGCTTTATTTTAGCAAGACCAAGACCAAGACTGACCGTGCAAGACTTGAGCAAGAACAAGACTAAGCCTGCAAGACTCTTGCGTCTTGCAGTTAGGATTGAGTGTCGTTTTAGGGAATATACAGTGCGTCCATAAAGAAACGCATAAATTCATTATTTCGTAAACCGGCGACTTTAAGGAAAAATCCCGACACAGGTCGATTTTTATTTTTAATTTTCGATTTCTTAGCATATATATATATATATATATATATATATATATATATATATATATATATATATATATATACATATATATATCATACGAGTGACGTCATCCATCTGGGCGTGATGACGTAATCGATGATTTTTTTTAATGAGAATAGGGGCCATGTGACAGCTTATTTGAAAGGGTATTAAATTCTCTATTCCATGATATAAACATTAACATAATTATTTATACAAGGTGTTCAAAAAACATTTTATTAATTAAAATAATTTAGACAAAAAGAAGAATGTATGTAATTTATCTAATTCAAAATACGTTTTAATGTTGTCAGAAAACAGGAAAAATGTTTATTTGACAAATAAATATTGTTTTTCGCTTAAATTCAATGTTACAGCTTTCACCCACCTGCCTCTTGCCAGTTTGAATATTTCGTTTAAGCGAAAATCAATGTTTATTTTTCAAATAATTTTTTTTCCGTTTTCTGACAGTGGTAAAACGCATTTTGAATTAAAGAAATTACACACATTGTTCTTTTTGTCTCAATCATTTTAATTAAAAAAATGTTTTTTGGAACATCCTGTATAAATAATTATGTTAATGTTTACATTAGTGAATAGAGAATTGAATACCCTTTCAAATGAGCTATCACACGACCCCTATTCTCATTTAAAAAAATCATCACCAAAGCTGATATAATACGACAGCCACTTAATTGTTTTTCCTTATCAGTTTAAAGACTAAAGACTATCGTAGGTATATAAACTTTTTGCAGAGTGTGCAATTATATCAATGGGTCAAACAAAATACCATTCTAGACAAATATTCTTTAATACAGTCAAGTTTATGCCATTTATTGGATTGTTTGTGTTGTAACCATGCTTTAGCACATGTAAGGTCATTAAATGCAAATGTTTATTAAGAAACAAACTGACTCCCATGGGACATCGTAGATAGCTATAGGCAGGGATAGTTTAGATCGTGGGTTCAAACCCCACCCGATGTGAATTGTTTATACATTTATGAATTTGGTTGGTTTTGTAACTAAAGGCAACAGAATCATGAAAATTGGAACAAAGGGGTTTTAAAGAGTGATCTATTTAATGAAAATATTTTCATCTATTTCCTACTTCCGGTTATACCGGAAGTTGCTTATAACTTCATTTTTTTGAATGGGACACCCTGTATATTTTTACCTACATTTTTAAATTCTCCTCGATGTCTTCGTTGTTAAAATGTTTTGTAATATTATATAGGGGAGTTTAAAAGAGAATTAATTACATTTTTTTTCTTAATTTCGCAGCAATATTCACACCCTGTAGAATTGTAGTAGTTTGACATCCAAAACTATATTTATGTTCAGATGATTTTTAATATAATCTACTATTGTTAAGAATTGTTAGTATACCCCATTCCACGAATATACGACTCTCTTGGATTATTGCGACAACGAATATTTTACTGGAGTAATTATTGGAGTAAATATTAGAGCAAAATACTTTCGTACTTCTTATGTTGCGTACTAAAATATTCGTCGTCGCGATAATACAAAACAGTCGTATATTCGTGGAATACGAATACACCATATAGCTAAATTTTTAATTTTAGAATACAGGGTTGGTCTAAACTCGGAATGAGTATTTTCTGAGTTTGCTTAATTGGAGCACTCTGTATTTTAGTATTGTAATGATATAATATGGTAATTTTTTATTTCTTAAGCATTTCCTATACCTAACTGCTTTAGTTTGTGAGTTATTGGTGATCCAAGCCAAATATTATTTGCAACAAAAAATATGTGAAATTTTATTAGGTTAGCCGTGAACATAAAATGTTCGCAAATAATTCAATAGGAAATAATTTTTCGGAAATAGATACATATTAATCTAGAGTCTAGAAGTCTAGACTGATCCAAAAAATTACCAATAATTGTTGAGCTATTAAAATACCTACGTAGTTAAGATTGTTAGTGCGATTAACAATTAAGCACAAATTAAAGCAGTTAGGTATAGAGAATGCTTAAGAAATAAAAAGTACCATAAAACATCATTTCATTACAATACTAAAATACAGGGTGTTCCATTTAACAAAACTCAGAAAATATTCATTCCGAGTTTCGACCAACCCTGTATACCAAATTCAACATTTAGCTACACTAATAATTTTTAACAATAGTAGACTATATTAAAAATGATTTGAACATAAATAAAGTTTTTGATGTCAAATAACCAATTCTACAGGGTGTGAAAACTGCTACGAAATTAATAAGAAAACGTAATTATCTTTTAAACTACCCTATATAATATTACAAAACCTCATATTTCAGAAAGAAGACATGGAAGAGAATTCAGAAATGTAATAATATACAGGGTGTTCCATTAAAAAAAAACGAAGTTATTAGCAACTTCCGGTATAACTGAAAGTAGAAAATAGATAAAATATTTTCATTAAATAGACCACTCTTCAAAACACTCCATTCCAATTTTCATGATTCTGTTGTCTTTAGTTCTGGAGATATTTTTAATAGGAAAGTTTATCTGCCTCACCCTGTATGTTAAGTCAAGCTGAAAATGTACCTATACCGTTACGTTGTTCTAAGATCTAAAGTAACGATTAATAAATAGTAATATGCTAGTGGGCAACTGCGAGACTTGCAAGACTCTTGCTGCAAGACCAAGACCGGGAGTGCAATACCAAGACCAAGACCAAGACCAGGTGTATTGGTGCAAGACCAAGATTAAGACTCTTCAAGTCTCGCCTTGGTCTTGCATTTGGGCAACACTAATATCAAAGTTTGTCCAACTAGACACTGTTAAGCTATTAACACATTTTCAGCTTGCTATTAATAAACTTTTTTGGTACGCGGGATCCAGGCCCAATATATTATATGTATGTATTTAGGGTGGGCCGTTGAGTAATGTGTTTTTATTTTGTTTTTTTAATTAAGTTCCCTGACCTCAGAAAAGATGTGTGATAAGATAATTTACTTCACAGTGTTTTGTTTTATAATTTATTTTATTTTTTTCCACTGCCACAGAGCTGTATAAGAATGAGATTTTTACGAAAAAATCAAATCATCTAATAAATGTCAAATTAGTTTTTTTTTTAATTTATTATGGTCGCCTGAGCCAAAAAACGTGTTTGATAAGATAACTGCCATCATAGTATGTATTTTGGCCGATAAGTAATTTTTTCCACTACCACAGAGCTATATAAAACTAGGGATTTTTCAAAAAAAAACTATATTTTTTTGTATGAATGTTTTTATGCATACAAAAAAAATTAAATTGAGCTAAAGCTGACTTTGGTTTGAACACAAAAAGTAAACTAAAATACGCCCTCTCAACCGCTTGTGTGCTACAAGGGTATGCTGTTACATATGCCAAAAGACTGGTGTCGGGATTTTCAACAACTGCCCTTAGTAGTTGGTCTTTGGATAGTTTCATAGCTACACGAGGCTCTATTCATAAAACTTTCTGACAGTCGATAATCTCAAAGTATTCCTTAGCGCAAAAAAAAATAATTCTGTTACTACGAAATATCGCTTATCTTTGTAATTTAATTATTTCCTCTTAAAAATTGTTTAAAATCCCAGTTGTCTTATGTTTTTACGTTCACCAATTAGCATAATCAAAATAATATTCTCTGGTTACATATACAGGATGTCCAGAAACTCTGCCGACAAACGAAGACAGGAGATATTTTAGATAATTTTAAGATAATTTAACCCAATTCACCTAGTCCGAAAATGCTTCCTAAGGGAGCTAGAGCTCTTTGAAGATGGCGTCATGTAATTATGTAGTTTTTCTTAAACAACTCCAGACCGCTTTTATTTAGAAAAACGAAAATTTGTATGCATATTTACTTTCCAGAAATGAATCCATTCCATCCATTGTGAATTTCTAGTACCGGTCATAGGCGTCCGTTTTGGGTAGGGCAACGGTTATTATATCGCATAACTTTTTTGTCTTTAACTTTTAAGCATTTTTGATACTGGATTATTAAATTGTGAGGTATTCTAGTAATAAAAGGTACTCTTGCTTTAAGTCGGTAGGACACACCGTTTTCTAGAAAAATGGATTTGAAAGTTTTTCGTTTTGGGAATTTGAAAAAAATTGAAAAAATTTTTCAAAAAAAAACCATGTATTTTACTAACTTAAAGCAAGAGTAACTTTTAGTACTCGAATACCTCATAATTTAATGATCTAGTGTCAAAAATGCTCAAAAATTAAGGACAAAAAAGTTACGCTATAAAATAACTGTTGACCTACCCAAAATGGACGCCTATGACCGGTACTAGAAATTCGCAATTAATGAAATCGATTTATCTCTGGAATATAAATAAATGTACCAGTTTTCGTCTTTCTAAATAGGTTTTTTTGGAATTTTTTCTTTGAAATTTAAAGAACGAAAAACTTTCAAATCGATTTTTCTAGAAAACGGTGTGTCCTATCGGCTTAAAACAAGAGTACCTTTTAGCACCAGAATACCTCACAATTTAATAATGCAGTATTAAAAATGCTTAAAAATTAAAGACAAAAAAGTTATGCGATAAAATAACCGTTGCCCTGCCCAAAACGGACGCCTATGATCGGTACTAAAAATTCGCAAAGGATGGAATAGATTTATCTCTGGAAGATAAATACGCGTACCAATTTTTGTTTTTCTAAATAGAAGCGTTCTGGAGATATTTAAGAAAAACTCATTACAAGACGCCATCTTCAAAGAGCTCTAGCTCCCTTAGGAAGCATTTTCGGACTAAGTGAATAGGGTTAAATTGTCTTATAATTATCTGAAGAATCTTCTGTCTTCGTTTGTCGGTAGAGTTTCTGGACACCCTGTATATCCTCCTTGAATATTTTTGTAGACTAAATCTTTTAATTCTGGTAGTAAGAAGAGGTCTGCTCGCAGAGTCTGATTGTCTTCAATAGATGTCTTGCCTTGCACCATCAAGTCATGATGGTTGAGTCTTAATGCAAAACCACATGGGCGCATACACTTTTATTATAAAATGGCTTAGTATTTGTAAATTTTCTGAGGGGTTTCCGATTGCTACATATAACCGAAAGATACGGGAAGCAGTGGTAAGCCAGCGAGAATGAACCATTTTCCCAAGCTGTCTCTTAGAAAGTTGTTCTGAACAAACACTACTTTCTGTTTTGACAAATATCGTACAGGAATTCTTGATCTGCACTAAGATCGTCACTGCGGAAATCGTCAGCTGATGATTCTATTTTTGAAAATGAAGCTAAGATAGAGTTTCGCAAACATGCAATCGTTCTCCAAAATACCCGAAAATGCACGTGTAGTCCTGTCGCCAGGGTGGGTACAACGGCCTCCTTAATTCAGATGGACTTACCAAAGTTTGTTTTATATATTTTGACCCGTAGAATACGAATTTTTTGGGTAACAGTTGATCCGGATGTCGATAAGATTGTTATAGACAAAGAACTTGAGGAATTACATAACAGCGATTTCTCGCAAAACAAAACATATTTTTGTATTTTTTGGGTCATTTTAAGCAAAAACTATTCCTACAAGTTTTTTCGTAGAATACATATTTTTCGAGATAACCGCGGTTGAACTTTCAAAAAATCGAAAAATTGCAATTTTTGAACCCGAATAACTTTTGATTAAAAAATAAAGTAGCAATTCTGCTTACCGCATTTGAAAGTTTAAGTCAAATTATATCGGTTTTGATTATTTGCATTGCTAAACATTAATTTTTTTACTGCTGAACAAAGCTATAAACACATAGTGTTTCCCGTGCCTAATACATGCGTTTTAACGCATTCTACGTAGAAATTGCCTCGCTTGAACTTGTAGCTACTCTACCTACTCGTTAGATTTTAAATGAGAAATCATTGAAAACATCACTCACGCACTAGGTGTTTATAGCTTTGTTTACCAATAAAATAATAAATTTTTAGCAATGAAAAATATCAAAGCTGATATAATTTGACTTAAACTTTCAAATGCGGTAAGCAGAATTGCTACTTTATTTTTTAATCAAAAGATATTCGGGTTCAAAAATTGCAATTTTTCGATTTCTTGAAAGTTCAACCGCGATTATCTCGAAAACTATGCATCCTACGAAAAAACTTGTCAGAACATTTTTTGCCTAGAATGACCCAAAAAATACAAAAAGATGTTTTGTTTTGCGAGAAATCACTGTTATGTAATTCCTCAAGTTCTTTGTCTATAACAATCTTATCGACATCCGGATCAACTGTTACCCAAAAAATTCGTATTCTACGGGTCAAAATAAATAAAAAAAACTTGGATAAGCCCATCTGAATTAAGGAGGCCGTTGTACCCCCCCTGGCGACAGGACTAGTGGTCCACTGGTAGTGCTATCCAGTTGTTCAAATAGATGAATTATAGGCAACTTGTTGGCAGACAAACCACTGCAGGGAGCTTTCAATTTTATTCTCCAGTAGCTAACAATATAATGTCTCCTTTACGCCTGTATTTATGACAGTACCGTTCAGTACAGAAGCGTTGACGTCCAAGGTTACGTTATTTTAGAAGTGAAATAACGATTGGTAATGTTAAATTTTTTACACTATCGTATATTTTATTTGAGTATTTCATCCCATTTTTTGAAGTAGGTTTCTAAATTAATTTTTGTCTATTTATTATTTAGTGGCGACATACGCAATTAAAGTATACGTTAGTATATAACGTACACCTACATGAACCAGCCACAACAATACAGATTTTATTTCAACTTTTTTGGGGTACAAAATAAATAACCCTGATGTTTCAAAAATTAGATAATAAAAAAATATGAAGATCTGTGTTTGAAAAAGTTAATTTTTTTTTTTGCACCGCCACAATGACGTTTTATATTAAAATAATATAGAGCCTTTGTGGCAGTGGAGGAAAATATTTTTAGCTACTCATTTTGGGCTTAAAATTTGTGTTTTAGTACAACGCAACTTTTTTGACCTCAGGTGTTGTTATTTTACAGAAAAAATTTTTCAGCCCACCCTAAATGTATATAAAAAAATATAAATTAAATTTATAGTTTTGAATTTAGTAGTAAGGTACAGGACTTGAACTTTGAAAAGTACAAAAGACTTCCTTTTATTGAAATCAACAAAATAACATCAATTACATATTTGTCTGGACCGTATCGACCTTCTCACATATTTTATAGAGATTGCGGGTACAGGTGCATAGGTACGTGAGAGGTAAAGGGTCTCGGATCTGCTAAGAGAGCAGCAAGTGGTGACCGGAAAAGGAAGTGACGTTATGGGTAGTGCCTCCACCGTGGATATACAGGAAGAGGTAGTTATTTTCACTGTGATTTGTCGCCGCGAAACTGCGGATTGCTTGGAACACATTAAAAAATATATATATATATATTACTTATGAAGACCAAGTTTTCTCCAAGTCACCTACACTAGTGGTCACAACATTTACTCATTGTAACTTGTTTTACAGATTGTAAATAAATTGCGAGGTTAAAAAAACATATGAAAACGTGTGTATAAAAACTCGTTGAAATATTAACCTACCGATTGCAAATGCACCACAACTAATACAAATGAATAGAAATATGCCCTAGCATAAGTGCATAAAAGGCAAAAATATCCACTTTGAAACCGCAAAACAGTAAATAGCACCTATTACCATTAATTCTGATTTTGGTCAAAAATCATAACAAATACAAATACAGATGAGGACATCACAATGAGGATCGGACAAGATGAAACAGAACAAGTTTACGATTATATATATCTGGGTCAAATTATAAAACTTAACAAGGAAATCCAAACAGTAGAGATCAAAAGACGAGTTAGACTGGCATGGGCGGCATTTGGAAAACTAAGCTACATCCTTAAAAACAAAAGATATCCACAACATCTTAAGACCAAGGTATACAATCATGCGTACTCCATGTTCTCACTTACGGTTCCCAAACGTGGACGTTTACGAAAGCAAACATGGACAAGATCATAAAAACGCAAAGAGCAATGGAAAGGCAAATGTTGCACATAAGACTAATGGATAAAAAGAGAAACGAGTGGATAAGAGAGAAACCCAAAGTTAGGGATGTTAGACAAGAAGTTGCAAAGTTGAAATGGAGATTTGCCGGACACACTATAAGACAAAAAGAAGACCGATGGAACAAAATTCTCATAAATTGGAGACCGTGGGAATATAAACGAAGCAGAGGAAGGCCACAAATGAGATGGGCATATGATGTCAAGAAGCACGTGGGCTCTAGGTGGATAACTGTAGCGACATACAGAGAAGAATGGAAAAGGATTGGGGAGGCCTATGTCCAAAGATGGACCGAAGAAGGCTAATTAGATAGATAGAGATAGACCATTAATTCTAATGGACTGTTCTCACCAAAAGCAACCGGCAACAGCAACGCGACTCGGCGCTAATTTTTAAGTACACATGTTTCCACCTAATAAAAGGCAACTGCACTGCAACTCAACCACTTGCTTATTGATTGCTGGCAGCGCTGCATACCGTGTCGCAGTCCCCAGTTGCCCTCTATAGTTGCCAAGAATAGCCATCGCGGACGAGACAGCAAGAACTTTGAATTTTGTGGTCCTCGTCGAGCACAGAAGACTTCAAAACAGTTGATTGCAGTAATTACACAAGAGCAACTCAACTAAAGTTGCGGTCTCATTGTAATTACGATGCGGTCGCCGGTTGCTTTTGGTGAGAACACGGCCTGTAAGAGTGTATTATGGGAAAATATCATATACATAATTGGGCATATATCCCCAATATAGTACGTTCCTCCCAGTGGGTGGATAAGGGCTTTTTGGGCAGTCCTTACAGTAGGGATGATGGTCTATACAGCAAAATGCAAACAGATGTGAGGTAATACTGCACTTTGGTTGCATTTATGATGTGTTGGCTAAATCGTGGAAGATATGATGCTGATAGAAAAGGCATTCAGCCGCACGAAAATCTTTTGAGGCCATAAAAATAAAAAGACCTTTTTCCAACGTAATAAAAATTATACTGAAATGATCATTTTCCAAAGGTAAAATCTTACGGAAGCAAAGTTACCTTCCGTTTGGATTTCCGGGTGAGGACTATTTGAGGCGCTCAGAGCAACAGTGGTCTAACCCACATCACATAATTTTACCAAAACGCTTTTACTACATTAAAGTTATGCATTAGTTAAGTATTTTCAGATGCAGACTGGCTCAAGCAACTATTGGTTAATCTACTCTGCATCTGAAAATATTTAAATAAGGGATAACTTTAATGTAATTAAAGCGTTTTGGTAAAATTGTAGGATGTGGGTTGGGCCACTGTTGCTCTGAGCGCCTCATTTCAGAGGTAACACCTTTTACAGTTCAGAAAAATTAATATGGGGCCTTGGAAACTTGGCAGTCTTACAGGTAAGAGTGTGTGTCAGAATGGGGTAAGAATGTCAGTGAAATTTGTACTTAATAAAGAAGTATTTTATGTTGTATGTATGTGTGTGTTTATGTGTTTGTGTTGTGTGTGGTTTGTGGATTTTTTGAGTGAGTGTGGTGTGGCGTGTTTATGTGTTTGTGTTGTGTGTGGCTTGTGGATTTTGTGAGTGAGTGTGGTGTGGTGTGAATGGGTGTTCTGTGCGTGTGCTGTGCTTGTGCTCTGCTTATGTTGTGGTCTATATGTATGTGGTGTGTGTTGCGCCATTCCTACACAATGCTTATTCATCGGTAGGTCACCAAACAGACACATTAACTTATCATAGGATGAGATGTGTGCTGGAACTATTGCGCTTTCCAATCGTAAATTGCAACACCATGGTGCGCAGGGGTGGGATGATGCAAGTGTGTACCATGTTACCCCTGCTGGTACAAGTGTAGGACAAAAGAGCACCGAGGGGGAAGACGGAACTATGAGTGATTAGTGTTTACAGATAAACCTTCAGGGCGGTAAAGCAGGTTCCACAGACATTGATTTGGAATGCTCCAAAGTCGTCTTGATATCAGATAGAGATTCTATTTGACTCTAGGCTTAAATAAAGGGGCTACATAAAAGGTCTATCGGATCTTGGCAAATACCTTTATACATAGAAGACACGTTGAAGTCTCGAGTGCTTGTGTAATAATAGTTGTGTGTGTGTGTGTGTGAAAAGATGGCTTGGATACAGGTCCGTTAGCCACACATTTTTATTTAATTTTTACCTTAATCTATTAGTTTTGTTATATTTGTGTAATAGTTAAGGGATGTAAAAGAAGGGGCTTGTACGTTAATGGAAGATTTGCCAAAAGCCAATTGGATTCAGTACACTCGTTGTAGCATAAACGGTTTCTACAGAAAAAAAATTATCTTCACAAAACAAGTACCTACACATTTCCTTTAGCAAGTATCGCCAATTACTACGGATGCTTATATTATATTAAAAATAAAGTTAACAAAAAGCCAAAATCTATAAACTACTAAAAAAAGTTACTCCCGGACTAAATGTTAATGATCCTCGGTATCTTGAGATATATAGCGTAGATCTTGTTTAAATTAACCAACTGTATTACCTTGTATTACGTTTGGCTATCTAAAACTAAAACTCAAATCATAATTTACTCTGCTCCAAAATACAAATTAAATTAAAGAAACTAACAAAGCCAACTAAGCCTAGTAAGATATATCTCGACCCCCTTAAAAACACCCAAACGCGCGAACACATAGCACAGCAGATAAATAGTAAAATGCACAGAATATCAAATATACCAAACGAAAACAGAACTATTAACGAATGTTGGTACGATATTCAAAACTCGATTTTAGAGGACGTAAGGGAATCTTTAAAAACACCTACAATGTTAGCAAAAAATGAATGGATGAACCAAGAAATTCTAGACTTGATGGAAGTTCGACGAAAATACAAAAATAGAAATATTATCAGGAGTCCGGCACTGATATCGAATAAGCACACATGCTTTTTGATCGATCCTGACAAATAGTAAAATTTAACTTACAAAAACCAATCATAGTATTCTTACACTACGTTAACATCAAGTATAATAGTGTTAGTTAAGTGTGTATAGAAAAACATTTTTTGTGAGTACATATTTTTCTATTAATAAGTATTTCATAACCAAAGAATTTTATAAAACCGTCAATAAACAACACCAGTCATTGATCGACACCAATTTTTTGTCTTTAAAGACAATTACCAAAATCCGAAGCGGAACAGGTCCGTACTTAGGAAAATCAAATGGTGTTGAGAAATGGAATTCGACGTCACTAATAATAGCGATGAATCATTATCGCAATCCACATCACAAAAACCTTTATCTTACTCTGCTGCAGCTAGTAGACAAAAAGAAACAATCTATCCATCCAAGCTACAAGCAGTAGTTTTTAATTCTCTCAACGATGTTAAATTAGAAGAATACTTTTAGCGGTAGGAGCTTTAGTTAGTCCAAAACACATTATTTTTTCATCAAGAATCACCAACAATCGTATCTGTATCTATTTCTCAACCAAACAAGTCGTAGATGAATTTTTTTCAAACAGTAGAGGTTTCATCACTGTAAACAATACACAAATTCAAGTCCGTAGACTAATTACTCCAAGTGAAAGACTCCTAATATCCAATGTTTCTCCCACTATCCCGCATAAGGTAATAGAAAACGAACTACTGCTCTTAGGGCTAAAACCAACTTCATCAATGTCATTTTTGCGAATAGGAACCAACAATCCTGAATACAAACATGTACTCAGTTTCCGTCGACATATTTACGTATCTCCACCCACAGGTCCAATTCCCGATACCATTTTAATAACTCATGAAGATACTACAAATCGAATTTTTTTGACATTAGACAACTTATGTTTCATTTGCAAACAACATGGCCATATTTCCAGTAGTTGCTCAGTAAATGTAAATCACTCAGAAACAGCTGTCCCAACTGCTACACTTTCAAACAGAAACGAACCTAGTACAGTAACTTCAACAGAAACGACTGCTATTACACCTTCAACAATATGCACTTCTACAAACATATCAAATAATTCAACGCCACTAACAAAAATATTATCTACAACCAACCTAACACCTCTTGATACATCAACTACAGATAATACAATGCCAGTGATATCTAAACCAAATATATCCACCTCATCAGCCCCCTCACCTCACATAGTCATAACTAACCAGCCTTCATCTTCCAGTCTAAGCAATAATTCTTGCTCGGTTAATGAAAATAAAGAGAATCCAACACCAAAAGAATTTAGCGTATCCAACGAAGAAAATACATCTAAATCATCCTCCAAACGAACTGTATCTGAAGCAATATCACCCCCGATAGAGACATCAGCTAGTGACGATGTATTTTCAAAGCCAACTCAGAAACAAAAAAGAATAAAAACAAAAATATCAACAATACCATTAGAAACGCTAATGCAACCAATTAAAGAATTATTCAGTTCCGAAAAGCAAATATTAACTTTTGAGGAAACAGTTGATTTATTTGAAAACGCTCATGGATCAAAAGATGTTATCAGCGTTGTAAATAAATATACAGTAGACATTCTAGGATTTAAAAAACTCATAACCAAAATTCATTCATATACATCCGAACGCTCATTAAAATTGAAATGTACAAAGCTTAACAAAAAAATTACGAGACAGCTCACAAAAGACAACTACGAGGATGAAGAACCTGACACGGATACATCGACTGAATTATCCCAGGAGCTGAACATTCAATAATTATAACTATAACATTCAACAAACTAACAAAATTTTCTAAATCCTATCATATATATACAGACGCTTCTAAAACATCTACTGGAGTTGGGGCAGCTGTCATTACTCCAAATAGTACACTTGAGTATAAACTACCATCCTTAAGCTGTATACATACTGGCGAGCTATACGCCATCTATCAATCTCTCGTTCATATTAACTCCAGTAATATATCCAATGCTCTTATAATTACCGATTCCCTCAGTTCCATCCATACCATTAACCAACTGTACACGAAGCATCCAATTGCTCTCCTAATTAAAAAAGAACTAGCTACCATTCAAAACAACAACCATATTGTACAATTCCTATGGGTTCCTTCACACATTGGCCTCCAAGGAAATGAAGCGGCGGATCGGACAGCCCAACAAGCCAGGGACAGTGAAACCGCGAGTGAAGTGAGAGATGTAGTTCTTAATGATTTAAAATCATTTATTAAAGTGAAAGTCAAAAATCTGTGGCAAAACCAGTGGGAGAGTTTAACTTCAAAACTTCGCGAAGTGAAAACGTTTGTAAAACCGTGGAAATCTCAAATTCACAACAGAACTCACCATGACATTGTTACTCGCCTTCGTCTAGGACATACCCGACTTACCCACGGACACATAATTGGTCACACTAATCCCACTTTATGTGAAAACTGTAATATCCCACTAAGTGTTAAGCATGTACTTGCAGAGTGTCCAAAATACCAGTTGCAGAGACAGAACAACCACATCATCGGATCAACAAGTGAAATCTTAGGAGAAAATTGTAAAATTGAACACTTGGTAAAATTCCTTAAAGATATCAATGTATTTAACAAAATCTAACATCTGTAAATAAATTACCTTATGTATATGTATATGTCGCTAATAACCTCCGAGGTTGATGCGACTATTTTGTAAAATAAAAAAAAAAAAAAAGAAATATTATCAAATACCGTGAAATTAACAAATCATAAAAAGAAAAATTAAACAGGCCAAAGAATCCTGGCTCGAGAATTCATGTAAAGAAATAGAAGACCTCCAAAAAAAGCATGACAGTTTCAACCTCCACAAGAAACAAGAATACCTCCAGAATTAGAAAACAGAAAAATGCTCACGTACTTAAAACCGCAGACGGAAAAATTTGTGATCACGAACAACAGTGCAAAGAATGGGAGAGACACATCAGTGACCGTTTTGACGATGCTTCTCGAGAAAATGCTCCAAATACTACCTGTGACAACCAATTAGACAGAGGTCCCAGTATACTGAAGTCAGAAGTCATAAAAGCAATACAACAAGCCAAAAGCAATAAAGCACCTGGACCAGATCAAATCCCTGTTGAGCTACTTAAACTTTTGGATGAGGAAAACATTACCTAATTGACTACTTTCTTTAACAAAATTTACAACGAAGGAAAAATACCAGATGATTGGTTGGAGTCACTGTTTATAACATTACCAAATAAAAGCAGGCCCACCAAATGCAGCGATTTTAGACTAATCAGTTTGATGAGTCACACACTTAAGATACTTTTACGTATTATACAAAACCGAGTATTCCTTCTGTGCGAAACTAGAATGGGTAATAAGCAATTTGGATTTAGAAATGGTCTAGGAACTAGAGAAGCACTATTTTGTATGCGCGTTCTATTACAAAAAAGGTGTGAATTCCGAAAGAACGTTTATGTTTGTTTCATCGACTTCGAGAAGGCATTCGACCGACTACAACATGATACACTTTTCGATTGCCTGCAGGCAGCAGGACTTGACCACTACGATATAAGACTGCTGAAATACTTATATTACAATCAAGTAGCCTCTATCCAAATTGGAGACAGTCGTACTGAAAAACTGCCGATAAAACGTGGAGTACGACAAGGTTGTGTTTTATCACCCACCCTTTTTAATCTGTACTCTGAAGAAATCTTTAGGGAGGCTTTGGATGACAGACAAGAGGGAGTAAGGCTAGGCGGAGAAGTAATCAACAATATTAGATACGCTGACGATACAGCCATTCTTGCTGAAAATTTACAAGATCTTCAGACACTACTAAATCTAGTCAGTGAAGCAAGCTATCGGAGAGGCCTTAAAATCAACATTTCAAAAACAAAGTGGATGGCAGTTGGAAAGATTAATATAGATCAAGGTCAGCTTTCTCTTGATGGAGAGGAGTTAGAACGGGTAAATCATTTCAAGTACCTTGGCAGCTGGTTAAATGTAAATTGTGACTCTGATGAAGAGATAATAACTAGGATCGAAATATCACGGAAGGCTTTTATGACCTGGAAACCAGTTTTATGTAATAGAAACATGTCGATGAATATTCGAAAGAAGGTGCTGAAATGTTATGTGTGGTCTATCCTATTGTATGGTTGTGAGACATGGACGTTAAAAACCACAATGCTAAACAAAATAGAAGCATTGGAATTGTGGTGCTATCGACGAATCCTAAAGATATCGTGGGTTTCGCACACTTCCAATGAAGATGTTCTTCAAATGATGAATTCGGAACGTCTGCTCATAAGCACCATAAAGAGGAGAAAAACAGAATACTTCGGTCATATAATTAGAGGACCTAAATACCATCTGCTTCGCCTTATAATACAAGGAAAAGTGGAGGGAAAGAGATGGATTGGTCGAAAGAAACTTTCATGGCTGCGTAATATTAGACAATGGTGTGGCTACACAGTAGAAGAATTATTTCGCGTAGCAACCGATAGAGAGCGATTTCAGGAAATTGTAAACATGATGACGGCCAACGTCTGAATACAGACACGGCACCTAAAGAAGAAGAAGATCTAAAACTATAAAAGTTGTTTATAAATTTTAAGGAACGCCTGTAGTAATTCTATTGACTATAATTAACTGAAGTCCAGTGGGAAGATATCAAAATCAAAACCAAGTATATATTTACAAAAGAGCTGAAATAATTCAGTAAAAGCTTATGTTTGCCAAAACAAAAATGCCCTTTGTAATATAAATACTATATCATTTTACTGCATACTGGAATAATTTATTGAAGGGGCTATGCCGTCTAAATTCTATATATGTATGTATATAGCATATAACGAAGAAACATACACAGTGGGTTCATAAAGTGTGGAAACGGTCTATTATCTCATGACTTAATTATTTTCAGAGTTAAAGCTCTGACAGATCGATTTTTATTTTTAAATTCTATAAATTTTTAAATTCTAAATTCTATATATGTATGTATATAGCATATAACGAAGAAACATACACAGTGGGTTCATAAAGTGTGGAAACGGTCTATTATCTCATGACTTAATTATTTTCAGAGTTAAAGCTCTGACAGATCGATTTTTATTTTTAAATTACGATTTTTTTACGTATATCCTATAATAGTGACGTCATCGATGATTTTTTTAAATGGGAATAGGGATCGTGTGGTAGCTCATTTCAAACGTTATTTAATTATCTATTAAGTAATATAAACATTAAGATCATTATTTACACAGGGTGGCCTAAAAAATAATTTTTGAATTAAATTAATTGCCGCAAAAAGAAGAATAGGTATATGTAATTTATTTAACTCAAAATACATTTTACTGCTGTCAGAAAAAAGAAAAAAAATGGTTATTTGACAAATAAACATTGCTTTTCACTAAAATTAAATGTTCAAACTGCCAAGAGGCAGGTGGGTGGCTGTTTGACATTTAATTTAAGCGGAAAGCAATGTTTATCTATATATGAAATAAACATTTTTTTATTTTCTGGCATCAGAAAAATGTATTCTGAGTTAAATAAATTACATAAAAAATGATGTTTTGGCCAACCTGTATAAATAATGTTTATATTGCTGAATAGAGAATTGAATCACCTTTTAAATGAGCTACCACACGACCCCTATTCCCATTTAAAAAAAATCATCGATGACATCATCACGCCCAAATCGATGACGTCACTATTATGGGATATACGTCAAAAAATTGTAATTTAAAAATAAAAATCGACCTGTCATAGCTTTAACTCTGAAAATAATTAAGTCATGCGATAATAGACCGTTTCCACACTTTATGAACCCACTGTATTATAAATTAAAAAGGGTAATATTAATTAATAGTATTGCGTAATCTCATACCTGAAAAACACCCACTTCCTAAAAAATGTTAAGATAATATATAATGCATTTTAATCGTTTAAGACAGAACTACGCGTCTACTAAAAAAACAATAACATTAATTTAATCTATTTTGTCACCATATTAACCCCCATTAAAATTCCTACCTACGTCAACGATTTTATCGAGCCATTATTTCGTAAAATTAACATTTTTTAGTTCGAGTTATCTTAATTCCAAACTAGCTTTTAATTTAAACATCTCACAATCAAAACAGAATCACATTCTTTCTTCACGGCTCTACGGCCTGTCCGGATAGCCCCGCTTCTTACTGACCAGGTATACAATAAAAAAAGAGTAAGATTAAAGCCGGGAGAGCCCCACAGGGTAGGACTGTCATTACTTGTCAAAGGAGGAAGAGATTCGTACTGACATTTTTTTAGATTAAATGGAAGATATTGGTATCATATTGGTTATCTGTTCATGTAGCTGTATGGGCAGTTACACATACGGCTACGTGAATCCTAAACATTCACAGCCATAAGAAAAGATTAAATGCAAATTAAATAGCACACACACATACTCCTTCATCAACATTTCACTAACATTCTTTTACAACAGTTCTTACAATTTCCTTTGCGTTCTCTATTATTTCTCTATCAGTAATTATATGAACTCTATTCCTTCGCTTATATTAGTTATTTTGTTTTTAATTTATTTTTTTTTGAAATATCTATCTATATGTAGTTCATTTACTTAACACCTCCTGAGAGTTACTAGGAGTTACGAAAGTTGTGAAAAAATGGGGATGAAGATCAATACTGAGAAAATCAAAGTTATAAAAATATCAATTAACAAAAATTTACCCCCCCCCCCCAATATATGTGAACCACCAACAGGTTAAATACGTAAACCAATACAAATATCTTGGCAGCTGGTTCAACAATCAACTTAATTATAAACAAGAAGTAAGAATGGGAATAGAGGTAGCCCGAGAAGGCTTTATAAAAATGAAAAGCTTATTTTGTAACACTAGCATTAATATCAGCCCTTTTATACAGTGAGCACGTAAAGGTTGGAATAAATTCATTTTCTCGAGAACGGACGATTTTGGAAAAAAATCCTGAAATAGGTCAATTTTTATTTTTAAATTACGACTTTTTGATATATAATATTATACTAGTCACGTCATCCATCTTTGCGTGATGACGTCATTGTTGATTTTTTTTAAATGAAAATAGGGATCGCGTGATAGCTCATTTGAAAGGTAATAATTCTCTATTCAGTAATATAAACATTAACATAATTATTTATACAGGGCATCAAAAAAAAATTTTAATTAAATTTATTGACATAAAAGAAGAATGTGTGTAATTTACTTAATTCAAAATTCATTTTACTGCTATCAAAAAACAGGAAAAAATGTTTGTTTGGCAGATAAATATTGTTTTTTGCTTAAATTCAATATTAAAGCAGCCACCCACCAGCCTCGTGATAGTTTAAACATTTAATTTAAGCGAAAAGCCATGATTATTTTTCAAATAAACATTTTCTTCTGTTTCCTGAGAGCAGTAAAATGTATTTTGAATTAAATAAATTACATACATTTCTTCTTTTTATGTCGATAAATTTAATCCAAAATTTTTATTTTACACCCTGTATAAATAATTATGTTAATGTTTATATTACTGAATAGAGAATTTAATTATCTTTCAGATGAGCTATCACACGACCCCTATTCTCATTTAAAAAAAATCATCGATGACGTCGTCACGCGCAGATGGGTGACGTCACTAGTACGATATATATGCCAAAAAGTCGTAATTTAAAAATAAAAATTTACCTGTTTTGGGATTTTTTTGCAAAATCGTCCGTTCTCGAGAAAATGAATTTATTCCAACCTTTACGTGCTCACTGTATATACAGTGATGAGCGCACTAATAACCGGCAAAAACACGCAAAAGACAGAAAACATATTAAGTTGTGTGATAAAAAGGGAGAAACCTAGTAGAGGTGTTAAATTTAGCGATAGTAACTTAAAAATTGATATTATATTGATTGTTTCCCACCTTAGACGTATCGGACGAGTTTGAGAAATCCCATTGTCACAGTGACAGTTTTAGTTGACATACTCTTCTGATACGTCTAAAGGTGGGAAACAATCAATATAGTGTCAATGTTTATGTTACTATCGCTAATTTTAACACCTCTACTAGTTTTATTTCTTTTTATCTCACAATTTAATATGTTTTCCATCTTTTGCGCTATTTTGCCGGTTATTAGCGTGCTCATCACTGTATACCTTTTATAAAGGATTTTACTCGTTTTTTGTATTATATTTATGGTATACAGTATTATACAGCCAAGTACAGGAAAACTGTTTCCTTGTGGACGTTTTTATTGTTCTAGGTGCAATATAAAGCGAGGTATAGCCCCATAAAGACGACTTTTTCATTGTCGAAAACAAAATATTTTTGAAAGTACATACTGAAATATACCTTTGCATTGAGCTTTTCTAAAAATCTTTAAAGACAATTCTAAAAAAAGACAGGCCTCACAAAGTTTTTGAGAAAAAATTAGCAATAAAAGTGACATAATTACCAGTAAAACTACAACTCATGGTAATCCTGAAATAAATCACTTTATTTATGCCACAATATGTTTTAGCAGGTTGAATATTTTAGAAAGTATAGATTTAGAAAAAGAGTTTTTAAAAAAATTTGAGAGGTGAATTCTATGAATAATAGATTCATACTAACTCTATGACAAAATAATATATGCACTGTATTTTTACAGTTTTAAAAGTATATTAAAAAATTCAATTTATTAAAAAACTGCATAGGATTGCACCTTATTGGGGATCTTCCTGGTGATCTTTGACCTTCTACTTGTTTTTGGATAATATTAAGTCTTTCTTTCTTTTTAAAGTATGTATTTTAATTGCTAAAGATGGACTTTGCTGGAGAGCCGTCTGCATATTTGTAGCTCATTTAAAAATGAATTATTTGTCCTATGGCCAAAATTGGCAATATATGGCAATTGGTTCAAAAGTTTTTCTTATCTTATAACACCAACGACTGGGAGACACAATTTCCGAGTAAAGGAACAACGAGTCCTACTCTGGACGTCCATTTGACTGCGCTTCATAAATTAGTCTATGGGTATGGTGTCCTGTCGTCCTCCGAATACCAAAGAGAAAGAGCCGTATGTGCGCAGAGGCCGATATTAGTCATGTTCTCACGCCACCCTATGTCAGGCCAATTACCACCCGGGCCAGCAACTGTAATCATGGCCGATGAAGGCAATTCTATTAAACATCACGGGTGTAATATATCTCGTTCATTCGGACACTCAATCCTTTCCCTGTTCCTTGTCATCTTAACGAGTTAATCCAGCCAAATACGATGCCAGATAGTAAGATGACAAGATTCTTTGGGATCCTCAGACCAGAGCAGTGCCTTTAGTTTTTGTACAATTTCTAGTATAAAAAAATGTACACAAGGAGAACTAAAGTTATCAAAAAATAATTAATGGTCAACAGAAAATTGCCATATTAACAGAACTATGAACGGCATTTAACGATAAAAATGTATACATATTCCGCTATCAACCAACAAATTTAATAAATAAAATAATTATAATTATGTATATCTAATGTATCATGACGTCTCCATGAAAGAACATAGTGGGAGGCTTTTACTGAGAAGATTAATATACCTAACTCTAAGATTTGTAAACGTGACTCTAATGTACACCTGGTTCCAAAAAAAACTGATACGACTCTTGACGCGTATTTTGTAGAAAATTGAGCAGTGTATTTTGAAGGATAAATACTTAATATTTACATACTGTCAATGTCACTGCCAAATCTTAAAATTTGTCAGATAGCTTATTCTGTTCCACGGTTATTAGACTTTATTATTAATCTTTATTATTAATACTTTCTCCACTTTCTCCGCAACTGAGGATATCTTATCAACTGTATTGTTTTTAAACAATAGATGATAAAATAAAAATATTGACAGTTCAAAAATGTGAACATTATTGCATTGTGTGTGGCCTAAGTTTGGGCTGAAAACTGAAATGTATTACGTTTTTACAAAATTTTGGAATATGTTTAATTACGTAGACCAATTTTAACAGTTGTTTTCAATACAGATTTGAATCATCTACAAATAGTTTCTAATGTCTTTTGATGTCAAATAATTAGGGAAGCTGGAATTCAACAGTTTAGAATTTTACATTGAGTTAATGCAAAATTGTGACGCATGTCAAAATTCTCAATGTATTTTAATTGTATTCATTTTTTTTCGAATCCTGAGAAAGCTAATAAATATTTTTGAAAAATTTAAACTCAGAATGAAAGACTACATTATTACCGAGGGCTGAAAGTCCCTGAAAACTTCTATAATATTTATTTTGATAAGTTACAGGGCTGAAAATAAAAAAAGTGTGATATTTAATTTCAAATATTTCATTCAATAGAAACTGCTTGTTTATTCTAAGGGGCTTTCCGCCCTCGGTAATAATGTAATCTTTCATCCTGCGTTTAAATTTTTCTAAAATACTTATTAGTTTTTTCATGAATCAGTTGTTTGTTTTTGTTTATTTTATTATTTGTCTGTCATAATAAATATAATGTCAGATCAATCAAATACACTGCTCAACATGATGAAATCTTACTAAGAGTCGTATCAGTTTTTTTAGGAACCGGCTGTACATAAAGTTAGCGAATCACTTCTCGCAAATATTATGGCAAGCACAATGGGAATTTGCCGCTTTTTTGCCGTTAATTATTTGTGAAAAAATTAATTTTGCCGCTCTTTTATTTTTCTTAATATTCGATGTTTCGCTAACTTCATATGAAGTTAGCGAATCACATCAGCAAAAAATGTTTCAAATTCAAATCGAGTTGGTGCTGAATTTGCCGCTTTTTTGCCGTTAATTAGTTGTGAAAAAATTAATTTTGCCGCTCTTTTATTTTTCTTAACATTCGATGTTTCGCTAACTTCATATGAAGTTAGCGAATCACTACAGCAAAAAATGTTCCAAATTCAAATCGAGTTGGTGCTGAATTTGCCGATTTTTTGCCGCTCATTAGTTGTGGAAAAATTAATTTTGCCGCTATTTTATTTTTTTTAATATTCGATGTTTACTTCATATGACTTCATATGTACTTCATATGAAGTTAGCGAATAATGTTTCAGATTCCAATCGAGTTGGTGCTGAATTTGACGCTTTTGCCGCTCATTAGTCGCGAAAAAAATAAATTTTGATGCTTTTTTTAATTTTTTAATATTCGACGTTTCAATAACTTCACAGATATGAACTTGGTGAATTACAACAGCGAATAATGTCTCAAATTGAAATCGAGCTTGTGCTGAATGCTGAATGGTACCACTTTTTTACGATATTGTAACATATTTTTCTTCTTTTATAATTCTGATAACGCTGCACGATAATTTCGTAGGATACGTCTGGTAGACTTGCATCTCCGCACAACTCTTTTGGGTCCTGATTAACGCTTCTAGTGGTACGCGGTACGAATAGATTATTATTAAATTATGGATATCCTACTTAAAACATAATATAATTTCATCTAACATAATATCCTCACTGTATAAAATACTTGAAATAAAATATAAAAGGAGGGGTAAATATATGAGTTGATATTTTATAATATTATTAATAGTATAATGAATTTATTCCAACTCAAACGACCTTACTGTATAAAATAGTTGAAATAAAATATAAAAGGAGGGGGTGAATATATGAATTTATATTTTATATTATTATAAAAAACTTGAAATAAAATATAAAAGGAGGAGGTAAATATATGTATTTATATCTTATAATATTATTATAAAATATAAATTCATATATTTACCCCCTCCTTTTATATTTAATTTCAAGTATTTTATACCGTAAGGACGTTTGAGTTGGAATAAATTCATTATATCGATAAGGAGCCAATTTGGAGAGAAATCCTGAGACAGGTCGATTTTTATTTTGAAATTATGAATTTTTAGCATATATATCACACTAGTGACGTCGTACATCTGGGCGTGATTACGTAATGGACGATTTTTTTAAATGAGAGTAGGAGTCGTGTGATAGCTCATTCGAAAGGTTATTTAATTCTCTATTTAGTAATATAAACGTTAACATAATTATTTATACAGGGGGTCCAATTTTTTCTTGAATTAAAATAATTGAGACAAAAAGGAGAATGTACGTAATTCATTTATTTCAAAATACATTTGAATTCTGTCAGAAAACACAATGAAATGTTTATTTGACAAATAAGCATTGTTTTTCGCTTAAATTCAACGTTAAAACTGACACCCACCTGTCTCTTAGCAGTTTGAACATTGAATTTAAGCGAAAAGCAAAGTTTATTTGTGAAATAAACATTATAAACTGTTTTTCTGACAGCAGTAAAATGTATTTTGAATTAACTAAATTGCTTACATTCTTCTTTATGTGTAAATAATTTTAATAATAAAAAAATTTGTACACCCTGTATAAATAATTATGTTAATGTTTATACTAGTGAATAGAGAATTAAGTAACCTTTCAAATGACCTATCACACAACCCCAACTCTTATTTTAAAAAATCATCGATTACGTCATCATTTCCAGATGGATGACGTCACTAGTATAGTATATATGCTAAAAAGTCATAATTTAAAAATAAAAATCGACCTGTCTCAGGATTTCTGTACAAATTCGCCCGTTCTCGAAATAATGAATTTATTCCAACTCAAACGTCCTCACTTTATATGTTTATGTATATTATGTTTAAATGAGATTGATCCGTAGTTATTGGTGTAATAAAAATAGATATTTAAATAACTAATGGTTGACGTTTTGATTTCCACTGCGGAAATTGTTCTCAAAAAACCTTATTTTAAAAATAGGTACTGTGAAGATTTTATGACCTGATTTGTTTAAGGGTTATAAAATGTTTCCCGAATTTGTAGAATAATCTTTTTTGAGAACGATTTCCGGAGTGTAAATCGAAACGATAAACATACACCAATAATTATTGTCGCTCTCTCCCATTAACCGTTAAAATGTCAACATCTGTACTTCTTTGTTTCCCCGTGTATATTTAAATTATACAAAAACATAGATACAATATAATTCTTGTGACTAACTACCAAAGAATAGTTCTACTGTTTCAGTAGAACAGTAGGAAACACAATGAATAAAAAGGTTCTTTATTTGAAAATGCAATTTAGCCGGTATTTATAATACAAAACATAATGAATGTCTCGCGTTGTTATCGCAAAATATATTATTTTACTACAAGACACCTGATGACCTGATATAAAGAAATTTGAACACCATTCGCTAATCAATCGACAAGTAGATAACACACAAAAATTAAACAATACATTTTCGCATTTTACACTTAGGTACACTGTATACTAAAACTAAACGTTTCTCTATATTAATAATGTTTAACAATAGTAGAATATATTAAAATCGTTTGAACATAAATAAATATTTTTATGTCAGATTACTACAATTCTACAGGGTGTGAATATTGCTACGAAATTTAAAAAAAAACGCACTTAATTATCTTTTAAACTACTCCATATATTACTACAAAAGCCTATATTTTAGGAAAAGGGAATTCAAAAATGTAAAAATATTCAGGGTGTTCTATTAAAAAAAGCATAAGATTGTGGAATCCTGTCAATACGGATAGCCCTGTATATTTCAAAATATTTTTAAATTATGGTCTTGTCTGGGGACCAACTTTTACCTAATAACATTTTTCGTATCTCTTACGATACATGAGTAATTGGACTTCTTCGCACTAATTCCCCACCCTTTATGAAATAAGCGAAACAACTAATATTAAAAAAAATAAAAACGCGGCAAAATTAATTTTTTCACAACTAATTAACGGCAAGAAGCGGCAAATTCAGCACCAACTCGATTTGAATTTGAAACATTTTTTGCTGTTGTGATTTGCTAACTTCATATGAAGTTAGCGAAACATCGAATATTAAAAAAAATAAAAGAGCAGCAAAATTAATTTTTTCACAACTAATTAACGGCAAAAAGCGGCAAATTCAGCACCAACTCGATTTGAATTTGAAACGTTTTTTGCTGTTGTGATTCGCTAACTTCATTAACTTCATATGAAATTAGCGAAAGATCGAATATTAAAAAAAATAAAAGAGCAGCAAAAGTCTTCTTCAACTTCTTGCAACCATTTTGATCTTGGTCTTCCTCTTTTCTGGCTCTTTTCTGGTCTTGGTATATGTCACTCCTTCATCTCCTGCCCGCCAGATGTGACCTAACTATCTAACTCTGCATTGCTTTATTTTGGTCACGATATCTCCTTTTAGTACTTTCTTAATCACTGCATTTGTTCGGCTTCTATATTCATTTTGCTCTGTTCTGATTGGTCCCAGTATGGTTCTCATGATCTTTCTCTCCACTATTCTTAACTTTTCTTCATCTTTTTTAGTCATCGTCATTGTTTCCGCTGCCTATAATAATATTTCTCTAATTATGGTGTTATACATTCTTACCATGGTTTTAATAGACAGTATTTGGCTTTTAAGTAGTGTTTTATTTGCAAAATAAGCTTTATTCGCTGCCAATATTTTTTCTTTTATTTCTGTATTCTTTCACCCGTTTTGCTTATTGTCAATCCTAGGTATTTGAAATGTTCTACATCTTCAAACTCTGAATTTCCTATTTTGGATTTTCCTTTTATTGCTATTTTCCCTAGTCTTAATATTTTTGTCTTTTCTTCATTTAATCTGAGTGCCATTGTCTCCCCTTTCTCCTTTATTTCTTTTAGCATTTCCTTCATTATGTTTCTATTCTTTGCAATAATAACAATGTCGTCTGCGTAGGCGATTATTTGTCCACCTCTTGTTCTTAGGTTTCCTTTGTTTATATTTCGTAGTACATATTCTAAATTTAGATTAAACAGTGGATAAGGCATCCCCTTGTTTCACTCCTTTATTTATAATGAATTCATCTGTCTCGCCTATTTGCGTTTTTATGCTAATTTTGGTAGTTCTCATTGTCATATTTATTAATTTTCTGAGTTTATGTGGGATTTTTAATTTTTCCAGGGCAATCGTTAGTTGTTTTCTCTTAAACGAATCAAATGCCTGTTTGAAGTCGATGATTAGCATTTCTAATTCCAGTTTGTATTCATTTGCTTTTTCCATTATTCTTCCTTCCTCCATATATCTTCCTTCTGTGACTCCACATTGGTACTGTCCCGCTCTTTTCTTCGTGATCTTTGACAATCTTTATCTTATTATTGAAGTCAATATTTTATATGTTGTGCTTAGTAGTGTTATTGCTCTATAATTATCACAAATTTGTTGGTTCACATTACCAAAATACTATACTAAAATCCATTTAAGAAAGCTCAAAAAATACTCATTCCTAGTTTTGACCAACCTTGTATACTAAAACTAAACGTTTCTCTATATTAATAATGTTTAACAATAGTAGACTATATTAAAAATATTTTCAATATAAATAGAAATTTTTATGTCAAGTTACTACAATTCTACAGTTTGTGAATATTGCTACGAAATTAACAAAAAACGTAATTATCTTTTAAACTACTTCGTATATTACTATAAAAGCCTATATTTTAGGAAAGTAGACGTACAGGAGAATCCAAAAACGTAAAAATATATAGGGTGTTCTATTTAAAAAAACATAAGTTTGTGTCACCCTGTCAATACGGATAGCCCTGTATATTTGAAAATATTTTCAGATTATGGTCCTGTCTAGACACCAACTTTTAACTAAGTAACTTTTTTTCGTATCTCCTACGATAAACGAGTAATTGGACTTCTTCACACTAATTCCCCACCCTTTATGAAATTAGCGAAACATCGAATATTAAGAAAAATAAAAGAGCGGCAAAATTAATTTTTTCATAACTAATTAACGGCAAAAAAGCGGCAAATTCAGCACCAACTCGATTTGAATTTGAAACATTTTTTGCTGTAGTGATTCGCTAACTTCATATGAAGTTAGCGAAACATCGAATATTAAGAAAAATAAAAGAGCGGCAAAATTAATTTTTTCACAACTAATTAACGGCAAAAAAGCGGCAAATTCAGCACCAACTCGATTTGAATTTGTAACATTTTTTGCTGTAGTGATTCGCTAACTTCATATGAAGTTAGCGAAACATCGAATATTAAGAAAAATAAAAGAGCGACAAAATTAATTTTTTCACAACTAATTAACGGCAAAAAAGCGGCAAATTCCCATTGTGCTTGCCATAATATTTTCGAGAAGTGATTCGCTAACTTTATGTACATGTGACTCTATTAGTTTATAAACACACATACAGAGTGCAGAAGCGAAAGTAGCAGTAGCAAAAGCCAAAGCAGAAGCGTATTCAAACCTATACGATCAACTTGATACCAGGGAAGGCGAAACGAAGATATATAAAATAGCCAAACAGAGAGCAAAGAAAGCAAAAGATTTTTAGACCAATCAAGTTAGTAAAAAATAAGCCGTTTTTCGACATACTTGAAAAGACGAGGTTTGACAGTTGAAATGTGTAGTATGAGATATTGCAAAAAGGCTACCATCTTGGGATTCATCAATTTTTTAGTGGAACATTTTTTAAATAAACAATCAAAACGTCAAACTTAGTTTTTTGCTCATAACTTAAAAACTTGTTTATTTAGAAATTTGATGTCCACAGGTAACTTTTTCAGAAAAAAAAAGATACATCGAATGAGATACACCAAATTAAAATCGGTTAATAAACAAAAAAGTTATTGCAAAACGGACGACAAAATCACTGTTTTGGAATATTGTTAATAACAATTTTATTGTTTATTAAAATATATTTAAATATACCTAAACTTGAGGGAATTATGGTGTTTGAATGGTGTGCAAAAAATGGTCCAGATCTGTTAAATAGTTTTTGCAAAATTTAATTTGTTTATAAAATTTTTTGAAAAACGAGCTAAGTTCTGAGGCTGGTCTAGTTAATATGGCTGAATGTATCTCAATAATCAGGAACTCATTTCCTTCGTTAAGATGTATACTAATACCCTATGAAAAAAAAAGTTAAAAAAATTACATGTACGTACACAAAATTATTTGTTAATAAATAGCAGTTTTTAAGCTTATAAACAATTACAATAATTTCGTAGAAATTAGATCAAATTAAATGGCAATAAAAATACTGAAAGCTGGTTAAAATACACAACTTCTAAAAAAATTTTTAGGTCCTACGACCCTTGGGGTCTGAGATAGCCCCTTTTTTTGAAAAAATCACTGTTACGTTAATTAACAACACTAAGATCTGAAATTAACCAATCTTTTATAAGAAAAGTCAAAGTTTTTAAAAAAGTTTTTTGCAAGAAAAAATGTTAAAAATTGTTTAAACAGTACTGTTATAAAGAAAGAGTATTTTGCGTTCCGACTAAAGTAAAAAAAAATGATGGGCGCAGCCGAATGAGAATAAATTCGCGGACTAGCATTCGCTAGCGCTAGACCGTTGCAGCCCATTTTTAACATTGACAGTGTACCGGATTTGAAGCTTAATATTATATTTATATATTTTGGTAGAAACTTGAATTTTATGAATATTATTATGTTGCACATTTATTTAGTAAAATTATATTTTAAATAAATAAATTTAAAAAATAACAATAAAAAGGCCACAAAGTCAAAATATGCAACAGAAAAAAAGTTACGCGACCTTATAGACGAGTGATACGTGGTATTCCCCCCAAAAAACGCTCATTTCTCGAGATATCAACCACGGTGTGGTGAATGGCTAATTTTGGTCTTACTTTATACTTTTTATGGTGCTGAAAACGAAAATGAGTTTTATTTTGAATTTTAGATGGGGAAACATTGTCAAAATCGCAATTTTATGCTAAAAATAAAAAAAAGAGGAAATCACGTTTTTCTTAAAATTAAAAGTTACACCATTTTTTTTTTCTATAAAACATTTTGTTCTCTGTACTCTATATTTTAAAATTAATTAAACAGCTAAATTTCAAATTTTGTTACTCAACTTTTGCGATTAAACTTTGCAATTCAAGAATCTGCACCTTTTACTTCAAACATTTTATAACTTTCTTTATGGCAAGACAGAAATATTGAAGCAGGTCCCATTGTCTTCAGAAAGGTGAGAAATATATACTATAAAAATATCAGAAAAAATATTACAATGGAACAGAGTTGTAGCAAATTAAACTCAAAAAAACGTGATTTTTTTTTATTTTTAGGGTAAATTTGCGATTTTGATAATGTTCCCCCAAGTAAAATTCAAAACAACCCTAATTTTAGTTTTGAGCACCATCAAAAATATAAAGTATGACCAAAATTTATATCAGTATCTCGAGAAATAAGCTTTTTTTGGGGTGTGCCGCTCGTCTATAAAGTCACATAACATTTTTCCTATTGCATATTTTAAATTCAATTTTTTTGGAAAACTTCTTCATAAATTATATTTTATTTCTGTGTTAATTAAAATTATAAACTAAAAAGTTTGTCACTCAACTTTTTTAAGTAAACATGAAACAAACGAAATCTGACGACAAAATGTTTAAAAATTAACAACTTCTCTTTTAACGTGTTGAGTCATTTTGGACAAATCTCATTGTTATCTAAATGCTTCAAAGATAACAAAGTAAAATTTTCAAACGGAAATATTTACAGCGACCAAAAATACAGTGAGTTAAAATTGAAAAATCATCAAGATTAATTTTTCGCATTTTTGCATAAAATTTGATTTTAGAACATGTTCCACTAATTCTAGAAAAAAAATAACTCCATATTCGGATTCAGAGACCTCGAAAACATAAGGAATGATGAAAATTTGTCATTCACCTTAAAGTGGATTTTTGTGGTCGGGATAACGTAATTTTAATAGTTGCTGCCGCATGCCGGTCGCCAACCGCGCCCACTATTCAGTCAGTCGACTACGCCCGCTATTTTTTACTTTAGTCGGAACGCAAAATACTCTGTGTTTATAACACTCCTATTTAAACAATTTTTAACATTTTTTCTTACTAAAAACTTTGTTAAAAACTTTGACTTTTCTTATAAAAGATTGGTTAATTTCAGCTCTTAGTGTTGTTAATTAACGTAACAGTGATTTTTTCAAAAAAAGGGGCTATCTCAGACCCCAAGGGTCGTAGGACCTAAAAATTTTTTTTGAAAGTTGTGTATTTTAACCAGCTTTCCGTATTTTTTATTGCCATTTAATTTGATTTAATTTCTACGAAATTATTGTAATTGTTTATAAGCTTAAAAACTGCTATTTATTAACAAATAATTTTGTGGACGTATATGTAATTTTTTTTTTACTTTTTTTTTCATAAGCTGTTAGTATACATCTTAACGAAGGAAATGAGCCCCGGATTATTGAGATACATTCAGCCATATCAACTGGACCAGCCTCAGAAATTAGCCCGTTTTTCAAAAAATTTTATAAACAAATTCAATTTTACGAAAACTATTTAACAGATCTGGACCATTTTTTGCACACCATTCAAACACCATAGTGCCCTCAATTTTGGGTATATTAAAACGTATTTTAACAAACAATAAAATTGTTATTAACTATATTCAAAAACAGTGATTTTGTCATCCGTTTTGCAATAACTTTTTTGTTTATTAACCGATTTTTATTTAGCGTATCTCATTCGATGTATCTTTTTTTTCTGAGAAAGTTACCTGTGGACGTTAAATTTCTAAATAAACAAGTTTTTAAGTTTTGAGTAAAAAACTAAGTTTGACGTTTTGATTGTTTATTTAAATAATGTTCCACTAAAAAATTGATGAATCCAAAGATGGTAGTCTTTTTGTAATATCTCATACTACATATTTCAACTGTCAAACCTCGTCTTTTCCGTTATGTCTAGTAAAAACCTAACTTGATTGGCCTATTTAATCAGATTAGATGTATCCGAGATGAAAATAATAAAATACTAGTTCACGAAAGGGATGTCAAAAAGGGATGGAGAAAGTACTTTGACAGCTTATTAAATGAAGAATTTGACAGACAGCCTGTAGAGTCAACGGAGACAGTAGCAGCAATGGTCACCAAAATAACCAACGAGGAAGTGGCTCAAGCGCTTCAAAAAATAAAGAAAGGAAAAGCGGTAGGACCAGATGATATTCCTGGGGAAGTATGGAGAGCATTGGGAGAGACAGGAACAAGGTGGCTAGCTGGTCTATTTAATAGAACTATGGAAGTTGGACAAATGCCAGACGAATCGAGAAGCAGTATACTGGTACCTGTTTACAAAAACAAGGGAGATATACAGCAATGTACAAACTATAGGGCTATAAAACTGCTTAGCCACAACATGAAAATATGGAAAAGAGTAATTGATAGACGGATACGTAAAGAGACCGAAATATCCGAGAATCAATTTGGCTTTATGCAGGGTAGATCAACAACAGATGCAATTTTCATTCTAAGGCAGTTGATGGAAAAATACAGGAGTAAAGAAACAAACGCTCATATGGTATTCATTGATCTTGAGAAAGCATATGATAGAGTTCCTCGAGAGATTCTGTGGTGGGCACTCAATAAGAAAGGAGTCCCGTGAGTATGTAAAGATTGTGAGGGATATGTATGAGGGAGTAACGACTAGTGTTAGGACAGGTGTGGGAGAGACTGATAAATTTCATGTGAAAGTAGGATTGCGCCAAGCCTCTGTGCTTAGTCCGTATTTATTCTCATTAGTTTTGGACCAGATAACTAACAGCGAAACTACAGGGTAACATTCCATGGTGCTTAATGTATGCTGATGATGTCGTGTTAGTAGGAAATAGTGAAAGAGACTTGGAACAAAAACTGGAACAGTGGAGACAAGCTCTGGAGGAAAAAGGTTTAAAACTTAGTAGGACAAAAACAGAGTATTTGGAATGTTCATTTAAAGATGGAGCTACTACAAATAAAATGGTATCTTTGGATGGTGAAATGATTGTGAAAAGCAATAGTTTTAAGTACCTAGGATCGGTATTACAGAGTAATGGAGAAATAGATGGAGATGCATGCAGTAGAATTAGGGCTGGATGGATGAAGTGGAAAGAAGCGAGTGGTGTGTTGTGTGACAGAAAAATTCCAATGAAGCTGAAGGGAAAATTCTATAAAACAGCCATAAGACCGGCTATGATGTACGGAACTGAATGTTGGGCAGTGAATAAGAAAGAGGAACAACGAATGCATGTGGCGGAAATGAGAATGCTTAGATGGATGAGTGGAGTGACAAAGAAGGATAAAATTAGAAATGAGTATATTAGGGGAAGTCTAGGTGTGGCACCAATTGATGCCAAAATGAGAGAGCATAGGTTAAGATGGTTTGGTCAAGTTCAACGTCGAGACGTTAATCACCCAATACGAAGAATAGCTAAAGTGCAGATTCCTGGAAGGACTAGGAGAGGAAGACCAAAGAAGACCTGGGGGGAGACGATAAGGCAGGACATGTTGGTAAAGGGGATTAACATTGATATGACCCAAGATATAATTGTGTGGAGAAATGCAATTAGGGAAGCCGACCCCGCATAGGGATAAGGCAAAGAGAATGATGATGATGATGTTTATTTTTATTTAATATACGCGACCTTTTTCCTTTATGGTTTCCGAGTACACAGATCTTCATATTTTTATCGTTATTACCTTTTAGATTTAAACATGATTGACAGTAATTAAAAAAAATAAACCATCGTGCAAGCAACTATTTAATTGAGCTGTTGCTTAATAATGATTTTGCTTTTAGTAGGGTAGGCAAGGATGCTAAATTTGCAGTTACGACAGCTTTCTGGGGACCTATTGGGTTGTGAAGAGTAGGTCCTAAAACCAATAAAAGTTAAGATAAGTTTCCCATTTTAGTGGGGATTTTCCATTTTTACGTATTTTTACGTAATGTGCAATAAAAATGGGGCTCTTATTTAAGATTTTAAAGTAGCACAACCGTAACTTCCAAATGGTTCGAATGACATCAAACACTACCTCTCCGTGGGGGTCCAGTTTGGTGTCATTCGAGAGATTTTTGAAAAATATTGAACACGTATTTTTCAGTTTTTCGATATGATGTTCGTTTCCCGAAATAGGTATTAGTTTTTTTTGTGAAACATTGTTACTCGCTTATTTCCTGACGTCCCGCTCAAATCGTCAGATTTTTGAAATATACACTGTTCTTCATGTACTTAACTTACCTTGTCTTAATCTGACGATGTCAAGTTTTTCTATTCTAGATTTTTTTTATGAACTGCCCCCAGCACACGCCCGTGTATTAAGAGTCCCTACATGGTAGGGGTACATTTACACGGTACAAGGTTTCTCCCCATGTGATTTTCTGAGGCGCTCGAGTAACTGCAAAAATCCCCGCTTGGGCTCCCATACCATTCTGTTTGTCTAGTGACTTTTCGTTCCCTAGTCTCTTTTAAGTAAGATTCACATTTTTCTTCATTTTTTTTTTCTAAACATATTTAGGTGTTATTTTTAAGAATGATTAGATGGATATTTAGATGTATTTCTGTGTTTATCTGAGTAACGAACTAGGAAAAAAATTTCTTCAAATAATGTAAAGGTGTAAAAATGTAAAGCTGTAACAAATTGGTCTAGTCAGTATGTGTTCGCGAGCAAAATTCTGCCGAACCAAACGAGCCGATCATTTTCTAACCGTTGAAAAATCAAAATACCAGATTCTCTGCTACCATGGACGGACGAACACTGGAATACAATGAGCAGAACATGGGAACGCGGCGAATAGAACGAACACTTTGAATAACCTGAGCATTTCAATGTTTGAAACAAAATGCTCTAGTCAGTAGTCAGTACGCATCTTAAGATAGCAAACTTTCCAATTATTATTCTTTAATTATCTTCATAACATTATTAGAGAAGAAAAAAGAATATTAATCTATATTATTCTATAATCACCGTCACTGCCTCACTTATACATGTTACGGGTAAACCTCGAAATTGGGTAAAATTAGTTTTTAATATATGCATACCCGGATACCTTGCGAATTAACCAAATTGACTTGATAAAAGGCAAAGGAAATTGATAACTTTTTAATTTATCCGGGTCATTCTAGAATGATCCAATGTCAAATGAATAAAGCAGTACATTTTAAACTTTGGTATAAGTAACACTATTAGTTACGGTGAAAATTTATTTGCTCTATTTTCTGTATTAAGAATCTTTCAGGTGAGGCTTTGCCAATGTCAAGTCGTTTATTGTCACATTATTTAAACTAGTTTAACATTTCTTTAACTGTTCCACTATCATTACCTAAAAACAGCATGATTTGAAAAACAAGATTGATTATAATAACAAATCACTTGCCCAACCGATACATGCCGTCTTCGTTTGCTTTAACCACTGACATTAAACATTTCTAAATTCGCATCTCCTTTTATCTACATCAGGTATTTTTAGACGCACAGTATCGCCAACATTTCATGCAACAAATTTGCCAGCCGTCATTTCATGCATTTTCTTTAGTTTGGTTTTCCAAATTGCTTTTAGCTTCATATCTGATTGAGGGAATTTGCTTTTCTCTGGAATAAGATCTACATATTCCATCGACAAAAGAACTTCGTTTCTCTGCAAACTGAGCAAATGTCTGGGACATTTCCGCTTATGGAACTTGGAACATTTTCATCTTCTGCAATGGTCTCCTCTTTATGGCAAAATTTGTTAACATTTTTTTCCAACTTTTCTTCTGTTCCAATACCCTCTATAAACTATTAAAATTAACCATTGAAACCTACGTACTTTAAAAGTGATGAAGCAAATTTATATTGATTATTCCTTCTTCTTCTTCTTCTTTTTGTATAAACATGTCTGTTTGTTCAATGTGCCTCCAGTAAGTTGTCGTTCCATCGTTTTCGTGGTCTTGCCACTGATCGTCTTCCTATTGGGGAGGGAACCGTCTCTCGCCGTCCGTATTACTCTATTTGTTGTCATTCGGCTTATGTGGTCCTTCCGTTCTATTCTTCGGTTTCTTACCCAGTTATTAATGTTCTCCACCTTGCATCTCTGTCGCATATCTGTACTTCTAGCTCTGTCCCAGCACGTGTTTCTGCCGCGTATATCATTATTGGTCTGATGACTGTTTTGTAAAATCTGTCTTTTATTTCTTCTCCGGTTATTTCCAAAAACCATATTAATTGGCGCTCTTTTTCTTGTCGTTTTGACATTACTGAGGATCGTGATTTCCTCCAATCCTCATAACAAAATTTCTCCATTGGTCTCTATTTTCAGCTGCTTTAAGGATTTCGCAAAATGCGTGGCCCGCTGAATTCTGAATTTTATCTGACCATCTGGTTGGACTGACCAGGCTTCGGGCGGATGAGTTGGTGAGTGGTAGGGCACTCTGTTGTCCTGAGACCGAGAAACCGGTCTCAAAGGCGGAGGAACCAGGAAATGGTCAATGGCATCAGGATGTAGAAGGCCAGGAGAAACCACTACATTAAAGATCCTTGTGGATATCTCTAGTACAGCTTCCCATGACAGATAAGGAAACTACACATACATTTAATGATCATGGACATCGGAATCCAAGATCCGGCAGGGGAGGAAGATCACAACCAGACCACGGGGCCTCTCAGGTCGTCAACACACGAAAACCCCGTGTCGTGAAAATCCACAAGATAGTTACGTGGAACGTAACAACTATGTTTGAAGGTGCGAAATTACAAAATATTCAGCTAGAAATGGCCAGACTAGACATTCCTATCCTAGGTATATGCGAGACGAAATGGCTAGGGTCAAACATATTTGAGAGTAATGGATACATTGTATACCACTCGGGAAAGGCAGAAGGACCCAGACGTAACGGAGTCGCAATCATTGTCAAAGAAGAAATTCGTAACTGTATCCGAAATTCCGTCCCCTTCAATGATCGTATCATGATGATTCAGCTGCAAAATAAACTACTGACTATTAATATAATACAAGTCTATATAGCCGGAAAGGAAAGTATGGACTTGGAGAAAGGAACGAAAGGGGGCAGAGACTAATACAGTTCTGCCAAAAAGAGAAATGCATCATAGCAAATACTTTGTTTCAGCAACCTAAAAGACGACTATATACCAGGAAATCTCCAGCTGATCAAGAGGGAAAGATAGTCAGAAACCAAATTGACTACATTATCATTAATAGAAGGTTTAGAAACAGTATTACATCTGCAAAAACATACCCAAGTGCAGACGCAGCAACTAACCATATCTGCTCTGCGCTGGATTCAAACTAAAACTAAAAAGAATAAAAGCCCCCACAACGCAGAAGAAACCTAATACTCGACTCCTAAGAAATGCCGTAATAGCAGATGAGTTCGCAAATAAGATAAATCGTGAGATTAAAAAACAGTTAGAAAGATCTGAACAAGAAAATATCGGTCAAAATCTAGATACAATGAATTCCGCCATGATCACCATAGCAAACGGAAGTTTTGAAACCAGAAAAAGACCCAATAAAGAAAAAGGATTGGATGACCGATAAAATACTAGACCTTATTCAACAAAGAAGAAATTGGAAAAACAAAGACGAGATTCGGTATAGATATCGACAAATAAGATACGAGGTCAAGCGAACAAAAGAGGACTGGATGGAACAAAGATGTCGTGAAATGGAAGAACTACAAAGAAAACATGACGAGTTTAATATACATAAAAAGCTTAAAGAAATTACCTACACTCAGAGCAAAAGAACTCCTCACTTTATGAGAAACTCCAAAGGTAAAATAATTCTTGACTTGGATGAAAAAAAGGAAGAATGGACTAACTATAATATAAAAGAGCTCTTCCTAGATACGATGCTACCAAATAACACCACAAAGTATACGAATACTGGTCCTAGTATTTTAAAAGCGGAAGTAGAGAAAGCCATCAAACAGAGCAAAAATGGGAAATCTCCAGGCCCTGACCAAATACCATCAGACTGGCTCAAACTTCTGGATGACGACAATGTCTCACAACTAACAAACATTTATAACCATATATACGAGACTGGAATGATGCCACAGATATGGTTAGAGTCTACATTTATTCCACTCCCAAAGAAACCTAATACATCAACATGTAAAGACTTTACACTAATTAGTTTCATGAGCCACTCTCTCAAGCTACTTCTTAAGATAATTATTAATAGAATCAAGCAGAAATGTAAAGAGACAATGGGAAACAAACAATTCGGTTTCAGAGAAGGATTGGGAACAAGGGAAGCTTTGTTCTCAATGTTAACATTAGTTCAACGATCATGGGAAGTACAGAAACCAATTTAAGCCTGCTTTATAGATTTTGAGAAGGCGTTTGATAGAGTTCAACATGATAGGTTGTTTGAATATCTAGAAATGATTGGAATAGATGATAAAGATCTGAGACTTTTACAACATCTATATTGGAATCAAGAAGCTTCTATTCTGGTAGACGGCAAAGAAACAGACAAAATTTGCATTCAAAGAGGTGTCAGACAGGGTTGTGTGTTATCCCCAACTTTGTTTAACGTATATCAGAAATAATTTTTAATGAAGTCTTGGAAGGACAATGTGGAGTTCGAATCGGGGGAGAAACTATTAACAACATCAGATATGCAGACGACACCGCGATCATGGCTGAAAATATCGAAGATCTTCAATTCCTTATAGATCGAGTCACTAGAGAATGCTCCAATAACGGACTTAACATAAATGCAACAAAGAAAAAGTTACTTGTGGTTAGTAAACAAGACGTCGGCCCTATGCAACTAATTGTCAGTGATGAATCAATAACAAAAGTTAACCATTTTAAATACCTAGGATGTTAGATAAACGAGACACTAAATCCGGATGAAGAAATTAAAACTCGTATAGAAATTGCAAGAGGAGCATTTATGAAACTTAGATCTATTCTGAGCAACTCTCAGCTGAACTTACAACTAAGAATCAAGTTCCTAAAATGTTATGTGTATCCTGTATTACTATATGGATGTGAAACCTGGATCATGAAGGTTAACATGATGAACAAATTAGAAGCCTTTAAGATGTGGTCGTATCGTAGAATGCTTAGAATATCTTGGGTTCAACGCATTTCAAACAGAGAAGTCTTAAACAGAGTGGGTCAAGGCGAAGGTGACTTAATGGAGATGATAAAAAAGAGAAAACTTGAATATCTGGGGCATATAATGAGAGGTAGCAGATACAGGATGCTGCAGTTAATACTCAATGGAAAGATCGACGGAAAAAGAGAAATTGGTCGAAAGAAATATTTATGGCTCCGAAACCTTCGTCAATGGACTGGCTTATCAGCAGATCAATTGTTACATGCCGCACAAGATCGAGAACGATATCGGCAAATTGTTGTGGAAGCTACCCACGTCTAAAAATTTGGGCACGGTACTTAAAGAAGAAGAAGATCTGGTTGGTGACCTTCCTCTTGCTATTCTCTCCAGAACGTTTCTAGAAACAATTAATCTCTCTAAATTATCGTCACCTCTGCGAACCACGTGACCAAAGAACTGTAGAATTCGCTGCAAACATGTTGTGGACATCCCTTTTCGAATGCCAAGTTGGTTAAAAAGAGTCCAGGTTTCGGCCCCGTATTTAGAAATATTGAGAATACAAGTGCATTGGATAATCTCATCTTTATTTTTTGAGAGCAGGTCTACCTTTCCAAACTTAAGTTATGCGTCTAATCTCATTTTTTGCCATAGTAATATGTCTCCAAACTTCTTCTACGCAGTTGCTATTCTTGGTTATAGTAGTATATCCGAGATAGTTGAAGCTATCTACTATCTGGTATTCCTGCAAGTGGTTACCCAGTGTTGAATCTGTCTATTACCACTATTTTCGTCTTGTCTTTATTGATTTTAAGACCAATCTTAATGCTTTCCAACTCAACTCTTCGCAGGAGATCTAAAATGCTGTTCATTTGCTGCTTTAAGTGTAGGATCATCAGCAAATCTTAAATTGGAGATTTTTTTATCAGCCACCGGTACTCCACCTACCCACCTTCCTAAGTGGTGATAACATGCATCCTTGTTTAACCCCTTTCTGTGCTCTGAATTAGCATAAGAACCGCTAGTCTATGTACATAGTCGTACTGTTGTCATATTGGACTGGTAAAGATTTTTAATAATAAGTGTCATCAGGTGTACCGGTGCACCTATTTCCGTTAAAGTGGATTTATCCAACTTATGCAATCGAAGCTACTCCAGTGCATTTTACAAGGTAAAATTGAAGGAAAAAGGGCCCCAGGACGAAGAAGAATATCCTGGCTTGCTAACCTGAGAGCATGGTATAGAAAGACCTCAACACAACTATTCCGTATAGCAGCTAACAAAGTCATCATAGCCAGAATGATCGCCAATGTTCGGAACGGACAGGCACCCTAAGAAGAAGAAGAATAATGCAATCGAATGCTTTCTCGTTGTCAACAAATCATATTGTCATAGGTACATAAAATTTTGTAGATTTTTCAATGAGTTGTCTTAAGTTAAGTACATATATTATATAATAATTATAACTATGACTTAATATATTTGCTGAAGTTTTGTTGGTTTTAAAATTCCGTTCTGATAATACATAAAAATATGACAAAAATATAAATAAAATCTTATTTCTTTTTCTCACAAGGAATCGTTCAGTGCGTCACAGTTTTTCGATTTCTTTCTAACGCATTAAATTGTATGTGACAGAAAAAAGGCAGGTTTGTGATTACACACATTTATAACATTTATTCTAGTTGTCGATAGATGGCGCTATAATCGAAAAAAATATTTACGAATTATATAATATATCTACGAATATAATCTGTACAATTTATAAGACTATACAAATCAAAGAAAATACCATTTTATAAATGCAATAAACACAATTGATTTGTTTTTATGCCAAATTGCAAATAAAGTTTGACAACTGTCAGATTTAGCTAAAATGACATGTTAGAATAAATGTTATAAATGTGTATTATCACGGACTCACCTTTTTTTCTATCATTTGCGACGCACTGAAAAATACCTATGAAAAGGACCATAGCATTTAATGTATTAGGTATAAACAAAATGGCACTTGTCTGAATATTTATGAGCTCTCTTTCAAATGGTATATTATTTTTATGACATTTCTTCCTTTTTGGTCGATTCACCAGACTATAAAGATTACTGCTCTCGATGCGAGAATTACGTGTGCATTAACGAAGACTTGGTAGTACTTTTAGAAGAGTATACTCGTTGACCGTAGCGAAATAATACATAATTAATTAGTGTATTAATATATTGTACTAAGCAACGGGTAGATAGGTAGAAGGTTCACTACCGTAACGTTCACTGTTAGATACTTTTTTTTATTATTTGTGAAGGAATGAAAAAGTAGATTTACCAAGTAAGAAAATAAATGAAAAACGTTGAGTTTTGTAGCTGTTTCTCTGCCAATGGTATACTGTGTAAATGCAGTTATAATTTAAAGAAAGAGTGACGTGATAAAAATATAAGTAGATTACAAATGTTAAGGCATACATTTCATTCTATTATAAAAAAGACAATAGGAGGAACTAAAAATATAGTTTTTTTTATTTACTTACTGTGTCTCAAAGAATAACAGAGGTTATTAACATTGGAACAATTTCATTACAAAAAATATTACAACTTAATAAACGATAGTTAAGAAATTTTAGAGAAAAATAGTTAATACAACATAATTGTATTAGTCGAATTTTGATATTTTGTTCTGCCTTACGGTCACTGATACATTGCAATTTGGACATAGTGGTGGTTATTCTGAAACCATCAATCACCTATGAGTTAATCTTCTTCTTAAAGTGCCCTCAGTAGAGGTTGGCTATTACAATTGCAAACTCATCTCTGTCTTCTGCTGTTCTTATTAGCTGTTTTTTACTTTAGCAAAATTTATCTTTATCCATTGTCGGATGTTTCTCCTTCTTTATCTCGATCTTTTCTTTCACTAGAAGTTGAGCATATTGGTACTTATTATTCCTCAGTATGTGGCCTAGGTATGATGCTTTTCTAACTTTCACTGTGTTGAAAAGTTCTTTCCTTGTCTATTCTATGCAGCACTTCTTCGTTTGAGGTATGTCCATGAAATTCCAATTGAGTTCAAAGGCCTCCGATTTATTTACGGTTGATGTTTTAGGGTCCATGTCTCAACTGCATAGAGAAGAATCGACCAAACGTAGCATTTTGATAAACGTCATCGATTTTCGAGTTTTATACGAGAATCGCAAAGCAGTTTCTTGATTTTTTCGAAAGATTTTCTGGCCTGTTCTATTCTCGATCTTAATTCTAGATCAGGATATAGGTTGCTATAGATCCAACATACCAGGTAGGTTAATACTATTGACTTTTTCTAAAATGTGCCCATTTATTGTGCAAGGGTGAGGTAGGTTTTGGTTCCTTCGTATTGACATCACTTTGGTCTTTTTAATGTTTATTTTCATACCAAATTGCTCACAGGTCGAGTTGGTCTTGTCGATGAGTCGTTGTAGACACAGGTAGGAATCCGCGGTCAATACCGTATCATCGACGTATCTGATGCTGTTGATATTTACGCCAACCTTGACTCCATCCTTGGAATCCTCCATTGCCCCTTTAAATAGAAACTCGGAATAAAGATTAAACAGGAGGGGCGACAGAACACATTCTTGTCTAATTATCCTTCTAATTCCTACTTCTGCGGATGTGGAACCTTCGATCCTAACTCTGACGTTTTGGTTCCAGTACAAGTTTTTTAGTAATTTGATGTCTTTTCCATGTAAACCTACTTCTCGCAACGTTTTAACAGTAGGTCGTGTCTTAATCTATCAAATGCTTTTTCGAAGTCTATAAAGCATGGAAATATATCTCTCTGCTGGTCGTAGCATTTTTAGGTGAGAACTAGTAAACTGAAGAGGGCTTCTCTCGTCACAATGCCGGGTCTGAATCCAAACTGATCGTCTCCGATGCTTGTTTCGCACTTTCTATAGATTCCATTATGTACAACTTTTAATAGGACTAGTTTGAAAGACGAGTTAGTCTAGTTTGAAATAATAAAGTCTAGTTGAATGGCATTTTGGCTGATTATCATGGTACCGAAAACTATTTTTTCTGTTCTGTTCTTGTTGCAGTCCCACAAGTCGCCTGCAACCTTGTACGGTTTCATAGTTTAAGTTGGTGTAGACAACCCGTAAAATTTTGGTCATTTTTAGCTCCATTAAGTAAATGGTTGGAGTATGGCTATAGCTCACCTGTTTGTATGGAGACCAATGATGGGGGAGGTTATACATCTTGAGTTTTTGTTAAGGTTGTTACGAGACATCCTACTCTTAACTTAGCTTTCGATGTATCTGTGTGATGTGACGTGTGATATTTCAATTTTTTGTTATTTCCAATATTTTTAGTAGGTTAATTTTTGGAATACGATGAGTTTATGGAGGGGCTGAATAAATTATATTAACAATTTTTTGCTGAAAAGTCGATAGAGTGAGTAAGGGGCAGAACTTTAGAAAAAAATACATTGAACGGGTCTATAGATGGAAAGAAGTCTTTTTGATTAGTTCGTATGCGGGATTGATTATCATATGTACGAGCGCTAAGCGCTCGCACATATCGCACCCTTAGTAATATAAAAGCACAATTCAAAAAAGTAGATTTTTGGGAAATCGCGTTTAAAGATTTTGGTTTCCAACATTACAGATATTTTTTCAAATAACATGCTTATTATTTAAGTTATCAATGTGAAATTTGGCAAATTTGTTAATAATTTTAATAATTGCACTATAAATCGTAATGAGAAAAAAATAATAATATAAATCAATTCCATTAATTACATGTAATGGAAAAATATTCTTTCAAGTTAGTCCCATATAGTACAAAAAAACATAACAGAAATAAGGAACTGTTTAAGTTTGATCCCTTATATTATTAATCCCTGTCAATGTTTATGCAAACACAAGGCACAAATATAGTTACCGAACCATTAATGTTTCTTTTTTCTCTCTCTGTCAGCGCTAGCCGGTAGAGAATTTCATTTTGTGCCCTTATCATTTAAAATCACAAATTTTGAGTTAATCCCTTATATTACAGAGGCTGCAATATGAGGGCGGTTCGACAGCGGTTGACGCCACGGTTAGCCGACGTTTGTACCGTACACATGACAGCGTTTCTTTCCTCCCCTAGTAACTTACAACCGCCACGGTTTGACGACGTTGAGCGGTTGCATGTGTACACATGTTGAGTGGTTGCATTTGTTCCTATGTTAACTTGAACCGCGGCGTTTGGTTTTTCAGGTAAACCGAGGCGTAACCGCCTGCATGTGTACCAGCGCTTAGACTACAATCCCTCAGCGTTCCTCAGTTCTCTGGGGAATCTCGCGTAAAGCAACACTTTTCTACTGTAGAATGCACGATATTCCTGGGTACGATGGTATCACCTCTCGGAATTGAGGAATGCAGTAGTCGTAGTACAAATCTGACCGTAATATGGGCCAGTTGTGCTACCGCTGTCTGTGACTTGTCAATTGATCATTATTTAGACAAGTGTTAGTGTGTGTTGATCCACAACTGTTTATTTGGTTATATCTATTAGCACCTGTCCTATTTATCACTGCGACTCGCCTTGTCGGGGTTGAAAACATCCCTGCATATGTACACATACCTACATATATATTCATATACATATACAAATATACACACATATACAGCACTGGTTGATTGCCATTATCGTCCGATAATACCTTTACTACACTTTTTGTTTTTTTTTTTTTATATCGATTATCGAACCGACATCGTTTCGCATCACAGGAGGATACGATCACATATTAATATATGGCCGATATACCGAGGCTACTATTTTGACTACAAGAATATTAAAAAATGAACCGATTTTGTGTAAAACTAAAGAAATTGAATAAAACACAAAAACAAAAGACTTCTGTAGCAGCAATCAGAATTGGCATTACTTGTCCCGAGCAAAATATATACAGTCGGAAAAATGAAAGAATACCCATGAACGAACATATAAAACACGCTGTATTTTCCTGTCACCGTGTCACAAAGAAAATTGCCCAGCGCAAGTACATGTAACAATAATTATTACATGTATTTGCGCTGGCCAATTTTATGTGTGACACGGTGACAGGAAAATACAGCGTGTTTTATATGTTCGTTCATCGGTGTTCTTTCATTTTTCCTACTGTATCTACTGTTAATATAAAAAAGGATAAACTAAAAAATGGTTATTTTCAATCCGCACATTGATATTAACTCACACCAATTCTTAGTTGGCGTTGAGACCTAGATAGAATTCGTTTAAAAAGTACCTTAATTAAATTAAAAATAAAGGTGATGAGTATTAAAACTAACATCGCATAACTGACACTTTACGAACTTTAATATCTTTTAATTGAACTAAATTAGAAAAGGTCTGTGTTACTTTAGAATGATTAGTAATAGACCAGTGCATTTAGCACTAAAACACCGGAATACATCGATTTTTAAATAAATAGACCTAGAGACTTATAACTTTTGCATTGTGCTCAGGATGGTATCAGGAAAAATGTCTACTACTATCTGGAGGATCGAGAGTTATGGGCACTAAATTGATATAAACAGATTACTTGCAGTTGCAGTGCCACTGCTAAGGCACGTCATGTTCTAGAGTTTCGAGGGTGTTCGGCATTTAATCGGGCAGGAAATAGTAAAGGAAAGTACATACTGAGAAGAATACTAGGACCTGCGAGGGAAAGGGAATTTTCAAAAGTCGATACAACAACGAGCTTTATCAACTTTATAGGGAAACACCCTTAGACCATAAAAACTGATAGACACGCCTTGTACCGAACCGTTGAAGCAAAGACCTTCCGCGAAAGTGACGTCACAATACGGCAAGAACTTGTTTGGATTCTTAGCAAAACACTAATAAAATTACCCAATTTTATATTGATTATAGTATAACTTTTGTAATATAAGTAGTTTTGTAGTATAACTTAATATGTTGTAAGAAATATGGAAGAAAAATCATTTAGCAAAGTAATTAATAAATATTTTTGATTTAAAGTAATTTTGTAAAAATAAATGTTTTATTTGAAATTATATCGTTGATATAATATCTCTTCTTGTTTGATAATCAAAAATAAATTTAAAGGAGAGTAATTTTCTTTTGGGTGTTAGTTTCACGTTAGGTGAAAAATATGCAAGAAATCTATTAATTAATGACCACAAAACAAAATAGCTTTTGTTAACTTACTTCTAACTCTTATTACATTATTTAGTTTTTCACCTTCGTGGTACAATCTGATGTAGGTATCAATAATGCGAACAAATTATCTTTATTCGATTAAACAAATGGTTTGCTTCAAAATCATGATCAAACATGTTTGTATTCGCTAAACACATAACTATGCACGTTTAAGATCAATTTTGTCAATAATTTAGAATCGTTCAATTTTTTTGAATTGTACCTACATAATTCTAATTTCGCTTTCAGCAATTTTGCAAATAGGAATGACGTCTTTAGAAGGTTGAATTAAAATTTTTTTTGATAATATGCTATAATTTTTGTGTCTTATGAATGGACATTATAAATTATCACATTCAATTGCACACAAACATAAATGTCACAATGTAATGTTTTCTTAACTTTCTTAACTACAAACCCAGCGATATAGTCAACATCACAAACATAAGATGACTCTTTTTGAAAAACTTAAATTATTTACAGTATAATCATGGTTACTAGTTATTATTTCCCTATTTTTTTCATCAGTTCTAGAGTTGTCAATGAGTTGATGGTCAACAGTTTTCATTTTCACAGTATTTGTTGTGCTTATTGCTAAAATTGTGGAAGGTGCCTGTTCTATACAATTAGCCTGGGTAGATCCTGTAACACTTGTGTGCATTAAGAGTCTTTTATATGCATCTTCAAATTTTTTTGCCGTTGGGTTGTTGTTGTAACCTCCATGACTCCTATAATAGAACTACAGAAAACTTCTAAGTGATACTGAGAAAGTTTATAGGCCCAAAGGTACTTCAGACCTCCATCCATATGATCCTTCACGTAATTTTTCCAAATTCGCATTCGCATCATACCAATAAAACCCGTTTATTTTTGGCTTAGATGCAGTGGTTCACCATTGTTGGAATATTTGAGTGAATTAAGATACTTTATAAACTCTTCAATTTTTTGACAAATCGCTTGTTTATTATGCTGCTGTAAACTGGATTTTAGGTGTTTTCCCCTTTTTTTGTCGCTGCGTACAATTAAATGCTCTGCAAGATAACACCATAAGTAAAAAATTAGTGTATTGGAAAAATTTTAAATTGGAACACTTTAAAAAGTTTACAACGCCTATAAACACTTCTAATCTCTAACGTTTTCTGCCGTAAACTGACGTCACGCACAGCTGTGTGAATCGTTTTGTGTTGGCTTCACTCTTCGAGACGAGAGAATAGCATTACGGCGTGTCTATCAGTTTTTATGGTCTAAGGAAACACCCCTGTCAGACTTCATTAGAATACAAAGGTTGCAATGGGCCGGACATGTGATAAGAATTGGAGAGGATATGCTACCAAAAAGACCACTGAACGCTAGAATGCAGGAAAAGAGACAGGTTGAAAAGCCAAGAAAGCGCTGAGAAGACACAGTAAACAGCGACGCACAAGCCCTTTTAGGAGTGCGTGTATGGAGAAGAACAGCCACAGACAAACAAGGGTGGAGGAAAAAAATAAAGGAGGCCAAGGCTGAGTTCCGTAGACGAAGAAGAAGATTACTCGGGCTGTTCTAAGGGTTGTTGAAAACGAATACGCCATCAGAACCGACACCCGGAGTACTTGGTGTCTAGGGTCACGTCATCTTCTGGAGTTTCGAGAGATTTCGGCCCTAAATTGATGCACACAGATTACAGGAGAGGTTTTTGGGGTTACTGCATCCGGAGCACCTGGTGCCCACAGTCACTTCTAAGGCACGTCATCTGCTGGAGCTTCGAAGGTTTGCGGCCTTGAATGCACGCAAATAGATTACTAGGCGGTTTTTGGGGTCGCTGAAAATACGAATATGCCATCAGAACCGACCTCCGGACCACCTAGTACTCAAGGTTACTGCTAAAGCAAATGTTATCTTCTGGAGTTTGGACGGTTTTGTGCACCAGGTGCACAGGGGTCGATTTTGAGGGCGTATTCTAATTCAGCGATCCCCAGAACGCCCCGAGTAATCTGTTTGCATAAATATAGTGCAGAATGCCCTTGAGAATCCACATGACGTGCCTTGTGCAGTGAAAATGGGCACCAGATGCTCCGGTGGTCGGCTCTGATGGCGTATTCGTCTTTAGCGACACTTATTTTGACATGTACTTTTGGATGCATATTATGCTGTTTAAAATGCAACTATGGATTTCCACCCATTTTTCTATAGTAGACTTTTTTCCTGGCCGCATCCAGAACATAATGCAAAAAGTTGCAAGTCTCTGGGTGTTGTAATTTAAAAATCGATTTATTTTGTGCTAAATGTCCTGGTCTATTTGTGTGTTTGTACTATCTACTGGATCTGTACCTAATTAGATATTTTTGATGATTTGATACTCTGATGATTTGATATTAGTGACATAAGTATGTAGGTATTTACCTATTTCTCTTATAATCGTTTGATTGTTTCATACTGATAAATATATTCAAGATCGGTCTCACCGGAGGGACCGCAGACGTTCGGATACAATTAACGTCTCTTTGCAAAGACAATGACGTCGACTTTGCAAAGTAACAAGACACTTACTCAACACACCCACACTACACATTACACCTGACTTAGTGATGAGTTATACAATTACGTGGCTAAAGGTTCTAGTTCTAAACCAAGGCCAGAATCAGAGAAAAAAAATATATTCAACAGTACCATATTATATTTGTTATGGTAGTATTATTTGTACTGCTTGTATTTCTATATTGTTTTACCCTGTTTTCTCGAAACTACCTGTTTTATACTGTTAATTTATTCAATATTCAGCTAGTGAAAGCAATTATTTTTATTGTAAATTTGTTCTTTTCTATTGTATTTGATCATAAAATATTCTGTTCATTCGTTATTTATTTTCAGAAATTAATTTTATTATTTTTTAATCTCAACCTTAATTGGACCGTTCTTTTCCAACTCGAGTATTTTTTTGTAGAACTACTCAGTTAATATTAAATGTAAATATTTCTAGTTAGACAAGGCGAAAACGGCGGGTTCGTTGGGAAAAATATTCCCATGAGATTTTTTTGCATACTCACATTCGTGAGACACCCCAGAATAAGGCTTTTTGTCCAGAATGGTCCAAAAAACCTAAAAAAATTGTCCGGCCAAAAAATATTGATTTTTGCAATTTGATTAAAAAAAATGTTAAAAAAAATTTGGACCACTTTTCGCGTGGACGATTTCTTGAACCTTATTCTGGGGTGTCTCACGAATGTGATTATGCAAAAAAATCTCATGGGAATATTTTTCCCAACGAACCCGCCGTTTTCGACTTGTCTAAGTGGCTTTCTTTTATTTTAAAATTAGTCCATTTCGCGAATTTTATTATTTGTAAGGCGCAACGCCTACTTTGAAGTCAAAGGGTAATGAACCGGTAGCGGGGTTTTAAACTGAACATGTATGCCCAGAACATTTCTGATGTCATCTTTTTTTCTGAGGACTTTGAATAATCCAGGTATCTGACAACTTTTTTAACGATAGTAGACCTAAAAAAAGAAAACCTACCCGTTTCCTGGCAAGAGTTAGGAGCCTTTTTTTAATTATTTTGAATTTAGGGTAAACAACGCGAATTTTTCGATGTTTTGGAGCCCATTAAAAAGCTCAATAGTTGACATAAAATCACAAAATTTGGTTTATCTACTCTATCTCATATTATGTATAAGTTTTTAGTTTGTGAAAACTGTCATTATAGATAGCAGTGCGTGAAGTAACAATGTATTTTAAATGGGATTTACTTTTTCGCACTGTTTTTGACATACTTTCATATATAGGACAGTCAATGAGGTTATTTGGTATACATCGATTTACTTGATATTTTCACAATAAGTAGATAATAGGTCCAGAAACAAAGTCTACCCTATGTCGATGTGCGCTTTTATCTTGGGGTGGTTCCCACCCCTTCTCGGAAGTGTAAAATTTTTTGGTTAAAATAACCACGGAAGTGGCTAGAGAACCTAATTCTAAGCAAAAACTGTTCAATATTTTTTTTTGAAAACTCTTGAAATTTGAAAATTTTTGATTTATTTGTGGTTGAAAATTGGCCGTTTTCATTGAAAAATGACACCTTTTTGCGAATACCTTAAAATCTATGCATCTAACGAAAAAAAGTAAACAAACCATTTTTGTAGCTTATAAAAAAAGGAAGAGATTCGTTCCATCATATATCTTCTAGTTATAATATTAAAAGAGATATGGTAGATAAGAAGAGTTTGCTTTTTTGGTGCATGCTGAAATCGGTGCATTCAACTTGAAATAAAAGAGAAACGGTCGATTTTAGTTGTATAATGCCACCAATATCTTTTGAAGTGATTGAAAAGACCTTTAGAATGAGCAACATTAAATGTCGATTACATTCAAAGTAAGCGAAATATGCTGCAAAAAAAATTTATGAATAATGGAATTTAAAAAAAAATGTGAAGTACATTTAACCCGTCATCAATCAGAACTTAAATGCATCGTTTTCCTTCTACAATACTTTTTATTATAGCGTGATTTCTATGTGCGGACGGGTTTAAAATGAATAGTTTTTGAAAAAAATAAAATCAAATTATAGAGCGCATTTTTAAATTTTCTTAAGATTCTTCTTCCTTCTCCATGTAACTCGAAAATGATAAGAGATACGAAAAAAAGGTACCACACAAAAATGTATGATTTTGTTAAATAAAAATTTTGTTTTGTGTTTCATTATTGTATCTCTTATTATTTTCAAGTTACATGTAGAAAAAGAAGATTTTTAAGGAAATCTAAAAATGCGCTCTATAAATTGACCTTATTTTTTTTTCAAAAACCATTCATTTTAAACCCGTCCATAATACCATAATAAAAGGTATTGTAGAAGTAAAATGATGCATTAAAATTCTGGTGGATGAGAGGTTAAATAAACTTCTCATTTTTTTCTTAAAATACATTAATCATCAAATTTTTGCAGCATATCTCGCTTAGTTTGAATGCAATATTCCTTTAATATTGCTCATTTTAAAGATCTTTTTAAGCACTACAAAAGGTGTTGGTAACATTATACACCTAAAATCGACCGCTTGTCTGTTATTTCAAGTTGAATACAACGATTTTAGCATGCACCAAAAAAACAAACTATTTTCACCTACCATATCTCTTTTTATATTATAACTAAAAGATTTATGAAGGAACTATTCTCTTTGCCTTTTTATAAGCTACAAAAATGTTTTTATATAGATTTTTTTAGTTAGATGCATAGTTTTGAAGATATTTGCAAAAAACCGTTCGAAAAGGTGTTATGTTTCAATGAAAATGGCCAATTTTCAACCACGAATAACTCAAAAAATATTGAGTTTTCAAAAATAAAATTATAGAACAGTTTCTGCTTACAATTAAGTTCTCTAGCCACTTCCGTGGTTATTTTAACCAAGAAAATTTCTACCCCCGAGAAGTTGTGGGAACCACCCCCAAGATAAAAGCACACATCGGCATAGGGTAGATTTTGAATTAGGAGATAAGTAGAGGCTATTCCCAAAATTTCATTAAAATCCATGCATTAGGATAGAATTCGGAGGTAATATTCTATTTTTGCTCCCATTGACTGGCGTAATAATCAAATATGCTTAACTTTCCTGTTGTCATAGTGATGACATATGAGCAATAAATTACAACAAAAGTTTTGACGGTTTTGTAGTTTGAGAGAAGTTAGAATTTTTAAATGTCAAAGTTCTAAAAACTGTAGAATAGAAATGAATTCCAGTGACGAAGAGTTGCAGTTTTTTTATTTGTTTATCCTAAATAAAATATTGTATGAAACTGTGCGTGAAGTACTTTTTGCGAACTTACACGATATATAGCACTTGCCCCGCTCGTGCTCTAAACATTGCGTGCATTCGCAAAAAGCATACTTCACGAACTGTTTCATAAATATAGTTATTAAGGTACCAAGGGTATTATAAGGATAATAACGCTTGAGGTCAATGGTGTATAGACCGAGGGCCTTCGGCCCGAGTTATATAGGTTGACCGAAAGCATTATTATTATAATACCCGTGGTGCCTTCAACGTTTAATGTCCGACTAAATTATTATTTATATGCAAAAAATTTGAATGAATTATGAATAAACAGTTTTCAAATAAGTATCTACATTTACCAGAAATAGTCGTAACGTAATTGTGGTAACCATAATTTTACTTATGAGTTTTATTTGTCAACTTGATAGTATTTAACTCGTTATTTAAATTTAATAGGCCCTATGGCGTTATTTTTCAATATCACGCCCTTGGGCGTTATATCGTAATTAATAGACTTCGAAATAATGTCATTATTTGCCAAATAATAAACTAGTCGGACATTATAGTTATTAAGGTACCAATGATATTATAAGGATAATAACGCTTGAGGTCAATGGTGTATAGACCGTGGACCTTCGGCCCGAGGTATATATGTTGACCGAAAGCGTTATTATTATAATACCCGTGGTGCCTTCAACGTTTAATGTCCGACTAAATTATTCTTTATATGCAAAAAATTTAAATTAATTTTGAATTAATTAGTTTTCAAATACATAAGTACATTTATCAGAAATAGTCGTAACGTAATTGTGGTAACCATAGTTTTACTTAGAGTTTTATTTATCAACTTGACAGTATTTAACTCGTTATTTAAATTTAATAGGCCCTAGGGCGTTATTTTTCAATAACACGCCCTTGGGCGTTATATCGTACTTAATAGACTTCAAAGTAATGTCATTATTTGTCAAATAATAAACCAGTCGGACATTAATTATTTTTATAACATTGAAAAAGTCTCAAAATAGCGATTTTTGAAAGTTAAAATGTCAATTTGTTGCTTCGCAAACTTCAAAATAAGGCAAAATTGTGATTTGTTAATAACTATTATTAAAATTAACCTAAAATTTTGGTATTTCATTAGTATCGTCATCAGTAGAGTATCCTCATTATTTTCTGTCTTATGGTATTGCAAAAAAGGTCTCTGGGATAAACAAACAGAATAACTTTTAAACTAATTGATGGATCGGTTTCAAATTTTGAGGGTTTGTTAAATACCCCAATACCGAACTTTGAGCGATATACCAAAGTTCTAGGTTAATTTTAATAATAGTTATTATCAAATAACAATTTTGCCTTATTTTGCAGGTTGCGAAGAAACATATTGACTTTTTAACTTTCAAAAATCGCCATTTTGAATCTTTTTCAATGTTCTAAAAAATTACATTTTGTAATTTTATATCAACTATGTATTTAGCTTTTTAATGGGGTGTGAAAAATAAAAAAAATCGCCTTTTTGCACTAAATTGGTAATAATTAAAAAACTGCTCCGAACTCTTGGCAGAAAATAGGTAGGTTTTCTTCCAACAGGTCTACAATAAATAAAAAAGTTGTCAAATACCTGGATGGTATTTTTTGCTTATGTTACTGTCTTGGATGGGGTATATAGAGGCCATCGCATGAAGCAATAGATAACAAATTTAATTTTACTTTTTGATCGCAATTAGAAAAATCGCTGACGTACAAAACAAAACGTCGAGCCAGTCCAAGACTTTAGGATATGGATGCACATCATAATAACCAATATCTTAAATTAAAATCGACTGAAGGGATCTTTAAAATTCCGACCCGTCATTAGATGACTAGGGTCTTATTCAAACGTTAATATTGTCGACAATGGCGAATAAAGGCAATTTGGAAGTGTTCATTGTATTGCGTCCAAAGTGCCGAAGTATGGTATTACCAAAACAACAACGTCCCGATTCTGTGGTGTTTCTAAAGCGATTGTTTAATAAACCCCATCTTTCTGTACGAGGGCAGTAGCGGAGAACTAACTCAAAACGTTGGATCACAACGCTGTAGCGTTTTGGCACAAGCTTATGACCATCTAGCCCAATTTTTCAGTATAGCATTTTGAAAGTTTGAAAGACTGTAAATTCTTGAAATTTTCAAAGAGGTTGCCAATGTGATTTTTAACTTGCCACATTACCGGTGTAACGAAATTTATAACTGATATTAGATACTTGTTTAATGAATACCTTTTTTAATGATTTTCTTCAGAACACACACAAATACAGGATACATAATATATGTATCACATATCATGTTTTGCCAACCCAAAAACAAAAAGTAAATGAATATATTTCACATTTCAACATACGAAATCAAGTTCTACATCAAGTTCTGCCCTACCTAATAAGTTCCACATCGGACATATTATCATAAAATATATTCTCATTCTCATTTTTAAGGGTTCTACGTTCTACCTTCATCATAGACATACCAATTTCTACCAACTTGAAGAAATGTTACTAAATACATAACATATCAAGCAAATAATCTAGTTTGGCAATAATCGGACTTATCAAGTTTTGCCATCATACCACTATAGAACTATTATGGCGTTTTTATGTTTTCATAACCATGCATTTTACTTGAAGAAAAATCATTTACATAATGCTTGTTTGAAAATTATTGATGGTACAGTTTTTATGACACAATACATGTGCATTTTATGTTGTATTATATTCGAAGTTTGTCAGGGTGGTCATATTACTTTTATAGATTCTTTTACAGCACTGACAAAAGACGGTATCGATTTATGATTTTATTTTAACAGTCTTGCCTAAGTAAATATTGTTGTATTCTGCTGCCGTAAAACTGTGCTATTAGGCATTTCCAAATCGATTATAGGTAAAAGATTATGGCTGAAGAATGCTTAAATGGCTAGAAATACAAAGTCGAATTGTAACAAACGGAGAAATTACTGAATTGAAGATGTAGAAATGTATATATTATGTAAACGAGTAGTATGTCTAAACAAAACTTTCAATTTATCTTTTGGGTTTTAATTTGAAATATTCAAAAAGATGTGTTTTAAACTAACGAAGCTATAAACAGTAAACTCAAATTTATTAGGTATTTAAAAATATACATACCTAGAGTTCGCGTATACTGAAAATAAATATGGACAACAGATCATAATATTCTTAAAATGCACACCAGTTCCACATTAAATAAAGAAAAAGAATAAAATTATTAAGCATGTCATAACACACCTAACGATATTTCTAACAATATTATTTATTCTTACATATTATGTGGTTATGTGGTTTAATTACAGAATACATGATAGTAGAATATCTTGGGCATGGATGGGTGGATGGGCCATTGTGACATTTGGAGACAGACTATTGAGTGTTGTTGTCCTGTGCTTTCTATGGTACAGGACAACATTGCCCCTCAATTTGAGTTCTCATCCTCCTCCTTGGTTCAATTTCCTGACAGGAATGAGTAGTTAGAACGAGAACCCACACTAATCTGTCGGAATGGGCTCACCTAGTTCACAGATGGGTCCAGAATGAACGAGCGGGCAGATATGGTGGTGGAGTCTGATCTTACAGCCCAACTTTTTCTTCTAGATCGTAGAAGATGCTCCCTGGTGGTCAGTATGCTCACGGGCCACTGTAGACTCCGACGGCACCTTCATCTGCTTGGATTAGCGGATGGCCCATGGTGCCGTCTATGTAATGAAGAGGAGGAAACCTCCTCACATGTCCTATGAAAGTCCCAGGCATTGGCCTATCAGAGGTGGCAGGCCTCTATGGAGCCGAGCCAGGTGAGAGAGAGACTTGTGGCTTTCTGTGAGGCCATAAGGTTGCTGCACAATTAGACGTTCGGGGCGGCATCGGCAGAGGAGGAGCCCAGATTTGCAGACTCTGTTGATTCTGACAGACATGGGAGCCCGGTGCAGCCCAGGTTCTTATGGACCTGGTCCGTAAGATAGGGGTGATACAATGGACCCGCCGTAGGAGGTCAAGGTGTCTAAACGGCTCACAAATGGGCCCTGCCCCGATGTACCATACAATACCATACATACCAGAATATCTTAAATATTCATAATAATCAATACATTAGATTAGACCATTGGACCGTCGAATTTCAATAGTACCACGAGTTTATCCCTTATGCCTTTGAGAGTATTGATAGATGAAATCAAGGAGAGTAAAATATGTGAAAACTATTAGGTTTCTTAGGGAAATCTGCTCGAAAATTAAATTTTTTTGTAAAGAAAATCGCATATGCTGCAATGATTTTTTCCAGACTCGTTAGTCTAAGTATTTTTTTGTCATGGGCATTTATTTCACCATCAACACAAAAATATTAATTGTTACAAAGAGCGCCTCTGAACGTAAACAACAACATTCTCATAAGTCGAAGTCGACGAATTGTTCAATCACCCCTAATTTATTTTGTGTTTGCGGTCTAAAGGCAGAAGGAAATATAATACTTCAGAATCCATAGGAAACTACCGGCCGTGTGTTCAGTACTGGGTTGCACACAATTCCAACGCGGTGTAGTTAACGAGATGTGATAACTATTGAGGTGTGTAAGTATATAGGTGTACATGAGATTCTCCGAGATTTATGTCTTCGAATTTCTGGAAGGATTTGTTTTTAAATCAATACTTTATCTTTACAGTTTTGTCAGTAAAAAAGATTTAAAAAGTATCAGTTGTTGGTTGTAGGGATATCTATACTAAAATCGCAACAAAGATGCACTACAAATAAATAAACCAAAATACGTTGAATGTTACTAGGAGCACTCCAGAATCATGATTTCCAATGTTAGGGGAGTCAATATAGAACGAAAACATGCATTGTTTCGGAAAAATTCAAACCAGCTTATATTTTTCTAAAACTTTTTTTTTGTTAGTGTATATACATGTTAAAGTAAAAAGTTGTACTCACAGACTTTGCCGCTAATTGTTTATTAATTGTTTAAATAATAACAATTGTTTTGTATAAATAATTTTAAAAATATCGTTGAATTCATCATTTTACTTTTATCAAATATGTATGTTTCTATTTTGTTTTTGATTTTGCTGAATCCGAATATGGCATTACAATTTCAAAATTTTCATACAGAAGCTCTTACTGCTCTTATACAGTATGTCTACGTAGCTAGGAACCATACGGAAATCTTTTTCATTATCAATTTTACGAAAAAAAGCTATTCTTCATAAAATGCTCTACATAGTTTAAAATCTAAAACTCAACCATCAGATATCAAATTTTATCAATTTTATACGAGGTATATCAAAAATATGAATTTCGTTAAAGAGTAAACTACTTTTATTTTCTAGACTATCAAAAATTGTTATTATGAAAAGTCGTTTGGAATTAAAAACTATGTTTTAATATACAATTACATCCTTCAAAAAAAAATTCGTCGGTCATGACGGCTCAGTTGGATGAGGCGCAGTCGATCGACAAGTTTACTGGATTTGCGATCGAGGTTCGAGCCTCAGCCAGGTCATTTGAAATTATTAAAAGGCCAACGTCGTAGTATAAAATTCAATGTTGTTCTGAAGCTATTTCCTTGTGGCATTTTTATGATTAATTATTTATATGGGAAATAAGCCACAATTAAAATGAAAAAAATAATTTTAGAATTATTAATTTTAGAACGGGATCCTACAACATTTACAAGAAATAATACGAGGAAAATATCAATACCATATATAAAAGGACTATCCGAGAAACTTAAAACAATAGGAAATAAATTCAACATTTCAACAACATTCAAAACAACAAACACATTGAGATCTATTCTATCTAAAACTAAACCTAACAATGATCAAGAAAGAACAAAGAATTGCATTTATAAAATACCTTGTGAATGCGAACAATTTTATTTAGGTGAGACATCAAGACCATTAGACGTTAGAATAAGTGAACATCAATCTTATATTAAAAATAGAGAATTTGATAGATCTCAAATATGTCAACACGCATGGGATAATGAACATAGAGTTCAGTGGAGAGATTCAAGTATAGTCCTGAAAGAATCAGATAGTAAAAAGAGAAAAATCAAAGAAGCGGCTCTAATTCTGCTAAATGAAACCAATTGTGTCGCAAATTCCTCGGTAGAATGCAGTAGGATGTGGTTGCCCATACTGAAAGAGGAAGTCAACAGAAAGAAAATACCAAGATTAGTAAGTCAATAACATCGAGCTGGTACATATTTTATATTTAAGTATTACTTATATATCTAGTATTATTAATATTATTTATAATTTAAACATGTTACAAGTCAGAATTTGGTATTATTTTTTGAGAGTAAATTAAATGTAAGACCAAATACTTACGATGTCGGGATAGTATCACAAGGTTTTTTCCTGGTTTTCCCTTGTGATTTACTATGAAGTCTCTAACGCAAGAATTTTACTGTCGTTGCATTTGGTTGTCTTTTTAAAGACAGATCACATGCTATAATTTTTTTGTGACGGATATTCTTGAGTTGGGGTTGATTTCATGTAATCGAATGAACTATCTTTCAGTAAGTCGTCCCAGGAACGCAACTCATAAATATTGGCAATATCATTTTAAAGTCTTCTACTTTAAAATGTATAATATATGTCTAAATTGCCAATATAAATGAGTCAGATTAAATAAATTATTAGAAGAATTTTTTTGCTTAGCAACAACATTTTTGTTTATTTAGTAATATTTTGTATTTTGACAACGGCACCCGATTTGGGCGTCGAAACGTTAATAAAATTATTTTTTTCATTTTAATTGTGGCTTATTTCCCATATAAATAATTAATCATAAAATTCAATAGAATCTACGACTTGGTCTGAAATAAACTGATGTGTGATCGGCCTATGGAGGAGCGGTACGGCAAGAGATAAGGGCTTGCGGCTTGGTGATACTCCTCCATAGATCCCTAGCGAAGGGCATTAACACCTAATTACGGTGTATATATAAAAAAAATCAATTTGTTCTCAAATTACGGATACTCATCATCGTTGTATTACAATAATTATGATAACTATTTTGTTATCAGTTTTACGAAAAAAACTATTGTTCATAAAATACTCTACCTGGTGTAAAATCTATGACACAGCCATCAGATATCAAACTTTTCAATTTTATGCGAGGCATGTAAAAAATATAAATTTTGTTTAACAGTAAGTATCTTTATCGTTCACAATATTTCAATTAGAAGGATGTAATTAAATATTGAAATATATATTTTAATTCCAAACAACTTTTCTTAATAACAATTTTCGATATTGTGAAATATAAAGGTACTTTACTCTTGAGGGAAATTCATATTTTTTGTCATACCTCGTATAAAATTAATAAAATTTCATATCTGATGGTGGTATCTTACATTCTATACGATGTAGAGTATTTTATAAAGAATAACTTTTTTTCGTAAAACTGATAATAAAAAAGTTATCAATAGGTTCCAAGTTACGCAGGCATACTGTATAAGACCTCAAAAAATTTTTTGTTGAACATTTATTATTGTTGAAGCTCGTTACGCAGACATACTGTATAAGAGCTCAAAAAAATTATTATTTTAGGTAAGTTTTACAGAAAAAAGTTTTGATCACTTTGTATATAAACATTTTTTTAGCTGGTAATTTTCGGCTTTTGTATTTCTTTTTTTATCTTTCTTAATTTTCTCAAAAAGAAATTGTTTATTTCATTTTTAAATTAAAATAATTTAGTGCATTTTAAAGATTACATCCTAAGCTTTAAAAAAACACCTATAAAATTGTAATGAATCTATTCAAACTTAAGTAATACCGTCTTAAAGTAGTAGTAATTCTGTAAAACTAGGAAGTTTTCAAAAATTACATTTTTTGAGACGTAGCGCGTCACGTCGTATCATTTGAAAGTTTTATAAGTAAAATTGTGTTAGTTACACATTTTTAAATAATTTTTAAACAAAATTCATGTGAGTCTCACTTTCCCCCCACACCGTACTTATGCCCATACATATTATTTATTTTTATTGTAACCATAAGATACCTTAATTATTGTTCTTCTTTCATGTCCAATTTGTAAAATTTCATTTGATCCATTAGTTATAGAATTATATTAAAATAACTCAACCGTCCACTTCGCCGAACGCTAGCTTGTGCGCCAATGTTTGTGAGAATAGTCCAGAGAAATAAGATTTTTCTCGTGACACATCCCCCTCCAGGCCGAAACCAAATTTTTTGAGTATTGTAGACATCTATATTAATAACCTATATGTTTCCTGCAGCCGATTTTGATGATATACATAGCTATAAACAAATGAATATCAAAAAACGCTAAATTTTCGCTTTTTTCGTCTATTACTAAAAATTGAAGCACTTTAAACAAATTTGAGAGTAAGAAACTGATAAATCATATAAAAAGCTTCAATATGGCGTTCGCTGTATATATATATATATATATATATATATATATATATATTGTTATATTTCTATTTGATATAAAAATTAAAATTTGATAATTATAAACAAAATTCACTTTAATATAAAATATTTTTAATTTTCTCAACCTCGGGCATATAAATTTAGAACAACCTGTATACAACAAATTGTTATATTTAATTTTAAGAAGTGATTAGAATAAGCGTACGAAACTCGGAACAATGTGCTTAGATAAACAAAGTGAATGACGCGTACCATTATCGTTCTTCTCGGAAGGTCGATCATTAGCCTATGCTAAATAAAACTCAGTGAAATAGATGATAGTTCATTATCGTTTTTCGCGGAAGGTTTCGATCATTAGCCTATGCTAAATAAGACTCATTTGAAAGAGAGAATAGGTCATTAAAATTTGTAAATAGTTAGAAAGTATTTTAGAATGGGAATTAAATATTTTCTTTTGAAATCCATTAAGCATATTTAGAAAGATTAAAAATTGGTTTTGAGGAATATTACGAATGAGAGTTGGTGGTGGAAGATTGATTTGTGAATCTGGAAGGGATATTTAGAAAGTAGGGGAATGGATGAGAAAGTGAGAGCAGAATGTTTTGAGCTGTCGAGAAGTGAAGTCGAGTAGTAGACGGTAGTGTACGGAGAGTGAGAAAGCCGGTAGTTCCGTGAGTGTGGAGTATCTATCGTGGAACGAGAAGTAGGCCAGGTCGAGAGTAAAAGAACCTCCTTGAGCCAAGAGTGTCCCGGTAGCTGATAGCAGTTTCGAAAAAGGTAGAACACAGCATCACGACAAAAGCAGGAACGAGAGCTATTCGAGCTAGTTTTTCAAAGGAGAACATTACTGGAAGCCAGGACGAGGTTTGATCGCAGCCAAGGATAGCAGGAAACGGGTCTTGTGTGAGGACATTTTCAGTTCACCAGGAAAAGGTCAGTCTCATTTGTTTGGACATGAATGTATGGGTTTTTCGTATTAAATTCCACATAAAAAATTGAATAACATAATCAATAATATCAGAAAAGCTTCATCAAAGTTAAATAGAGTTGTTCCTAATAACTCCTAATAGTTAAATGTTAATAAAAACTTTCAATTGAAAACCAAAAGGAAATAAGATTCCCATTTGTAAATGTTATGTTTAAGAATAATAAGAAATAGCAAATATTAAGCATTGATTGCCTTTTAAATAAAATAAAAAATATTTTGATTATAATTGTAACCCAGATGTGTATTTTTTTTACTCTTTTCTTTTCTATCCCGATTAGGAACCATTAAGAAATATTTGAAGCCACGAAAGTAAGTAATTAATTTATAATTCGCCCTGAGATTGAAAACATCATATTGATATGTGATCTGGTTAATTAATTAGATTAGTATTAATACATTGATTAAATTAAGTGACATATAAGAATATTATCTCATATCAATAATCAAGATCACATCAATATATATATATATATATATATATATATATATATATATATATATATATATATATATATATATATATATATATATATCCTTATTTGTTGCTTAGAAAATTGCAAAATAAGTCATAAATTTTGAGATTTTATAAATGTTCATAACTAATGTAAAAATTAAGCTAGAACTTTCTTATTACACGGATTACTGAGACTTCTGGTGCTTAAATTATATTCTAAATTTCAAAGCAATTGGTCAAACAGTTTATAGTTATTTTATTTGTTTATCCCAAATTAATTTTTTTTGCAACACTATAAGTCAGAAATCGATGAGGTTACAGTAATACTTTGGACAGTTTATGAAAGAAGAAGATTTATGCTATTAATTTAATTTAAAAAAAATGACAAAAAATAATTATAAATAGTGTAAAATTATTTTGCAAAAACATGTCGATTTTTTGCTTATAAACAATTAGAATAACTTTTTAACCGTTACTCGTAGAAAAATTATTTTTCCATATTTAGAAAGACTACATTTTTATACACATTTATAATGTGTATAAAAAACAATTATGAGATTTATATAGAAAAGATAAACTTTGTAAATTATGATTTGGGTTTTACAATGTATTCAGGGATGAAAGCGCTAATAACCGGCAAAATAACGCAAAAGATGGAAAACATAATACATTGTGCAGTAAAAAGAGATGAAATTATTAGAGGTGGAAATTATCGATATAAACGTATAAATTAACATTACATTACATAGGTTCCCACCTTTAGACGTATCGGAGGAATATGATAACTGTCACTGTGACAGGGGAATTTTATAAATACTCCTGTCACAGACGTGTAAAGGTCGAAAACTATGTAATATAATGTTAATTTATACAAAGTAAGTTATCAATCAAAGTAGCACAGAAAACGACAATAAATATCGTTCCCATACCACTAGATTGACAACTGGTGGAATACGTTCTTTGGTTACAACCTCCCGAGATTTTCACAAATTATAAATCATACAGGATGCCGAGGAAATTAAGATGAGAGAATTTTAAATAATTCACAACCCATCTGCTCAGCGTGGTAAAAGCTCCAACAAGAAAGATTCCTTAGTACATACTCAACAAAAGAGTAAATGAATTAAAACGTATAAACATTTTCAATTTCTTTGCAACACGAAAATGCAGCAGCTGCATAATACTCTGGTTAAATCGGAGAGTGCAGGAAGAGTCTATACCGATTTCGGAGGTTTTTTCCTCCTCATCTAGAGGATATAGGACTACTGATGAGGAGAAAAAAACCTCCGAAACCGGTATAGACTCTTCCTGCACTCTCCGATTTAACCAGAGTATTATGCAGTTGCTGCATTTTCGTGTTGCAAAGAAATTGAAAATGTTTATACATAAGTTATCAATCAAAGTAGCACAGAAAACGACAATAAATATCGTTCCCATACCACTAGATTGTCAACTGGTGGAATACGTTCTTTGGTTACAACCTCCCGAGATTTTCACAAATTATAAATCATACAGGATGCCGAGGAAATTAAGATGAGAGAATTTTAAATAATTCACAACCCATCTGCTCAGCGTGGTAAAAGCTCCAACAAGAAAGATTCCTTAGTACATACTCAACAAAAGAGTAAATGAATTAAAACGTATAAACATTTTCAATTTCTTTGCAACACGAAAATGCAGCAGCTGCATAATACTCTGGTTAAATCGGAGAGTGCAGGAAGAGTCTATACCGATTTCGGAGGTTTTTTCCTCCTCATCTAGAGGATATAGGACTACTGATGAGGAGAAAAAAACCTCCGAAACCGGTATAGACTCTTCCTGCACTCTCCGATTTAACCAGAGTATTATGCAGTTGCTGCATTTTCGTGTTGCAAAGAAATTGAAAATGTTTATACATGTTAATTTATACGTTTATATCGATAATTTCTAGCTCTAGGTACTAGTTTTATCTCTATTTCACAATATGTGATGTTTTCCATATTTTGCGTTATTTTCCGGTTATTAGCGCGCTCATCACTGCATACATTGTAAATTATGATTTGGGAGTGCTCCTCGTAACATTCAACGTGTCGTGGTTTGTTTATTTCTAGTGCATCTATATTACGATTTTAGTATAGAAATTCTATAATGAATTAGTCCAGGGCGCATCTGTTTTGAGTTGGACGTTGAGAGGTGACTCAAATTTTTTTGCAGAAATTGCTTGAAAATAAGTCAAATAATAATATTTGAGTTAACCTCCCTCTCAAAAAGGTCCGGAACATTGTTTAAATAATCAAAATGTCAAAAATTGAAGGAAAAATTCGATTTTTTTCTTCGTTTTTTGATTATAACTTTAAGGGCCGGTTGTTCGAACGCTAATCAACAATGATCACTATCAAATATTTAATTACTGTCACAACTGTCAATGTCAACTTTGGTTGGGTTGCTGAAAACATACCTAATTGATTATAATTATGAGATTAGTAAATCAATTAACATAACAATTATTAACATAATTGATTAACTAATTTCATAATTGTAATCAATAATTATGTTTTCAGCAACCCAATCAAAGTTGACACTGACAGTTGTGACAGTAATTAAATATTTGATAATGATCATTTTTGATTAGCGTTCGAACAACCGGCCCTAAAAGTATTCATTTCCGAGAAAAGTTGTACTGACATAAAAGGTGCGTATTTAAATTTCCTACAATATAGAATTGGTTAAAAATTTTAAAAAATAGTTACCCTAGTTGCAAAATAGCAATAATTGCGAAAAAACCATACAAAAACAAGTATTCGCATTTTACGTTTTTCACCCATTTATGCTACACTTAGGACCTTCATATTTCATTCAGAAAAACTTTATGATACAGTAAACCAATACTGTAAATTTCATTAGGATCAGTTCAATAGATTTTGCAAAATAAATTTTGCAATCCAGTTTTCGCAAAAAAAATTCATTTTTTCAAAACGTTACAGGACAGAAAATAAAGCAGATAGCAAGTTGAAATTTTTTTTGCTTATCGAAGTGTACTGTACCTTTCATTTGCAATTTTCAATATTAAAATCGATTAATTACCACGGCGTCAGAAAATTTTTGAAATAAACAATTTTTGGTGCTACGCGCAGGACAGCGGTGTTCGATTCACACAAGTTGATTTTCAACAAACATTTCTTCCAATCTTTATCTAATATATTATTTTCTTACTCTATATTTTGTTGTATTTTAATATTTTAATTCCACAAAAATCAAACTAATTTTATAATTGTTTGTGAAATATTGTTTAAACAATTGCATATGTTTAAAAATAATAAACTTTTATTATTTAAGTTAAAATATATGAACAAAGAAAGTTTTTGCTAATAAAAGTGTTATTTCAAAGGATAGAGTATGTGTTTTTATTTTGCAATAAACAAATTTATTTATATATATCGAAATGTAATAAAAATTAAAATGTATCAATCATTATCAAAGGTCATTGGAATGCCCAATCAGAGCAAACTATCCGCTGTCCTGCGCGTAGCACTAATAATTAATGTTTATTTAAAAAAATTCCTGACGCCGTGGTGTTAATCGATTTTAATTTTGCAAAATTGCAAATGAAAGGTACAGTACACTTCTATACGCAAAAAAAATTTTCAACTTGCTATCTGCTTTATTTTCAGTCCTGTAACATTTTGAAAAAATGAATTTTTTTTACGAAAGCTGGATTGCAAAAAAAATCTATTGAACCGATCTTAATGAAATTTACAGTATTGTTTTACTGTATCATAAAGTTTTTTAGGGTGAAATATGAAGGTCCTAAGTGTAGCATAAATGGTTGAAAAACGTAAAATGCGAATACTTGTTTTTGTATGATTTTTTCACAATTATTGCTATTTTGCAACAAGGGTGACTATTTTTTAAATTTTTAACCAATTCTATATTGTAGGAAATTTAATTACGCAACTTTTATGTCAGTACAACTTTTCTCGGAAATGAATACTTTTAAAGTTATAATCAAAAAACCAAGGAAAAATTCGAATTTTTCCTTAATTTTTTGACATTTTGATTATTTAAACAATGTTCCGGACCTTTTTGAGAGGGAGGATAACTCAAATATTATTATTTGATTTATTTTCAAGCAATTTCTGCAAAAAAATTTGAGTCACCTCTCAACGTCCAAATGTACTAATATTTTTACAGATGCGTCCTGGTCTAAATACCCGATACCCATATTCAGAGAGGGGCAAAATTATGGAGTAAATTCATTTTTTCGAGAAGGCGAGAAATCCTGAAACAGGCCGATTTTTATTTTTAAATTATGATTTTTTGGCATTTATATCATATAAGTGACGTCATCCATCTGAGCGCGATGACGTAATCGATAATTTTTTTTAAATGAGAATAGAAGTCGTGTGATAGTTTATTTGAAAGGTTATTCAATGATCTTTTCAATAATATAAACTTTACCATAATTGCTTATATAGGGTGTTCAAAAAAAAATAATTTGTGAATTACATTAGTTCACACAAAAAGAAGAATGTATGTAATTTATTTAATTCAAAATATATTTAACTGCTGTTGGAAAATAGAAAAAATGTTTATTTAACAAATAAACATTGTTTTCGCTTAAATTCAATGTTAAAGCTGCCACCTGCCTCTTTGCAGGTTGAACCTCTAATTTAAGTTAAAAATAAAATTTATTTTGAATTAAATAAATAACATAGGTACATAAAAATTAGTTGAAGTGAGAGGAGGATTTCTGTATTTTTAAAAAATTTGCAGTTTTTTACATAGGTTAATCGAAACCTACCTATAGAACTACATATAAAGATGCCAATACTATAGCTTTGTTACAACAAACTCTACAACTTTTAATTTCGACGTTTGACGAAGAAGAACAAAATTTGAATAAGCTATTTCTAGGCTTGTATTGGGACTATAGACACTATAAATCCAACAATCTTTGTTTTCTATAAGCTTCATTTTTGTAAGGGTGACTTTTTTGATAAAATACATACATACTTTAAGTAGGTAATTCGCAAAAAAACCTTTTGAAAAGGTGTCTTTTTTTTGTTATAAAATTGACAACATGGCAAGTCGACGTTTATTGCTTTCCCAAAGAAAACAAAATCCGTACCCCGCAGTGATTTCCTAACCATTAGCTTAATGAGCCATATTTTAAGGTTATTTCTAAAAATCACACATCAAGGGATATAGACTATGTGAAGAAAAAATCAGCCGTACCTACACAGTTTTCTTTTCAGAATGCAGTGAGTATGAGAGCACTAGCATACAAGTGATATTTGCTTCCTTAATTACCATAAAGCGTTCGACTCAGCAAAGTTCGACAAGCTGATGGAAGTATTAACAAATATTGGAATAAACAACTATGATCTAAGAATTCTTCTTAGAATATTAGCAATCTTTACTTGAATCAAACATCGTCTGTTCGTACAAAGGCAGGAGAATCCGATGATATCGAAACCAAACGTAGGGTCTGACAGGGATGTATACTACCTCTGAGGAAATGTTTCAAGAAGCAGTAGACGATGTTCAGAATTTGAATTAACGGAAAATGTATCAATACCATCAGATGCGGACGACACGGTGTTATTCGCTGACGGTTATGAAGCCCTCTAGGAGCTAATGAATAGGATCACAGAAGTACATAATAAGTCAGATATGTGATATATGGATTTTCACTAAACACTAAGAAAACAAAATTTATGATGATCTCTAAGAAGGAACAGCAATTTGGACGAATCAGTGTGAACAGTCAACGAATAGAAAGAGTAAAAACATACATTTATGTACGAACGTCAATTAAAATTGGGACCATTTCCTAGAAATCAAATGTACACTCAACGAAAAAGGTAAGTGTAATATCACAATAAGTAACAACAAAGCGATGTTCATCTCAATTCATTATTTTCGTTAGTTGAGCCAATGTATTACGTTTATTGAATGGATGAACATTCATGATGTATACCATAATATCACTTTATTGATATTACGAACTCTGTTCATTAAGTCAACGAACACTATTCATTGAAACAACAACGTCGTTAATTGACCGACGAAGACTATTCGTTGTGTCAATAATAGTGTTATTTGTCCTAACGTATTTCGTTTATTTCTACAATTATTTCCGTTTATTCTTACAATTAATTCCGTTCATTCCCACAATAAATACGGTTATTCTTACAAGCAATTCTATTCATTCTTACAATCAGTTTCGTTCATTCCTACTTGAACGTATTTTATATTAATAATTACTGAATGCATTAGCCCAATGTATGATATTGATTAATAATAATTTTTAAATCCCCCTTTTTTGTCCTAAACCTAATGGACTTTACACTGTGTGATTTCTCATAATATGAGAAATCATATTAAAATTTCACTTATACAGTGCGCTGGAATAAGTGTTACACTCCCCCCTTATTAACTTATTTATTTTTAGCACATAAGCAAAACGCTCGGACAGGTCGATTTTTAAAATAATCAAAGTATATTATAACATCAATGTTTCGAACTTTACACGATCCCTCTTCAGGTGACAGGCATAACTTTGATTTTTTTAAATGGGAAAGTACATCATGTGACAGCTCATTTAAAAGCGTTTGAAATAGTGATTCCAAAAATGTATAACATTTTAATACTTTTTGAGAGCGCAGGTGCAATATTTCGATCGAATTCTTTTTAAACGCATTCATTTTTTTTGGAATCCTGAGAAAACTAATAAGTATTTTTGAAAAATTTAAACGCAGAATAAAAGATTACATTATTACCGAGGGCTGAAAGTCCCTTAGAATAAACAAAAAGTTTCTTTTGAATGGTGTATTTGAAATTAAAAATCATACTAAATTTTCTCTTTTTCACCCCTGTGACTTATGTCGTATAATCATTATAGAAGTTCTCAGGGACTTCAGACCCTCGATAATATTAATAATCGATAATAATATTTGATTCTGCGTTTAAATTTTCAAAAATACCAATTAGTTTTCTCAGGATTCGAAAAATATTTAAAAAGAATTCGACCGAAATTTCACGATAATAGACACACGAAAACTTCCTTCTACTACGGACTACACTTGGAAACGAAATGAAATTATTATTCGACACTTCGGCAGAGGTAACAGCATTGTTTAACAAATAATTCTTTTTTAAACAATGGTAACACAGAGAAGCTAGGGGTATCACGACAAGGAAAAGCTGTTACATTTCAAATGGTCAAGCAAAACATTTATTGTCTCAACAACTACGTTTATTGTTACCATGAACGCCTTGATTGTGGTTATTCAACGCAGTAGTAGATTGATTAATGCATTCGTTGTCACAACAATCAGTATACATCTATACAATAATCATATATTACTCTATATTAACAACATTTGTACGTTGTTAATGAAATCTGTATGTTGTCCCGATAGACCAAGGTAATTGCTTGTCATCTACGAAATAAAGAAAGTGAGTTGCTGCCAGAATTAACATTATTAATTAAATGTACGAAACTAAGTTATTGGCTGAATAAATTGAGTGTTATTGATTAATGTACTCTAGTTATTTTCACAATTATTATTCAATCATTGTGACAATAAGCAAATACATTCGTCAATGTCTAAAAGTTCGTTGAAACAAAAAATGAAATTGTTGATACAATGAAATACTATTCAATAATCACTGTTAATCAATATTACGAACTAAATTTTTTGAGTGTAGGATAGAGAAAGCAAGATCCCCATTTCACAAAATGGCCAAGTTATTCGAATGTCATGATTTATCAATAAAAATCAGGATCAGACGATGTTCAGTGTTCAGAAATTTCATATAAAGTTAAGGCTTTCGAAATGTGGCTTTATCGTCGAATCCTCAAGATATTTTATACGGACCACATTACGAATCATGGCTTCTTATTAAGAATACACAAAGAAAACCAACTGTCAACCAGAATAAAAACAGGCCAAAATCGAATACCTTGGTCACATCGTGAGGAACAGCGAAATATATGGATTGCTGCAAGTCATTTTACAAGGAAAAGTAGAAGGAAAACGATGACCAGGAAGGCAAAGGATTACCTGTCTGAAAAAATCTACATACGTGCTTCAACACAACAAACAAAAATCTTTTAAGAGCAGCAGTGTGCAAAGTACAGATTGCCATGACGGTCACCATCATCCGAAGGGGACAGTCACTACAAGAAGATCCATTTTAAAATTTCAAATTTATCTTCAAAAACGATAAATACAATTTTTATCAGTCCTTTAAATGTTATGCAATTTTAAATTTTTATTTCGGATAGAATACTCTATCTACATTTTTACACAACTAAATTAAGATTCATTCATAAAATTCCAAAACGAATTCTCTTTCGTCATATCGAGATGGCCTTAATACTCAAGCATTTTGGCACAAGTTTAAGTGTCTAGTTCTTGATCAGTTGTGTGGACACAATGAACTTGGCGCGGTGCCAAAACGTCGGCCGTTTCAGGCCTTCGTGTGCCGAGCGTCTTTAACTATTTATGCATTTCCGATTAGGATATGCATATAAATATATATGTCAACCACGACGGAACATTGAGAGATAAATAAATTGCTAATATTATAAATATTATAATACAACTTATTTTCTACATTAAAATTGTAGGAACACCTCTAGATAGTTTAGAAAGAGTACTGGTACCAATGAAAAATGCATCAGTAACAAATAACAATGTAGAGATAGTACACTAATACATACTACAAAGATGTTTTCTTGTCAAAATGTAAATTTCGACAGAATATAAGGCATAATAATATTCTAATGATCTACAAAACATCAAATTCACTTTAATAGTCTCTGTATCCAAACTTAAATAGCTATATAAACTCACTGAACATCTATAATTTTAAAACTAACAATGGCTGGTTAACTTCAAGTCAAGACACGACATGTTTTGGCCTTCAAGGAAATGTGCGGCGAAGGTGCGAGTATAAGCAAATCAGTTTACCAAAAATAGAAATGAGAATTGCATAATTGAGTGCAGGATTATGATCCTAATGATGTTTTTAAACGTTTACAAAACAGGTCTATTTTTGACATTTCTTCCCGACAAAACGTTGATACTCAAAAATGAAAAATGGAAAAATGGAGGAAAACACAGCAAGGAGTGACTTACGACTCTGCTTTGTATAAGTTATACGGGACAGAAAAATTGAAACTTTCAATTATAAGCAAGTCAAAAAAAACCTTTTTGTTTTGCAGTGCCAATCCATAGGTAGTAAACTTACTAATGGGCGAAAACAAAGCAGCAACAAATCTTTTATCAGGATTCAATGTAAGTGGTATATATCCAGTTAATTGTGAAGAGGTAAAAAATCCTCCCTGATTATGGAATGCCTGTGGAAAAGCCGAAAAAGTCTATTGGCGAAAGTTTTAAAACATTTATTTGACGATTTCTGACAGCAGTACATTGTATTTTGAATTAAATAAATTACATACATTCTTCTTTTTGCGCCAATTAATTTAATTCAAAAATTATTTTTTGGCAACCCTGTATAAATAATGATATTAATGTTTATATTACTAAATAGAGAATTGAACGCCCTTTTAAATGAGCTACCACACGACCCCTATTCCCATTAAAAAAATTATCGATTACGTCATCACGCTCAGATGGATGACGTCACTAGTATGTAATATATGCCAAAAAAATTTTAATTTAATAATAAAAATCGACCTGTTTCGGGATTTTGCTCCAAAATCGTCCATTTTAGAGAAAATGAATTTATTCCATAATTTAGCCTCTCTCTGTAAAAAATCTATAAAAAATCTTACATGTCATAAATTTATTTAATTATTGATAAATAATTACTTCCCTAAAATTTTAATTGAAAATTGCAGATTTTTTTAAATCGGATTTTCCGAGTAAATTTTTTGAAGGAAATCGGAAAAAAATAACTTTGTGCAGAACTAAATTAAGGTGAATTTTTATTTGAGTGTTTTTGGATTAAAGGAAAAATCTTAGCAGTTACACTAATGAAAAAAAAAAAGAAGATGTAGGAGTGCTAATTTGGTTATAAATAAAATAACACACTTTCTGCGGACTTCTCATACCCCATATTACTAATATATGCAATCTTAAGATTCGATTTTAGCAATAAAATAACTGGTAAATAACTTTTCCCAAAAATAACATTTTGTCGATAATTTTCCCAGACTATCAACAGATGTTACGGTGGTTGCGGAGCCAATAAATCCAATAAACCGGAGCGCCAACCCAAATTCTGAGCAGTGTCAAAATGATAACGTTAATATCTCCAGTTGTAACTAATATCTAAATGAATAAGAATCGCTATAAATTGCGACCATCATGGCGGTGTTGAAATTCAATAGCGACCTCGAAATGAATTAGAAATTAGAATCAGGCCCATGTTGTGAATGATAACTTACAAACTGTATTATTGGTATATATTATGTTAAAAATTGGATCAAGATGTAGTAAAATAAAAATATTTTTGATATCGATAACTTACTTTGTTTTTCGGTAGATGGCCCTAGTTCATCCGTGACATTTCTTTCTTTGCAATTCGGAAAGGCCCAAAGTGTGGTACGTGGAAGAATCTGAGAGAAGAGGATATGGGACTACTGATGAGGGGGAAACAATCCCCGAAACCGGTATAGACTCTTCCTGCACTCTCAGATTTGACCATAGTATTATGCAGCTGCTGCATTTTCGTGTTGCAAAGAAATTGAGAATGTTTATACATTTTCAATTCATTTACTCTTTTATCTCACAATAAAACACTGAAAAACGTTTGTTTTTCTATACTTCCACAAAATTTATTACAACTATGTTATTACTACAGCTGTTTCGGCAAAGTGCATTTCTCAAGTGATATATTTTACAATGTGTTTGCCTTTTTAAGTCTTTAACTGAAGAGGTTGAGGAGTGGGGAGCTGTTTGTCTCGAGTTGGTCATTCAGAATTATATCTGTATTTTTCAATTTATTAATTTCCATTGATTCTAAAAGTGATAGCTTAAGGCCTTAGAAATCGTTAAGAAGATAACATAAGCAAAAGGGACTGATCCTCCTAAGAAATAGGATCTAGAAAGCTTACGCGACTTAGCCCCATATCGGGGTGTACAGTCACTATATATATATATATATATATAATTTCTTCCAGTTTTGTCGATCTTGGGCTTTCTGAGACCGATTCCCAGCAGTCCTTTTGACGTCGTCTGTCCATCGTGTAGGTGGTCTACCTTAACTTCTTCTGTCTTCTCTTGGTCTCCAGAGGCTTAAGGCCTTTATTTTGAATATGTAGAATTTGAAACTCTTCATTGAAAGAATGATTATGATCTAGAAGGTGAAGTGCGTATGTAGAAGTGTCTGTTTTTCTATTGTTGAAAGCCCTTTTGTGTTCTGCTATCCGTTTGTCAAAAGTTCTGCCAGTTTGACCGATGTAAGTTTTCGGACAGTCACCACAAGTTAGTTTGTACACACCACTCTGTAGTTGCTTTCTCTTTCGGCTTTTATTGTTTTTAATATGTTTGCTTAAGTTGTTGTTAGTTCTGAAAGCTGGTGTTATTCCTTTCTTTTTTATGTATCTGGCTATTTTTGTTGTTATTTTGCCAGTATATGTGAGAGAGCAGAAGGTGCTGGGTTCTTTCTGTGGTGGTGGATACACTAATTTCAAGGCTTTCTTATGGAGTTTTTGGTTTCAAATGTTATTAACTGTTTGTTCGTTATAGCCATTGTTTACTGCTATTTGTCTAATGATATTTAGTTCTGTCTCGAAGTTATTTTTTGTCATAGGAATTTCTGTCAGTCTATGTATCATGCTATGGTAGGCTGCTAATTTGTGTTGTGTAGGATGGGATGATGAATTGTGTATAGTTGTGTCAGTATGGGTAGGTTTATGATATACGGAGAACTCATGTTTGTTGTGTAGTCTGGTAATCGTTACATCTAGAAAGTTTATGGAATTATTCTGTTCTGTTTCTATTGTGAACTCAATATTACTATGAAGTGAATTAATGTATGATAGAAATTGGTCAAGTTGTCTGTTAGTTCCTGTAAAGCAGACTAGTATGTCATCCGAAACAGCTGTAGTAATAACATCGATGTAATAAATTTTGTGGAAGTATAGAAAAACAAACGTTTTTCAGTGTTTTATTGTGAGATAAAATGAACTTCCATCAAGTAACGGTCGAATCCATCAATTATTTACTCTTTTGTTTGAGTATTAAGGAATCTTTCTTGTTGGAGCTTTTACCACGCTGAGCAGATCAGTTGTGAATTATTTAAAATTCTCTCATCTTAATTTCCTCGGCATCCTGTATGATTTATAAATTTAGAAAATCTCAGGAGGTGTAACCAAAGAAAGTATTCCACCTGTTGTCAATCTGGTGGTACGGAGGCGATATTTATTGTCGTTTTCTGTGCTACTTCGATTGATAACTTACTTTACTTTCGTCTTCTTCTTTAAGTCCGTCTCCTATCGGAGGATGGAAATCATCACAGCTATTCTTATTTTACTGGCGGCTGCCCTAAATAGGTCGATGGAACTGCAGCCGAACCATTCCCTCAGATTTCTTAACCAAGATATTCTGCGCCTACCGATACTTCTCTTACCCCTGATTTTACCCTGAATGATCAGTCTCAGCAGCGAGTATTTGTCACCTCTCATAACATGGCCAAAGTATTCAAGCTTTCTTCTTTTAACAGTAAGTACAACTTCACATCCTTTTCCGATCCGACGTAAAATTTCGGCATTCGTCACGTGGTCCACCCAAGATACAAGTAGCATTCTACGGTAACACCACATCTCAAAAGCTTCAATGTTTTTAATGCTGCCCATCTTGATGGTCCATGACTCAACTCCGTATAATAAAGTGGAGAAGATATAACACCGCAGCATACGCACTCTCAGATCAAGATTTATGTCACGACTACAGAGAAATATTTTCATCTTGTCAAATGCTGATCTAGCTATTTCTATTCTTGCTCTTATTTCTTTTGTTTGATCGCCTGTATGATCCAGGCAAGCTCCAAGGTATTTATAGGAGGATACCCTTTCTATAACCGTGTTATTGACAACCAAATCATTCCTGGCGTGTGGATCTTTTGTTATTACCTGTTTTACTTTGTAAAAATATTTTTGCTACAAACAGGGCAAAGGATCCATCAACACGCCTCATGGAAAAGTGGCCCCGGTCAAATTTAACTAAAGTTCGGTCAATGATAGTTCTCAGTGCGTAGATTAAAAATGTCTATGGGATCTATGTCTGAAAAACTATTATTCTGAAGCTACAGTCTTCAAGCGAGACTGACATTAAATAACATTGCATTTTTTCTTACTTCTCACTCCAGATTGTTAACGTTATAAATAAAAAAAATCACAAAAGTTTGATTTTAACTATTCTCTACACATTTGTAATTATAAGAATAACGCTATATTTGAAATAAGATAATTTTCCAATATCAAAGACTTTTATTTTAATTCAAATTTCAACAAAATAAGCCAGTACATTCCTGTTCAATTTTCTCGCGTATGTTGACCTTTGAATTACATTTTTCTCGATCAATGTCAATATCCCGAAAACCCTTAAATACTTAATCGCAACCTAATAAAAACGTTTCACCATCCATCATTTAAATATACATGAGAATACAAAATGTCCTTTTACGAATTGAGCCACACCTATAATGGATTAAATTGAAAAATGGCACGATTAGAAAAATCAAACGATAAGGCACGGGAGTTGGTCTTAAAATTAGGTAAGAGCTTTGTATACAGGGTGAGGCAGTTCAAGGACCAAATAGAAATATCTCGAGAACTAAAGGTAAGTGAATCATGAAAATTGGAATCAAGGGGTAGAGTAAACCATTTAATGAAAATATTTTCATCTATTTTCTACTTAGGTTTTACCGGAAGTTGCTTAAACTTTGTTTTGTTTTTAAATGGAACACTCTGTATTTTTAGAATTTTGGATTCTCCTCCATGTATTCTTTCTGAGAATATGAGGTTTTGTCATTTGTACAGGGTAGTTAAAAATAAAGTTCCGTTTTTTTATGAAATTTAGTAGCAACATTTGTAGAATTGTAGAATCCTGTAGAATAGTACTGATTTGACATTAAAAACTCTATTTATGTTCAAATGATGTTTAATATAGTTTACTATTGTTAAAAATTATTAATTAAGCATAATGTTTAATTTTAGTATACGTACAGGGATGGTCGAAATTGGAGTGAGTATTTTCTGAGTTTTTTTAAATGGTTTTAAACACCCTATATTTTAGTAATGCAAAAATGATATTTCATGGTACTTTTTTTATTTCTTAAGCACTCTCTATAATTAACTGCTTCAACATTCATTACATCCAAATATTCATTACAACAAAAATTACGTGAAATGTTATTAGTTTGGCCGTGAAAATATTCAATCAAAAATAATTTTTGGAAAATAAATCCAAATTAATCTAGACTGATCCTTAATTTATTAATATTGGTACTATAATATATGATATACCAAAATACTTAAGTTGTTAAGATTGTTGGTGCGTAAAATATTAATAAAAATATACAATATTATACCTAGTTGGCTATGAGTTTGACACTAAATTTGCTTAAAAATTTGACATTTTTGTAGTCCCAGTTGCTTTGTTACCATTATTAATATGAATTTTTCTAATAAGGAACTGATTAGTATGGTTTTTGTTCTAGGAGAGTACAACAAAAATGTGCTACTAGCAATAAGAATTTATCACCAGCAATTCCCTGTTAGATGACAACCAAGAAGAGAAATCTTTTAAAATTTACTAGAATGTTTTCGACGGACTAGATACTTAGATTACGAGAACGTTCTTACTAATATGCAGATTCTCAGTGACACTAAGTATTACTGTTGTTCTGAAGCTATTTCCTTGTGGCATTTTTATAATTACGTATTTTTTATGGGAAATAAGCCACAATTTTACTAAAAAATGAATTTATTAACGTTTCGAAGCCCAAATCGGGTTTCGTTGTCAAAATACAAAATACTATTAAAATAAAACAAACATGTTGTTGCTAAGTAAAAAAATTCTTCTAATAATTTATTTAATCTGACTCATTTATATTGGCAATTCAGACGTATATTATACATTTTAAAGTAGAAGACTTTAAAATGATATCGCCAATATTTATGAGTTGCGTTCCTGGGACAACTTTACTAAAAGATAGTTCATTCTATATGTATAATATATAATACGAAGTATTACATTTAATTCATTACAATTATTTACAATAGTTTTTGTTCGATCAGATTTCTCGGAATCTAAGTGTCCAGTCCGTTAAAACCGTTCTAGTAATTCATATTTTTTACATACCTCTTATAAAATTAAAAAAGTTTGATATCTGATGGTTGTATCTTAGACTTTAGACCAAGTAGAGTATCATAGTTGTAATAAAATCATGATCAAACCCGTAATTTGAGAAAAAATTGAAATTTTTTTTTCGATTAGAAAGATGTAATTGTATATTAAAACATAATTTTTAATTCCAATCAACTTTTCATAATAACAATTTATGATTATTCTGGAATATAAAGTAACGTTAACGAAATTCAAATTTTTGACATACCTCGTATAAAATTGATGAAATTTAATATCTGATCGTTTGTTTTAGATTTTAGACTATCCAGAGCATTTTATGAAGAATGACTTTTTTTTCGTAAAACTGATAATAAAAAAATTTCCCATGGGGTTCCTAGCTACGCAGACATACTTTGTATGCAGAGCTTCTGTTAAAGAATTTTCAAATTGTAATGCCATATTCGGATTCAGCATAATCAAAAACAAAATAGAAACATATTTGATCAAAGTAAAATTATGAATTCAACGATATTTTTAAAATCATTTATACATAACAATAATTGTTATTATTTAAACAATTAATTAACAATTAGCGGCAAAAATGGTGAGTCGAACTTTTTACTTTAACATAATATATTATACAGGGTGTTTGGTAAAGAATGGGCCATAGTTTAACCTTAGATTCCTGAGGATAAAATAGGTCGATTTAAGCTAACTTACCTTAGTACGAAAGTTTTTTACGAAAACGAAAGTTACACTTTTATTTTATTTATTCTTGAATATTTCCAGACAGGCATGGGGATAACAACACAAAATTTAGTAAGCGGGGGTTTTTGGGACGAGAAATCTAAATCCGCCATCAAAGATGATGTATTATCCAGAGGGCGCCACATACGTATTTCAGCGCTAATTTAATACGTTCAATTTTTCTTATGTCCCACTCTACATACTTTTTGAATCAAAACTTTTATTCTCATAATATTATTACTTAAAAAAGATATACTACATTCATCTCGCTAAACTTAACCGTTTTCGAGATAAACGCATTTTAAATCTGCGAGGCAACATAATTTTTTGCATAATATCATTGTAGTTACACCCGAAAAATAACTTAATGTGCGACTGGTATATTATTTAACAAATAATGACATGATTTCGAAGTCAGTTAAATATGATATAATGCCCTAGGGCGATATTTTGAAAAATAACGCCCTAGCCATTAAATTTAAATAACTAGTTATTTAAATTGAAAATATTGTTGGTGACAAATAAAAACTTAAGTAAAACTACGGTTATTCTTTTTCTCATGATCATCTTTCAGTGCGTCACAGTTTTTCGCTTTCTTTCTAACGCAATAAATTGTATGTGACAGAAAAAAAGGCACGTCCGTGATTACAGACATTTACAACATTTATTCTAGTTATTCTAGTTGTCGATAGATGGCGCCATAATAAAAAATAATAATTTTTTTTAATTAGATAATAATATTACAAATATAATCAGTATAATTTATAAGACTATACAATAAATCAAAGAAAATACCATTTTATAAATGCAAGAAACACATTTGATTTGTTTTTATTCCAAATTGAAAATAAAATGTGACAACTTTCAGATTTAACTAAAATGTCATGTTGGAATAAGTGTCATAAATGTGTATTATCACGCACTTACCCTTTTTCCTATCATTTGTTACGCACTGAAAAATGCTCATGAAAAGAACACTACCACAATTACGTTACCTACGACTATTGCTGCTAGATGTACTTATTTGAAAACTAATTTCAAAATTCATTCAAATTTTTTGCATATAAAAAGAATTTAGTCGGACATTAAACGTTGAAGGCACCACGGGTATTATAGATAATAACGCTTTCGGTCAACGTATACAGGGTGAGGCAGATAAAGGGCCTATTAGAAATATTTTGAGAACTAAAGGTAAGAGAATCATGAAAATTTGAATACAGGGGTTTTGAGGTATGAACTATTTAATGAAAATATTTGGGTCTCTTTGCTACTTCCGGTTATACCGGAAGTTGATTGTTACTTCGTTTTTCAAATGGGACACCCTGTATATTTTTACATTTTTGGATTCTGCTCGATGTCTTCTTTCTTAAAATATGAGGTTTTGTAATATTATACAGGGTAGTTTAAAAGGTAATTACGGTTTTTTATAAATTTTGTAGCAAACTTCACACCCTGTAGAATTGTACTGATTTGATATCAAAAACTTCACTTATGTTCAAGTGATTTTTAATAAAGTCTATTATAATTAAAAACTATTAATATAGCGAAATGTCTAATTTTAGTATACAGGGTTGGTCGAAACTCGTAATGAGTATTATCTGAGTTCTCTTAAATGGAACACCCTGTATTTTAGTATTGTAATGAAATAATATTTTATAGTACTTTTTTATTTCTTAAGCATTCCCTATACCTAACTGCTTTAGTTTGTAAGTTATTCGTAGTTCTTTAAGCCTAACATTAATTGCAACAAGAATTACGTCAAATTTTATTAGGTTTGTCGTGAAAATATTCAATCATAAATAATTTTTCGAAAATAGACACATATTAATCTCGACTGACCCTTAATTTATTAATACTGGTTGATATATCAAAATACTTACGTAGTTAAGATTGTATGTGTGTTTAATATTAATAAAAACATAAATACAATATTCTATCTATTGGCTCCGTGCGTCTCCCCTCTACTTACAGTCACGTGACACGCTGTCAGATTTTGTCAGGACGTTTTAACATTGAGTCTTATGGGATTATTTTGTTAAACTTGAATATTTTATTTTGTAGTGATAATAACCGAATACAATTGTTAGAATTCATTAGTTATTAATTTATACTGTAATTTATCGTGCAACAAAAATATTTTCTTTTTCGTTAATAAAGATTTATTGACATAAACTGCGATAGTGAGGTTATGTATACAAAATCAAACTGATAATCAATATTGGAAATAGAAGAATTTATATCAGATTAAGTGCGTTTTTATTTTCTGTTTATATTAATACATAATATCCCTAGCGGGACACGGCATTTTTATAAATGTCTCATTTAAACATACAGAAAGCGTCCTGATAAAATTTCAAAAAACCGCCACCATGAGCAGGTCGGTCGATTTTGCTTTGACACTTTGTTAACGCTCAGAGCGAATAATAGTTGGCTATGACTGACACTAAAAAATATGCTTAAACATTTGCTTTGCTTAAACATTCTAGTATTTTTGAAGTTCCAGTTGCTTTACTACCATTGCTAATATGAATTTTTCTAATGAGGAACTGATTCAGATGTTTTTTGTTCTAGGAGAGTATAACAAATAAAAGTGTGCTACTAGCAATAAGAGTTTATCATCAGCAATTCCATGATAGATGACAACCAACAAGAGAAACTTTTCAAAATTTACTAGAGCGGTTTCAACGAAATGGAAATTTAGATTACGAGAAATCGGATCGAAAAAAAAACTATTTTAAATGATTAAAATGAATTAAATGTTAGTGTCACTGACAATCTGCATATTAGTATGAACGTTTTAGTAATCTAAGTGTCTATGTAGTAGGTCGAAACTATTCTAGTAAACTTTGAAAATTTTCTCTTCTAAACTTTGAAAAGTTTCTCTTCTTGGCTGTCGTCTATCAGGGAGTTGCAGATGATAAATTCTTATTGCTAGTACATAGTACATTTTTGTTATACTTACTCTCCTAGAACAAAAACTTTACTAATCAGTTCCCCATTACAAAAATTTATATTAGTAATGGTAACAAAGCAACTGGAACTATAACAACAATTCTAATGTTTAATCAAGTTTAGTGTCAAAGCCATAGCCAACTGGATAGGTAGAATATGGTTTGTTCTTATTAATATTTTATGCATCAACAATCCTAACAACGTAGGCATTTTGGTATCTCATCCAATATTAATAAATTAAGGATAATTCTAGATTAACATGTACTTCTTTTCAAAAAATTATTTATGATTGAATATTTTCACGGCAAACCTAATAAAATTTCACGTAATTTTTGTTGCAATTAATGTTTGGCTTAAAGAACTACGAATACCTTACAAATTAAACAGTTAGGTATAGGGAATGCTTAAGAAATAAAAAAGTACTTTAAAATATCCTTTCATTACAATACTGAAATACAGGGTGTTCCATTTAAGAAAACTCAGATAATACTCATTCCGAGTTTCGACCAACCCTGTATACTAAAATTAAACATTTCGCTATATTAATAATTTTTGATAATAATAGACTATATTAAAAATCACTTGAACATAAATGGAGTTTTTGATATCAAATCAGTACAATTCTACAGGGTGTGAAGTTTGCTACCAAATGTATAAAAAACCGTAATTATCTTTAAAACTACCCTGTATAATATTACAAAACCTCATATTTTAAGAAAGAAGACATCGAGCAGAATCCAAAAATGTAAAAATATACAGGGTGTCCCATTTAAAAAAACGAAGTTACAATCAACTTCCGGTGTAACCGGAAGTAGTAAAGAGACCAACATATTTTCATTAAATAGTTCATACCTTAAAACCCCTGTATTCCAATTTTCATGATTCTCTTACCTTTAGTTCTCGAGATATTTCTAATAGGCCCTTTATCTGCCTCACCCTATATACCTCAAGCGTTATTATCCTTATAATACCCTTGGTACCTTAATAACTATAAAACCATAAAGTGATAGTAATTAAAAAAATAATAATAAGGGATGGTACGGAGGGTGTGAGGGTGCTTTTCCCAGCAAGCTTAAATTTGGCATAGTCTCCCCCTTCAAATAGTATTTGACGTGTTTTTGCAGTTTTCCTAAAAATAAGTGGTTCAAAAGTTATTTAACCCGGGAGCATTCGCGCTCCCTTCTGTAACGTGAACAGTCGCGTGTTAGATTTTATCTCCCAATACGAATTTAAATACGAATTTTTAACAAATTTTTATTTTATGGTATTTTTATTTACTTGCTGTTAGAAATATTATTTCTAACAATTATTAAAGCTTATTGGCTCTCTCCAAAGCCATAAATTCCACAAAAAGAAGAAGAAGAAAAAGTACCTACGCATTACTACACCCTTTCTCGAGGCACTTACGAAATTTTTTCAAAATTGCAAAATGTTTCATCAAGTTATCGCGAAAAAGGAGAAAATGTTAGATTTTATCTAACGGCGCGGCTGCTCGCGGGTTAAGGTGAATAGTTTTATCTGAAGAGCACTGTATAACGTGTATTTTTGCACAATATTTCACCCTGAATTATTTCAGATTTTTAAAATTGGTGAAAGACACTTTCTAAAATATAAAACTGCATTTTTTTCGCTTGTTAGATACAATTTTATACAGGGTGTTTCAAAAAAGGTAACACCCTCTACAGAATAGCTAAAAACCTGAAAAATAATTGGGGTTCGCTTAGTAACAAATTTTTGTAACGCCATCCATTTTCAAAAATCCTCCGCCTACGGCGTCGGTCTGTTTCTAGCAACAAGCTTTTTAAATATGTTATTAAATTTTTTCGCACAATTGAAGACCTTGGGACCAGAAGGGGACAAGCCACAATTTCGTCAAAAATGAGTTAAAGTAGAAATCGCACACTTTAAGGCCATATTAATGTCCCAAACAGAAAATTTCAGCAGTTTTCTCATAGATTTCAGCAGTTTTCAGCCGGCGCTGTAGTTAAGTCCCGTTGTGTCAACATTACTTTATATTGCAAAGAAGGAGACAAGCCACAGTAGTAATCAACATGGCGGCGGAATATTCCTGTGCATGTAAACGGAAAATAGACTTTTCTGAGTTTGTTTCTGAACACAGTGACCAAGATCCGTTTTTGAATAAAAGCGAAGATAACAAAGACTATACAGTTTCTGAAAGTAGCAGCGATTAGGAAAATATAAACTCCGGAACAGTAAGTTTATAAAATGTGTGGCTTGTCCCCTTATGTTATATTTTTCGAACCTAAAAATATTAGGATTGTTCTAAAGGTTTTTTGTGGCTTACCCCTTTTTAGTAAAATACCTACTTTATTGTAGGAAAATAAATAGGTTTATACCCCACAGACTTCTCGAGTTCTCTTGCTAACTCCAGAAAAGAAGGTGCCTTCTAGATGGAGACACAAGGATACCCAACGACAAAAAAAATTAAGCGCAAGACTAAAACAAAATCTAGTTTACGCATTTCTATATAAATACAAAAGGGAAGAAAATAGAACCAAAAAAATTAGGTGCACCTTGCGGTTGCAAAAAACAGTGTAGGCAGAAATTGGTGCTTGCCAACAGATTCTACCAGATCTTGAGAATAATGAACCACTGGAAGACATTGAACATTTGGACGACTTTCCAGATATTGAAAATTTTGACAACTGAATTATTTTATTGTTGCTTTTTATGTTCATATTGTAGAATATAATATTTTATACAAAAGGGGATAAGCCTCATATTTTTTGAAAAAATGTTCAAAAACTCAAAAATTGTTAAATAAGCATTTGTGTTACTTTTATTGTGTATTTAAAATCATATTTCCAAACGATTATGGGCTTTACTACCAAGAAGAATTTAAAACTTGGATTTCAGGATTTGAAAATAAGTTTAAAATGATGTTTTCTCCAAAATATTGTTTGGTGGCATGCCCCCTTCTGGTCCCAAGGTCTTCAATTCTCAATGTCAGTGAGTTATTACTACTGATAATCAATTTTTAGTTTTATCGTATGAAATATTATTCGGTAACCTATATTGCTCTTGTATTTGAAAATCACTTACCTACTATACTAATTAATGAAGATACTATAACTAATAACAGGAAGGCCCAAGGAGGCGGATATTTGTGATGATATAAATGCCATCGTCTTCGACCTATAAAAAAATAAGAAAATGTTACAAATAAGTAATAATAACAAGAAATATATTTTCTTTCTAAAACAGTCTGCCGTCGTTCACACTACATATTTGTTTTGTCTTTATTAGAACTCATTGGGCAGTGCCAGACCGAAGACAGACTCGGAGATAGTAAAACTATTATAATAGGGGAGTCAATAGAGATTTTGACTTCGAAAAAAACCAAAACAAGATAGAACTTTTTGTAATTTGGTTAGGAAATGTTTAATAAACAACATATCAAAAAGCTCTACTCCAGAAGTAGGTAGGTCCTTCATTTTTTATTAAACAAATGAACTGCGAAATTGGTTGTTTTTTTTAAATAACTACGAATATATAAATCTTAGAAACAACTAACTTGAACATTGAAAAATTCAGAAAATTTTACACAAAAAATCCTATAAAAAGATTTTTCTAAATTTAAATCTATAGCTTCTATAATTTTTGAAGTTATACTTCTTTACGCGCGATATGAGGGTGAATTTTAATAGGATTAAAACCTTTGATCCCGGCGCAGTCGCATTACAACTTTGTTCTGATTGGATGTTCAAATGACATGACAAAAATTATCCAATATGGCAGCTGTGGCACAGATGTGCCACAGCTGTAGGAAGATTTGTAGGAAGAGAAACAACAAACAAAAAGTTAGTTAATGGTTATACTGCCTTTTTAAATAGTTTTCATGTTATATTTTTGGACTTATTAACATAGAAGAGATGATTGTTGCATGCCAATGTGAAAGCCCATCAAACTGTGACTAGTATGAGTGCCGCAAAATTACTGATAAAAAACCTATTAGCTCGAAGGCGTAGAGAACTGTGGATAACAACAATCAACCGGGACGATCTACGATCTCGCTTATTCAAAGCTAAAGAATCTTACACTGGTAAGTGTTTTAAGAATAGTTGATCAAATTTTGTTATGATATTTGAACATAGCCACTTTGCACGATGCAAGTGACTGCGAAATTTATTAGTCGTTATACGGGCTCTAATTGGGTGTTGAAATGAGCTGTCAATAATAAATAATTGTTCAATATGAAGGTAAACAAATGTATAATATATTTGTTTTACTGTTGTGAGGACAGAAACAAAAAAGTTTATAATTGTAGTGATTTTTAAATAGTTTTTAAAGCAACGGGTACAGCAAATTTTTATCAATATTCACCTAATATATTGTTTTCTTACTCTATGTTTTGTTGTATTTTTTCAATTCTAAATCATTTCAATTCAAAATCAAAATAATTTGATTTACATAATTCAAAAATGTCAAAAGTTTAATCCGTTTAGTTAGTCGATCTTCGCACATAATGACACACTGTCTCCGTGGCGAAGCGTTTAATGCGAGTGAACCCCAATACAACGCCAATACCAGCCACGCTGGTAAGTTGGTTCGAATCCCAATAGAAACTTTTATTTTTTTTTATACATTTTATGATTGTAAGTATATTTATTATATAATTTTATTTTCAGAAAATACGTATTTAGTTAAAAAAATTTCCGACAATTAATGTTCAGAAATCATTTGTGGCATTTTTAATGTGTTTGTGTGTGTTTTATTCTTTTATTATTTTAATTTTTGGCACTGTTTTAATAAAAATGTTTGAGAAGAAGTAAGTATAAATTAGTTTAATATTTAAATAAAATATAAATAAAAAGTATATTAATTTCGTTTATAATCATATAATCATATAATAGAAGTATAACTTCTTACGTGCGTACAAAGTACACACACATTCTTTTTTTATTTGTAACGCTCAAGTCACCCTTCTCACAAAAATATTGGTGCACTGTGTACTAGCGTTCGCCGAAGCGTACGATTGAGATATTTCAATATAATTCTTTAACTAATGGATCAAATGAAATTTACAAATTGGACATGAAAGAAGAATAATTACAACACCGAGGCGGTGCCTTGGTTATTTACAACTAGTCACAAAATATTAGACTAACGAGCAAATTCTTTTAATGACAATCTTAAAACTAAAAACTAATGTTTGTTGAGTTCTCCCCAATGGTATTCCTCAATTTTTTTAACCAGCTTAAACCTAGCACTTAACACGTACATGACTCTACACTCTACACAACATTATTTACTATTTACACTAACTCGAAAGGTTTAGTTCTCTTGAGTCTTCTCACTTCTCACGTCGTAATATAATTGATAATAAAAAAGTTTCCCATATGGTTGCTAGTTATGCAGACATACTATGCAGTATAAGAGCTCAAAATTTTTGAATTTTCAAATTGTAATGCCATAATCGGATTCAGCATAATCAAAAACAAAATAGAAACATATTTTATCAAAGTAAAATGATGAATTCAACGATACTTTTAAAATTATTTGAGAAGAACTTTTTACCTTAACATGTATGTAAACTAACATAAAAAGTTTTAGAAAAATATAAGCTTGTTTGATTTTTTCCGAAACAATGCATGTCTTCGTTCTCTATTGACTCCTCTGTAAAACAAGTTTGCAACTTTTAAGTCTGGTATTGCTACGTAGCGCCATATATGTATAAATATCATCTTTTATATTAAAAAATATTTGTTTGTAATTGTTGTAACTCTGTTATAAATAATATTTCGATTATAATTATTACGGTTTAGTTTTAAAGCTGGTAGTTTTTCCTTTTTACTAAAAAGGGTAGTTCCCTAGTTTGGCTGTATACCATATAGAGGTAGTTAAAAAACTCAAACATGAAGTAAAAACCACTTCTATGTAATTGGTATATTTATTAAAAATCCCAATGTATTGAAAAAATGTGTCCAATTCAGAACGTTTTCGGACCTGTCAGTCCATCATCAGTGAATTCGAATACTTGCTAAATAGCCCCAGAACCAAACAATGGTTGAAATTATAATTCAATCTACATTATGTTGTAGTGATATTGAAAAGGCTAAACGCCGATGTTAAAAGATATAACCTCCGGGAACGTTGGCCTAAGATGGTTGATTAAGTTTCCTGGTAGAGTGTCACCATGTTCCCGGAGGTTATATCAATTATAATTTCAACCATTGTTTGGTTCTGGGGCTATTTAGCAAGTATTCGAATTCACTGATGATGGACTGATAGGTCCGAAAACGTTCTGAATTGGACACATTTTTTCAATCCATTGGGATTTTTAAAATTTTTAATACATATACCAATTACAAGAAGTGGTTTTACTTCATGTTTGAATTTTTTCCATATTGTTTTATTATTAGATTATTTTAATCAAAGTTAGTTTGTTACAAGTGAAAAATCGCCCAAATGCCGCAATTTTGCAATGTTTGTGCAATATCTCCAGTTCAAATTATTGGATCCAGGATCTAGGATCTAGTTCTAATTAGTATTGGATAAGGTTTTCCAAACATCATTTTGTAGGTTTTTTAGAGGAATAAATTGCATTTGGTACACATGATTTACATTAATTGGTTAGTTTACGAATTAAAATCATTTAAGTCAAGGGTTCTCAACCTTTTTGAGTCGTGTGCCACCTACAGTTCTTTTTATTATTTTTGGTACAACCAATATTTTTAGATTCTATTATCAAGCAATTATTGCACCGCAAATAATGATCTGTACCACCAGTGGTACATGTACTACAGATTGAGAACTTAAGTAGTAATTTAAGTAATTAAATTGTTTACAACAAATTCCCGTTACTTGCGATGCAAAAGCAAGTTTGAAATTCGAATTCAGCGGCTCAAAATACACCCGAATACACTCGTGTAATTCCGCGAACTTTGATCGGCCACGACATGGTCACGATGGCCTCTATAGATAGACTGATACAGTAAAACTGTTCAGTTTGCTGTTTAACCATGCATTTTTAGGCCTGGATCCCGCGTACCAGAAATTTATTAATAGCTAGCAGGAAATTTGTTACTAGCCTAACGGTGTCTAGTCGGACAAACTTTGATGTACAGGAACACTGCAACAGGGGAAGTTTTAATTGTGGAACAGGTTACAGGTTTCGAACGACAGATTACGAAAACGTCACATGTGTTTTGTCGGACGGAACTTCCAATTGATTTGTTACCCTTTCATTAAACTCTTATGCAAAAATTAGACTGCTATTTATCACCAACATAATTCCTGTCATTTGACATGTTCTACGTGTCCCAACATTAAAATGCCCAACATATTTGTTGGACAAACATTTTTTCATTATACACTCACCGGCACAAAATTCCGCCACACAAAATTTTTGATTAAGTTTGACAATTTATAACTTTATTATTTGTACTCCGATTGTCAAGATTCTTGCATCAGTTTGTAGGTACACTTCGCGTCAAAAAAAACTGGTACAACTCTTATAACCGAAAATCGTGTTTTTCAACTTGTGTAAGTTTATCTTGTCACAAGTGTCATTCTAATTTCTAGGGCAACGTTGCCAGTTCAACGAAAATATTATATCAAACTATGTAAAAACGAGGCTGAGCGACAGACCGCATTTTTTAATATACTAACAACTAAAACAATTAAATTGTAATTTTCCTTCATCTCCATTAAGTATCCATACATTGATTCGTGTTTTAGTATAATTTATGAAAATATTTACAGTTAAAAAATAATGATAGATAATAAATCTTGACATGACTTTAAATTATTATGTTTAATGTCAAATCGAGAGGTGTGATTGGTTTCTCGTAAATTGTAGGACAAAACTGCATTAAGTTGTGTAGAATAAATAAAACACTGGAAAAATTAAAAATTTGATTTGAAATTAATACAAAATAAATAAGTTTTACAGTGAACAAGTGTGAAATTTAAATATATGTATTACAATTCGAAATATACATTTTAAACGTTATTTTTTTGTATTTAGATTTAGTGCAATTCCGTTATCTGTGGCGTGGTGGCAACAACGAAGTGATTCACGAACAATAATTGTCAGTCTGAACGCAGGTTTACATTGGGGAAAAAAGTGTACCAGTTTTATATGACGCGAAGTGTACATATTTTTATGTCGTTTGTTATTATTCCGGTAACAATTTTTTTTGCATAGATGGCATTATACGGGGATTAATGGAAGTGTTGTACTTTCTACTAAGTTTAAAAAATCCTGTGGAAAAATTCGAGAGCTGATTTTGTTACATATTGCTTTTTGTATTATCCTGGAGGTATCCCTAAGATTTTGTTTTTTGAATTACCCGAATATCTTTTTTCTTTGACACAAAAAGAAGAATGTATGTAATTTATTTAATTCAAAATACATTTTATTGCTGTCAAAAACAGAAAAAAATGTTTCTTCATAAATAAACATTGTTTTTCGCTTAATTTCAATGTTCAAGCTGCCACCCACCTGCCTCTTGGTAGGTTGAATATTGAATTTAAGCGAAAAACAATATTTATTTGTCGAATAAAAATTTCTCTCTGTTTTCTGACAGTAGTAGAATGTATTTTGAGTTAAATAAATTACATACATTCTTCTTTTTGTGTCAATTAATTTAATTCCAAATAATTTTTCTTGGATACACTGTATAAATAATTGTCAACGTTAACATTACTGAATAGAGAATTGAATAACCTTTCAAATGAGGTAGCACACGACCCCTATTCCCTATTTAAAAATAAGGGGTGGGAGAAATGGAAGGAAGGGGGTTGACAAATGATAGCTGTATGTATCGTAAAAATGTGTCTCCCTTAGATCAAAAATCGACCTGTTTCTTCATTTCCTTAAAATTTAATAAAAACTGCCAAATATCGAAGTATACTGTTTTCTTTGGCCCACTCTGTATATTAGTTTTTCACTACTGTTAAGTTTTGCAGGAAAGCAAATTGTTGTGATATTTTAATTGAATTGTATTAAAACAATAATATATCTGTATTTCGTCTTCCCGGATTATAATTTGAAAACAATATTTTGACATTATATTTAACCTACAATATTATGACAAACGTAAGCTACCATTTCCAATCATTGACTGCAATCTTAAATTAAAGGTGCATGCATTTTTTCTTTATTAATAATTAAGCCGTATTGTTTTGTAAATAATTAGGTTATTAATTTTTTTTGTACATAGTTGGTAAATAGTTTTGTAAAATTAGTTGTAAATAAATATTTTTTCTACAAGGGTTTCCTTGCATTTCATTATTTTACGCAAATCCTTCAGGAATTTTCAGATTCAGATCGGTACCTACACTGCACAATGTATAGTTATATATTACAAAAGTAAAATGTCATAAGGAAACAGCTTAGGACAAATGAAATTCTTGCGACGAAAATAGATATAATAATATAATTTTTATTTATTTTATATAATAATCAAGTCAGATGGGTGATGTGATATAAAAAATTACTTCAGCCGGTACTCATAAACCTTATGTAGGGGAGCCCAAGCGGGGATTTTTGCAGTTACTCAAGCGCGTCAGATTAGCATATGGGAGAAACCTGGTACCCTGCAGATGTACCTCTACCATATATTGGCTCTTAACACAGGGGAGTTCGTTAAGGAGGGCCCGAAAAAAAAATCTATCCTTAAAAAAACTCGAAATTGTCTAAGATAAGGTAAGTTAAGTACATGGAAAAGAGTGCATATTTCAAAAATCTGACGATTTGAGCCGGGCGTAAGGAAATGGGTGAGTCCCAAAGTTTCACAAGAAAAAAGCGAATATTTCGCAAAATGAATGACAGATCGAAAAACTAAAAAATATTTGCTCAATATTTTTTAAAAATCTATGGAATGATACCAAACATGACTTCCCACGGAGAGGGGTGGGGGGTAAATTTAACATTTTAAATACGAATCCCGCGATATTTCGCGAAATGAAAATCAAATCGAAAAACTGTAAAATACACTTATTCAATATTTTTCAAAAATCTGTCGAATGGCACCAAACACGACCCCCAAGGATGTGGGGTGGGGGGTTACTTTAAAATCTTAAATAGGAACCCTCATTTTTTTATTGCAGATTTGGATTCCTTACGTAAAAATAAGTAACTTTTATTCGAAACATTTTTTCGAATTATGGATAGATGTCGCTATAATCGGAAAAACGATTGTTGGAAATGGAAAATTAAATTAAAAAATGGCAAGCGCCCACTAAAATGGAAAACTTTACTTAACTTTTTTTGGTTTTAGGATCTAATCTTCACAACCCAATAGGTCCCCAAAGCGCTCGAGTGACTGCACATTTAGCATACTTTGCTCCCCTACCATTATACAGTGATGAGCGCCAATAACCGGCAAAATAACGCAAAAGACGGAAAGCATATTAAGTTGTGAGATAAACAGAAATGAAACGTATAGACGTATCGAACGAGTTTGCTGATGCGTCTAAAGATAGGAAACAATAAATACAACGTAAATTTATAAGTTGTTATCGCTAAATTCCCTACCTCCACTAGTTGTATATCTGTTTATCTCACAACTTCCACCAAAATATATTCCATTTTTTGCGTTATTTTGCCGGTTATTAGCGCGCTTATCACTGTATAGTTCACATGTAAATATAGATTTTATTTTTTGATCCAGTTGTTTCACCCGGTATTAAACAAAATTGAAACAGGAAGTCAACAAAAATAGATGAAGTTCAATATGAATTTTTATTCATCAACTGCCGCGCGGTGAAATTTTTTCACTTTTTGTTTAATTTTTGTTGGATATTTTTAAAGATTCTTCTGAATTTAACACAAGAACGAGATATAAGTGGAGCTTTAAGATAGGTACATGCATAAATATATTTTTTAAATTTTTTCTAAGCAAACGTTCAGGATAGAAATGAAATACATTTTTTATTAATTTATTAAATATACAGAGAGTTACAAATTATTATTACGTTTTACTTTTGTGGAGTTAAACAGATTTACATAATCCATAAAAAAATATGAGTGAGTAGGTTTTGTATATACAGGGTGGGGTATTAGTGCGAGGTCCAATTACTCGTTTGTCGTAAGAGATACGAAAAAAAGTTATTTAGGTAAAAGTTTAGATACAGATAGGACCATAATTTAATAATATTTTCAAATATACAGGGCCACTCGTATTGCCATGGTAATACTTATGTTTTTTTTTAATGGAACACCCTATATATTTTTGCATTTTTGGGTTCTCCTCGATGTCTTCTTTCTTAAAATAAAAGGTTTTGTAATATTATACAAGGTAGTTTAAAAGATAATTACTTACGTTTTTTTATTTATTTCGTAGCAACATTAACACCCTGTAGAATTGTAGTGATTTGACATCAAAAATGTATTTAAGTTAAAATGATTTTTAATAATATAGCCTAGTATTGTTAAAACTTATTAACAAAACGAAATATTTAACTTTAGAATACAGGGATCGGTCGAAATTCAGAACGAGTATTTTCTGAGTTTTCTTAAATGGTAGATATTTTAGTATTGCAATGAAATGATATTGTATGGTACTTTTTTATTTCTTAAGCATTCCTTATACCGAACTGCTTTAATTTGTGAGTAACTCGTGATTCTTTAAGCCAAACATTAATTGCAACAAAAATTACGTGAAATTTTATTAGGTTCAACCGTGAAAAAGTTCAATCAAAAATAATTTTTCGAAAAAAAATACATATCTATTAATCTAGCTAGACTGACTCTTTGTTTATTCGAAAAATATCTATATTTTTAATAAAAATAAAAATTCTGGATTCAAAATTGATTGTTTTGAGAGCTGTGTGAACTATTGCAGAGTTCTAAAGAGTTTCTGAGAGATATCTTAGTGTCACACTGGCCTCCTTGAATTGTATTGCTTAATAACGATGGAAAAATATCGAATGTCTGTTCAGATTATTATATTGCTGAAAAATGGAGCAAGCCAAAGGGATTTGGCAAGACCATTGAATGTTAGTCGTCCAATTGTGTAGATATATTACCAACGATTTCTTGAGACTGGATCTCATCAACTGCGGCTCGCCTTGTGTGCAAAAAGGAAAAAAACAGTCAGACAAGATCGCGTTCTCATTATTGCTGCATTGCGAAACCGGACACAAACTGCTAAAATGCTCCAAAGCCATATTCAGCAAGCCCAAGGACCAGTAATCAGCGTTTCTAATGTTCGACAAAGGATAACAGAACAGGGTTTGATAGCTTGTAATACATCAACGGGGCCATTACTTACTCTTGATCACAAAAGACTCAAACTTACATTTGCCAATAAATACGTCAATTGGACAATACACAATTGGGAAAAAGTATCGGTTACGGATGAGTGTAGAATATCATCTTATGGTAAAGGTGGTCGAAAGCAGGTCCACAGAAGGGCTTGAGAACGTTATGCTGTCTGCGCTCGGTCACATCGGATTGCTTTTGGTGGTGGCTCAGTAATGTTTTGCACAGTGATTTCTATTGAGGCACAAATGGACCCAGTCTTGGTTGAGAGGGGCACATTAACAGCACGCCGGTACAAAACGGAAACCCAACAACATCATGTGATGCCATATTCTGGGTCTATGGGCAATGGTTTTCTGCTAAAGAAGATCATGCGAGACCACAGTAGAATTGAAACACGGCAAGAATTGTAACACAGTATCTTGAAGATGTTGGTATTCCAAAAATGGACTGGCCGTCTTAAAGTCAAGACCTTATTGAGCACATATGGAGCCTTTTCAAAAGACGTGGAAGACGTGGTATACCTGCTGCAACATCGTGTAAAGAGCTTCGAATGACAACACACATTGAAACTAATGATACTTGCCTTTTCTTGACTCTTCTTCTTCTTCTTCTTCTTCTTCTTCTTCTTCTTCTTCTTCTTATATTAGGCCTCTTGACCTGTTCTTAACCGATTTTGAGCTTGTATTCGTAGCTGTGATGTTGACTGTCAGCTATTTCGCCACCTTTTAAATGACCTTCCTATTGGTCTCTTGCCTGTTGACTTTGAATCTCTGACTATACGGGTTATTCTCTCGCTGTCCATTCTCGTTACATGCTGATTCCACTCTCGTCTTCTCTGTCTTCCCCACCGTACTATGTCTTGTATATTACAGAGATCTCTTATTCTGTCGTTCGGTATTCTGTCTCTCAGTGTTTTCCCAGTTATTGACCTCAACGTTCTCATATCTGATGTTCTGATGTTTCTTGACTCTACATTAAATTATTGCTATAATAACTGTAACTGTAGTGGTACATCGAAATTTTCAATACCTTTGTTATTTTCTCAATGTTTTCCTTGTTTTCCATTTTATACCTACTAATGATAATGCCGGGTTACGTGCTACAAAAGTAACTGACTCAGTACACAACTACCTTTTGGCAATTGGAACATTTAATTTAAGCGAAAAGCATCTTTATTTGATAAATAATAGTATATTACTTTATGAGGCGGAGAAGCATGGAGAGGGCAAGTCAAGAAAAGTCGCTTCTTTGCCGAATAAAGTATACTATTTTTTCTTCAAACGTAGCAATTTTCAACCATAAATAGTACAATTCATACGCTATTTTTACTCGAAATTAACTGTGACAACTATCAAAGTCGTCTAGATGTTAGAAATTAAAATAGTCTGGGCTGATTATCGGAGAATATGCCATTTTTGGGAAAAGTTATTTACCAGCAATTTTATTGCTGGAATCGAATTATAAGATCCTATATATTAATAATATAGGTATGCAAAGTCCTCAGATAGTGTGCTACTTTTTTTATAAACAAAATGGCGCCCGAAAATCGTGTTTTTTTCAATTATTGCTCTATAACTCCGAAGATTTTAATTTTACAACAAAAACACCCAAATAAAAATTCACCGTGATTAAATTCTGCATAGAGACGTGTTTTTCTCGATCTGCTCGGATGAAAATTTTCCTCGGAAAATGCGGGTTTTCCCAACAAAATCTTTAATTTTCAAATAAAGTTTTAGATAAGTAATTATCTACCAATAAGTAAATAGTTTGGTGACTTAAAAGCCTTCTTGGCTTAGATTATAGTTCCAGAAGCTGATGAAAATTAAACGAATATTTTAGCAACAATTCAATTGTTAATTAATAATTTACGGCCGCAATAATAACCAAAATAACTATGATACACTGATCAAACTTTGAAATCTTGTAAAGATGAGATGCCTATTTAACATTTTGTAGACAAAATATAAATTTTTTATTTTTTTGCATTATCTTTAAATGTTAAAAAAAAAAAATAGTTATAAACAAATTAACGTTTCTCAGAAAGTTTTTATTATATTGTAATTTTAAAAAAGAACTAAAATGCGCATTTCAAATATCTTGAAAATGAATGCTTTAATACTTTTTTGCAACCATTTGCAAAAAAGTTATGAAACAGCAAAGTAAACATACGATTTATACGGTGTTTATAATTTTTTTTAATTCTTTCAAAGCGTAGAAGTGAGTTTAAAGTAGAAGCTAATTATTTACAAAAAAATATCGATTATCAGTTTAATGCTTATATTTTAATTAAAGATTATAAATATATTTTTTTGTAATTTACACGAGCGAAAGTAAAATAATACAGCACTGTAACTAAAATTTTCACTCGGAGCGACGACGGGCCGCGCGAGACGTACACTTTTATAAATAATGCATGCTGCGTGTCAGTCGCTTCGAGTGAACATTTAAGCTCCGACTCTGTATCAGGCCTACTTTTGCGCTAAAAATTACAAAAAAAAGTATTTTTAATCTTTGATTAAAATATAACCATTGCACTAATTTTTGACATTCTTTGTGAGTAATTATATTATACCATAGACTCACTTTTAAGCTTTGAAACAATTAAAACAAATTATAAACAACGGAGAAAACGTATATTTATTTTGCTGTTTCATAACTTTTTTGCAAATGGTTGGAAATTTTTTTTAAAGCATTCATTTTCAAGACCTATGAAATACGCATTTTAAGTATTTTATAAAATTAGAAAAACAATTTCTGAGAAATGTTCATTTTTTTATAACAATTTTTTTTAAACATTTAAAGATTATGCAAAAAAATGAAAAATTTATATTTTGTCGACAAAATATTAAATAGGCATCACACCTTTATAATCTTTCTAAGTTTAATCAATGTCTCATGATTATTTTGGTTGTTATTGCGACTGTATATTGTTAATTAACAATTGAATTGTTGCTAAAATATTCGTTTCATTTTCACCGGCTTCTGAATTTATAATCTATACCAAGAAAGCTTTTATTTCACAAAGCTATATAATTATTGATAAATAATTACTGGCCCAAAAAATTTATTTGAAAATTCGAGATTTTGTTGGGAAAACCCACATTTTCCGAGGAAAATTTTCGTCGGAGCAAATCGGAAAAAACGTACTTCTATGTAGAATTAAATTGGGGTGAATTTTTATTTGAGTGTTTTTGGTGTAAAGTTAAAATCTTCGGAGTTAGAGAGCAATAATTGAAAAAAATAAGATTTGTCGGCGCCATTTTGTTTATAAAAAAAGTAGCACACTATCTACGGACTTTGCATACCTATATTAATAATATATAGGATCTTATAATTCGATTCCAGCAATAAAATTGCTGGCAAATAACCTTTCTTTGTACTTTACTAAGAATACCAGCGTATTAATAACTTTTTTTTTTTCAAAATTTAAAGATTATGCAAAAAAAAAGAAAAATTTATATTTTGTCGATAAAATATTAAATAAGCATCTCATCTTTATAATCTTTATAAGTTTGATCATAGTATCATGATTATTTTGGTTATTATTGCGATCGTAAATTGTTAATTAACAATTGAATTGTTGCTAAAATATTCGTTTAATTTTCACCGGCTTCTGGAATTACAATCTATACCAAGAAAGCTTTGATGTCACTAAGTTATTTAATTATTGATTAATAATTACTTACCTAAAACTTTATTTGAAAATTAAAGTTTTTGTTAGGAAAACCCGCATTTTCCGAGGAAAATTTTCGTCGGAGCAAATCGTGAAAAACATATCTCTATGCAGAATTTAATTGCGGTGAATTTTTATTTGGGTGTTTTTGTTGTAAAGTTAAAATCTTCGGAGTTATAGAGAAATAATTGAAAAAAATACGACTTGTCGGCGCCATTTTGTTTATAAAAAAAGTAGCACACTATCTGGGGACTTTGCATACCTATATTATTAATATATAGGATCTTATAATTCGATTCCAGCAATAAAATTGCTGGTAAATAACTTTTCCATGAATTTTGCTAATTAGCCCGGAGTAAAATAATTAAGTCGTCGGTGGGATTTGCGTCTCCCTGGTTACAGTTGTTTGACAGTTGTTTGCAATTATTAAAGACAGCTTATTGTTGTTGCAACCGCAAGCGCAAATTTAGTGCGAAAATGGAAAACCTAAACGAAATTGAGTCCGCGGCTAATGATGCAGTAGCACGTTTGGGGCCCTCCAAGTCCGGAATAAAGTATCGGTTAGCGTACAAGCACTTCCAAGAGTGGTGCGATACAAGAGGAGTACGGCAAGTTACCGAAGACGTTTTACTGGCATATTTTAATATAATGGAAAATGAAAATAAATGGAAATCTTCTACAATGTGGTCACGATACTCTATGATAAAATCCGAGTTAGTTATTAGAAAAAATGTGGATATAAGCAAATTGTTAAAGTTACGTGCCTTTCTGAAAAAGACAAGCGAAGGATATACTGCAAAGAAGTGTAAAGTTTTCACTAAAGACGAGTTTGATAAATTTTTGTTTGAAGCGCCAGATAAGTTGTATTTAGGATTAAAGGTAAAAAAAATTATATTGCAAAGCATGTAGTATACTCTACTAAATTATAAAAATATTTCAGATTGTTTTGTTAATTGGGGTTACCGGCGCCTGTCGATGCGACGAAATGGTAAAAATGAAGACTGTGGACATTGAGGATAAAGAAAATGTAATAATTATCAAAATCCCAGACAGTAAAACACGACAAATTAGATCTTTTACGATAATTGGTCAAAACTACATTAAACTGTATAAAAAGTATGCATCACTGCGGCCTGAAAATTTCACAGAAAACCGATTTTTTATCAAGTACCAAAATGGAAAGTGTTACCGAAGCGTCATGGGAATACATTCGATCAGCGCAGTAGCCCAAAAAGTAGTTAGTTATTTAAATTTAAACGATGCAAGCGCATACACGGGTCACTCTTTACGACGAACTTCAGCAACAGTTTTAATTGATGGAGGCGGAAATCTAGAATGCCTCAAACGACATGGGGGCTGGAAATCAAGCACGGTTGCCGAAGGATATATAGAGGATTCAATAAGAAATAAGAACGATAATGCTCAAAAAATTTTAAACCCTCATGATTCGCCAACATCGGGAATGATTGCTGAAAGTTGTGCTCGACCATCAGTATCATCAACAATTACCAATGCGTATCAAGAGTCGGGAACATTTTTGCACGGTTTCAATTTTGAAAATGCCTCATTAACTAATTGTACTTTTAATATTAATATAAATAAAAATGATGTTTAATTGTTGTTAATGACATTTGTATTGTTGCTTTGTGACATGTTTCATATTGTTGCCATGACAACATTTTTCCCTCCGCCGTAAAGAAATGGGAAAAAAAACTGCTGCCGGCGGAGACATCAAACTTTGACAGGATCAAGTTAGGTAAGTAATGTCATCATTATTTGACGTTTGAAGAAAAACGTCTCTTTTTTTTCTCTTTTCTGACAGAAGTAAAATTTATTTTCAGTTAAATCAATTACATTCATTCTTCTTGTTGCGTCAATTAATTTAATTCAAAAATTATTTTTTTGGCCACCCTGTATAAATAATGATGTTAATATTTATATTACTGAATAGAGAATTGAATAAACTTTTAAATGAGCTACCACACGACCCCCATTCCCATTAAAAATTTTCGATTACCCCATCACGCCCAAATGGATGACGTCACTAGTATGATACATATGCTAAAAAATCATAATTTAAAAATAAAAATGACCTGTCTCGTGATTTTGCCCAAAGTGGGCTGTTCTCGAAAAAATGAATTTATTCCATAATTTTGAACCTCTCTCGATCTCTCTCTCTATAATATATCCGGTAGTTACATAAAGTTACATGAGTGGACACACTGCGGTACCTAATGCCGCACATATAAAAAACGGTATTAGATGTTCAAAATATCAAAAATTTGTTATAATCACAAAAGAAAAGCGTTATTCTTAATATCTTATTGTACGACTTTAAGATAATGTAACGACTCATGCGCAAAATAAAAAAAACGAGTAGTCAGCCTTATAACGTAATAAGAACAAAGAAAAAGTTTACTATAGTCGGTTCGCTAAACTCAGACGCAACTGGCTAGATATTTTAGTCGATAATTTTTTTGTTTTTTGCCAATTTTGCAAAAATTGGCAAAATTACTAACTATTTAGTGATTATTAACTATTTAGTAATTATTTTTTGCCAATTTTCCTAAAATTGGCAAAATTACCGACTAAAATATCTAGAAAGTTGCGTCTGAGTTTAGCGAACAGACTATACCAAAAAAATTTCACAAACATCCCAAAAGTAAAATACCTAAATACAAAATAATTGAACTAGTCTTATAAACACGCATTGCACTGAATTTTTTCTCACTTTGATTTTTGCAAAAAAATATTAGGCTATTGATTATGTTCAAAATAAGAAAGCTAAAAGGAACTACAACGTTTACGGAATTTTATTGTCTCATGTGGTCAGTGGACTTCTAAATTTGAAAAAACCGCGGAGTGCTACCACTTAAATGGGTGCGTTTTTGAGAAAGGGGTGAATTAGTCCCTAGGCACAGGGTGAATTAGGGTGAGTTCTATGCACTTTTGGTACAAACACGTCTACAGGAAAATTCTTCCAGGTTAAATTTACTATCAAAATATCACATTTTAAAGTCAAAAATATTTTTTCTTACAAAAATATATTCAAAAGAAAAGCAAGAAAAAAACACGAAAGAAAGCAATTTTGTTTTTTGCCCCATAACTTTTTTCCACAGAGATATAGGTAAGCATTGCTTCAACGAAAAATAAGTTCCATCCTTCCTCTTTAAAACGAAGTTGGGCAAAAATCACTAGGATTTATAGTTTCCGAAATAGGATTTTTTAAAGTTCGCCGCTCACAGCAATTTTGGGCCTTTTTCCCCATTATTTCGCAAACATTATTCTGTAACTTTTTTCTACATATTTCTAGGTATATGCAATGGTACATTTAGTAAAAAGAGAAGTTAATTACCTTTAAAATGGCCTATTTTATAAAACTACAAGGCTCTTTTTAAGCAAGTTATGCTTTTTCAAGGTTTTATACTTTTAATGATTTTTGATATTTTTAATGATTATTTTTTAAATTTTCATTATGACTTTTTTCTTGTCAATTTAGGTATACACATTGTAGAACATCAAATGGTTATTTTCTTTTCTTTAAAATTGTGTATTGCAAAAAATTTTAGGACTATTTTTTAACAAGATATCACTAGGATATCCAAGGGTACCCGTAATTTGAGAAACATTTTAATTTTTTTTTTATTTTTTTTTTCAATTAGAACAATGTAATTGCACATTATAACATAATATTTAATTCCAAATAACTTTTCTTAATAACACTTTTCGATATTGTGAAATATAAAGGTACTTTACTCTTGAGCGAAATTCATATTTTTTAACATACCTCGTACACTATTGATAAAATTTTATATCTGATGATTGCATCTTAGGTTTTAGACTATGCAGAGCAGTTTATAAAGAATAATTTTTTTTCATAAAGTAAATAATAAAAAAAATTCTATATGGTTCCAACTTAGTGGGACCTATTGCATGTGTATATGTCACATTTTGAAAAAGCATAGCTTGTTTAAAAATAGCCTTAGATTTTTTTACAATACACCATTTTAAAGTAAAGAAAATAAGCTTTCTTTTTTATTAGACAATGTATATACCTAAATATTAATAAAAAAGTTATAATGAGAAATTTAAAAATAATCGTAAAATATATAAAAAAATCATTAAAAGTATAAAAATTTGAACAACCATATCTTGCTTAAAAATAGCCATACAGCCTTTTACATAGGCCGTTTTAAAGGAAATTGACTTTTATTTCTACTAAATGGCCATTGCATATCCCTAAAGGTACGTAGAAAAAAGTTACAGAACAATGTTCGAGAAGTAACAAGAAAAATGGGCGAAAATCGCTGTGAGTGGCAAACTTTGAAAAATCATATTTTAGAAACTATAAATCATAGAGACTTATACCACACGTCATTTTAAAGAGGAAAGATAAAAGTTTTTTTTTGTGAAGCAATACCTATACCTATATCCCCGTGGAAAAGAGTTATGGGGCAAAAAACAAAATTGCTATCTTTCGTGTTTTTTCTTGCTTTTCTTTTGAATATATTTTTGTAAAAAAAATATTTTTGACTTTAAAATGTGATATTTCGATAGTAAATTTAACCTGAAATAATTTTCCTGTGGACGTGTTTGTACCAAAAGTGCATAGAACTCACCCTAATTTGCTCTGTCCCTAGGGACTAATTCACCCCTTTCTCAAAAACGCACCCCTTTAAATAGTAGCACTCCGCGGGTTTTTCATATTTAAAGGTCCATTGACTATATGAAACAATAAAACCCCGTTAACGTTGTAGTTCCTTTCTCAAATACATAATCAATAGCCTATATTGAACAACAAAAAATATAAAACACTTTAGAGAATGCAATAGCCGTAGATAGTATTTTAAAGATAGTCAGTCAGTCGCACATATCTAAATAGATAGTGGTGTGTACGAAAGAATAATAGTAAAACTTACTAGAACTTTAAAATGGGGCACGGAGTGCCGCAGTGTGGACACCGGAGGGTTAAATAATAATTGTAGTTTATTCTCCTAACGTAGTGGTTCCCAACCTTTTATGTCTGGCGACCCACCTTCTGATGTTTTTTCATATTCGCGACCCATCCCTCACTTATGATGATACTCTATTCTGTACTCTGTACGTCACTCAGCTACTGTAAGAGCCACGCCGCGACCCACCTGAAATCTGCCCGCGACTCACTAGTGGGTCGCGACCCACCGGTTGGTAAACGCTGTTAACGTATACGAGTAACAGTTAATATAAACATCCCACAAGAATATAGGTTTTAAAGTAACCCATGATATGTTTCGTAAGTCTGGAAATAACCCTGTATATTTGGGATCGAACACTACTATAGAAGGGTTTCTTCGACTCAAACTTCCACTGCATAAAATAAGATTTACTTGATTTGGGTCAATGACCCCTTAAATTAAATGTTACAGGGACTACGATTTTTAGATACGCCTATTGGAGGATAGGACTGGAAACAATTTTTACGTAATGTTTACTAAAAAAAGCTTTAGAATCTCGTGTTTTAACCTATAAGAACAAAAAACCGCTAAACGCCGTAAAAATGAGTGGCGCATACAATATTCCAGCTACAAAAGATCTGATATGAATATTACTTGGCGCGAAAATGTATTTTCATTTTGATGCAAAACAAAATTCTAGTTTTATTTTAAAAGATTTTTCCATAATATTTGCTAAATTTGAAGTAAAACTCGCCACAAAAGAGTAACTTTGATACAGTTTAAATTTTGAAACTCTTTTGTGGCGCGTTTACTTCAAATTTATCAAATATTATGGAAAAATCTTTTAAAATAAAACTAGAATTTCGTTTTGCATTGAAATTAAAATACATTTTCGCGCCACGTAATATTCATATCAGATCTTTTGTAGCTGGAATATTGTATGCGCCACTCATTTTTACGGCGTTTAGCGGTTTTGTATTCTTATATCAGGAGTTTTTCCAAGTTATTTATAAATTAAATGTATGAAGTTGAATGCAATGTTTCTCGATTACACGTTAAGCTTTATAAATGGTCGCCTTTGTCACATAATCTCCCAAATGATCTAGTGTTCATCGAATGCACACTAGATTTTTTTTATTAGAAATAGATTGAAAAAAAAATATTGGGATGGCCGGTAAATGAACTCGGATTGCCCGTTGCCAGATCAAATTTAATAACTACAACTAAAACATTTCGGGAATAATCGTTAATTGGATTATACTTTGTAGCTTAATAACTTCTAAACGGCTTAACCGATTTTGATCTCTAAACATGTGTTTTAAACGTATTGACAAGTAGTATATGATGCATCTAAGGTCAACTATGATAACTGAAGCTATTACAGGAATTATTGAGCTTGAAAAACCGTTTTTTCCATAGGAAATAGATTTGATCATACTTATGAAGCCTACAACTTAAAAATTCGAATTTTCCCGGATATGAGGTATGTACCGTTAGATTCGTCTAGAATCCTTCTACAAACGCTCAGTTATTGACGCAAATCGTAGGTTGAAATTTTGAGTTATTGTCGAAAAACCAAAATTTTGAAAGATTAGTTTTTCAGTTTTTTGGCTATACTGAGCCGTGTGTATGTCTGATCCTGACGGTTTAAACACCATTTCAAAGCTTAACTCAACACTATTGATTTGGTGTATTTGCGGTTCTCCTGTCTCTTCTTCAACCGAAGATATATACCCCCAAAAAAAATGCCGTTTTGTACCTACCAAGTCCTATAGCTGGCTAATGGGTGGTCAAAAGTCACAAACTACACCGGTTCTAAATCGGCCCTCACCCCCTCTTCAAACACAAAAAAATTCAAGTCGGTGTAACTTTTCCACACACATACATACATACATATCCACAAACATTTTCCCCTTTTTAAATAAAAATTGATTCATACTTCTGAGCTCGGTAACTTTTGAATGGTATAACCGATTTTCAAAATTTGACATGCGTTGACATGATCAGTACTATCAGAAGCCGCAAAGGTCGGACTTAAGTTTTCGAAATTTTTGAGAGTTTTGGGGCCGAGAACGAAAAACAGACCCTAAATAGGAAGGGCCGTAAAATCCACAGCCTTGGACCAAAATGGATGGTTGACCTATGGATGGGTGAGTCTTTTCCTGAACTTTAAGATGGGAGTTGGTCCAATTTTAAATTCAGTCAGATTTAGAAAGTCGAAAATTTCGTGTATATAAACTGTCGCGTGTAGGGGGGTTGTGCGCCACTGGCGAGAACTGCCGTTCTTTGGTAATAAAACGGAATTGAGTTTATTTGATAGCTTCTTAAAAAATGTATACGCGTCTAAGCAAAGTAATTTGTTAAAGATCTTCTTTAAGTAGATACCGTGCCCAAATTTTAGGCGTGGATAGCTTCCATGACAGTTTGCCGATATCGTTCTCGATTTTGCGCGGCATGTAATTCATCTGCTGATAAACCAGTCCATTGACGAAGGTTTCGGAGCCATGAATATTTTTTCCTACCAATACCTCTTTTTCCGTCGATCTTTCCATTGAATATTAACAGTAGCATCCTGTATCTGCTACCTCTCATCATGTGCCCCAGATATTCAAGTTTTCTCTTTTTTATCATCTTGATTAAGTCACCTTCGCCTTGACCTACTCTGTTTAAGACTTCTCTGTTTGAAACGAGTTGAACACAATATATTCTGAGCATTCTACGATATGACCACATCTCGAAGGCTTCTAATTTGTTCATCATGTTAACCTTCATGATCCAGGTTTCACATCCATATAGTAATACAGGATACACGTAACATTTTAGGAACTTGATTCTTAATTGAAAATTCAGCTGAGAATTGCTCAGAATAGATCTAAGTTTCATAAATGCCCCTCTTGCAGTTTCTATACGAGTTTTAATTTCTTTATCCGGATTTAGTGTCTCGTTTATCCAACATCGTAGGAATTTAAAATGGTTAACTTTTGTTACCGGTTCATTACTGGCAATTAGTTGCATAGGGCCGACGTCTTGTTTACTAACCAAAAGAAGCTTAGTCTTCGTTGTATTTATGCTCCGTTGTTAACGTTGACTAACGTTGTTAAGTCCGTTATTAGAGCATTCTCTAGTGACTCGATGTATAAGGAATTGAAGATCTTCGATACTTTCAGCCATGATCGCGGTATCATTTGCATATCTGATGTTTTTAATAGTTTCTCCCCCGATTCGAACTCTACATTGCCCTTCCAAGGCTTCGTTAAAAATTATTTCTGAGTAAACGTTAAACAAATTTGGGGATAACACACAACCCTGTCTGACACCTCTTTGAATGCAAATTTTGTCTGTTTCTTTGCCGTCTACCAGAATAGAAGCTTCTTGATTCCAATATAGATGTTGTAAAAGTTTCAGATTTTTATCATCTATTCCAATCATTTCTAAATATTCAAACAACCTATCATGTTGAACCCTATCAAACGCATTCTCAAAATCTATAAAGCAGACGTAAATTGGTTTCTGTACTTCCCATGATCGTTGAAGTAATGTTAGCATTGAGAACAAAGCTTCCCTTGTTCCCAATCCTTCTCTAAAACCGAACTGTTTGTTTCCCATTGTCTCTTCACATTTCTGCTTGATTCTATTAAGAATTATCTTAAGAAGTAGCTTGAGAGAGTGGCTCATGAGACTAATTAGTCTAAAGTATTTACGTTAAGTTTTTTGGAAGTGGGATAAATGAAGACTCCAACCATATTTGTGGCATTATTCCAGTTTCGTATATGTAGTTATCTAGAAGATTGTGCCAGTCTGACGGTATTTGGTCAGGGCCTGGAAATTTTCCATTTTTTCTTTTTTTGGTGGCTTTCTCTACTTCCGCTTTTAAAATACTAAGACCAGTATTCGCATACTTTGTGGTGTTAAGTGGTGGCCTCGTATCCAGAAAGAGCTTTTTTATGTAGTTAGTCCATTCTTCATTTTTTTTCGTTTAAGTCTTTTAAGTTTTTTGTGTATATTAAACTCGTCATGTTTCCTTTGTAGTTCTTTCATCTCGCAAGATATTTGTTCCATCCAGGCCTCTTTTTAGAGCTTCACGATATTCGATAAAAATATCGATATTGTATTGATATCGTATCGAAAATCAATACGATACCGATACAATACACACCTTAGCAATATTAGTGTCGATACGATACTCATTATCAGAAATCAATACAATACTCTTGTATTGTCGATAAGCTTCCCTCAATATTATTGAGAATATCGATATCGAGAAAAAAAACGCCACGTGAGTGCTGCATAGGGCCTATTATACAGTTAAAATATTATAAGAGTTACAAGACGCACAAGCGCATATGCTCTCCAGTAGTGCGAGAGAGAAAAACGATGAACCCAATAAGTCAATCGATGTTTTTGAAGTTGAAAATTACTTGCAATATTTTATTATGGTGGAAATCATATAGTAGTGTTTTCCTCTTTTTATCTCGGTTGGCTAGGGATATTTGGTGTGTCCAACGAACGTCCATACCAGTCGAGCGGCTTTCAGAAAGATAAAATATGAAAGAACTCATTATTTGTGTGAACAGATGGATCAAGAGCTCTTTAAAGGATAATATTTTTGTGAGGCTCCAATGTAATTTATCCTATTTCTTGTATATTTTAAGAGATTTTTTTAATAAAGGTAGTAGTGGTAAATGAATAAATAATCGTTTTTATTTTTATTAATTTAATCCCTTTTATGTCGACAGTTTATCGAGTATTGTATCGATATCGCATCGAAATCAATATTAATACGATATTTTTATAAGAAAGTATTGCCGATATCGATACACCATACGATACTTCATTGGCATAACCAATACAATACTCAACACTTAAAAAGAATCGATATTGTATCGTATTGTGAAGCTCTAAGTACCTCTTTTGCTCTCTTAACCTCGTATCTTATTTATCTATTTATTTCTCTATATCGAGTCTCATCTTATTTTCCAAATTCTTCTTTGTTGAATAGGGTCTTATTATTGTCATTATATCTAGATTTTGGCCGATATTTTCTTGTTCAGATCTTTCTAGCTGTTTTTTAATCTCACGGTTTATCTTTTTTCCGAATTCATCTGCTATTACGGCATTTCTGATAAAAGATAGTATAATTAAATTATTAAAGAGAAAAAGACTGTAGAGCTCGTACACACTTCTATACAGTGCTAGTCAAAAGTCCGTACCCCCCCTCGTATCTTTTGACCGGTTATACTTATAATAGTGAAATTTGGAGGAAGGAAATGAACGGACGTAGGCTTCTTAACTAGTCATGACAGGTGACGTAAAAGTGACAGATGACTTTACAGCGCCACTGTGACAGATAATTTTAAATGGTACCCTATGGTAAGCGACACCTCGTTTGATAGGTATTGAAAATACCTATTCAGCTACACTAATTTTGTTTGAGTTTAAGCTCATTTGGATGAATAAATGAAATAATATAAACTTGTAGTTTCGCATTTAATTAATAAAAATTCAAACCTCCGCCTATGGTTACTTGTCAAAAAGGTTGACGTTGACGTAAAAACTACCAGAGAGCTGAAAAATGTCAACTTTTTTGACAAAATAACCATGGGCGGACATTTCAATTTTTAAGAATTAAATGCGAAACTACAAAGTTATATTTATTTCATTTATTCACCAAAATCAAAATCAACTTAAACCCAAAAAAATTAGTATGACTGAAGAGATATTTTCAATACCTTTCAAATGAGGTGTCACTTGCCATAAGGTCCCATTTAAAATTATCTGTCACAGTGGCGCTGTAAAGTCATCTGTCACTATTACGTCACCTGTCATGACTAGTTAAGAAGCGTACGTCCGTTTATTTCCTCACTCCAAATTTCACTATTATATGTATAACCGATCAAAAGATACGAGGGGGGGTACGGACTTTTGACTAGCACTGTATAAGTCAAATCGGCAACAGGTGTATGTTTTCAAAAACAGATAGTGCATGTGTAAAACATTTATTAAAAATCAGCTTAGTACTTTCAGCATAGCAAAATGCCATCATCAGACCTAATTAAATTATTACTGATAGAGTCCTTTAACTATGATTCTATCTTGAGTTATATCTATGGAATTAACTTTCAGTTTGGTTAAAATTTTTGTCACACATCCTTTTTTTCATCTTTTAAGGGGGGTCCAGAATGCCGCCTGACTGACCTTTGTGCAGGATTCATTCTTCGTCTTCGTAGTTCGTAGTCCGAGCGATAGTTCGCCGAGGCTACGCTGAATGTCTAACTGCTAAACCAGACTCTCTTTTCTCTTTTCCCTGTTTCCCCTTTTTTGTGTCGCAGAATTTAATTTTTTTCAGATCTCCTTCCCCACAATCTGTCTTACACAATCTTAATTCACTGTCACAGATTCGCCTCTGTTAATCTGCCTTTGTTTTAATCCGCCCTGATTTTTTCTTCTGATTACGAAGTGGGTCGTTCCAATGTAGTAAATAAGTATGTATCGATTATTTTTAAAATGAGTATTTATTCATCAACTTTAATAATTTATTATTGAACGTTCTTAAAAACTCCAATATAATTTCATAATTAAAGTCATTGAATTGTCTGCGCAAAAGATAGAAGCAAACCTATAAACTCAGTATTTTGTGCTCTTCTCAAATATGAAAACGGATTTTGAAAATTTCAATATACAGAGGGTGATTTCAAGGTCACAATGTATTTATATTTTTTGTTAATCCGGGCCTGGATTTTTCTTGTTATTAGTAGTTATGTGGTTTATGTTCTAAATGAGACATATCGCACCCTTAGTAATATAGAGGCATAATTGGAAAAAGTAGATTTTTGGGAAATTGCGTTTAAAGATTCTGGTTTTCAACATTACAGCTATTTACAGCTATTAATAACATGCTTATTATTTAAGTTATAAATAGGAAATTTGGCAAATTTGTTATTTGATAATTGCAGTATAAATAGCAATGAGAAAAAATAATAATATAGATAAATTCTATTAATTACATGTAATGAAAAAAAAATCTTTTAAGTTAGTCCCATATAGTACAAAAAAACATAACAGAAATAAGGAACCGTTTAAGTTTGATCCCTTATTTATAGTATTAATGCCCTGTCACTGTTTATGCAAAATAGCGATCTATTATAAATTAGACCCAATTATTTATTATATTTTGCATAATATAACGGCTCAACTAAAAACTGTTCTATATAATACACAATGTTAAAACACAAACTCACCAGAATTTTTGTCATAGAAAGACATGTTACTGATTGCTACCTTGTAGCAGTAAAAACAAGAGGTGGGCGGGGAGAGTGACGGAGAGAGACACAAATATAGTTAGTTACCGAACCATTAATGTCCTTTTTCTCTTTCTCTGTCAGCGCTAACCGGTAGAATTTCATTTTGTGCCCTTATCATTTAAAATCACAATAACACAAATTTTGAGTTTCCCCCTTATATTACTGAGGGTGCGATATGTGTACCAAATATCAAAAAAATATACAAGGTGGTTCTAAAGTTATGGATATATAGAGGAAAGTAACCAAATATGGAATAGTGCCCTAATATGGAATTTCTTGATTTCTCCGAAAATATAAGTGGCGCACTACAAGACCATCCTCTATTTCAGTCGCTCTCTTTATTATCGTATTCACACCTCTGTGTCAGATGCGCGAACTATACGTTCTGACAGGCGCGTTTTGTTTTATCGTCTCACAGAAAATTTCAAAGGTAAATATCGTTAACGAGTATTATTGGTTATTATGCATGAATACAGACTTGTTATGCTATTGCGTATATCAATAGTACCTTTATTTTGATATTTTATGACCTTCTGTAATTAAAACATTACGACTTGAAAAATGTTGATACTAGTTTGAACTAATGTACAAATCCAAATATGGACAGTCGTTGGTGCCTAATTATGGAGTAGTGGATTAAGTGTAAGTGGGTTCATTATGATTGTGCTGGTCCAGAGTTTCATACATTGATCTGTAATGTCTGCAAGTGAATTAATCTACCTCTTTCATTTTTCACAATTTTCTTGTTTATATTTATTTGACCTCAGATGTTTATGTCTATTTTTGTTATTGATATGTTGGTTTATGCCTATATTCCATATATGGGTACCTATTCCATATTTGGTTACTAATTTGGGATTTGGTTTTTTTGGTCGATTTTTTTTTGTTAATGAAGATATTTAATATAAGGCTTTTAATTATTACATAAAAATGTATGACTGGTGTGTCATAACATTAAATTGTTTTCATTTCTATAAAGGTATTATTTTATATCCCCAAAACAAAATGGTATTCCATAATTGGCGACTTTCCTCTAATAAAGAAAAGGAAAAAATCGATTAAAAATTGGGGGAAGGGGGGGGGGGGGCAATAAATGTAGTATATCTAGAACCGCCTCAATGACATCTATTCACCATTCAAGTATTTCCGTTTCCCAATGAAACACCCTGTATATTACTATCAATGAAACGGTAAAAAATATGATGTAGTCGATTCGCTAATCTGAGACACAACTGTCTACACTACAATCACAATCAAAAAAATAAACAAACCAAGACACGTTGAGTGTTCGAGGAGCACTCCCAAATCATGATTTGGGAGTGTTCCTCGTGCTTGTTTATTTCTAGTGCATCTTTATTGTGATTTTAGTGTAGACAGCTGTGTCTCAGATTAGCGAATCGACTATATAATAAAAATTCTTTTAATTTTTGGTAGGTGTAAAGATTTTACAAAGAATGTTACATGATTGGAAAATTTCGACTTACCGGGAAATTTCAGACAGTGCTAGAGGAAAGCACAGACTGCATAAAGAGAAATGGAGAAATAATTAATAACATAAGGTATGCTGACGACACTGTGATTCTTGCGAGCAGCATGGAGGAGCTGAGTGCTTGATGGGTTAAGATACAAAGAACAAGTGCACAATACGGGCTCAAACTGAACATCACAAAAATCAAATGGATGCTAGTAAGCAAAAACCAAGAACGAGCAAGACAACCGATATTAAAACAATAAAATAATTGAACACGAGGATGCGTACCTACACTTATTCAGAAACAATAGCTAATTCAAGTTGGAATCAAGCGAAGGAGATCCGTATAAGACTAGACGAGAGCGTCGTTCACTGGCATGAAGCAAATTTTTACCTCTAACATCATCACCCTACCTCTCAGAATCCGCCTTCTCAAATGTTATGTTAATATGTAAATGTTATGAAATAACATTTCCGATTTTGTTACATGGAATGGAGGAGTGGACAATGACCTCAACGTTATTGAAGAAAGTAGAGGCCTTCGAAATATTACCTGCCCATATTATGTATATCCTGGATCCAGCACGTGATCAACAAGGAGGTACTACGCCGGATACGTAAGGAGAGAGAGGTAGGAATAATTATAAAGAAAACTCAAGCTATGAGGCACAGTAGGAATAACTATAAACTGGGTCAAGTTATGAGTCACAGTAAATATAGAGTACTTCAGCTAATTATTCAAGGAAAAATATACAGCAGAAGGGGTCCAGAGAGGAGGAGACACTCGTGGCTCCAAAACTTGCGCTAATGGATCAGATTGTCATCTGCCGTAAAGAAAGTCAGAATAACCATGTTAATTGAAAACGTTCGGAAAGGAAAATGCACGTGAAGGACAATTTATGGATCAAACAGCAACAAAACAAAACAACCAAAATAATAATTTTCCCCCTTTTTAAACAAACAAAATAACATTTTCCTCAAACTTAAATCGTTTTTCTTCAAACGTTTTCTTCAAAAAATATTCTCATAAATTTACCAACTACCTGTTACGAGTGACTGCTGGTTCAGAAGTGCGGTTTTAACACCTCTAAGTCAAATCCGCAAAAGTAGGGTCAGGACAAAACCATATTCTGGACAGGTACTATCACACTAACAATTTCCATTTACCTATTCGGTAATGTAACAAAAACATTTTATGTACTCTATCTCATATTATGTATAAGTTTTTAGTTTGTGAAAACTGTCATTATAGAGAGCAGTGCGTGAAGGATTTAAAGTGTGCGTGAAGTAACAATGTATTTTAAATGGGATTTACTTTTTCGCACTGTTTTTTGGCACACTTTCATATAATCAAATATCCTTAACTTTCGCGTTGTCATGGTGATGACATGTGAGCAATAAATTACAACAAAAGTTTTGACAGTTTTGTGGTTTGAAAAAAGCTAAAATTTTTAAGTGCCAATGTTTTAAAAATTTTAGAATAGAAATGAATTCCAGTGAGGAAGCTTTACAGTTTTTTATTTGTTTATCGTAGATAAAATATTGTATGAAACTGTGCGTGAAGTACTTTTTGCGAATATGCGAACTTACGCGATGTATAGCACTCGCTCCGCTGTCGCTCGTGCTCTAAACATCGCGTGCGTTCGCAAAAAGCATACTTCACAAACTGTTTCATAAATAACAATTATTAAATGATTAATGCCACTGAACGTTACAAATTTATAAAAATAATATCACCATACTGACTAACTTCGCATCCAAATAGAATTACATACATAAACATTTAATTATTATTAATAATTTAGAGAGTATAGTCAAACTACATAATGATCTTCCGGAGAATCAGACATTCATTCTGGAATTAAAGTAATTCCCCATTTACTTTGATATAACGGAAGTAATATTCGAACTATTTGGTTTGTTGTAGTGTTCCGTGACATTTTAAAATTTAATTAAAAAGATTCTTTTTCTACAACCGTGTTAAAAATGCAATTTTTAGCACTCCATACGTTAAAAATGCTACTTTAAGGCACTAGTGCTGCAAAAATTTTAAGGCACTGCAGTTCGTATTGACCGTATAGGCAATTTTGATGTAATGGCCAAAAAAATATAAAAATGGAATGTCAGTCAAGTTCAAGTAAAAGTTTTTGTAGATATTGTCCTGTAATTACGTTTGTAGAAAAAATATTGTATGATATGCGTGTTAAAAAGTACATTTTTAAGGCACTCATGAGAATTGCAGAACTCGCTATCGCTCATTCTGCAAACTTTCACATGCGTGCCTTAAATGTGTACTTTTAACACATATCATAAATAACTATTATCTATGTCATATTATGTGTAAGTTTTTAGTTTGTGACAGCTGTCATTACAGATAGCAGTGCGTGAAGGGTTTAAAGTGTGCGTGAAGTAACAATGTATTTTAAATCGGATTTACTTTTTCGCACTGTTTTTGGCATACTTTCATATAATCAAATATCCTTAACTTTCGCGTTGTCAATACAGCAATACATTACAACAAAAGTTTTGACAGTTTTGTGGTTTGAAAGAAGTTAGAATTTTTAAATGTCAAAGTTCTAAAAATTTTGGAATAGAAATGAATTTCAGTGACGAAGAGTTACAGTTTTTTTATTTGTTTATCGTAAATAAAATATTGTATGAAACTGTGCGTGAAGTACTTTTTGCGAACTTACGCGATGTATAGCACTCGCCCCGCTGTCGATCGTGCTCTAAACATCGCGTTCGTTCGCAAAATGCATACTTCACGAACTGTTTCATAAATAAATATTGGATTATTTCATTCATAGAGATTCTGACCAATAGAAAGCTGCAAGAATAAAAATTATAGCGGTTAGTTTTTAAGATTTTCACTTCCAATCGTGTAGTGTAGTAAGATTTTTTATCCATCCATCCATCCAATGGCACTACAGCCCAAATCGAGCCTTGGCCTCCTTCAACAAGCTTCTCCAATCAGTTCGATTTACCGCTGTTCTTTTCCATGAACGCATTCCCAGGAAGTTCCTGGCATCTTTATCGACTTCGTCTTCCCATCTCTTTTTAGGTCTTCCAACAGGTCTTTTATTTTTTATCACGTGTTTAATTCTGTCCATTCAGATTATTATTATACCGGTAATTTTCTACCTAGTTTATTACAATGGGAATAATTTTTAGGTAGACTGTTTCTGTTTAATTGCTACCCGTTTCCTAGTTTTGACAACTGTCACATTTAAGAAAATAACCATAATAAACTTTTATTTCTGCAACTAATTGTCACGAGGACAACACAAATCGCCAATTTTAAGCGCTCGAGTTTACTTCGGTAAGATTATTTCATGAATAAAACTGTATTTATAAATAATTTTAACTAATATTTTATTGATATCTTCATCTAAATATTTGCTAAACTGTGCTGTTCACTTTAGTCCTGTCGCCAGGGGGGGTACAACGGCCTCCTGTATTCAGATGGACTTACCCAAGTTCTTTTTATGTATTTTGACCTGTAGAACACGAATTTTTTGGGTAACAGTTGATCCGGATGTCGATAAGATTGTTATAAACCAAGAAGTCGAGGAATCACGTAACAGCGATTTCTTGCAAAAGAAAACATTTTTTGTATTTTTTGGGCCATTCTAACCAAAAAATGTTCCTACAAATTTTTTCGTAGGATGCATAGTTTTCGAGATAAACGCGGTTGAACTTTAAAAAAATCGAAAAATTGCAATTTTTGAACCCGAATAACTTTTGATTAAAAAATAAAATAGCAATTCTGCTTACCGCATTTGAAAGTTCAAGTCAAATTATATCGGTTTTAATTATTTGTATTGCTAAAAATTTATTATTTTATTGTTAAAACAAAGCTATAAACACCTAGTGCTTGAGTGATGTTTTCAATGATTTCTCATTTAAAATTGAGAATGAGTAGGTAGAGGAGGTAAAAGTGCAAGCGGGGCTATTTCTACGTAGCATGCATTAAAACGCATGTATTAGGCACGGGAAACACTATGTGTTTATAGCTTTTTTTAACAAACAAAAAATAAATTTTTAGCAATGCAAATATTCAAAACAGATAAAATTTGACTTAAACTTTTAAAGGCGGTAAGCAGAATTGCTATTTTATTTTTTATTCAAAGGTTATTCGGGTTAAAAAATTGCAATTTTTCGATTTTTTTAAAGTTCAACCGCGTTTATCTCGAAAACTATGCATAATACGAAAAAACTTGTAGGAACATTTTTTGGTTAGAATGACCCAAAAAATACAATAAATTGTTTTGTTTTGCGAGAAATCGCTGTTATGTAATTCCTCAACTTCTTTGTTTATAACAATCTTATCGACATCCGGATCAACTGTTACCCAAAAAATTCGTGTTCTACGGGCCAAAATACATAAAAAAAACTTGGGTAAGTCCATCTGAATTAAGAAGGCAGTTGTACCCCCCTGGCGACAGGACTACTTACAAGTTAAAAAATGTGTGTCACATTAATTGAGATCAATGTCACTGATTTTTTTTTATACAAAGACTTGAATTTTGTATGTAAGTATTAAAAAATAACCTGTCTATTATCACACGATAGTAATAATAAATTCGACAATAGTCACTCGAGCCCTCCGGGCTCTCGTATCTACTGCCAGGCAACAAGTTTTCGAAAAATTGTCGCATTCTTGTCAATTTATTCTCACTCTCATGTGATATTATTACATATTTGGAATCTTTTTCCATAATTTCCAGTCGCCAAGTATTACATTAGATGCCCTTCGTTGCTAAGCAAAAATGAACATTCAGTGACATTAATGACAATTAATGTTTTACAACTTGTCAAAGAGAACACCATGAACACTTTTAGCAAATATTCAGGCGAAGATATCAATATAATATTAGTTAAAAATTTCAAAAACAGTTTTATTCATGAAATAATCTCACCGAATTACACTCGTGCTCTTAAAAATTACCGATTTGTTTTGCCCTCGTGACATAATTTCAACTGTAAATTAAAACTGTCAAAGTGTCACTAGGGATATAAATCGATAATTTTAGAGCTCTCGTGTAATTACTACTGAAAATATAGGTTCACAAAAAACCTTTATACTGATAATGTCAAATAATAATTATCATGTGGAATTTGATGAATAGCTTAATTCAAGTTTCCGGTATCCGTTAATTAAAACTGAATTTGACATAGGTTTTTTGGTGATTTTCTTTTGTCTTGAAAGTGCGATTTATTTCTATGTTGGATCGGACCACTGTTCTAGCCTGATTATCTGCCTGCTTATTACTTCCTTCTCATATTCGTCTTTTCTGTTATTTTGTAGATTAAGGCACATTAGTTTTTCCCAAGATATATTGAATTTGACAATTAGTATGGTATAACTAGACCCAAACCCAGACATCCAAAGTGAAAGTTATCCTCCAACACCAAATTGTTCTATATGGTCCACATAATGTTCAGAAAAAAGTCACACCATTTTGAGCGTCGGTTTTGGGGGGAGAGGGGGAGAAATCAGTAAATTCGCAGTTTTTTACGTATTTCGTCAATATTTCTAAAACAATGCGGTTTAGCATGAATAACCTTGTATACAAAAATGTTCTACATTAAATTTGAAATAAAAAAGGTCTAATGCATAATCCTTCTAAAATGAACGGTTCAAAAGTTACGGAGGTAGTATAGTATAATTGGTCCAAAAAAAAGCCTAGCCCAGACATCCAAAGTAAAAGTGTTCCTTCAACACCAAATTGTTCTATATGGTCCACATATTGTTCAGTAAAAAGTTACACCATTTTAAGCGTCCAGTTTGGAGGAGAGATGGGGGAAAAGTCGGTAAATTAGTATCGTAATCTCATCTCTTTTTTTACGTTTTTCGTCAGCATTTCTAAAACTATGCTTTAGCAAAAAACAATATTCTATACAAAAATGTTCCACGTGAAATTCAAAACAAAAAAGGTTCTATACATAATTGTTATAAAATCAACGGTTCCAGAGTTACGGAGGGTAAAAAGTGGAGGTTTTCGATACTTTTTATATTCTTTGGACAATTTATAGAAATTTTCTTTAACAGGATTGTGTTTTGTAAATAAAATTTGTTATTTCAGTGGCCGATGATATGTTAGTGATAAGCCCTTGAAGAAACGTCAACCTCACCATCCAAAGTCATCATCAACGGCCCAGATAATATAAAAAGTATCGAAAACCTCCACTTTTCACCCTCCGTAACTCTGGAACCATTGATTTTATAACAATTATGTATAGGACCTTTTTTGTTTTAAATTTTATGTAGAACATTTTTATATAGACCATTGTTTACGCTAAAGCGTAGTTTTAGAAATATTGACGAAAAACTTAAAAAAAAACTACTAATTTACCGAATTCTCCCCCACCTCCCCCCAAACCGGACGCTCAAAATGGTGTAACTTTTTACTGAACAATATGTGGACCATATATAAACATTTGGTGTTAAAGGAAAACTTTTACTTTAGATGTCTGGGTTAGGCCTTTTTGGACCAATTATACTATACTACCTCCGTAACTTTATAACCGTTCATTTTAGAAGGATTATGCATAGGACCTTTTTTATTGCAAATTTAATGTAGAACATTTTTGTATAGAAGGTTGTTCATGCTAAACCGCATAGTTTTACGAAAAACCTAAAAAAAACTACGAATTTATTGATTTCTCCCCCTCTCCCCCCCCCCAGACCCGACGCTTAAAATGGACTTTTTTCTGAACATTATGTGGACCATATAGAACAATTTGGTGTTGGAGGATAACTTTCACTTTGGATGTCTCGGTTATGCCAATATTTGGATCAATTATATCATACTAAATTTGGGATATCTCTTATTTGTTCTTGTAATGTGCTATTTTTATCACTGTAATTTGTAACTTTTGATAACATGTAGTCAGTGAAACATGTTTTCTGACAAATTCTGGTTTTCTCAGTATGATTTTTTTGTCGTAAATTCCGTACCAATCTGTACTGTTTATGATTGGTCTAGTGATATACCCCATTCCACGAATATACGACCCTCTTGGATTATCGCGACAACGAATATTTCACTGTGCAAAATATGAAGAACGAAAGTAAATTGCAAATTATATTGTTGTTTATTGGAGTAACTATTAGAGCAAAATACTTTCGTACTTCTTATGTTGCACACTAAATTATTCGTTGTCGCGATAATCCAAAACAGTCGTATATTCGTGGAATACACCATAATTTCCAATTTTACGGTAAATCGACATCGACATTGAAAATTGTAAAACAATATTTTATTAAACTTTTTGCAGTGTGCATATGAACCTTTAACCAGACTATGGAATGTCAGGTGACCTAACAATAGTTTTCGAACTTTATCTTATCAATACTTAGACAAATCTTTGAACTGGTGTGGAATGTTTAATTAACGGGTTTGGAATACGATAATGGATCTTCATAAGGGACTAAATATACCATCAGCGATAACTATGAAATTACCAAAAATTGGTTTCATTACATATGACAAATTTGAGTACAATTCACTATAACTACTCGTACAAAAAAATCATTGCATCAGGACTTGTAACTTGCATACAGTTGTATTAGATCAGGGAAAAGTCCAAATTATTTGGTATTTAATGTATGTTAATGTTAGTAGGAAATATTGAAAGGAAAGTAAGAAAAGACGGGAATAGGAAGTAGTTAAGGCTATTAGGCCAGTAGTTCGTCGTTCACAATAAAAAAAACTCTAAAACTCCACATGACAAAATATAAAGTAAACAAAACTGTTCATTTGAAGATGTGAGTTACTATTTCAGATAATATGATCAGTTTGGATGGTGAAATGCTATTGAAAAGTGTTGATTTTAGCCATATAAGATCGATATTACAGTACATGGGAAAAATAGATGTGGCTATAACAATGTCATAGCACAGCGTTTCCCAACCGGTGGGTCGCGGACAGATTTCAGGTGGGTCGTGGCGTGGCTCTTACAGTAGCTGAGTGGCGTACAGAATACAGAATAGCATCATAGGTGAGGGATGGGTCGCGAATATGAAAAAACATCAGAAGGTGGGTCGCCGGACATAAAAGGTTGGAAACCACTGTCATAGCAGAATGAACGAAATGGAGTGAAGTTAGTTGCGTGTTGTGTAACAGAAAAATTCCAATACATCTAAAAGCAAATTCTATAAAACTAGGTTTTTTCTAGTTTTACTCAGCCCATGGAATAGATTACACTTAGGTATGCATTTGCTCTCTTACCTCAATATTCACCATAAAACAATTATGATGAAGATAAAATTGATAATGACGGCCACTAAAATACAGAAACGAGAGAATATTATTATTTTAACATTATAAAATAAAAAAGAACAAAATATTTTGCTAACATCATAATGCAAAATTTGAATGAAATTCAAGTAAAATATTAAAGATTTTGTCATGGCAAATTTTTTCGAAAGTGTTCATTGAAGCAACTTAAAAAAAGTCCACATTCTGGTGTCTGTTTAATATTTAATATTCCGATAACTAATCGAATAAAGGATTACAGATTACGGTAAATATTTATTAAACATATATGATTACAAACTTTTGTACATGTTTTATTTTAGATCGTGACAAGTGCTCTGATCTGATTGACGTTGACAATGTGACAAATACACTGACACCTAAAGGTGTGTTCACACTATACACTAAACACCTTCCCCTTAAAGATCAAGTTTCACTGGGGGTTTAATAGATCGTCCAAAACGAGATCTTTGATAACCTGAAGTACCTGGGTCAGAGATTACTTGTTCATTTTTATTAACATCTATTGTCCTAAATAATAGATTGATATCATCTACAATATCATTATTACTTATAGGAATCTGATTATTCAAATATGTTTTTTGTTCAGGTATATACTGGTCGGGAAACAATTCGGGTTCCAACATAGCATCATAATTTGATTTTGTTAAAGATGGTTTTAATTGACTGCTGTTGTTGCGCCTAATAACTTTATTATTACTTTCCTTACGTATCCAGTATGCTCTTGGTTCTCGAGCTTTCTCTAGAACAACTGCCTTATACCATATTTTATCTCTATTACTTTTAACTACTACTTTATCTCCCTTTTTATATTCTATTAAGGATTTAGGACTCGTTTTATCATAATGTATTTTCATCTTTTGTTTTTGTTCATTTAGATAATTGACAATATGCATTTGAATTTCTGGTTCTAATTTATTTTGGGTCACTGGAATTTGTGTTCGAAGTGTTCTACTTTGTAAAATTTGAGCTGGGGAGGCTTTTAGACTAATGATAGGGGTATTATTATATTCCAAGAGCAAGTCTCTAAAATCACTTTTTTCTGCTAAACTTTTCCGTAAAATTTGTTTTCCTAAGCTAACAGCCTTTTCAGACAAACCATTGCTCTGATGATGGTATGGTGTACAAGTAGAGACTGTGATATCCTTGTTCTTGTAATATTCCCTGCATTTTAATGATACAAAGGGTAAATTATCTGCGATTAAGTGCTGAGGGTAACCAAATTTTGTAAACGCATTCTGCATCGCATCTATAACAGATTCTGAAGTTTTATTTTGTAAAGGACATATTTCAATCCAATGGGAGAAATGATCTATTAAGATTAGATATGCCTTTGCTCCAAATTCCAGTATGTCTGCTCCTATTTTATTAAAACGTAGTTTTGGGACTGAGTGGGGTAATAGGGGTTCCCTACGATTACTTGGCATGTACTTTTCACAAGTTCGACATTGTTTGATAAATAATGTAATGTCAGATGACATATTTGGCCAAAAAAATAACTGCCTAGCTTTATGTATAGTTTTATTAATGCCTAAATGCCCTTTATGTATTAAATTTAAAATAAAAGACTTTAAACTATTTGGTACCACTATCTTGTCACCCATAAAAATCAGACCTGCTTCAACATATAAATCATTTTTCAGGACATAGTAAGGCTTGCACAATGGTGAAATACTATTTATTCTTGGCCAACCATTATAATAAAAATCTGAAATTTTCTTTAATATTTTATCATTGGCAGTTTCCCTTCTAAAATTTAATTTTCTCTCATCAGACATAGGCAAATGTATTGATACAGTGTGTACCATTTCTAACATCTCAAGATCAAGTGTCTTGACTTTAAGACTAGCTCTGGATAACATGTCTGCAAAATGGACATATTTCCCAGGGACATAATATACATTTAAATTATACTTTAATAATTTTAATCTTAAACGTTGTAAACGTACAGACCCTATCTTACAAATCGGTTTTTTCATTATCGAAATTATAGGCTTGTGGTCTGTCTGTATATCTACTGTTGCACGATAAATAAAATCATGAAATTTTTGTGTGCTAAAATATATTGAAAGCAGCTCCTTTTCAGTTTGACTATAGTTAATTTCATGGTCGTTCATTGTACGAGAAGCGCATGCTACTAATTTAAGAGTATTTTCGTGCTCCTGAAACATACAACACCCCAAACCATTTTTAGAGGCATCACACTGAATAACAATTTTTTTATTTACGTCAAAAGAAACTAGAGCTGGTGCCTCATTAATAATTTTTTTTAAATTTTCAAAAACTTGTTGGTGTTTTGGCAACCACTGCCATTCAATATTAGACTTTAATAATTCACATAAAGGACTCATGTATTCAGACATATTTGGGACATATCGTCTCACATAATTAAAAGAACCAATTATTCTTTGAAGTTCTGTTTTATTTTTAGGCGATTCTAATTTATTTAGGGACTCAATACGATCTGGATTTATTTGCATACCATTTTTTGAAAATATTTGACCCATAAATTTAACCTTTAATTGACAAAATTGAAATTTCTCTTTGTTAAATTTTGCGTTTACTTGTCTGGCCCTCGCTAGTACTTGTTTGACTGCCTTGTCATGCTCCAATTGAGTGGCTCCAGAAACGATCATATCATCATGACAAATTGTAACATTTTCAAGATCACCAAAATGTTTTTCAACTTCTTCTTCAAACAAGTCTTGTGAGTCTGAAAGTCCATAAGGTAACACCTTGTACCTATATACTCCAAAGGGGGTAGCGAAGCAACATTTCCAGGATGATTCTTCATCAAGCTGTAAATGATGATAACCTTCCGATAAGTCAAAGACTGTAAATATACTTTTACCACTTAATTTTAAACTTATTTCTTCAATACTTAAATTTGTACGGGGTTTTCTAATTATACTTTTATTTAAGTCTAATGGGTCTAAACATAACCTAATTTTTCCATTAGATTTCTCAACTAAGACTATTCTATTTATACTCGCTCTATAGTCAATTTGTTCAATTTTTTCTATGGCATTTCTTTTAACTAATCTGTTTAACTCGCTTTTAAAAGCATCACGTATGGCTAAAGGTATTTTAGTTGGGGGATGACTAACCGGTTCAAAATTTTTGTTAGTGGTTATATGGCATGTACCAGGGAAAACACCTGAACCTGAAAAAATATCCATATTTTTCTCTATAAAAGTTTGTTTGGTTATGTCTGATTGGAATTTATCAGTAGAAACAATATTAATTCTTTTTATTAAATTTAAATGCAAACAAGCTTGACCACCTATTAGAACCTGATTTGCCCCTTCCACGATCACAAAATCCTCAAAAATTTCCTTATTTTTAAATTTACAGTTTAAATTTACTATACCTATCGGTTTGGCAACAGTACCTTCAAAAGCTTTTAAAATGTACTCTGTTGGCCTGACTCTAAATTGTTTGTTGACATATTTAAATATTTTTAAAGGAATTATATTTACGTCAGCACCCGTATCCAATTTAGTTTTTATTTTTCTCCCTTCAATCTCTAAAAACTCTTCCCAGATACTTCCTCTGCTAGAATTACAAGCTACAACGTTATTACTTAAGTTTACATTATCTACAAAAATTTCACTTGAACTGTCGCCATCTTCATGTTCAACATTTTTAACATTTTTTACCCTACATGATTTTGAAAAATGATTTAGAATACCACATTTATTGCAAGCTTTTCCATAAGCTGGACATTTGCGGGGGCCGTGCTGAGTCTGGCACCTTTTACAGCGAAACGTCTCAGTAGATTTTGAAATTTTCTCATGACCTTGCTTTAAATTTTTGTTACTTTTTAAAAATTTTGTACTTACAGTTTCTTTATTTCTTATTTCATTTACTTCAAAACCTGTTTCATTGCTTCCTGTACTCTGAAATTGTAAATTTTGACTTTTACTTTGCTCACTGGTTCTGCAAAAACTTATGGCCTTTTCCAGTGTTAGTTTATCTATCCTAAGAAGGGCTTCTCTAGTTGTTGTATCTCTGATACCCATTACAATTTTATCACGGAGTGCCTTATCTTCTGCCGTCTCATCTGGATCATTACGATTGTAGTTGCATGTTCTTACCAAGTGTCTGCAATCTGTTAGGAAATGTTCGAATACTTCACCCTCTTTCTGGGTCCTGTTTAAAAAATTATAACGTTCAAAACATTCGTTCATTCTCGGATTCACATACTTCGATATCGTTTCTATCATATAATCATATTTATCAACCTGGTCATCTGGAATCTTAAATGTTGTCATAATACGGGCTGACTCGGTTCCCATTATGTTTCTCAATAGGGACAGTTTTACCCTATCTGTTGACTCATGCTGCCCTATAGCTATCAAGTAGTCTTCGAAAGCCGTGTACCAAAACTTCCACTCTGTAGCAGCATTCTGCCCTTGCAAGTCAAAATCGGGGGGAAGTTTTACAGACCCCAGGCCTAAATTTGTTGCCATTTTTCTGGTTATTTGAATTTATAACCTAACCTCTATTCAAGCACTGTTAAATTTCAGTTCTCTGTCACAATCCTTCTTGAAATATTCTTTTACTTTCGCAGCGCCATGTTTAATATTTAATATTCCGATAACTAATCGAATAAAGGATTACAGATTACGGTAAATATTTATTAAACATATATGATTACAAACTTTTGTACATGTTTTATTTTAGACCGTGACAAGTGCTCTGATCTGATTGACGTTGACAATGTGACAAATACACTGACACCTAAAGGTGTGTTCACACTATACACTAAACAAAATGTTTATTTCTATCTGAGGGACCGCAGGCGTTCGGATATAATTAACGTCTCTTTGTAAAGATAATGAAGTCGTTTTTACTAAGTAACAAGAAATTTAATCAACACACACATACACTATACATTACACTAGATATAATCGGTTTGCGAAATCAACTGTATCATTCAAACAGGGCTTAAGCCTACACAGCGCCGGGGTGCAAGACTCATCTTTGCGCCCCCTTTTGTCAGAGGATTATAGAGATTATAGGTACGTTAAAATTAAAACTAATTATGTTTACTTTCTTTATTTATATATTAAAAGAAACATGGCTTCAGTATTCAAAAAGGATCGAAGTCAACTTTTCTAGCTTTTAAGTTTTACTACTTCGGTGATATCTATTTTTACTCGCTTTGCTATACTCATTAAGGCCAGGTTTGTTAATCTGTCTTGGCCAATTGTTGAGCGCAGATAAGTTTTGATCAATGTAAGTTTAAAAAAAGACCTTTCTCCTTCAGCTACTATTACTGAGAGTGTTAAATATGTATATCCTTAGACAAGTAGAAAGATTTGGGAAAACGGAGAGTAAACTATTAGAATATATCTAACTTAAAGTATCGAGTGTAGTTGTATATTGATAAAAAAATATTGGTAACAATTCTAACTCATGGTATAGACCTTTAACATCTATATCAGATCATGCGCTAGTTTTTTTTTGGAAATTTAAACATTGTGTTTTTTTTTTTGTTTTCTTCTGAGTTTCTCAACTCAATATATTTTCCAGGAAAGAAAAATTATAAGTATTAAGTATATTAGCTCAACATTTCAAATCTTTTACTTCATTTTGCAATTGCAATGTCCAGTCCAATAAATAATAATAGAAGTTAACTTTAAAATTTTGTTTTGGGCCTAAAAGAAGCTCGTCTGCAGCCTTGTAATAGAAATGTATTTTTCGGCGACGTGGACGAACAATTTCAGAAAATTTAGTTTCGCAATCTAGTTCTTTAGCAATTGAAAATGAGTCAATTTTTCTGCTCAAACGCAGCGTCAGTGCGGTTGTTGGCTAAATCTTTACTGACTTGATCAAGCATCTTGACAGCTTCCTAAATAATAATATCGCTCGTTTGTAAAGTTTTGCTGACAATATTACCCTTTGCTAAAATATTATATCATGTCACGACAGAGCAGGTAAGCTTAATTAAGTAGTTCTTTAATTTTGTCATCAATGAGCTTGCAACGTTTCTTGTGTCATTGTCGTACTAGTTGTTGCCAAAAATTCAGTATAAGGCATCGTAAATTTTCCCCATATTAAAACGAAGTATTTTAACGAGTCAATTATACTTTCCCGTCGTGTATTTGAAACTGGTTTTAATGTAAAGGTGGATATCTTATTCATTATGACATTCCACCGTAATTTTGATGCGGGAAAAACATAAATTTGTTGAACAATTGAAAAACTTGTTATTTCCAATGAGCATTTGAGCATTTAGCATCATCATTTAGAACTAAATTAAGACTGCGAGCCGCACAAGGAATATAAAACACATGAGGATTCATATCTAAATTTTTTTGAAGGCCCGTAATTTTTCCTTTTATATTTGCCCCATTATCATGCATGCCCTTGGTCTCGTAAATCATCTAAATTCTAAATCAATATTCAATAATTTCAAAAATTTGAACAAATAATTTGCTAATCCTTGTCCGGTAGTTTCATTAATTGGTAAGAAACCTGGACAAACTTCGGCCATCATAAAAGATTCTACCGCCACCTTTAAAAAATACCGACTATGAGGCGGTTTTACATACATACATATAGGTCTGGATCCCGCGTATGAAAAACAGTTGATTAATAGCAAGCTGAAAATTTGTTAATAACTTAAGGGTGTCTAGTCGGACAAACTTTGATATATGGGAACACTGGAACAGGCGAAGTTTTAATTGTGGAACAGGTTAAAAATTTGGAACGGTCAGACCACGAAAACGTCACGTGTATTTTGTCCGACAGAACTTTCAATTGATTTGTTACCCTTTCATTAAACTCTCATGCAAAAATCAGACTGCTATTTATCACCTGTCATAATTCCTGTCATTTGACATATTCTACGTGATAAATAGCAGCCTGATTTTTGAGAGTAGCAGCATGACAGTTTAATGAAAAGGTAACAAATCAATTGGAAGTTCTGTCGGACAAAATACATGTGACGTTTTCGTGGTCTGACCGTTCCAAATTTTTAACCTGTTCCACAATTAAAACTTCCCCTGTACCAGTGTTCCTATATATCAAAGTTTGTCCGTCTAGACACCCTTAAGCTATTAACAAATTTTCAGCTTGCTATTAATTAACTTTTTTTCATACGCGGGATCCAGAACTAATAGTACATAGCTCCGCAAACTTCAATTATACTTATGTCAGTAGAATCGGAACTTTGCTCCAATCTAAATGGGTTTCGTATTTCATTTTCATATCGTAGGTGTAGTAAGCATTAATGCCTTTGTAAAAAATACCGGAAGTGCACTTGTATATCTTTGTTATTTGTAAATTTTTTAGGGAAAAGAAGCGCAAGTTTGAGGTTTTAGCCTAGTAAGTGTTCGGCTTGCGTCCCTTGGACTTGGCGCACGGGTGCCTCGCACCCCTTGCACACCCGGGTTGAGCCGGTCCTGCATGCCAATGACCTTAACTGTCGAAGCATTTAACACGTTGACGGACAGTGCATCAAATGTATAAGCAAGTGTTGTGACACTAAGTAGAGTATGTATTTTGTAAAGTAAAATAGGTAAAAATGCAACGTATATAGACGTTGTCACATTACATCAATGGAAATTAGACGTCTATAGACGTTCTGTCCGTCAACGTGTTAAGCTAAATAAAAAAACAGGTTTAATTTCTATATCTTATTTGTTATTAATATGCAGGCTTGTTTTTAACTCATCACTGTATAACTTGAAAGTAAGTCTTTAACTCTGTATGGTAAAAATATTGTGAAGTTTTTTCCAAGCCCTAAAAATAAATTGAGTACTAAATCGTTAGGCTACACCGAAAATATTCTAGCCGTTTCGTTCCTGGATTTAAATGTTCTATGTATACAATCTAATCCGAAATCTTTTCTGATCGCATGACTTCTAGACACGCGAACGATATAATATGTAATCCACGTTTGTAGGATTTGTACAAGGTGATTCCACGTACATAGCAACCACAATAATAATTTCGATTTCGATTACTTCCAGAGAAAAGTGATCGATACGACAAAAAGTGAAAGTTGGCAATTAATAATTTAATATATTTATTAGATATTAAATTCGGTGTTTTACTCCTTTAACTACTACTCCAAGTGTGTATTTATTAACCTATAAAATTACTGCTGATCACTTATTTTTAGTATTCTAGATTAGTACTAAGTAGTTTCCAGTAAAGAAAAAAAATTAAAAATAATATCTTAACTCTAACACAGTTGATTACCCCTATGTTTTATTAATATTCTTCTTTAGCCTTAAATAATCCAACTTTGGACATACGCGTCTTCCAATTCAATCCAGTGTTCTATTTTGCGCAACTTGCTTCCAGTTATGCCCTCCAATCTTCTTAATGTCATCAGCCCATCTCATTTGTGGCCTTCCTCTTCTTCTCTTTCCTAACCATGGTCTCCATTGTTGTATTTCGTGATTCCATTTTTTATCCTTCAGTCGGGAATTGGGCCCTGCGAAGCTCCATTTTAATTTGGCAGCATATTCTCCTGCGTCTTTTACTTTGGTTTTGCTTCTAATCCATTTGTTTGTTTTTTTGTCTATAATTCTCACCTAGAGCATTTATCTTTCCATTGCTCTTTGTGCCTTTACTATTTTATCCATATTGGCCTTATTTTTCATGATAGAACTCAGTTTTCCAAATTCTGCCCACGCTAACTTTATTCTTCTTTTAATTTCGGCAGTTTGATATTCTTTATTAACTTTGGAGAATTACTACAAATCAAATAGATTCCATTTTAGTAAACAAAAGATTCCGAAACAGCTTTACATCTGTCAAGAGTTATCCTGGAGTAGACTTAGAGACGGACCTCGTTCCACTGGTGGGAGTATCTCGGGTTAAACTAAAAATAGTGCAAAAAAAGATATCACAATCATACGATCCACGTACGCTAAAAGACCCTGACACGAAAATGAGGGTTTAAGCCACGTTAAACGAGCAAGTGACTACAATTAGAGACGAATCGAACGAAGAACAAATGATCAAACAGATGACAGAAATAGTTATAGTTTAAAATGTAAAGGATAAACACTTGAATACATAAATTAACAAAGAAAAAATCCGGGATGAAAGATGAGATCCTGAAACTAATGGAAGAAAGAAGAAATGCCAAAAATGACCCCGACAAATATAAAACAATCAATATATCAATAAGAAGAAAAATTAGAGAAGCGAAAGAAAAAGAAGCAATGGAGAGATGCCAAGAAACTGAGACTCTACAGTCAAAGTATGATAGTCACAATGTACATAGCAAAGTTAAAGAACTCACAGGTGGACTAAGACGGAGACAGAAAGGAAATCTAACTGATTCTGACGAAAACATAATCTTAGACAATCAGAGTAAAATAAGGACGTGGAAAAAATATCTAGAAAAACTCTTTTGAAGACCAAAGAAATACCACTTTTGAGTTAGAAGAAGAGTTAGAAGATGGACCAAGAATATTACAGCAGGAAGTTTATTCTGCAATAACACAGCTAAAGGATGGCAAAGCAGCAGGTCCCCATAATATACAAGCAGAACTACTCAAACTGTTGGACAACGAATCAATAGCACTACTCACAAAGATATTCAACAACATATACAACTCTGGAGAAAAACCCACAGAATGGCTGAAGTCTGAGTTGCACTTCCAAAAAAACCAGGAGCCAAAAAAATGCGAAGAATACCGTACGATAAGCCTGATGAGTCATCTCCTAAAATTGTTTCTAAATCTCATACGAGATTTTACAATTCAAGATATAATATTCTCATACGAGAATTTACAAGCTATGTGAATGTCAAATTTCGCCCAACCAGTTCGGGTTCATAAATGCTGTTGGTACGAGAGAGGCTTTTTTCAATACAAGTCTTATTCCAGAGATGTAGAGACGTCAATTGCGACGTATACGCATGTCTAGTTGATTACGAGAAGGCGTTTGATCGAGTACAGCACGCCAAGATGATGCAAATACTAAAAGAGGCAGGAATTAGCAACCCAGATCTGAAAATAATTAAAAACCTTTACTAGAATCAGACTGCTAACTAACCTCATAGTTGACGGTGAACACACCGAATATGTGAAAATCATGCGTGGAGTGAGGCAAGGCTGCATTTTGTCCCCCCTTATTTTCAATCTTTACTCTGAAAGAATATGCATCGAAGCTTTGCACGAAACTGAAAAAGGTATTCCACTAAACGGGTACCGGCTAAATAACATCAGGTATGCAGATGACATCATAGTATTTGCGACAACCTAGAAGACTTACAAGTCCTCATGAACAAAATCACGCATTACAGTCAACAATATGGACTCAATATGAACGTAAGGAAGACAAAGCTTATGATCATTAGCAAGAAAAAGATAACAGAAGGTCAACTATACATCAACCAAACCCCCGAAAGAGTGAGGCACTACAACTACCTCGACACCATAATAAATGAAGAATGGACCAACAACCAAGAGATAAGGGCGCGCATCGGAAAAGCTAAATCAACCTTCAACCGTATGGGGGCCTTTTTCAAGAACCACAACCTTCCTCTTGGTATAAAAGTAAGAATGCCGAGATGCTACGTCTTCTCTGTTCTTTTTTATGGTGTTGAATCATGGACCTTGAATGAAGATATGTGCCGAAAATTGGAAGCATTTTGAGATGTGGCTATATCGGAGAATTCTTAAAATCCCATAGACTGATCGGGTCACAAATGAGGAGGTCCTGAGAAGAATGGGGAAGAACTGAGAGGTACTAACCACCATCAAATCTCGAAAATTGGAATACTTTGGACACATTATGCGAAATGGATCCAGATATGCCCTCCTACAAGCCATCCTGCAACGAAAAATATTTGGAAAGCGAGGTCCAGGAAGAAGAAGAACATCCTGGTTAAAGAACCTCAGAACCTGGTTCAACACAACATCTGTGCAGCTTTTCCGCGTTGCTGCAGATAAAGTGAAGATTGCCATGATAATCGTGACAGTTGTCACGGATATGCACATCAAGAAGATCTGTCCCACACTGAAAAAAATATTGTACATAGTACCAATGAACTCCAATCATTGATTTTTTTTACATTGATTCAATGAAAATTTCGTTAATACTATAAACACGTAGTCATTACGTAATGACCATATTCATTATAACAATGTAATTCTATTCATTAAAAAATAATGAATAGAATCATGAATCCAATAAATCGTTTTATCTATCCAATGACTTTTTTCATAATACTAATAATTTGTTCATTGTATATATGAAACTATACATCAGGATTATGCGGTTAAATTCATGAATATAAAACGTTGCACTAATGTACAGTGTTTTTTAAATTACGAACTCGTTTATTGAATCAATGTTTTCGTAACATTAAATCAATGTTTTCGACTTTGATTTAACTCAATACATTGTTTGATGTAACGCAATCATTGTATTAATGTAATATACCTTAATCAATGATCAATACATTGTAGCAATAATTTTGTACATAAACCTATACATTTTTTAAAACGCTATAAGTGTTTTTATTGGTGTAAAAAAATCACGTGACAACAGTTGCAGCCTCCTAGCAGACAGTCACCTGCAGAATCTGAGGAGCAGTGTTTGGTACAGTGATTTGGTTGATTTTTCTAAGGTATGTATTTACATATATACAGGTCGACTCAGCCTGAATAAAATGAGTACCTTACGTAAAACCAGGGGTAATAATAGGCGGTTGAAGCGTAGCACTGGCCCTGTTACCTTCCTTGTATACCGTAGGCCCTAGATATAGCAGACTACCCTGCTATACTCCCAAAGCCACGTGAGCGGTATAAAACGGGAGACTATTATTATTATGTATTTACATATATTTTTAACTGTTTATAAATTATTTTGTTGGATTTCTATAAAAAAAAGTTGTACTTTTATTTTCACTTTTGCAGATTGATATGGACTTTGGAGTGGCATTTGGAAATGGAAATCGACTTATTGATGGATGGGACAGCAATTCCGAAAGAATTATCTCCTTTCTTCGGTGTGAAAGTCATACACTGAACCAAAAAAGTACGTAAATATAATGAAAAAAACATTGATTCAAAAACGGGGAGCATTAATTTTCGTCCAAAGATCAGTATCATTGGTCCAATGTAAGTAGATACATTAACTAATGCCCAAAAACATTAATTTTTATGAATTAGTACGTTCATTCAATGTACTTTCTAATTAAGAATCAATGTATCGGTACATTGAATAAATGTATCGGTACATTGAATCAATGGATCGGTACATTGAATCAATGTATCGGTACATTAATTCTTACCTAGAAAGTACATTGAATGAACGTACTAATTCATAGAAGTTAATGTTTTTGAGCATTAGTTAATCTATCTACTTACATTGGACCAACGATACTGATCTTTGGACGAAAATTAATGCTCCCCATTTTTGAATCAATGTGTTTTTCATTATATTTACGTACTTTTTTGGTTCAGTGCACGTAGCGCAAGTATTCGCTTACTGTTTCTAAATGTATGTCGTTTAACGTTAGTTTTCTAATGTTCGGTTTATTCGTCATTATTTTTGTTTTTCCAAGTTCATCTTACCTACTTTTTCCGAAGCTTGTAATAGTTGCATCATTATGGTCTGTAATTCTTCGAAACTTGCATCACTTACCTCAAATAGCTCAGTTTTTTCCATTAACATTTATTCCTTTATCTGCCCAGTTAACTTTGAACACGTCTTCCAGTCCCAGTGTGAGTAGCTTTGGGGAAATAACGTCTCCCCGGCGAACTCCTCTGTTGATTGGTATCGCTTTGGTTTTATCATCTATTTGTATATTAATTTTAGCTTTCTTGTAAATATTATGTATGAGCATTCTGTATCGGGAATCTATCCTGCAGTTGTTCATAGCTATCTCTATTGCCCAAAGTGCTATTGAGTCGAATACCTTTTCATAATCAACGAAGCCAATGTATAAGTTCAAGTGATATTCATTGGCTTTCTTTATTTTTTTTTTATTAATTGAATGAAAATTACAATTATTGAATGTACATTTCACACATTTTTAGCAATCAGTTTGTTTCGTACTTTCCATCATTACTGTCCATTTCGCTCAAAATTTGCTAAATTTTGAGCAGATTTTGTCACAATTTTTTTTTTGTTACTTTAGTAGTTACATAGGCAACGTCCTCTACTTTCGTGATTACTTCTTGATATTTTATTTCAATTTATTTTTTACGGCAAAATTTTTGAAACTTATGGTATTCTGGCGAGTTATAAAATTTTTTTTTTATTATACATGGTGCAAAATGCTAATTCTCATGTGTTGCGCTACACCCACTGTTTAACTACACCCACTGCAATCAAAGATGGCCCATTCTGCACTAAAGTATTTTTTACTTTTGATTACTCTATTTACTGACTGCGTCACGACACTATTCACTCCCATCGGAATACTTGATCTTTAAAGATAAAGACGTTTTCAAACAAGAAAAACAGGAAAACAGTGATACTGAGAAGCAAACCCCAATATCTGGCGAAAATTGCCAAAGACTACCGGCTTCTTCTGTATCCAAACCGTTAATGAATTCATATCGCCCGTTTTGCCGGGAAAACGTTGCCGGGATGCGTTGAGGGTGTTGGATGGGTATATCGTGGGGAAAAGGACTTACTTTTCCGGGCAAAACAAAACATTTAATCTCTCTTGGATTGAACTGAACCAATAGCAAAATAACTATGATAATAAATATTCTCATTGTAAACAAATGCTTTGACTTCACTAGCGACGGCTCACAAATACAAACAAAAAGGTTGGTTTTTTTTGTTTATACTAATCGAAGAAAAATTGAGTGTTTTACGGCGAAGTATTCCAAGATAAACAAACTTTCATTCGAATGTTTTAAAACGTAGTTCATTTATGGGTTTCGGTTTCGACAACAATAACAATTTTATGATATACAGGTTCAGATAAAAGTTACAGCCTTATAAATTAGATAAAATTAAAAAAAATCAAAGTTTTTTAAATCTGATTAACTATTTAGATGGGAAATAAGCCACAATTAAATTGAAAAACAATTTATTAACGTTTCGAAGCCCAAATCAGGCTTCGTTGTCAAAATGCAAAATACTACTAAAATAAACAAAAACGTTGTTGCTAAGTAAAAAAATTCTTAATTTTTTTTTAATCGTTGTACTTAGTTTTTGAAAGAAGATAAGGTATTTTTAACCCTCCGGTAGCCACGTCTCGTAAAGTTACATGAGTGGACACACTGCGGTACCTAATGCACCACATATAAAAAACGGTATTTGATGTTAAAAATACTAAAAATTTGTTAAAATAACAAAAAAAGCGATATTTTTAACATATTATTGTATTACTTTAACATAATGTAACGACTAAGGCGCAAAATAGAAAACGAGCAGTCAGTCTTACAGTGTAATTTGAACAAAGAAAACGTTAAAAAAAAATTCACAAACATTCCAAAAGTAGAATACCTAAATACAAATTAATTGAATTAGTCTTAAACACCTTGCACTGAATTTTTTCTCACTTTTGATTTTTGCAAAAAAAATTATTGAACAACTCACTTCAACGCTCAATATCAAACTGATAAAACACTTATTAAAACTTTAAAATGCAGCACGGAGTATAGTCGCCTCGGAAATCGGTCGGAAAATTTAAACTGAATAATATATGGCAAAATTATTTTGAATTCGGTTACGTTAATGAAATTGCTTTTTGTGTCCTTAAAAGTAGAAAAAATCTAATTATTCTTGCTTAATATTTTATCCTCTAATAAATTTAACTGTACTAATATGCAAGTCGACTACTAATGACTAATTTTTATGATTAATGTGATGCTAAAATATCGGCAAGCTCGTATCTTTAAAGCGGCCGTATTGAATTACTTAAACATTTATACCGAACATTGACAAGAAAAGTTTTGCGCATTCTGACAAAGTTCCGTGTCTACTATACCGCAGTGTGGACACCGGAGGGTTAAACCCATTTATTTCAATAATTTGTTTCTCCAATTGAAAGAGTAAGATAAATGCATGCCTCTTACATAATGGTCATGTAGGGAGAACTTCCAATAAAGTTTCCCTGTAAATAAACATTCAATAATAGCAGAATATATATTCAATTCAATTCTGCCAATTATCCAGTAGAGTTTATGTAGCTCGAGTTCGAGTTGTTTCCTTTTAGTAAATATTATATTTCCGCAAGTTAAAATGATTTAAAACTACCACTGTACTTATACTGATATCTAAAAAAAATGCAACACTTTGTAAGTTTTTAACCTCGCTATTTTTTCTTTAACTGAAGTTTTATTCTTTTTTTTTTTCGCAAAAACAGAAAAGATAAGGAAGTTAATTTCTGTGTATTTGGCATTAATTTGTTTGTAATTTTCAGTAATTTTAAATTGTTTTTGATTTACCCAAAAATTTAAAATGCCAAGAGTTCGCCGTTATCAGCAATTTCGTCATTTAAGCGACTTCGAAAAAGGGACGATTGTAGACATGAAAGAGGCCGGTTTTGGTTTACGGAAAATTTCACGACGAGTTCAAGCTATTACATCAACGGTGTTAACGAGTTTGGAGGAGATGCTCCAATGATCAGACTTATTGGCGTCGTGGAAGCTCTGGACGCCCTATAATAATAGCCGTGTTCGTGCTGCATGCCCCGAGTATGCCCAGAGGGAGAACGCCTGCGCATTACGTTTTCGGAGGGCAATATTCGACCTTATTGAACGTCCAATTTTGTAATGCGCAGGCGTTCTCCCTCTGGGCATACTCGGGGCATGCAGCGCGAACACGGCTATTGCAAGGCCGTGATTTGCGCCATCTTAGACTTTTTGCTCTCCGAACTAGCCAGACAGATAGTGTACCTCAGTAATTTTATGGCTGGAGGTTGTAACCCCGGAAACTCTGCGGCGGTGGAACGTTTTCGCAAACCAGCCGCAGAGCCCTTAAGCGCTGGTTTCCTCGAAAGCGGCACCGACAAACTGCGACCGTAGCACTGCGATGAATTACGTCAGATTACGGTGAAAAATTCAAGGTTCTTCACTGCGGCAATGAAATGTGCAAACTCAGCAAGTGGTGGCTTCCAACGCATCCTTGGAAACCACCGCTATTATTTTGCATGGTACAGTTTTTTATGACGTCATTCATCGCAGTGTTATGGTCGCAGTTTGTCGGCACCGCTTTCGAGGAAACCAGCGCTTTAGGAAACCGTCGTCTTTCGTGTTGCCGCAAGGTCGCCGTTGCTGCTCTATTTCTATTGATGTGTATTGGATCGTACTCATGACAGGAAAGAAACCGATAATAGTGCAACTGTAAATTATTTACTTATTTTGAAGAGTTTGTAATTGGTTAAGAAAGTAGCGGGATATTTAAATAAAGTATTGGAGTTCTTGTAAATGTTTATATTATATTAATAACTACTTATAGAGGTGCTTTTTGTTTGCGTATTGATTATACACTGTCTATATTACAAATAAATATAGTCCATTCTTTCGCGGTTTTTGCTCTAAATTTTAAAGAACCGCTTGGATTGACATGAAATTTGGCATACGTATAGTTACATGTCAAAGAAAAAAAGTGATATTGTGCCGATGTCTGCTTTTGCCGTGGGGGTGACTTTCACCCCCTCTTGGGGGTGAAAAAATATATGTCCAAAATAAGTCCGGAAATGGGTAAACTGTATAGAGCTTTTTCGCCAAGTCAACACTTTTCGAGTTATTTGCGAGTGAATATGTTCATTTTTCAACAAAATAAAAACATTTTTAGACGGTTTTTTGCAAATAACTCAAAAAGTAAGTATTTTGTCGAAAAAAACGTTGTTACAAAAATATAGCCTTTAAAAAAGTAAAAAAAATGGTGTACTCGTTAGGTCTCTGGATCTCGTAGAACCACAGTTATAGCCAATGAAAAATAGATTCATATTCACCAAATTTCAAATAGAATATTTTGACGTGAAATATCCAAAAAATTAAGCACCATTATTACTTTTTTAAAGTGTTTAAAAAAAGCTTTATTTCTGTTTTTACAAAAAGTTTCTAGCATTAAATTTAAGCAAGTTACGCTCAAAATAAAGTTGGTCCCTTTTGTTTTTGCAAAAAAAAAATCGGGAAGACCACCCCCTAATTAGCAACTTAAATGAAATTAATCGTTACCGCTCCACAAATTATTTTACTTATGTTGTGTTTATATGATCTGTAAGTTTCATCGATTCAAAGTGCTTATTTTTGAAAAAATTTGGTTTCAAAGTAAAATTTTTAAAAATTTAAACTTTGAAAAATATGCTTTTTTTCAAAATAACTTAAAAATTGTTAGAGATAACAAAAATCTCGAAAAACAAAAAAAGTCAGATTTGCTTTTCTGAATATCCTGTATTTTTTTGTTTTTCTGTTAGACAAAAATTGATTAAGATTTGGTGTTTCTAAATTTGCATACATTCGTGATCAGTAGTGACTCGTCAACCCCTTTTAACTACAGCACTTTCAATAATAAGGCCTTTGAACCGATGAAACTTACAGATCATATAAACAATATATACACGAGTCAAGAAACTTGTGAATCGTAACGATTAAGTAAGTTCATTTAAGATATTAATTAGGGGGTGATTTTCTCGATTTTTTTACCAAAACCAAAAGGGACTAACATTATTTTGAGCGTAAATTGTTTAATTTTGATGCTAGAAATTTTTTTTATAAAACAAAAATGAAGCTTTTTTTAAACACTTTAAATAAGTTGAGTTTTCCCCGAAATGTGCTTCATTTTTGGTTATTTCACGTTAAAGTATTCCATTTGGAATTTGACGAATATGAACCTATTTTTCATTAGCTATAACTCTGCTTCTACTAGGTGTAGAGACGTGATATATACACCATTTTTTTAAATTTTTTACAGGCTATATTTTTGCTAAGAATATTTTTTCGACAAAATTCTTACTATTTGAGTTATTTGCGAAAAACCGTCTAAAAGCGTGGTTATTTTATTGAAAAAATGAACATATTCACTGCCAAATAACTCGAAAAGTATTGACTTAGTGAAAAAACTCTATAGAACAAGTTACTTAAAATTAGCCAGTTTATCCAATTCCTGACTTTCTTTGGACGAATATTTTTTCACCACCAAAAGGGGGGTGAAAACCACCCCCAGTGCAAAAGCACATATCGGCACAATATCACTTTTTTTCTTTGACTTGTTAGCTATGTGTCAAATTTCATGTCAATCCAAGCGGTTCTTTAAAATTTAGAGGTTTTGCAATATTTTACCGTTAAAGAACGGACTAATAAGTGTGTTTAAGGAATTATGTTTATGTAACTGGAAAATGAGGGTGTTTTAGCTATTTTTATTATTATAAATATCAGCAATAAAACATCAATTAATATCTATTTATTTATTTATTTTTCGCTAATATTATTATCATGTATATGTATATAGTGATGAGCGCGCTAATAACTGGTAAAATAATGCAAAAGATGGAAAACCTAATAGGTACATTGTGAAGTAAAAAGAGATGAGTCTAGTAGAGGTGGAAATTATCGACATAAACGTATAAATTAACTTTACATTACATAGTTTCCCACCTTAAGACGTATCGGAGGAGTATAACAACTGTCATTTTGACAGGAGAATTTTATAAAATATGTGGATAATTTCCACATCTACTAGTTTCATCTCTTTTTCTTTCACAATGCGTTATGTTTTACATTTTTTGCGTTGTTTACTAGTAAACTAGTAGAGGTGGAAATTATTGATATAAACGTATAAATTAATATTACATTACATAGTCTTCCACCTTTAGACGTCTCTGACATGAGTATTTTATAAAATTCTCCTGCCAGAGTGTCAGTTGTCATACTCCTCCGATACATCTAAAGGTGGGAAACTATGTAGGTAATGTAATGTTAATTTATACATTTATATCGAAAATTTCCACCTCTATTAGTTTCATTTCTTTTTACTTCACAATGCATTTTGGTTTCCATCTTTTGTAGTATTTTGCTGGTTATTAGCGCGCTCATCACTATACATCTGTATTTCGTAAAGAGATTTATAAAAAGATATTTTTAACGTAAAATACGGACTAGTTACATAAGTATTTTTTATACTGTGACAATACGTTAAAGTAACTATTATTATAAGTGTTGAACATAACCTCGACGGATTTGTTCAGAAGATTTCGAGCGGATATGTTTTTTCCAGATTTATACAGTTTTCCTAAGAATACATAATACAATAGAAAGTATAAATGCTTGGAGATAATCAAATGTTTTATTCGAACATAATATAATATAGGTACCTACAATATTTTGTCGGATTCTTATTTAAAGCCCAAAATTCTGTTCTTCTTCATTAAATGGTATGAATTTATTATTAACAAAATGTTATTTAAAAGTAAATTTTTCATTTATATTTTTCAATTATAGTTACAAAAAATATAATCAATATTAATAAAATAATTAGATATTACATTAGTATCTAAATTAATCAAAAAGAACAAAAAACATTTCTATACGTAGCCACGAATATAATATAAACATTTTCAATTGCGTCTATTTTAAATGATTCACTGCTGTATTTTCTTCCGTTCCGCATTATGTTCGCAGTATGTCCGTGAAGGTAATTGTTGGACGGAACGGCCTCCGTTCCGTCCTGTGTCCGCTCATGAACACCGGGCCTAAGTAATAGTAGGGGAGCGTTGGATGCTAAATTTGCAGTATGAGGACTTATTGGGTTGCGAAGATTAGGTCCTAAAACCAAAAAAAGTTAAGTTTCCCATTTTAGTGGGGATTTTCCATTTTTTAATTAAATTTACCATTTCCAAAAATCTTTTTTTTCTATTATAATGTATCTACAGCGTGTCTACTTGAGTTGGAAACATATGGGAAACTTTTTTATTATTAATTTTACGAAAAAAAGTTATTCTTTATAAAAAGTTCTGCATGCCCCAAAACCTAAGATTCAATTATCAGATATCAAATTTTCTTAATATTATACGAGGTATGTCAAAAAATATGAATTTCGGCTAAGGGTAAAGTACCTTTATTTCTCTCAATATCGAAAATTCTTATGATAAAAAGTTGTTTGGAATTAAAAACTAAGATGAAATATGCAATTACATGCTTCTTATTGAAAAAATAGTACATTATATACCGCGGGACTGAAGTAGTACATTTAATCCTGAAGGTAAAGTTTATGGCCCGACCGCAGGGAGGGCCATAATTTACCTGAAGGATTAAATGTACTTCAGTCGCAAGGTATATACGATACTTTTCGTACTTCCGGTATGATTTTATTAATTATTTCAATAATTTCAATCAGTTTTTTCTCTCTTCAACTCATTTAATAAACTGTCTTTAAAATAAGTTACCATAGTAACATTGCGTTGTGACAGTTATAATTTAGAAACATTGTCATTACTAGTGTCATTGTAAAGAAACATTGTTATTGATAATTATTGGTATCATGAGTGAAGAAGGTGTATCTGATATTGATAAAAGAGCAGCCGAAGTAGGTGAAGAATTGTTACCACCGAAATCTAGAAAACTATACGAGCAGCAGTACGATGCTTTTAAAAAGTGGTGCCGCTTAAAAAATGTGAGACAACCTACTGAAAATGCGCTGTTAGTCTACTTCGATGATAAATCAAAAGCGGTTTGTGCCTCAACTCTCTGGGCACATTACTCAATGCTGAAATCGGTTATTAACATTAGAGAAGATATTGATATAAGTAAATTTCCAAAATTATTAGCTTTTTTGAAGAGAAGAAATGAGGGATTTAAGCCAAAGAAGTCAAGAATTCTCACGTCTGAGCAGGTAGATCAGTTCTTACGGGAGGCTCCGGATGATAAATATTTAATGCTTAAGGTAAATTTGGAAATTTGTTTATATTCAGAAATTTTAAGAAATCAATTTTTTTGTAGGTTGCACTTATTTTGGGCGTTGCGGGAGCTTGTCGTGGAAAAGAGTTGGTTGATTTAGAAATCGACGATGTGAGAGATTTGGGCGATTCCTTCCTAATTGCGATTAGAAACACCAAAAATAAAATTGACCGAAATTTTGTGATCAAAAATTCAGAAAACAGTGCCATCAGTTTTGTGGCGATATTTCGGAAATATGTGGCATTGCGAAAGACAGGGACAACTCATTCAAAATTTTTTGTTCAATACATCAACAAAGAATGTACTACGCGAGTAGTAGGAAAAAACATGTTTGGTACAATTCCACGGCAAATAGCAGCTTTCTTGAAATTAGAAAATGCGACGTCTTATACGGGACATTGTTTTAGACGCACATCTGCGTCTTTGTTAGCTGATTCGGGAGCAACAATAGACGTGCTGAAGAGACATGGAGGATGGAAATCCTCCAACGTGGCCGAGGGATATATTGAATCGTCTATTAAAAATAAACAAAAAATTTCAGATAAAATATTTGGTCAAGTCGCCGATTCGTCCACTATAGTTATGCCACAGTCCTCATTCTCGCTTCCTGTTTCCGCAGGATCTTCGAAACAAACACCAGTTCAATATGAAAAGGACCTATCTGTTACTCGTCAGTTACCTGCTGCATTAACCCAGGAAAGACTGGTCAATATGACGAACTGTCACAATATTAATTTGAATATTAACGTTAATTACCATTCTTATTAATTATATTTTTCAATAAAATATCCCTTAAATTCGTTTGTTTGTGATTTAATCGTTCCGGGAGTTTCGTCAATATTTAATCCCGGAGGGATTAAATGTGACACTTTAGTACCTGTCACAAGGGAGTGAAGTTGTCACTTTAGGCCCGGAAGTACGAAAAAATATTTTTCTCAAATTTATGGATACCCAACATCGTTTTTAATTATTACAAATATCATAACTCGTTTATTATTCATTTTACGAAAAAAAGTTATTCTTCATAAAAAACTTTGCATGGTCTAAAATCTAAGACACAACCATGATATATCAACTTTTATTAATTTTATACGAGGTGTGTCAAAAAATATGAAATTCGCTCAATATTATAGCACCTTTATATTTCACAGTATTTCAATTAGAAGGATGTAATTGCATATTGACACATAGTTTTTAATTCTAAACAACTTTTTTAATAACCGTTTTCAATATTGTGAAAAATAAAGGTACTTTACTCTTGAGTGAAATTCATATTTTTTGACATAACTCGTATAAAATTAATAAAATGTCATATCTGTTGGTTAAATCTTCGGTCTTAGGACATACAGAGATTTTTATAAAGAATACCTTTTTTTCGTAAAAGTAATAATAAAAGAGTTATCGTATGTGTAATGAATAAAAACGAAGTTAGTATCAATAAATTTGAGAAAAATTTGGAAAATATTTTTTTCCAATTAGAAGCATGTAATTACATATTTGAGCTTGGTTTTTATTTCCAAACAACTTTTCATAATAAGAATTTTCGATATTGAGAGAAATAAAGGTACTTTACCCTTAGCCGAAATTCATATTTTTTGACATACCTCGTATAATATTGAGAAAATTTGATATCTGATAATTGAATCTTAGGTTTTGGGGCATGCAGAACTTTTTATAAAGAATAACTTTTTTTCGTAAAATTAATAATAAAAAAGTTTCCCATATGTTTCCAACTCAAGTAGACACGCTGTATAATTCGAAAAAATGTCTCGGCTAAAACTTACTTATTTTTGCGTAAGGAATCCAAATCTGCAATAAAAAATGGGGGTTCCTATTTAATATTTTAAAGTAACTGCCCACCCTACCTCCGTGGGGGGTCACGGACCTTATTTTTCATTTTTTCGATTTGACGATCATTTTACGAAATATTCGCTTTTTGATTGTGAAACTTTGTGACTCACCCATTTACTTACGCCCCGCTCAAATTGTCAGATTTTTTAAATATACACTGCCCCTCATGTACTTAACTTACCTTGTCTTAATCTGACATTTTCGAGTTTTTCTAAAGATAGATGTTTTTACGGACTGCTCCCACGCCCCTGTTAAGAGTCCGTATATGACAGGGGTACATTTACAGGGTACAAGGTTTCTCCCCATGTGATTTTCTGCCGCGCTCTAGTAACGCGGAAAATCCCTGTTTGGACTCCCCGCTCCCCTACCATAATTTTTTGGTGCTTAAAAATATTTTCCCGTTATACACAGACCAGGCAGCGTTAAGACGGTTTAACCTGTATATATTACATATTCCGTATATAATATTTATAAGAATTTTTGCACGCTTTTTTTTATTTATTCGTAATACCTAGTATTTCATGAAGTATTAACAATTAACATCGTGCAATTACAGTCTAAAAATAATCTAATTTTCAAGGTTATGAGAAAATACAGTTCTTAATTATCCATAAAATATAATAATAGTTAAATCCGTTAGAACGCTGCGTATTTATCTGCATTATTCTAAAAATCTCTCCTAACGTTAATATGAAAAAATAACTTATAACTTACAGGGCAGTCAATAGAGTTTTTTCTTAAGGAAAAAATCAAACAAGATACCTTTTTGTAATTTTATTAAGAAATATTTTAATAAACAACATATATTATCAAAAAGTTCTACTACAAAAGTGGGTGCTTCATTTTTTATTAAACAAATGACTTGACCATTAACAAATTTAGAAAATTTTACACAAAAACTCTTATATAAAGATTTTTCGAAAATTAAATCTATACCTTATATAATTTTTTATTTATAACGCTAAAGTTTCACACTTCTCACAAACATTGACGCACTGTATAGTAGCGTTCAGCGATTAAGCTACCTTATAGTTATAATAAAAAGAAATAAAATGTATGGGCATAAGTACGGTGTGGGCGGAAAGTGAGACTTACATGAATTTTGTTTAAAAATGATTTAAAAATGTGTGACTAATACAATTTTACTTATTCCCAAATTTGCACAACTTACCTTTAAAGCATCTTACTAAATGATGCTTCGTTCAAAAAACTCTCAAAAATTTAATTCAAATAATACGACGTCTCAAAAAATGTAATTTTTGAAAAACTTGTAATTTTACAGAATTACTACCACTTTAAGAGGTATTACTCAAGTTTGAACAAATGTATGACAATTTTATAGGCGTTTTATTAAAGCTTAAGATGTAATCTTTAAAATGCACTAAACATTAAATTATTTTACTTTTGACATCAAATAAACAACTTCTATTTGAGAAAATTAGGAAACATAAAAAAATGTTATACAAAAACCGAAAAATTTCAGTTAAAAAAAATGTTTGTACAAAGTCATCAAAACTTTTCAATCTACAACTTACCTAAACTACATTTAATAACAAGCTTAATAAATAATAAATGTTAAAAAACATTTTTTGAGCTCTTATGCAGTATGTCTGCGTAACTTGGAACCTATTGACAATTTTTTTATTATCAGTTTTACGAAAAAAAGTTATTCTTTATAAAATGCTCTGCATCGTATAGAGTCATAAGATGCAACCATCAGATATCAAATTTGATTAATTTTATACGAGGTACGTCAAAAAATATAAATTTCGCTCAAGAGTAAAGTACCTTTATGTTTCACAATATTGAAAATTGTTATGCAAAAACAAAAGTTGTTTGGAATTAAAAACTATGTTTCAATATTCAATTACATCCTTCTAATTGAAATATTGTGAACTATATAGTCCAGAAAGCCACTGCGCATCCGATAGGAAAAATATTTTGATTCGGATTTTTTGCACAATCTTACTCAAAAAGGACTCCTTTTAACAAATTTGCATGTTGCCAGGACCAAAAGGTGGTCAAAAATTTTTTAACCTTTTTTTTTGTTTTTTTTTTCTAAAATTATTTTTTTGCATGGAAAAAAGTTTTTTTAGGTTTTTTGGATCATTCCACACAGAAAAGGTCTTTAGTGACTTTTCTCTAAAAATGATAGTTTTTGACATAAAAGCGATTAAAAATTGAAAAATTGCGAAATCGGCCATTTTTAACCCTCAAAAACTATGTGAAAAACTGAAAATTTGAATGTTGCCAAGGTAGCCATTCTTTAAACATCGATTTATAAAATCCCGATAGAGTTTTTTGCAATACAATCTTCAAAACTCTTTTGTTTTTTAATTGCTAATCAAGCGTGCGCTACACTATTTTCCACCGACAGTATGGTGAAAATGAAAGGAATAAATTCGTTATTTCGTAAACCGGCGACTTTAAGGAAAAATCCCGAAACAGGTCGATTTTTATTTTTAAGTTATGATATTGTGGCATATATGGTATACTAGTGACGTCATCCATCTGGACGTGATGACGTAATCGATGATTATTTTAAATGAGACTAGGGGTCGTGTGCTAGCTCATTTGAAAGGTTCTTCAATTCTCTATTCAGTAATATAAACATTTACATAATTATTTATACAGCTGCATTTTCAAGCTTAAATAGAATAAATTTGGAGGTACACCGAATCATCTTTGTATATCTGTCCATCGCCACACAATTATTATTGCAATAAAACAACAAATATAGGCTTTCTAACTTTCAGTAACCGAAGATAATAACCTCCATTATCTACAGACTATTAAAAAACGATGAGTGGACTTTACCGTTTTAATAATTATTAGCAAAGGCAGAGAATTTGCATTTGCACGAGCCAGTATTATTGAAATCGCAATTATACGGTGTACGGACCAGATCAAAAAGTGTACGGACAATAAACGTTTGAAACTCGGTGTAGTTTAAAAAATTAAGAATGGTACTAAGAAATTCTCATGGAATTGAACGAGACGGTGCGGTGAAAGTACAAATCGGTATCTATCAGACAATCTCATTCTATTTAAATGAAAACAACGAGGTATTAACCGGATTCGGTATGTATATTGTATATGCAACTTTCGGCGTTTGTTTGTATGTATCATTGAACCCATGTTTTTTGCTGTCAATACGGTTACACTACAGCAAATGTATTCGATTTTAAAAAGAGTTTATTTTCGTTAACTAATTTTTGGTTATGAGTTGCCTGTACTTGATATTTCCAAAGTAAGTAGGGAATAGCTCAAGAAACAAAGACTACCCTATATATACTATGGCGCATTTATCTTGGAGGCGGATCCTACTCCTTCAAGGGGGTGGAAAATTTGTTGGCCAAGATAACCACGGAAGTAGCTAGAGAACCTAATTCTAAGCAAAAACTGTTGTATAATTTTTTTGAAAACTCAATACTTTTTGAGTTATTCGTGGTTGAAAATCGGCCAATTTCATTGAAAAATGACACCTTTTCGGACGGTTTTTTGCGAATACCTTAAAAACTATGCATCTACCGAACAAACTATACAAAACCATTTTGTAGATTATAAGAAAACAAAGAGATTCGTTCATTCCTAAATCTTCTAGTTATAATTCAAAAAGAGATATGGTAGGTGAAAAGAGTTTGTTTTTTGGTGCATGCTCAAATCGGTGTATTCAACTTGAAATAACAGAGAAATTGTCGATTTTAGGTGTATTAGGCTACCAATACTTCTGGTAGTGCTTGAAAAGACCTTTAAAATGAGCAATATTAAATGTCGATTACATTCAAATTAAGCGAGATCTGATGCCAAAAAAAATTGATGACTAATGTATTTTAAGAAAAAATGAAAAGTATATTAATGCTTCATCCACCAGAATTTAAATACAGTAGACTCGCGATTATCCGAGTCTCGGTTATCCGAGCCCCTCGGTTAACCGAGGCAAAAGTCATAGCTGGTGAGTTGGGGGTTGAGTGGGGTTGTGCTGTGGTGAGTTACAACTTTCAACCTTGGCGCAACATCGCCTCCTCAAAAAGAGGAATGAAGCTTACGCAAAAATCAATCAAAGACTTTGTTTAAACAGTAATATTGATAAGGTAAATGTTTTTATCTTTTATAGACAGTACTGTATTAGTTTTGTCACTAAAATATCCACAGTTATGGTTATTTACGTGTTTTTCTATCAACACAACCAATCTCAGTGTTAACCGAGTTTTTCCGTATCCGAGGTATAGTCTGTTCGCTAAACTCTGTTCGCTAAACTCAGACGCAACTTTCTAGATATTTTAGTCGGTAATTTTGCCAATTTTAGCAAAATTGGCAAAAAATAATTTTTAAATAGTTAATAATCACTAAATATTTAGTAATTTTGCCAATTTTTGCAAAATTGGCAAAAAACAAAAAAAAAATATCAACTAAAATATCTAGCCAGTTGCGTCTGAGTTTAGCGAACCGACTATAGTCACGGTCCCAGTTACCTCGGATAATCGCGAGTCTACTGTACATCGTTTTCCTTCAATAATACCTTTTTTTATAGTGTTATTGATATGTTCAAAAAGTTGGGCAACGGCAAAATGAATGGTTTTTGAAAAAATAGGATCAAATTATAGAGCGCATTTTTAAGTTTTCTTAAAAATCTTTCTATTTCTCCATGTAACTCGAAAATCATAAGAGACGCGAAAAAAAGATATCATACAAAAATGTATGGTTCTTTTAGATAAAAATTTTGCTTTTTTTATTACTGTATCTCTTATCATTTTCAAGTTACATGGGAAAAAAAAGATTTTTAAGAAAATTTAAAAACGCGCTCTATAAATTGATCTTATTTTTTTCAAAAACCATTCATTTCAAACCCGTCCAACTTTTTAAACATAGAAATAATACTATAATAAAAAGTATTGTAGAAGGAAAACGATGCAATTAAATTCTGATGAATGAGGGGTGAATCTTGGACCCTGAGAAATTCGGAAAGAAGAAAAATAGACGCCACTGAAATGTTCTGTTGGAGACGAATGCTACGAATTCCTTGGACCGACCATAGAACAAATAATTCAATTTTAAGAGAGCTAAAAGTTAGAAAACGACTCTCCAGTAAAATCCATCACCAACAATTAAAATACTTTGGACATGTTATGAGAGCAAACACAGAAAACATGGAAAGGCTCATTATACAAGGAAAGGTGGAAGGCCGAAGATCACGAGGAAGATCCACAACAAGATGGATCTATCAAATTACAGGAATATGCAAAAGACCTATGCATGAGTTAAAAGAAATGATCAGAGACAGAGATCTTTTGAGACGGACAATACACGACATCACGTCGACCACTACACTCCCTCCGGGGGGTCAGGATTGAAGAGAGAGAATGAGGGGTTAAAAATACTTCTCCAATTTTTCTTAAAATACATTAGTCATAAATTTTTTTTGCAGCATATCTCGATTATTTTGAATATAATCGACATTTAATATTGCTCATTTTAAAGGTGCTTTCCAGCACTACAAAAGGTATTGGTAGCGTTATACACCTAAAATCGACATTTTCTCTATTATTTCAAGTTGATTACGCTGATTTGAGCATGCACCAAAAAAAAACAAATTCTTTTCACCATCCATCTTTTTGTATTATTTGTGAAGATTTGTGAAGGAACGAATCTCTTTGTTTTTTATAAGCTACAAAAATGTTTTATAGTTTGTTTAGCTAGATGCATAGTTTTTAAGATATTCGCAAAAACCCGTTCGAAAAGGTGTTGTTTCAATTAAAATGGCAAATTTTCAACCACGAATAACTCAAAAAGTATCGAGTTTTCTAAAAAAAATATAGAACAGTTTTTGCTTCGAATTAGGTTTTCTAGCCACTTCCGTAGTTATTTTAACCAAACAATTTTCCACCCCCGAGACAGGGTGGGAACCGCCCCCAAGATAAAAGCGCCACAGTATATAGGGTAGACTTTGAATTAGAAGATAAGTAGAGGCTAGGCCCAAAATTTCATTAAAATCCATGCAGTAGAATAGAATTCGGAGGTAATATCCTGTTCTTGCTCTCATTGACTGGCGTAATGTTTAAAATCGTATTTTCATCAATCATTTCAATGAATCATTTAACAAAATTTATGCGATCTATAAAAAATAACAAAACTAGATATTGAAAACTGAGGAATTTTAAATAACTACTACAGCAAAAAAAATGTCAAAAATACAAAAGCTGTACAAATTCTCTAGTAGTACGTTCTTAAAGGTAAAATATCGCAAAACCTCTAAATTTTAAAGAACCGCTTGGATTGACATGAAATTTGGCAAACACATAGCTAACAAGTCAAAGAAAAAAAGTGATATTGTGCCGATGTGTGCTTTTACCCTAGGGGTGAGTTTCACCGCCTTTTGGGGGTAAAAAATATATGTTCGAAATAAGTCTGGAAATGGATAAAATGACTAATTCCAAGCAACTTTTGATTTATAAAGTTTTTTCACCAAGTTAATACTTTTCGAGTTATTTGCGAGTGAATATGTTAATTTTTCTACAAAAAACAGTTATTTGCGAGTGAATATGTTAATTTTTCTACAAAATAACCACGTTTTCAGACGGTTTTTCGCAAATAACTCAAAAAGTAAGTATATGGTCGAAAAAAAATTCGTATCAAAAATATAGCACTTAAAAAAGTGAAAAACATGGTGTATATATTAGGACACTATACCTAGTAGAAGCAGAGTTATAGCCATGATACTACGACAACCAGGTTGTCGACAACCTGGTTGTCGTAGTATCATGGTTATAGCTAATGAAAAATAGGTTCATATTCGTCAAATTCCAAATCGAATATTTTAACGTGCCATAACCAAAAAACGAAGCACTTTTTTGGGGAAAACTCATTTTAACTTTTTTAAAGTGTTTAAAAAATGATTATTTTTGCTTTTTAAAAAAGTTTTTTAGCATCAAAAGTAAACAAGTTACGCTCCAAATAAAGTTGGTCCCTTTTTTTGGTAAGAAATCGGGAAAATCTCCCCCTAATTAGCATTTCAAATGGACTTAATTGTTACCACTTCACAAGTTTTTACTCGCGTATGTACTGATCTTTAATTCAGATTCAACAACCTGTTAAAAATAAAGACAATAAATTTTTTAGAAAAATGTTCTTTTTTATGTTCTTTTTAGAAAATCCGTCTTTTGGATCCGCCATTTTATAGTTTATAATGTTAACATTCAAGTTAGGTTTATCAAAGCTCTCAAAAATAAATATATGTAGAAATACATATATATTTTGTAAAGAAATTATGATTTTACAACTATTTTTTAAGTTATCCGCCATTTTGGATCTGCCATTTTATAATTTAAATTATCAAAATTTGATTCAGGTTCAGCAACCTCTCAAAAATATCCACATATATGTAAACAAACACGTTTTATAAAAAAAAATTCGGATTTTACAACTACTTTTTAAGGATTTTTAGGAAAAAATCTGCCATTTTGAATCCTCCATTTTGAATTTGCAAATTGTAATGTCAGATTCGGGTTCTGCATAATCAAAACTAAAATAAAAACATTTTTTATCAAAATAAAATGTTGAATTCACCCATATTCTTAACATTATTTATACAAAACAATTGTTATTGTTTAAACAATTAATAAACAATTAGCTGCGAAATTTGTGAGTAGAACTTTTTACTTTAACATATTTATAAACTAACAAAAAAAGTTTTAGAAAAATATAACCTTGTTTGATTTTTTCCGAAACATTGTATCTTTTCGTTCTAATTGCACTCCCCTAGTAGGTACAAATGATCGTCTAGAACAGTGGTTCCCAACCTTTTATGTCTGGCGACCCACCTTCTCATGTTTTTTCATATTCGCGACCCATCCCTCACCCATGATGATATATAATGTACATTATTCGGCTACTGTAAGAGCCACGCCGCGACCCACCTAAAATCCGCGCGCGACCCACTAGTGGGTCGCGACCCACCGGTTGGGAAACGCTGGTCTAGAATCTAGAGTCTCGAGTAATAAGCTTTGAATGTTTTAATGATTCCTTGATCCATGGGTTGAAGTAAGCTGGTTGTATTAACTTTCACACGTGGGTCAAAACTAATTGAAGTTGCCGGAGGATGACATGGTGCATTGTCGATGGTTAGCGTCACTTTATATAGAATTTCTTTAGATTCATAATAACGCTTGAGGGAAATTATGACCAACAAACCAATCCTTAAAAAGGAAAGCAGCCACCCACGTTTTACAGCTGCATTCGCGCCGACCATCACTGTCACCTTTGGCAGCCTTATAACTTGGAAATGCCTTAATGCTTGGCTTGCTTCTTGCAAGCAATGCTGTGTCAAGTACATCGATTTTAAATCGGCTGACGCAACCGTTACTAGCGTTATACTCTCCATCTTCAGCGAGCTCTCCAGCAATTTCTTTCTCTGTCTCAAAAAATAACTTAGCTTGAAATACAGTGTGTTCTGATCAAGAGGACGATTTGTCACACTTCTCTGAAGATCACACCATAATTTTAACATTGTTTCCTTCTTGACGATAATACTGTGACGTTTAGGAACAATTGTTGAATTTAAAGATTGAACACTTTTAACAGCTTCGAGAATTTTTTGTCCTTGAATTGTTCTTACTGTTGATTTAGATAGATCACACTTCTTTGCCAATTCACAAATTTTCATTTTTGTATCAAAATCTTTAAGTTTACATTCCAAAGATAACATTTTCTTTTCTTGACTGATGCAGGAGAATCAGTTTTACTTCATTTGGATGACGTTAGTAGTGTTTCAAGTCTTCGTAGATATAAAATAAAAAGTCCCTGTATAAACATAACTATGCGCACTCCGCAGTTATAACCGTAATAACAAACACGCACTCCGTAGGCAACCCTAGATAAGAAATACGTTTCACAAAATAAATTGCATAATGCGTTGATTTCGCGCGACAAGTCCAAACATGTACATTGACTGTGGGGGCAGTAAGTCTATAATCGATAATCGAGAGATTGTGTGACGCTTATGCTGGGTATACACGACAACGGTTTATCTCGTAGCGATGTGGCTGTACAGTTCGTTGGTGCAGTTTATGGAACGTCCATTGGGAACATCCATAAACTACGTCGTAAAAATTTTGAAGTTTTTAATACCCTCCCCCCTTCCGTTGTAAAGCGTCATTAACAGTTTCCCCCCTCATGCCGACGTTGCAATTGCAACTTGCGACGCCCCTTTTAGTGATTTTTTTTAATTCCATGTTATTTCTGGATTTTAAGTTAACTCTCAAACTTTATTTACGAATGTTTCCAAATCAGTATTATTATGTAGCTCATTAATATCCGCGTACTTTTTTCTTTCGATTCACTGCACAACTAATTAGCTTTATTTGGACAAAAGAAAATACTTTTATCTAAGGTCCTATGCTTTCTTAACTGCATCATATAAATCTTGATGCTTATTTTGTTTTGATTTCAATGGCATTTCTTCTATTAAGTATAAATACAAGGTACTAACTAAATAGAATAAAATATTTTATTTCTATTCATTCTTTCAGAATTGTCTCACACGGAGTATTCAGTAAATTAATACATGAATAGTTTAATATGTTTTGCTTCCAGACGTTCTTCTGTATAAAAGCGTTTGTTTAAACGCAAAGTTTTGTTTGTTATTTTGTACAAAAGATTTAAGGTTGTGACTGATAAAAACGAAATATGACACGAAATGAAAAGTATGCGATAAAAGTAATATAATTCTTTTTAATTCTAAAATAGGATATATTTTTTATATTCGCCAACCTTTTGTTTTCATTTATTTTCAATTTCATTTATATATTATGTTAGGATATTACATATTGTATAATGTAATTCATATTATATAGCTAGTACTGAAGTTTTACGTTTTTATATGATTACCTATCTGATACTTTTATTATGGTATAAACGACATAAATATATATGGTATAACGATATAAATATATCAAACGACGTCGGATGTGCACTCATGGCCCCCTCCCTTTGCCGTACACCGTCGTAATAAGGAAAGTCCCCTCCCCTTTTGAACGACGTAGTTTATGGATGTTCCCCATTGTGTGTCCACACGTCTCCAAAATTTGCATCGATCATCAGTTCCCTGCCCCCTGCCGAAGCTCAGACTCTAAACATGTCATCCGTTATAGAAGACGATGACGTGCTTGCGATAGCTTAGCTTATTTTTTGCAAAAACAGAAGAAAATCAAGGAGTCTGTGGTGTAAGGATTGGCTTCTCAAAAGAAAGGCAATCTCTCACCTAAAGGCTATAGCGGGATAATGTTGCCAAAACTGCTCCCCCAACGATCAGCCTCGGGAGTTGTGATTTTGATAAAGCATATAAAAACAGGCCTTCGTACAAATTTTAGCTTCGTAGAGGCCATAGAACCTCTTGAATAGAAAAAAGTAGCTTTTTTCGACTTTACTTTTTGGTGAGCGCAATTTTGCTTTAAAAAATCTGAAAAATTCAAGGAGATGTATCTTAATACAAAACAATACAAAATTTTTCAGATTTTTAAATTAAAAATCCGGCCTAGGATAAATCCTTGAAATCTTCAATAGTTTTTTAGGTTAATTTTCAAAAATATTAAACAGCTCAGAATAGTTTCGACAAAATTATTAAAAAATATTTGCTGAAACATTGCTTTTACTGCACAGAAGCATAAAGCATTTTCTGTTAATCTGTGTTCTTGTTTAGGATGTTTTAACGTTATGTTTCATATTCCATTTCTATATAGGTACTATGTATTTTTGACTTGGTACAAACAATTTTTTTTAGCTTAATGCCTAGACAACTAATGGCCATTGGCATTACAACCAATATTAGTATCTGTAAAGTAGTTAAATAAATCAATCAAAATCAAAAGACTTGAGAACGAACTGAGTCATTGCCCCAACTTCCGCCTACACACTACGATAAAACAGCCACAATCGAAACGATTTATCGAATAAATTTCCTGCCTACCGATCGATTTCACCAACCAAAAATCTATGTCGATTTGCGTTCACACGTTCGATAAAACTGCACAGTCACACCGCTACGATAAATCGTTGTCGTTAATTTGAAATTGCCGCTACACGACTCGACGTTTGTTTACATCTAGGATAATCAGCGTGTTCCATAGTAAAATATTCGTGGTTTTGTTGGGTATAATGGAAGATAATAGTATATAAACAATTACAGGATAATCACACCTGATTTAGAAATAAAATATTACATCACTCACCTTTAACATCAATATTTTTTTCACAGTGACCTTCACACTACTACGACAATGTTGCAAATGAAATAGCATACGAAGTGCACGACTATCTTGCTATTTTTGGTCATATCCAAAAGGTGGGGCTACCTGTAATGAAACAAAGTAAATGGACCTATGTGCCCCGCCGGTCCCCTGTGCCCCCTCCGCCCCTTCCATACGGGCATACGAGATTGTCAGCAACGATTCGTTGTTGACAGAAAAAAAGAAGGCACCGAAAAAAATACTGATACATAAATGAAATAAAGAAACAGGACGAAAAATAGGGAATAAAAAATAACTAAAATCCCTTCTTGGATTTTGTTTAGTTCTTAAATTTTACCAGTGCAGTGGTGAGAAATTTAATTATAAAACGTGTGGTGAAGGTGTGACCTACTTAACGTTCTTAAACAGTCGGCTCCGAATCTCAGTCGAATTGAAAATTCCAATTTAAAACTAATTATTTTAAGGCAGGTTTACGTTAAGGCCTATTAAATAATTCAAAATCTGCAAATCATGCTAAGCTTTATTTAATTTTGTGTCTTAAAATTACTATTCTCTTTTATCTTTAATACCATTGCAAATTTTAAATTAAAAATGATTCTTTGGGATAGTAAAAAACATTCTATATTATATAATTTTTGTAAATATTTGTTTTTTTAAGTAGTACTTACTGCTAATTACTGTTCCAAATATTTACAACTTGTGGAAATGAAATGTGAAGATACCTACTAATAATTAATTATGAAAGAACAATTTAGTATTATGTTTATATGGGATTGAGCCACAATACTAGCCACACGTAATTGTTGGTGTAATGAAAATTACATTTCTTAATTAACTACTGTTTGACGTTTCACTTTCCACTCTGGAAATCGTTCTCAGATTATTAAAACGAAAATTAGGTTTGAAAATTCTGGAAAAGTTTGATAATTTGATCTTTTTAGGTTATGTGTACTTTCCATACAAATTAAATATTGGTCTCGATGTTATGGACCCTAGAAAACTGTGGTTGAAAAAACATTGTTTGAGATGATGTCACTGCCACCAGGTTTTTGGTTTTTTCAACCACAGTTTGCTTTTGCTAGAGTCCATAAGATCGAAACCAAAATTTCTTTTGTACGGAAAGTACACATAACCTGAAAAGAATTTTTGTGAATTTTTCTCGTTAGTCTACTGGATTTCATTCTCATCAGACATTCTTCTTCTGAGGGTCGTTTCACTACGGAGAGCAATGGATTGTATCCTTGCCTTGTATCTATTGTTGTCGTCCCCCTTCGTATTTACTCAGTGTTTCTTGTACGTTTGCCGACAGTATACCTGGTATTGGATACATGGGTACGATACATTGATCGGTGTAAGGCTTGGCGCCTCGTAGTGAACAAACCCTTATGGTGCCGAGCACCGTGTAGTGCATTGGCGAATTATCTTAAGGTCAGACGTCTGTTTCTTGCGGCATGCAAAAGTTCGTCAGTGTTAGTTATGCCTGTCCAGTTCTTTATATTTCGCAGCCACGACATTTGTTTGCGACCTACTCCTCTCTTGCCCTCAATCTTTCATTGGATGATTAGTTGATTTTTCTCCTCTCAGGATATGGGCCATAAGTATCCAATTTTTCGTGCCCTGATTATGGGTACCCAAAGTCCGAAAATTGAATTTGTAAGTTTTTTTTGGTTATAATTAAAAATTATTATTAACACATTGTAGTAGAAAATATCCATGGTTACAAAATTATGTGTTTTTTGAACGTCTGCACTCAACTTACCGTGTACCGGTAGTACATTTACAGATGCTAGCGCGTGTTGACACCACGGTGTTGAAATCAGTTTAGGGTTTGGAAAAACAGTACGTTTACAAATGCTAGCGTGTGTTGACACTAGGGTGTTGAATTCAGTTAGGGTTTGGAAAAACAGTACATTTACAAATACTAACAGATTTGGACACCAGAGTGTTGAAAGCGGCTAGCTTGTTTAGTGGTTATACATGCACAGATGCTAACGGCTATTGACATTGATTTTATATATTGTAATATTTAAGTGATTTAGGTATTAATAGATAATTAAACGTTGTTGGGATATAAACAATAATATATTAACACAAAAGAACATCATAAAAAATAATGTTGTTCTGAAGTTATTTCCTTGTGGCATTTTTATAATTAACTATTTAGATGGGAAATAGCCACAATTAAATTGAAAAAAATAATTTTATTAACGTCTTGCCGCCCAAAACGGGTGTCTTTGTCAAAATACAAAATACTACTAAATTAAACAAAAATGCTGTTGCTTAGTAAAAAATTATTCTAATAATTTATTTAATCTGACTCATTTATATCGGCAATTCAGACATATTGTCCTTTTCATGATCATTTTTCAGTGCGTAACAAATGATAGGAAAAAGGGTAAGTCCGTGATAATACACATTTATGACATTTATTCTAACATGACATTTTAGTTAAATCTGACAGTTGTCACATTTTATTTTCAATTTGGAATAAAAACAAATCAAATGTGTTTCTTGCATTTATAAAATGGTATTTTCTTTGATTTGTATAGTCTTATAAATTATACAGATTATATTTGTAATATTATTATCTAATTAAAAAAAAATTATTTTTTTAATATGGCGCCATCTATCGACAACTAGAATAACTAGAATAAATGTTATAAAAATGTCACCGACGAAATGTAATCACCGACGTGCCTTTTTTTCTGTCACATACAATTTAATGCGTTAGAAAGAAATCGAAAAACTGTGACGCACTGAAAGATGATCATGAGAAATACTGTATATTATACATTTTAAAGTATTTTTTACTAAGCAACAACATTTTTGTTTATTTTAGTAGTATTTTGTATTTTAACAACGACACCCGATTTGGGCGTCGAAACTTTAATAAAATTATTTTTTTCAATATAATTGTGGCTTATTTCCCATCTAAATAGTTAATTATAAAAAATAATACATATTAGATTAATGAGCAGATCCATGCCCTTTAGGATTAGGTTGGTTCTCTGTGATGTTGCTCATCAGGTTTCTGCTTCTTTTTTTCCTTTTGTTGCCTCGGTTTTGGAAAAAAAATACGTTTACAGATGCTAGCGTGTGTTCACACTAGGGTGTTAAAATCAATTAGGGTTTGGAAAAACAGTACATTTACAAATACTAACAGATTTGGACACTAGAGTGTTGAAAGCAGCTAGCATTTTTAGTGGTTATACATGCGTAGATGCTAACGGCTATTGACATTGATTTTATATACATACCTACCGCTGTAGAAAAATATTTATGTGATTTAGGTATTAATAAATAATTAAACGTTGTTGGGATATAAACAATAATATATTAACACAAAAGAACAACATAAAAAATAATGTTGTTCTAAAGCTATTTCCTTGTGACATTTTTTTTAATTAACTATTTAGATAGGAAATAAGCCACAATTAAATTGAAAAAAATAATTTTATTATCGTTTCTACGCCCAAACCGGGTGTCGTTGTTAAAATACAAAATACCACTAACTTAAACAAAAATATTGTTGCTTAGTAAAAAATACTTTAAAATGTATAATATATGTCTGAATTGCCAATATAAATGAGTCAGATTAAATAAATTATTAGAAGAATTTTTTACTAAGCAACAACATTTTTGTTTATGTTAGTAGTATTTTGTATTTTGACAACGCCACCAGATTTGGGCGTCGAAACGTTAATAAAATTATTGTTTTCAATTTAATTGTCGCTTATTTCCCATCTAAATAGTTAATTATAAAAATGCCACAAGGAAATAGCTTCAGAACAACATTATTTTTTATGTTGTTCTTTTGTGTTAATATATTATTGTTTATATCCCAACAACGTTTAATTATTTATTAATACCTAAATCACTTAAATATTTTTCCACAGCAGTAGGTATAAATAATCAATGTCAATAGCCGTTAGCATCTATGCATGTATAACCACTAAAAAAGCTAGGCTGCTTTCAACACTCTGGTGTCCAAATCTGTTAGTATTTGTAAATGTACTGTTTTTCCAAAACCTAACTGAATTCAACACCTTAGTGTCAACACACGCTAGCATCTGTAAACGTACTGTTTTTTCAAACCCTAACTGATTTCAACACCGTGGTGTCAACACGCGCTAGCATCTGTAAATGCACTGTTTTTCCAAACCCTAACTGATTTCAACACACTGGTGTCTACACACGCTAGCATCTGTAAATTTGCTACCGGTACGCATATTTACAGATGCTAGCGTGTGTAGACACCAGGGTGTTGAAATCAGTTATTGATAGATAATATCAAGTCCCGCGTAAAGTTTTATTGAAAAATGTTCAAAAACAAGTAAAATAAAAAATAAAATCCAAACTTTTTTGTTTTTTTTTTGTAAGAGTATTTTAAAAGAATTTAAAACAAATGTTTCTTTCATTTTAACTTTACAAAAATCTACGCGGGACTAAGCAATGCATCTAGTTTCAAAATAAACAAAAAATTAGGTCTCTATGTGCTTTGGTTACAGATATATGTGACATAATGTTAACATTGTCGTTAAATGGGACTTCGGGTGCCCTTAAGTTAAGCAATTATCTCTCAGTATTTGCTCTTCTTAAGACTTACTCGTTTCTTACACTATCTGTCATTGGCATGCGGAATATTCTTCGCAAGGTCCACATTTCGTAGGTTTCCAACGGAAACCTTCGAAATTATTAATGGAAAATATTTTCAACGTCCATGTCTTCGTGCTGTATAACAATATGGACCATACATAGCACTTAATCATTCTGCAACGAAGATTGAAGGAAAGACGTCAAGACGAAGGAATGACATCAGACATCCATACCAGTTTAATTGTCTCTTTATTATTTTGTTCATTATTGGTTCCTGTTTGGTTATCCCCCGTATTGCCTCATTTCTTATTCTATCCCATTTAGTCTTTCCAGCTATAGCTCGTAGACGTCTCATCTCCATTGCGTTTATCCTACTATTATGCTTTTTCTGCAAAGTTCAATTTTTACTCGTATAGGTATAGTATCGTCGGTATCACAATCGTATTATATATTTTCGTTTTTGTTTCTTGGGACAATTATTTTTTCCCCAGAACTAGCGCTACTGCGTAGTACAGTTTGTTCGATTTTTTTTTTCTGTTTGTTACTTCGAGGTCTATTTTTCCATCAGTGATAATTATACTTTCAAGATAAATCATATGCGGTAACTATTTCCAGTTGAGTATTTTTGCATTTTATATTTATTTCATTTTCATCCTTTCGCCGATGACCATTATTTTACTTTTCTCGATGATTATTTCCATTTTTATTTTCTCTATTTCCTCTGTCCGTATGTTTATAACTTTTTGTATTTTTGTCACAGAATCTGCTATAATCTCCGCACACAATAAGGTTTCTATTTTTACTGGCTGTAATATTTGGTATGCAATTACTGTCCATATTTGGTTGGTTCTTTCTCCAGTAATTCTAGTCAATTCGTTCATGACTATTATGAATAGTAGCGGGCTAAGACTGTCTCCTTGTTTGATATCTCTTTCCCAATTGAGTTCCTCAGATCTTTCTCCTGCTATTTGTACACATCCTTTTACTGCTCTGTATATACTTTCAATTATTTTTATCAGTGTAATTGGTACTTTCATGTTCTGCAAGCATTACCATATAATTTTTCTTTCTATAGAGTCGAACGTTAATCAAAGAATATAAATAATACGCGAAAGAACTAACGTGTTGCTTTTTCAATAATTTGAGAATCCAAGGCCGGCTCAACACGCAAATGCCCAGCCTTTAATTTCCATGATCATCGTCGGAAATATGTGTTCGACTTGTTCTTATCCTTAATTGCGAAAACCGCATTTATCCAAATATTGAGTGACCATAATTATGACAGGTGAACTAGTATTCCAAAACTCAAGGTGCTTCCGTAGTTATTCATTTAACGCTCATTTTAGTTAACTTTCGGTTTTTACAGATTGCAAGCCAAAATTTGTGATTTTTGAAACACACACTTTGCGGTAGCTTTTACACATAAAAACAATGGTCATCAACAATATTGTTAATAACAAAATAGGGTGTAAATTCGCATATTTCACAGGTTATCAATTAATTCACATAATTTTGGGACCAAAAATAGTTCGATCGAACTTAACTTACCTTGTGCACATAAAAAAAGTTACAGCCCATTGAAGTTACAAAATGAAAATTAATTTTTCCAATGTATCAAAAACTATTAGAGATTTTTTATTGAAAATGGATATGTGGCATTCTTATGGCAGGAACATATTAAAAAAATACAGTGAAATTCGTGCACCCCATGAACATTTTATGGGGGATTTGCTCCCTTAAATCCCCCCAAATGTCTGTGTACCCTCGAATTAAATTATTATTGTGGTACGATTAGAAACACGTTTTTAAAATGTTTTTGCCTCCTAGTACTTTTTTGATTAGCCGTTTTTATTGAGATATTTTGAACATTTGTAAAATCCACCATATATTAATTTGTGAATGGTTAAGTAAGATTATAGAATATTATTTTCATAATATTATTACTATACTACAATCAGAATAAAGATGCACTAGAAATAAACAAACCAAGACGAGTTGAATGTTACGAGGAGCACTCCCAAATCATAATTTAGGTAAAATGTACATGTACATTGTAAACCCCAAATTATGATTTACAAAGTTTATGTATACATTGTAAATCGCGATTGCTCCTCGTAACATTCAACGTGTCTTTGTTTGTTTATTTCTAGTGCATCTTTATCGTGATTTTAGTATACTATAATCTTACTTAACCGTTTACAGCTATGTGATAGATTTTACAAATGTTTAAAACATCTGGATAAAACTGGCTTATCGAAAAAGTACTAAGAAGCAAAAAAGTTTTAAAAACATTGTGTTTAACTAATAAAAACTTAACCACAATACTTAACTACAATACAAATACAATACAACTGTACCACAATAAAAACTTAATTCCAACATGCACACTGATTTATTTAGATGCTCTTGCCATAAGAATGCCACATGTCAATTGTCGTTTAGTTACCAGTTGGAAGTACGTCGCACTAGATAATAATATCCGCCAATCAACCGTTGTTAGGAGTGCTAAAAAAGGGGAAGTATCCGTAAAAAGTACATCTAGACCAGGACTGTTAGAATATGACTTTGAGAGAAGAATCGAATTCTGCAAAACCATTATGGAACAATGTAACAGAAATCAGAGTTTCGTAGAAAAGGTACTTTTTTCGGATGAAGCGGCTCTTATGCTCAACGATCACGTAAACAACCAGACATATCGATACTGGGTAAGTGAAAATCCACATTGGATGGAAGACAACATCCAGAGAAAGTGAATTTTTGGGCCGGCTTTATAAACAATCATATTCTAGGGCCATATTTTTTTGAGCCAAAAATTAAAAACTAAACTACTAGTCGTTGTCTGGAATTTCTTGCTAATAGAAATGATTTGTGGGATCACAGGATGAGGCTCCCCACACAACGGCGTTGAGGTACTAAATTACTTTAATAACGATGTCCCAAGTAGGTGGATAGGTAGATGGGATCTATCGAATGGCCACCAAGATCTAGATTTGGCTCCGTTAGACTTTTCTATGGGGATATTTGAAGAGTTGAAGGAGCGCACCAGAACGAAAATTGTACAAATAACTCCTGAAGTCATAGAAAACGTTAGGAAAGAATTTACCCGTCTTTCTCATTCCATCAGTGCTGACGTCAATTTCAACATTTCTTATAATTTGACTGTATTTTACTAAACATTTACTATGAGTTAATTGTATTGGTTAACCCTGTTTTGGTTAACTCTGTAGAAATAAATATTCAAATAATTATATCGTTGCAAAGGAAAATACTCAAGAATATTATGAATAAAAAAAATTTGAATTAATTTAATTCTTTCTGATAAACAAACGACGTATCATTAAAAATTGATTTCGTAATTTTTCAATAATTTGTTTTGTTAAAAGGTCCGGTTTCACCAACAACAAATAAATCAATGAATAAGTTATTCATCAAATAAAATTTATTAGACGTTTATATTTATATATATGTAGTTTAAAATGTTTATAGGCCCCAGGTCGACTCAGCCTGAGTAAAATGAGTACCTTGGGTAAAACCAGGGGTAATAATAGGCGGTTGAAGCGTAGCACTAGCCCTGTTACCTTCCTTGTATACCGTCTACACAGCAGACTACCCCGCTATAATCCCAAAGCCGCGTCAGCGGTATAAAACGGAAGATTATTATTATTACGTAGAAGCTCTTTATTCGCGGGGTATACGTTCGGTATACCCATGTATACGGTATAAAGATTCAGAATGATATTCAGCAGTGCCTTAGTAATTTGCCACTTAAAAATAAGACTTTGTTCCATAAATGGATCAATTTTCATAAAGACACTGTTCCATAAATGGATCAATTTTCATAAAGACACGACAAAGCTTCACTAAGATTTTTTTAAATTAAATGTTACATTTTAGTGCTTATTGAAGCCTCCTGTTAAATGGGTTGTGAATTTAACATTTACTCCAAGTCTGGTTCAAGCAACTCCTGGAAGTCACTTGATTGTAACTGTTCGAACCCATCTCGTCCTATCCCACCCGCAATTTCGGCAATGTTTGCAGTTTAAGTTTCAACACTGATTCTTCCGCATTTCACGCACTCAGGACAGACCACAGATATTCCAGCATGATTTCAATGTGTATGGTTTCAGTTCTTCTAATGATTCTTTTATGTTTACGATCAAGCATTTTTATTTCCACTTTAAGATAAAACTGATTTTTTTCGGATCGAAACCCATTTTCATTTTTTTAGTCAACATTATAAATTAGGAAGGTAGAAGATAGCGGAAGAGACCGGTTACTTAATTACAATTTTTGTAACGAATGTAAAAGTAAAAGAATAAACACGCAATGCGGCTCTTGCCAAATCATGGAACCTGCGATTGCGGCAGAACTTCTATGTTTTGAGTATCCAATAGTTTATTTTACTTTTAACATTCTCATTGTTTTTACATTCTCAAAAACACCGACGACGACGCGACGGCGCGAGCGGGTTACCTCAAAGGAACTGCCGATCGATTTTGGAAATTTAATCTAGGTGTAGTTGTAATAAGGTCACTTTTATTTTTTTTTATTAGTCGATTTGCTGACTCATTGACAGATGGTATCTACCAAATGCTTTTTATTTAGATATATTATAAAATTTGATCCGCGAATAAAGAAATCTTGGGCCGCGAATATAGGAATTGGGTGGCATTTTTTCAATCCGCGGACAGTGAAAACGCGAATAAAGGAAGCGCGAATAAGGGGCTTTTACTTAGATTTTGTTTCTATATAATTTTGATAATTTAAAGTTAAACTGGCGAATATACTTTCTTATACATATTTACAGCGAGATTAAACTACCAATGTACCAATTTATTCGAAGAGTATATTTATTTGATAAATAAATAAAATAAGTCTTATTTGAGGTTAGTAAAATGGAGAAATGTGAGTTTATTGGTCGAATAACTTTAATCATAGAAAAAACTACTATTTGTCGTTGGTGAAACCGGCCATATAAATGATTTATAAAAAATGATTTGTTTATCGTACTGGCAAAAGTCAAATATTACAAGTAAAGGGAAATTGTAGACGCTTAGACATGAGCGCAAAATGTCGCCAGTCAAAATGTTCAATGTGTTTTAAGTATATTCATTTTTTTCGAATCCTGAGCAAACTAATAAATATTTTTGAAAAAATAACACGCAGAATGAAAGATTATAAAGATTACATACTGAGGGCCGAAAGTCCCTGAAAAGTTCTATAATGTTTATTTTAACAAGTTACTAAGTTCCTAAGAAAATTTAGTGTGATTTTTAATTACAAATATTTCATTCAAAAGAAACTTTTTATTTATTCTGAATGACTTTTCGCCCTCGGTAATAACGTAACGTTTCATTCTGCATTTAAATTTTTCAAAAATACTTACTGGTTTTCTCATGATTCGAAAAAAAAATGAATACATTTAAAACACAATTTTGACAGGCGACATTTTGATCCTTTCCCCTTAAAATTAAATTGTAAAGGACTGCAATCCTATGTAATCTCACCCGGGATTAAGATATCCTCTCCTTTGTATTTTCCCTTAATGATCGTTGAACCAATGACATTATTCATTATAGCTCGTCCACATGAGGGCCGTTTGCCAACGTCGACGTCGCGGTTTAACTGAAAAACCCAACCGCCGCGGTTCCAAGTTGCCACGGAACAAATGGAATCGTACACATGCATCCTCTCCGTCGTCAAACCGCGGCGGTTGTAAGTTACTAGGAGAGGAATTGGACCTTGGACCGCCAGTTAACCGCTCTCATGTGTACGATACAAACGTCGGCCGCCAGCTAACCGCGGCGTCCACCGCTGGTCAACCCCTTGCATATGTACGAGCGCTTAGCTTTTTCAGTCTCGTTCCATTGCACAGTCGAGGTTGATTAATGATACGCAGTATAATGGCAACTAATCCTACTTTTAGGGAGTCAAGGCAATTCCAATGAATACAAAAACTCTGTAGGATAGTTGCCTACGTCATCCTGGTTTATAACTGTGTCAACTGATTGAATAAAAAAATTACAAGAAGAAAATTTCGGAATTGTCGCATTCAGATCATCGACATCTGTATTTTTTACCGTGAATATTAGTCACTGAATCAGGCAATTAATGTGAGTATTTTGAACTGTTGCTCTATGTTCAAAAAACAAGCTGAATAAGCTTCTCTTTTTCACCAATCACAACTATTTCACTAATCACACATACACACACAAAAAAGGTAAATGACAGCGCTTTCATAGAGTTACAAAGGAAATGGATATAGTTGTTCCATTTTATCTTTGCCCATGTGTCATGATTTATTTCTTCCAAACAAATTAAATCAAAACATAAAGTGAAACCTACGTCGATGTGTATCTTATTTATACTATATCAATATACTATACACATCGACGTAAATTTCACTTTGTTTTGATTTAATTTGTTTGAAAATTAATCATGACGCATGGGAAATTCTCATTGCCAGATTGTCTCCAAATTCTTGTCCATCTCGTTTCTACTGCAAATTCAAATCTTGACCCATCCGTGAACAAAGACTCACGTCACAGTATATAGAGGTTCCACAGTAAAACCACTCCTCTGTCGGCGCTTTGATCTCAAGAAGTAATACCGGCAGTACGCAATTTGTAATTCACCAGTGGTGGATGCGGGTTCTCCCTGTTAAAATCCGTACGTTTCTATGCGACTAGCAATGCGAGAGTGGGGCAAAAGCGACTAAGAACATTGCGCGGTTGCCATGCGCGACTACAGAATTTAGTTCCAATTTTTCGGAGAGTGGTTCTACTGTCCCTCATTATACTGTGCTCACGTCTAACCCAATTTGCGCGTTCTTGTGCCCACTGAAGTCGATGTGCGCGATTTGCTCTGGATAACACAGGCACTTTCACAGGTCTACGAGCATTTAAACCTACTTCATGCAGTTTATTTCGAACAGTTCGAAGAAAACGGTCTTCAATTTGGTTGGTTTTCCTTGTACAACCTGTATGACGTTCAGCAACGTCACCAGTTTCATGAAACCCTAACCACAAACAATTAGTGACATTTATGTTCGTGTGGAGGACCTCAGCAACGTCTCTTTGACTTCTGCCAGGTCTAAGCACCCGACAGCACGCCACTGCATTTCGCGATTAACCCTTAAACGCCCAACCTTTTTTAGGTTCCATGTACGCCCAAGGGTGGGTAAAAAATGTCCACCTCGAAAATAGCTAATATATTTATTGAGAGGTGTTGAAAATGGATTAAACTTAAGAATCTTATGTTTAATAAACACAGCATCTTCTAAAATATCAATATAAACAATTTACAAACCTTACAACAAAATTACAATGTAAGTACATCAAAATTAACATACCAGTAAAAGCTAGTATTCAGATTTGTCGATTTTCTCCATATTCTTTCTTTCAGCCTCCTCATTGGCAAATAATTATGTAGATTATGTAATTATACATCGATAATTATATGGATTATCTTCCTACCAACGAGAAATTATATAGAAACCTTTAGTAACAAGTTTTGCCAAGGGTGTACTTTTTATGCCCATCCATGTTTAACTCAAGATGCTGCTTTTATTTTCAAAAATATTGGTAGAACCAAATTAACATTCGATAATGGGCTGTCTTTTTAACAATAAATAATTTAAAAAAAATTTTAAACACGTAATAAATATGTTACAAGGGAATACGCATTAGGTGGACATTTTTTACCCACCCTTGGGCGTTTAAGGGTTAAATGATACCTTTTTATTATTGGCAATTGTAAAACTAAATAAAAATCCATATAGACATCGAAAATCAAGTACCAATAAAAAATATTACTTCTTATCTTATATAGACAAAAAACATATTGAAGTTTTGTTAAATGTTTTATAGCCATTCTTGTCAGCATTACCGTCCAAGTTGGTACAATTATCGAAAAAACAACAAAAAAATATTAAAATCATACATTTATTTTTGTATTTGTAGCTAACATTGATTTAAAGCTGTTAATATAGGTGTTCCTTAGATTATTTTGATGTGTAGGTATATCAAGCTACATAAAAAACCTATGTCCTAATAATAAACTAAAATTAAAAAAAAAACAACAAAATGGTAAATTAATAACATACCAAACGAGCATATTACTACGGGTCTTTTAATATTCCATAGTTCAAGCTTAATATTTATGTGCGTTTCTGAATGCTCCCTGTTTGGCAGGTACAATCTGTTTGTATGGGAAAATAAAATTTTTAGGGCAGTCAATGAGGGTTATTTGGCTCTGAATTCCATCCTACTACATCGATTCATTTGATATTTTCACAGTAAGTAGAGAATAGCTCAAGAAACAAAGTCTACCCTATTCCGATGTGTGCTGTTATCTTGGGGGCGGTTCCAGCCCTTCTCGGGGGTGGAAAATTTTTTGTTTAAAGTAGCCACGGATGTGGCTAAAGAACCCAATTCTAAGCAAAAACTGTTCTATAATTTTTTTTTGAAAACTCAATACTTTTTGAGTTATTCGTGGTTGAAAATTGGTAATTTTCATCGAAAAATGACACCTTTTTGGACGGTTTTTGGTGAATACCTTAAAAAATATGCTTCTAACGAAAAAACTATATAAAACGTTTTTGTAGATTATAAAAAACAAAGCGACTCGTTCCTTCGCAAATCTTCTAGTTGTTGTACAAAAAGAGATATGGTAGGTGAAAAGAGTTTGCTTTTTTGGTGCATGCTTAAATCGGTGTATTCAATTTGAAATAACAGAGAAACGGTCGATTTTAGGTGTATAATGATACTTATACCTTTTGTAGTGCTTGAAAACACCTTTAAAATAAGCAATATTAAATGTCGATTACGTTCAAACTAATCGAGATATGCTGCAAAAAAATTGATGACTAATGTATTTTAAGAAAAAATGAAGCAGTGTATTTAACCCCTCATCCATCAGAATATAAATACATCGTTTTCCTTCTACAATACTTTTTATTATAGTGTTATTTCTATGTACAAAAAGTTAGACGGGTTTAAACAGAATGGTTTTTGAAAAAAATAAGATCAAATTATAGAGCGCATTTTTAAATTATCTTAAAAATCTTCCTTTTTCTCCTTGTAACTCGAAAAGGATAAGAGATACCAAAAAAGGTACCGCACAAAAATGTAGGGTATTTTTGTATAAAAATTTTGTCTGTGTTTCGCATTACTTGCATTTTTAAGTTACATGGAGACAAAGGAAGTTGTTTAAGATATCTAATTTAAAAATGCGCTCTATAATTTGATCTTACTTTTTCTCAAAAACCATTCATTTTAAACCCGTTCAACTTTTTGAACATATAAATAACAATATAGTAAAAGGTATTGTAGAATAAAAACGATGAATTTAAATTCTGGTGGATGGGAGTTAAATATACTTACCTCTCATTTTTTCTTAAAATACATTCGTACTCAATTTTTTTTGCAATATATCTCGCTTAGTTTCAATGTAATCGACCTTTAATATTGCTCATTTTAAAGGTCTTTTTAAGCACTACAAAAAGTATTGGTAGCACTATACATCTAAAATGGACCGTTTCGCTGTTATTTCATGTTAAATGCATCAATTTGAGCATGCACCAAAAAAACAAACTCTTTTCACCTACCATATCTCTTTTTGTATAACAACTAGATTTGCAAAGGAACGAGTCTCTTTGTTTTTTAAATGTTTTATATAGTTTTTTTAGTTAGATGCATAGTTTTTACGGTATTCGCAAAAACCGTTAGAAAAGGTGTTATGTTTCAATGAAAATGGCCAATTTTCAACAACGAATAACTCAAAAAGTATTGAGTTTTCAAAAAAAATTATAGAACAGTTTTTGCTTACAATTAAGCTCTCTAGCCACTTCCGTGGAAATTTTAAACAACAAATTTTCCACCCCCGAGGATGGGTGGGAACCACCCCCAGGATAAAAGCTCACATCGGCATAGGGTAGACTTTGAATTAGAAGATAAGTAGATGATATTCCCAAAATTTTATTAAAATCAATGCAGTAGGATAGAATTCGGAGGTAATATCCTATTCTTGCTCCCATTGACTGGCGTATTTGTTGATTTACTATTTTTCCTACAATTTCACCATATTTCTCGAGTTTTTAAGTGAGACTAACAACTCCGATTTTTGTTTTTATATCTATAAATTTAAATTTCAAAAACGAAAGACAAAAAAATTAAATATAGTATTAGATGTAGAAGACCGCCTTAGAAAATGACATCACTATTTGGTAGTTCCAGGATAGGTTAACAATTATTATTTCGTTTGTGAATACATACGTATTAATTATTGCTCGCCTTCAAAATCATCTCCGTTTCTGAATAAGTTTTTGTTTGTGTATTTTTCCCTGTTAATATAAACACGGGAAAAATTTGATTGGCCGTTAGCGAGTATTGAAAGTTTGTAAAGTGGTTGCCGATCGACATTCTAAAGGGTCGTTTAAACACAGCGATGAATCAAACAACTTATCAAGGTCAATCGAGTTGTTGCAACTTATCACTGTGTGTAAACGGTGCATCGCACAACTTATCAAAGTTGGAGTTGGGTTGAAGGTGGTATCGCATTGAATCGCAGCGTCTAAACAGCGTTTCAACTTGTCATCACAACTAGTTGCTGTGACTTATCGTTGTGTTTAAACGACGCTTAAAGTAGATTTGTCGTGTATAAGAACGGCTGTAATAAAGAGGTGCACGGGTTCGAGCATCTGAAGAAGCTTTATGCTGTTTACCCGATCGTGCTATCTCTTTTCTTGTGTAGAAACGGCCTTGCCGCTAGCTCTTTTAACTCACACCGAGACGACCACCCACTACAGCCATACGCAGTTAAACCATTTTTACCTTAGGATCCATCATTAGTGATTTGTGCCAGACAATCCCCACCAGCGACATCTTGTTTATTTATTGTGGGACTTCTTTATACGAAAAATTTGCTGGCGATACGGTAGTCCGCCAGCTATGTTTAGTTCGCTATCAAAATTGCAAGGAATTACTGTATTGTTGAATGTGACATTGAACTGCAAATTCGTTAAAGAATAAGCGTATGATGCGATACTATAAAAATATTTATTTTATTATTTATTTATTTACCTATGCTGCGGAAATTATAGAGCAATATGTTTATCACCGGTATGTTTTAAAATATACACGAAAATAGTAGAGAAGAGGCTAAGTAAGAGGTAGAAAAAGAACTGAGAGAAGAACAAGCAGCGTTTAGACCAGAAAGACAGACAAACGATAACATTTACATCATTAGAAATATAATAGAAAGAAGTATTGACTCGGGGGGAAAGCTCGTTCTAGCATTCATAGATCTAAGGACAGCATTCGACTCTATAGAAAGAAAAATTATATGGAAATGATTGCAGAACATGAAAGTACCAATTACACTGATAAAAATAATTGAAAGTATATACAGAGTAGTAAAAGGACGTGTACAGATAGCAGGAGAAAGATCTGAAGAATTCAAATGAGAAAGAGGTATCAAACAAGGAGACAGTCTTAGTCCGCTACCATTCATAATAGTCATGAATGAATTGACTAGAAATACTGGATAAAGAACTTACCAAATACAGACAACAATAGGATACCAAAAATTACAGCCAATAAAAATAGAAGCCTTATTGTATGCGGATGACATAGTATAGCAGATTCCGTGACAAAAATGCAAAAACTTATAAACACATGGACAGAAGAAATAGAGAAATAAAAAATGGAAATAAACATCTAGAAAAATAAAATAATGGTCATCGGCGAAAAGGAAGAAAATGAAGTAAATATAAAATGCAAAAATACTAAACTGGAAATAGTTACCGCATATGATTATCTTGGAAGTATAATTATTACCAATGATGGAAAAATACACCTCGAAATAACAAACAGAACTAAAAAATCAAACAAACTGTACTACGCACTAGCGCCAATTCTGAGGAAAAAAGAATTGTCCCACGAAACAAAAATTAAAATATATAATACGAATCTGATACCGACGATACTGTGTACGAGCGAAAAGTGGACTTTACAGAAAAAGCATAATAGTAGGATAAATACAATTGAGATGAGACATCTACGAGCTATAGCCGGAAAGACCAAATGGGATAGAATAAGAAATGAGGCAATAAGAGGGATAACTAAACAGGAACCAATAATGAATAAAATAATAAAGAGACAATTAAACTGGTATGGACATCTGATGAGAATGAAACCTAGTAGACTAACAAGGAAAATTCACGAAACAAGGAATATTACAAAAAAAGAAAAAAGGCACACCGACGAAGAAATGGATACAGCAAATAGTAGGAAAAATTAAACAGAAAACGTTAGAAGAAAACTAATAGCACAAGACAGAAAAGAATGGAAGAGATGGGTGAATATGTAACTAAACTAAACCCAAATCCGACACCTGAAAGGGTATAAGGAAGGGGAGAAAGAAAGAAAGAATTTATTTATTTATTTTATATGCTTATTTCCCATTGAAAATAGTTGACTATAAAAATAGTTTCAAAAGTTATGCATCACCTAAACTTATGCTCATTTTCATAGTTGATTTTTTCGTAAACAGATTAACGTATTCCGTTATTTTTTTTTATTATTTTCGATTTTTCTTTGGTCACAGTTGGGCAAATGCTTACTCAAACTTATTTTTGAACTTATACCGGGTGGAAGAAAAGATACGTTTTTCTGATGTCTAGTTTGAGACACCCTGTAGGGAGGACAAGGTATAAGTGTGGGTATACATCGAAATCGTATTGTAGTCTTCTGTTTTGTGAACATTTTGTTTTTTTAATGTCCCTGATATCTTTAAAAATAAAGAAAATGTACGGGTTTAGTTTTTAACATGACGTGTTTTAACTGAAATAAAACTAAATTAACAATTAAAAATAACAGTTAACAAACCTTTAAAAACAGAAAGGCACATAACGTTACCAGTAATTCTAGTCGACACCTTAAGAGTTTTTTGTCGACCAAGTGAGCGGTATACAAAGCTCAACATAAGAGAGACGAAATTGTTTAATGGAGGCTCTGTGATATTTGGGGGTGAAATTTCCTTGAGGGTAAGTACGGATTTGGTGTCTATGTGGATGCTCTTTAAATAGCGAGACGTCCATTGCACATATTTTCTCTCTTTGAACACTCTGTTTCTTTCGCACTAGATATAGGAAATAATTTCATCTTAGTGGTATGATAAGACATGTCCTCCTCACGTATCATAATAATATATTATGTAGTCAGTTAAAACACATATTAAAGAGTAAAACCGTCTAGTTTCTTTGTTATTAAAGATATCAAAGAAACTAAAAAAATAAAATCTTCACAAAATATAAGACTACAACATAATTTCGATATATACCGAACTGTGTACCTTTTTCCTCCTACAGGGTGTCTCTAACTTCTGTTGCAGTTAAAATAGATGTTAAATAATAAAACCGTCTATTTTTTTTTGTTTCTAAAGATATCAGGGACATTAAAAAAACAAAATGTTCACAAAACATAACGCCGCCGCCTACGAAAAGTATAACTCCGAAAAATGCCGTTAAGAGTAGAACTTTCAATGAACGTCGCGAAAAATATTATTTTCGATTATATGATTGTGAAAATTATAATCCCTAATAAAGTGTTAGCGAAAAATTTATTTTTGAGGAGTATCGGCAAAAAACATGATTTCTGTTTGTGGGTCCACAAAAATTATAATTGGTAAAAAGTTCTCAGAAATAATTGTTTTCGTCGGCAGAAACAGAAACAGAAATAATTGTTTTCGTCGGCATCTATTATGAACTAAATCTTGTCATTATAAATATTTTGGGAGTTATAATCTTCGCGGACACGCATATAAAAAAATTGTAATCGCCAATACTTATCAAAAAGTTATTATTTTCACTGGAAATGAATTAGGAATCACATTAATCATAGGTACCAGCGAATAAGACTACAATATGATTTTGATGCATACTCACACTAGTATCTTGTCCTCCCTACAGAGTGTCTCAAAATTAACATAAGAAAACCATTTCTTTTTTTCCACCCGGTATAAGTACAAAAAAGAAGTTTGAGTAAACCTTTGCCCAACTGAAGAAATTAAAAATATTAGCACTAATATATATAAAATAATCTGGAGCAAAGAATTTGAGGAAATTAAAAAAGGTATGTACTGTAAAGAAATTCAATGTACAATACCATCAAGACCATGGTTTGCAATGACAACTCTTCCAAAATACGCAGTGAGACAAATATGCCGTTTAAGATTTAACCATGCATTGATTCCAACATATCTACATAAAATTCATTTAAGAGATAATCCATAATGTCAAAGTGGAGAAATAGGTGATGCTGAACATATGATTTTAAATTGCCCTCTAATCCAAATAAATATAAATATGTTTTAAGTAAATTATACAGTTGTAAAAATATAACACACCCAATAAATTTAGCATATATGTATATTATCACAAATTAATAATACAGAATTAATGCAACTGTTTATAGGTCTGGATCCCGCGTATGAAAAAAAGTTGATTAATAGCAAGCTGAAAATTTGTTAATAGCTTAAGGGTGTCTAGTCGGACAAACTTTGATATATGGGAACACTGGAACAGGGGAAGTTTTAATTGTGGAACAGGTTAAAAATTTGGAACGGTCAGACCACGAAAACGGCACATGTATTTTGTCCGACAGAACAGACTTAAACTCTCCGAACAGAGATTAAACTCTCATGCAAAAATCAGACAGCTATTTATCACCAAAAGGGCGTTTTAATGAGTGGAACATGTAGAATATTTCAAGTGACAGGAATAATGACAGGTGATAAATAGCAGTCTGATTTTTGCATGAGAGTTTAATCTCTGTTCGCAGAGTTTAAGTCTATTCTGTCGGACAAAATAAATGTGCCGTTTTCGTGGTCTGACCGTTCCAAATTTTTAACCTTTTCCACAATTAAAACTGCCCCTGTTCCAGTGTTCCCATATATCAAAGTTTGTCCGACTAGACACCCTTAAGCTATTAACAAATTTTCAGCTTGCTATTAATCAACTTTTTTTCATACGCGGGATCCAGACCTATTACAGAACATATTAAAAATATAAAAATCAAATTATAAACTAACTAACGTAAAGACAGAAATTAAAATCTATTATAATATAATATATAAGTAAACCTATGTTTTTGCCTGATGTATTCCCACTGACCAGTGGTCAATCTTTATAAATTATGTAGGATAAGTAGGATAGAAAATGTTAAGTAGATAGGTATAGGAAAATATGTTGTAAAATAAATGAGCAAAACTGGTGAATCGGCGAATGAGCGTTGAAGGGCCCGTAGTCATACAACTCCACAGAAAAAAAAAACTATGTAAATACCAAAAAAAATCTAAAATAATAAAAATTAGCGGAATCCGTTAATCTGTTCATGAAAAAATCAACTATGAAAAAGTGAGCATAATTTTAGATAATGCATAACTTTTGAAACTATGTGTATTATAACGACACAGCTGTAGCAGATGAAAATTTTCTGGGCTATTAATTACGTTTTACTTTTCAAATCATTAACTAGTCAAATAAAAATATTAAAATAATATTTTACATCACTGTTCGACTATAAACGTTTTTTGCTTACTTCGGACATGTTTCACACTGAATACTTTAATTAAAATGATATAGTTTATGTTTTTATACATAGTTGCTGACCGGAAAACGTTTTCAAAAATACTTTAAACGCCGCACCGTCCACACTCTCGCCGAAGTCGATCGAGGTTCAACAAGTACGAGAGTGTAGACGGCCACTGTGTGTAACTTTGCCTAACTTCGTTCTACTTCCGAAATCTGTCGGTCTGGCGCGTCCGAGTCAAAGGGATCTTTGTCGGAATCGCACCGCTTGAATGTGTTCCTCGCGAAGTAACTTCGCCGAGAGTGTGGAGCCCGTTTTAAACGCTACGCGTCGGACAGTAAACTTCATTCTCGGGAGGAAAAGTAGCACTTTCCTCCCTTGTTATACAAATAGCTATAAATTGCGTTTTTGGGCCTTGAAAATCGCCAATTTTTGTTCTTTTTTCAGTTTTAAATTGTTTATGACTCGAAATCAATCACCTTAATAGAAAAATTACAAAAGAATCTGTTTGTTTAGAATGATCCAAAAAATCTGAAATAATATCAGCCCGGAACGATTTTTTTTTTAATTTATAAAAAAAGTCATTTTTTAATTATTAATTAATTATAGTCAGAACAAAATTAGATCAGGACCCCTTCTTTTTTGTAATTGTTACAATACTAAATTACATATCCAATAATAGCGCAGTCACTGAAGGTTTTCACCTCCGATTTCGTTGAACCTTCATCGATTTTCATGAAAATTGGTGAGTAATTACAGAGTACCTCAAGGAACAAAGGTGACAAGATGCCAACTTGCGCTTTCACCCTGGGGGTGGATGCCACCCCTTTTCTGGGGTGAAAATTATTTTATTAAAAATAATACCATAAGTCGATAGAGGGTCAAATTCTAATCAAAATTTGTTATATTAGTTATTAACATAAATCAATACTTTTTGAGTTATTAAAGATCAAAGATTTTATTTTTTCGTAAAAAAAATCATGTTTTAAAGCTGTTTTTCACGTATAACTCAAAAACTATTAGCTTTTACAAAAAAGATATTATTACTAAAAGTAAAGGCAATAGACAACTGAATACACTGTTTACTCAAAGTACTAAACTAATGTTAATTAAAAGTGAGTTATGGGTAATTTAATGTATATTTTTTTCGACAAGTACTCAAATCTAAGTATTCAAGGTTAAATAACGGGAAAACGATGCATTCTATAAAATATACCTGCTAAACACTTATTAAAGTACTTCAGAATAGCTAACAAATGAGCTCCAGAAGAAGTTAATAGCATCAAAATTAAGCAAGTTATGATGAAACTAAGAGAACCCTTTAGAATTTTTAGGAAAAACTGAAAAATAAAACATACGCCATTTCCACAAAAATTAAAATTTATAGTAATCCTTAGAAAAATTTCTTTATATTATCATAAGTAATGATATTAACAATTTTCACCGGTTTAGAATGCATATTTTTGGCAAAAAGATGTAATTAAAAAAAAAAGAATTTTTAAAATTATCGTCATTTTCATTTTCTTTTGATAATAACTATAAAAATACTCAATATACGTAAAAAATGGTAAATAACCAAATTTTTGTTTTTTCTGTACAAAATATTTTACCTTATTTACCATTTCTATAGGGTGAAAAATAACCGAGGTAGAAACGTTTAAAGCTTAAATTTTGCTGCGAGAACCATGTAACGGTGGCAATTTAATCTGATTTTTTAAAAAGTAAGGGGTTCAAAAGATTAAATTTAACGCGTTTTAATAGCCTTTGGAATTACCTTTCAAACCGTTTTTAGGTGAACCTGATATCGTAAAAATTAACGAAGTTATTAAAAAAAAAACGATAACATTTTTTGGAAAAAATTTTAAAAGATAAAGTTTGAACAATTTTTGGAGCATAAATTTTAATGTATTAACTTGTTCGGAATCTCATTTGATAGATATTTCTAAGTACTTTCATATATGTTTAATAAGTTTATGTTATAAAGTGAATCATTTTCCCGTAATTTAAGCTTGAACACTTAGATTTGGGTACTCACCGAAAAAAATATGCTTTCAATTACCTATAACTCACTTTTATTTAATATTAAAAGGTTTTTTCAGTAACGAGATTATTTAATTTTTTATTAGCTTCAAGTTTGGTAATTATAACTTTTTTGTAAAACCTTATAGTTTTTGAGTTATCTATGAAAAAATGGTTAAAAACATGCATTTTTCTTACGAAAAATTAAAATGTTTGATCTTTAATAACTCAAAAATTTTTGATTTATTTTAATAACTTTATATAACAAATTTTGCTTAGAATTTGTCCCCCTATCTAATTATGGGGTTATTTTTAATAAAATAATTTTCACCACGAGAAGGGGTGGCATCCACCCCCATGGTAAAAGCGCAAGTTGGCACCATGTCACCTTTGTTTCTTGAGATATCCTCTAACCACTCACCAATTTTCATGCAAATCGATGGAGGTTGAACGAAATCGGAGGTAATAAGTCATATCCACCTGCAGTGACTCCACTATAATTTTTATCCAATAAACAGCTCGGTCTCGATCGACCTTATATCGGATCCTCAACTATTGGCTACCTTATTTTTTTGGTCTTTCTACTACAATGGGCATTTAAATTTTCTATTCCTTTACTAGTAGGCACGCGTTAGCACGGGCATCACCCACACGAAAAGTCAAACTCCTCAATTGGTCATTTCCTTTGTAAAACAAACGAGCACATTCTCTCGCCTTTTATGATTCCATTTTATTACTTAGTCCTGAGTTTCTAATTTCTTAATGACAAATTGTAGGAAGTGGATAATTCGCAAAAGCGACACCATCAAGGATGATCTGAACAATCAAACATGAATTGAGGAAGTTTTAAATTTTTTTGCGGATTATGTTAAAAATAGTTTTTAGTTAAATAAAACTGAGACAGAAAAATATTATAGGTTATAGGAATCTCTACATCGTATGATTATATTATGACTTACTAACCTAAAAACGGTATTTATTTCTAACCTGATATTTCTTAGAGGAACATTGATCTTTTAAAAAAATCATGATTCGCCAATTTATATAAAAATACGCCATGGTGGTAATACGGCAGTCAATGAGGTATTTGGCTCCGAATTCCATCCTACTTGATCCACCCTATCGATTTACTTGATATTTTCACAATAAGTAGGGAATAGCTCAAGAAACAAAGTCTACCCTATAATAAATATATTATGGCGCTTTTATCTTGGGGGTGGTTCCCACCCCTTTCAAGGGTGTGGAAAATTTTTTGGTCAAAATAACCACGGAGGTGGCTAGAGAACCTAATTCTAAGCAAAAACTGTTTTATAATTTATTTTTGAAAACTAAATACTTTTTGAGTTATTCGTGGTGGAAAATTTGCCATTTTCATTGAAAATGACACCTTTTCGAACGGTTTTTTGCGAATATGTACCTTAAAAATTATACATCTAACTAAAAAACTATATAAAATATTGTTGTAGCTTATAAATCTTCTAGATATAATACAAAAAGAGATGTAGTAGGTGGAAAGAGTTTGTTTTTGTTTGGTGCATGCAAGTTGTTATTCAACTTGAAATAACAGAGAAACGGTCGATTTTAGGTGTATATTGCTGCCAATATCTTTTGTAGTGCTTGAAAAGACCTTTAAAATGAGCAATATTAGATGTCGATTACATTTAAACGAAGCGAGATATTGTGCAAAAAAATTGAGTACTAATGTATTTTGTATTTTAAGAAAAAATGACAAGTGTATTTAACCTTTTATCCACCATAATTTAAATGCATTGCTTTTCTTTTATAATACCTTTTCTTATGGTGTTATTTCTATGTTCAAAAAGTTGGACGGATTTAAAATTAATTGTTTTTGAAAAAAAAAAATAAGATCAAATTATAGAGCACATTTTTAAATTTTCTTAAAAATTTTCCTTTTCCACCATGTAACTTGAAAATGATTAAAGAGACAGTAATTAAAAACAAAAACAAAATTTTCATCTAAAAAACCCTACATTTTTGTATTGTATCTTTTTTTCGTATCTGTTATCATTTTCGAGTTAGATGGAGAAGATTTTTAAGAACATTTAAAAATGCGCTCTATAATTTGATCTTATATTTTTCAAAAACCATTCATTTTAAACCCGTCCAACTTTTTGAACATAGAAATAACACTATAATGAAAGGTACTGTAGAAGGAAAACGATGCTTTTGAATTCTGGTGGATGTGGGGTTAAATATACTTCTCATTTTTTCATTAAAATACATTAGTCATCAATTTTTTTGCAGCTTATCTCGCTTAGTTTGAATGTAATCGACATTTAATATTGCTCATTTAAAGATCCTTTCAAGCACTACTTACACTTAAAATCGACCGTTTCTCTGTTATTTCAAGTTGAATACACCGATTTGAGCATGCACCGAAAAAACAAACTCTTTTCACCTACCATATCTCTTTTTGTGTTATAACTAGAAGATTATGAAGGAACGAATCTCGTTTGTTTTTTTTATTAAGCTATGCCATATACTTTGAATTATGCTTTTATTATGCCATAGACTTTGAATTAGGAGATAAGTAGGTAGAGGCTATTCCCAAAATTTTGATTAAAATCCATGCAGTAGGATAGAATTCGGAGGTAATATCCTGTTCTTGCTCTCATTGGCTGGCGTATAATTGTAAACAATTATTATTTATTGATAGACCAAGCACAAGTCGTTTTTATTTTTGTTAAGTTTTCAACTTGCAAATTTTTATATTCTGTGTGTTGCCTGGAAGACACCGTCTTTTCGATTGTTTCTGTATTGATCGGCCGTTTCTATTTTTCGTTTGCGTTGAGTATTTATCGACCGACTCCGTACCACCTCTCGCCTAGTCTGAGTATTGATCAGTCGTTCCAACGTTTTATGAGTATTGACATTGACCAAAGATCGTCCTTTGCCTCACCCATCCGAGTGTCTATAATATTCATTTTTCACCGTCATTAATGTCGGTCAGACGGCTCAGTTGGCTGAGGAGCAGTCGATCAACAAGTTTAGTGGATTTGCGATCGCGGTTCGAGCCCCAGCCCGGTCATTTGAAATTAATAAAAAGGCCAACGTCATAGTATAAAATTCAATAGAATTTACGACTTGGTCTGGAATAAACTGGTGTCTGATCGGCCTATGGAGCAGCGGTACGGTACGGGATAAGGGCTTGCGGCTTGGTGATACTCCTCCATAGATTCACAGGCCGGTAACATATATATTAACGTCGGACCGCAGCCCTGTCGATTTTATTTACACTGATTCGTCTTTTTATTTTTATTGTAGATATTGTGTAAAAGTAAATTTTACTTTTAGTATTTATTTGAATATATTTATAATAAACTTGCGTTTTACTGAGCCTGGTATCTAATAGAGCTAACAGTTACAAGCGAGACAAAAGAAAACAGAGATGGCCCAGAAATGAATGACCCTTCTGAGTATCGAAGTAAAAAACTAAAACTATAGTGACCTCAGTCGCTATTACTATGCTAAAAATAGTTGCATAATTGAAGTAACGTATTAAAAGAAATGTATTTATTCACCAAAGTAGCAAAAATGTGATCTGAACAGTAATTAGCGCGGTTATTCATAATGATCGTAACATGTGAATTATCTGTTTGAATTTGAGTACAACACGCAATCTTAACAAGGCTAGATATAGTAGTAGTAGACTAATAAATAATTTATTATTACAAACAATTTCAATACTATTCTGATGTCGAGGCATTAGCTAAATAAAAAAATACTATTCTGAAGCTACTTTCTGGTGGCATTTTAATATTATTTAATATTTCTATGGAGAATTAATCACAACTTCAGTTTAAATACGTTTATTTTGACGTTTCGATTTCAACTTATTCGTCTTCTCAAAAATACAAATTAAACAAATTATTTGATGTTCTTACTTGGTAATACAAAAGATTATTATAATACTTTAATTTTATCTGTCTAATTATTTAATTTTAATTTAGTTTGCTATCACCGATTTCTGATAATTTTTAATTGATGCCATCTGTCATCTGTTGGATATATTTGATAAACTTTTGAAAAGGTCCACGACTGTTTTAGTAACTCTTAATTTTTTGTAAAAAATAGTGTTTTTTTATTTTGGTGATTGTTTTATATTGTGCAATTATCCTATAAATAGAAAGTATACATTTTAGTTGTTTTTTGTTTATTGAATTATAAAAAATCGTCGCATATTTAGAAACGTAACAAATTTGTAATAAATTCAAATTTGTTACTTAGCAATAAGTTCAAGGTAAAATTTCTATTTCTTAAATTTTTAAATAATTCTAGAAGGGCATTAGTAGAAAGAAAACAAACTTTCCAAATTTTTATATTGGTTTGCCAAGAAAAGGGTTAAAGTCGTCTACTGTAAAATACTGTTTAATATATATTTTATAGTCAAAGCCCGAATTTCAGGCACTCCTAGGATTGACTAGGCAATCCTCAGGTCTGACTGACGGTCTTAGTCAAAGCCCGAAATAAATTACAGTTTCGGCCTTTGACTAGTCAAACCTAGGAGAGACTAAGTTGGTCAGCCAAAGGTCGAAATTCAATTTTATGAAATCGGGGTTTGACTAGTCAAACCCCGATCAGCTATTAAAATGTCGTAATTTGTTATATTAGGTTTAATAAAACGTCATTTTTTAATTTTAATGTTTATTATTTTTATATGGTCGTAATTAAAATAAAAAAATTAGTAGACTAAGTTTTTCAACCTAATAAAATAAAATATTTTTAATTGATCATTCTCTAATCTAAGTAAAAATTAAGACGGTTTTGGCTTCGCATTGCAACTGAATAAAAATGGTGTACATTTTTATAAAAAAAATTAGTGTTTATTCTCACATGTTGAGGCACTATGGCATTTAGATTTGCACAATACGTTAGACATGTTACACAATTTTGAAGAGCATTTCTTATTGCAGTAGCATTTTATAAAGCCTTGTCCTCCAAATTTAGAATCTTTTGTACTAATTTCTCTTAGAGACAGCTTAACGTCTAGAATATCTTCGAAATTAAGTAAATTCTCTTTGCATTCTCTTATTTGATTTCTTGAAAAAAGTGTGTTTATTTTTCCTTATTTCGTACCAACTCTTTATAAACCGTCAATTGTTTTATCGTCAACTGTGAAAGAAGATATTGCAATCGGAGAAAAAACTAAGTATCACCATAATACTAACGAAGCCCCTGGACCGTCGTCACTAGGAGAGGAAGAAAATTGTCAAACAATTCAGATTACTTCTTCAGATGTGGTTTGTTGTATTTGCCAAAAAGAGAGCTCTAACGTACATACGTGCATAATTTGTAGTCTGGTGGTACATGTTGTATACGCTGATAGCACACTTGGTGCATACTATGAAGGTTTTGAAAGAAAAGTTACTTGCATGCTTTGTGCACACACAGAAAAGATTAAAATAAATAAAGCAAAGGCGATTGAAGGTCCTTATGCCCAGGCTAATGCTATGGAAACATTAAGTGAAAAAAAATCCTCTAATTTCGATCGGAAAAACTGTAACAATACCGATCCCTAGCTTTGATACAGCCAAAGGAGATGCTCGAAATATTTTGGGTATCATACAAGATAAAACAATAATTGACGGTTTATATACAGTTGGTACGAAATACGGAACAATAAATACACTTTTTTCAAGAAATTAAATAAGAGAATTTTCTTCATTTCGAAGATGTTTCAGACGTTAAGCTGTCTCTAAGAGAAATTAGTACAAAAGATTCTAAATTTGGATTACAAGGCTTTATAAAATGCTACTGCAATAAGAAATGCTCCTCAAAATTATGCAAGTGTAAAGATCTAACGTATTGTGCAACTCGTAAATGCCATATTGTCTCAACATGTGAGAATAAACACTAATTTTTTTATTTTGATTACGACAATGTAAAAAATAAACACTAAAATTAAAAAATGACGTTTTATTAAACCTAATCTAATAAATTACGACATTTTAAGCTAGATCGGGGTTTGACTAGTCAAACCCCGATTTCATAAAATTAAATTTCGACCTTTGCCTGACCAACTTAGTCTCTCCTAGGTTTGACTAGTCAAAGGCCGAAACTAATTTATTTCGGGCTTTGACTAAGACCGTCAGTCAGACCTGAGGATTGCCTAGTCAAACCTAGGAGTGCCTGAAATTCGGGCTTTGACTATAACATATATATGTTATAGTCAAAGCCCGAATTTCAGGCAGTCCTAGGTTTGACTAGGCAATCCTCAGGTCTGACTGACGGTCTTAGTCAAAGCCCGAAATAAATTACAGTTTCGGCCTTTGACTAGTCAAACCTAGGAGAGACTAAGTTGGTCAGGCAAAGGTCGAAATTTAATTTTGTGAAATCGGGGTTTGACTAGTCAAACCCCGATTAGCTATTTAAATGTCGTAATTTGTTAGATTAGGTTTAATTAAACGTCATTTTTTAATTTTAGCGTTTATTATTTTTATATTGTAACTAAAATTAAAAAATTAGTGTTTATTCTCACATGTTAAGGCATTATGGCATTTAGAGTTGCTCAATACGTTAGACCTTTTACACTTACATAATTTTGAAGAGCATTTCTTATTGCAGTAGCGTTTTATAAAACCTTGACCCCCAAATTTAGGATCTTTTGTACTAATTTCTCATAGAGGCAGCTTAACGTCTGGAACATCTTCGAAATTAAGAAAATTCTCTCTGAAAAAAAAAAGTGTGTGTATTGTTTCGTATTTCGTGCCAACTCTATATAAACCGTCAATTGTTTTATCTTGTATGATACCCAAAATATTTCGAGCATCTTCTTTGGTTCTGTCTAAATAAATAAAGGAAAGGCAATTGAAGGTCTTTATAGCTAATGCTATGAAACAATTAAGTGAAAAAAAATGTCCTCCAATTTCAATCGAAAAAACTGTAAACAATACCTACTTATCCCCAGCTTTGATAGAGCCAAAGGAGATGCTCGAAATATTTTGGGTATCATACAAGATAAAATAATTGATGGTTTATATAGAGTTGATACGAAGTACGGAACAATAAACACACTTCTTTCAAGAAATCAAATAAGAGAATGCAAAGAGAATTTTCTTAATTTCGAAGATGCTCCAGACGTTAAGCTACCTCTAAGAGAAATTAGTAGGTAAAAAAGATTATAAATTTGGAGTACAAGACTTTATAAAATGTTACTGCAATAAAAAATGCTCTTTAAAATTATGTAAGTGTAAAAGGTCTAACGTATTGTGCAACTCTCTAAATGCCATAATGTCTCAACATGTGAGAATAAACACTAATTAAAAAAAACTAAAAAGGATATTTTTTGATAGCAGTTGCCGCTGCCATTTCGTTCGTTGCAATCCGTGACTGCACGCCGGGGTTTGTCCTAGTTAGGTCAGAGAGAGCAGCATATGTGCCTCCTGATGAGAGACTAATAAGTTTCGAAACCGGTAAAGGTGCTTGCTGCACTCTCTGATTGAACTGGAATAATGATGCGGCTCTAGTTCCGTGTTGCAACGAAATTAAAAATGGTTATTCATTTTTAAACTAATTTTATTATTTTAATTACGACAATATAAAAATAATTAACATTAAAATTAAAAAATGAAGTTAAGAACATTTTAATAGCTGATCGGGGTTTGACTAGTCAAACCCCGATTTCATCAAATTAAATTTCGACTTTTGCCTGACCAACTTAGTCGCTCCTAGGTTTGACTAGTCAAAGGCCGAAACTGTAATTTATTTCGGGCTTTGACTAAGACCGTCAGTCAGACCTGAGGATAGCCTGGTCAAACCTAGGAGTGCCTGAAAATCGGGCTTTGACTATAACATATACATAGGTTTCTAACAACTGCCGAAGTGCAGATCAAAACGTCAAAATAAACGTATTTTAATCTGAAATTGTGTTTAAAATTGCCAATAAAAATTGAAAAAAAGTATCAATAGTAAGACGGCAATAACCAGTCTGTCAATAATATGTATTTTATTCTATGTATATCAATCTATTTTATCATAGTTTACATCCAGATTGCCGTTATCTTCTTCTTAGGGTGCCTGTCCGTTCCGAACGTTGGCGATCATTCTGGCTATGATGACTTTGTTAGTTGCTATACGGAATAGTTGTGTTGAGGTCTTTCTATACCATGTTCTCAGGTTAGCAAGCCAGGATATCCTTCTTCGTCCTGGGACCCTTTTTCCTTAAATTTTACCTTGTAAGATGCACTGGAGTAGCTCGTATCTGCCTTGATTTCTCATTATATGCCCTAAGTACTGCAGCTTACGGCCCTTCACGATGTTGACTAAATCTGCAGTTGTGTTCATCCTCCGTAGTACTTCTTCATTGGTGACTTTGTCTGTCCATGGTATCTTCAGGATCCTTCTGTACAACCATAGCTCAAAAGCTTGAAGTTTCGATAAAGTTTCCGCCTTCAAGGTCCACGTTTCTACTCCGTATAAAGGCACTGAGTACACGTAACATTTAAGGAGCCTTATTTTTGTTTTTAGAGTGATGTCATGGCTCTTGAACACAGAGCTCATAGTCAAGAATGCACTCGTTGCCTTTCCGATGCGACATTTAATCTCTTAAGTATTGTCCCACGACTCACTGATTATAGTGCCCAAATAGTTGTATTGTGAGACACGTTCAATTCTCATTTGGTTCACATACAGATTTACTCCAGTTATGTTTTGCTTGCTGATGATCATTAGCTTGGTTTTGCTGGTGTTTATATCTAGTCCATATGTTCTACTGGTTTCAGTTATTTTATTCATTAAGTTTTGCAGCCCTTCTATGGTATTGGAAAACACTATTGTATCATCTGCATATCGCAGGTTACTGAGCTTGACTCCATTTATTGAGATGCCTTCATCAATATCTTTTAGAGCCTCTTCAAAAATGTGCTCTAAATCTGCTCTAATTGCCGTTATGTTTTCATTCAATTTAGTATTCAATGTGTGACAATATTTTCAGAATAGTTAGGCACATAATCAATGTTATCATGAGTCTACCTACAGTATTTTGTCCAAACAATTTTGACACCAGTCAGTAGTCTAGGCCAGTAGTCTAGATCAAACATTTTTTTCAAATAGAATTTGTTATTTAATACACAACAAAGAAAATGGTGTTTACTAAACTTAAATCCAACAATTAGAACTCAAGATATTGTGAAAATAGTGCATAATTTTCAAATTTCAAAAGCTTGCGCCTCAGAGCGCGCTATTGAAATATCGATATCTTGGCCAAAAATAAAGCTACGAACACTTTCCTAAGCTTAAAATGTTCCTTTTGAGTTCTTCTATCGTTAATGTTAATTAAAGTATAAATGTTTATTTCTCAAATTTGCCAAAAACTCTTATGAACAAATTAATGAACAAGTTTTTTAAGAAAATTATTTTCAAACGGGAACTAACTTCAAACGGGTATAACACAAATAAAGATAAAGTAATTTAGCAAACTTTGTTTGGAAGTCTTTGGAAGTCTATGAATCAGTCTTTAAAACGAGACCTTGTAAAAGCTCATTTGTATGAGTAGAAGCCGAGTTACGATCGGGAAAACTTCGAAGAATACTTATTTTGCAATTTGCGTTATGCACTAATTTTACAATAACGTGAGTTATAATTGTTGGATTTAAAAGACGAAGACGAAGCAAGTTTTCAATCCTAATAGTAAATTAATAATATTGAAAAATATTAAAAATCACTAAAAGATTTTTAAATTGAAAACTTATTGGTACATTTTCATGGTAACACCTCCAAGACTTCTATAATTTGCAAGTCATATGGATGCTGCAGTGAAGACGAAAGGGAAGGAATTCTACAACTTGCAATTCACATCCCCCGTCTGCAGCCGGCAAAGTTCCAACTGAAAAATGCACTTGGTTACTCTACGGAGTAATACGAAAAATAAAATAAAAATGTGTACCATTTTTATTCGGTTGCAATGCGAAGGCAGACCAATCTTACTTTTTAATTAGAATACGGAGTGCAGTCCAGTTCCTTTAACCGCGATTTTCTGCTCTTATTGGAGCTTCATCAGAAGGAACGTAGGCACTGTTCTCCATACTCCAACTAAATTGCATCGAGAGGTTTTCCCACACATCGCAACCAAAGTGATGATAATAGGTGGCAAGCGCCATCTGGCAATTGAAAGACGAAGCAAGTTTTCAATCCTAATAGTAAATTAATAATATTGAAAAATATTAAAAATCACTAAAAGATTTTTAAATTGAAAACTTATTGGTACATTTTCATGGTAACACCTCCAAGACTTCTATAATTTGCAAGTCATATGGATGCTGCAGTGAAGACGAAAGGGAAGGAATTCTACAACTTGCAATTTACATCCCCCGTCTGCAGCCGGCAAAGTTCCAACTGAAAACTGCACCTGGTTACTCTACGGAGTAATACGAAAAATAAAATAAAAATGTGTACCATTTTTATTCGGTTGCAATGCGAAGGCAGACCAATCTTACTTTTTAATTAGAATACGGAGTGCAGTCCAGTTCCTTTTTTTTTTTTTTTTTGGATTTAAGTTTAGTAAATGCCATCTTCTTTGTTTTTTTTATTAAGGAACAAATTTTATTAGAACATTTTTCTCTTTGGAAAAATCTCTTTTAGTTTAGAAAATTCTCCCACAAAACCAATTCTAGCTCTACTGTGTTGTAGGAGCAGGTGGTAGGAAAGCCCTCAAATTTCTTTCTGTCAGTTTTCTTCTTTAACGGTATGTTTACTCACATTAACATTTTTCACCTCAAAAAGACTCGTACGAGCTTTAGGAGTAGTGCAAAAGCGATTTCTCAACACGCTGCTTAGTCGAGGGCGCATCTGTTTTGAGATGGACGTTGAGAGGTGACTCAAATTTTTTTGCAGAAATTGCTTGAAAATAAATCAAATAATAATATTTGAGTTATCCTCCCACTCAAAATAGTCCGGAACATTGTTTAAATAATCAAAATGTCCAAATATGAAGGAAAAATTCGATTTTTTTATTGGTTTTTTGATTATAACTTTAAAACTATTAATTTCTGAGAAAAGTTGTACTAACAAAAAAGTTGCGTAATTAAATTTCCTGCAATATAGAATTGGTTAAAGATTTAAAAAATAGTCACCCTTGTTGCAAAATAGCAATAATTGCGAAAAAAACGCTGGACGGAAGGGCCGCCTGAGAACTTTATCGTACCGATCTATTATCGTTATCGTACTAGATACGGGCATTCTATAAAAATAACAAAGTTTCTCGTTATTTTCATATTTTAGAAACACCTTATATACTTGAAAATATTTTATGGTTCTACGCATCATTAATTCCTCCATTTGAGAAAATGTTCGATGCTATATTTCGGGGACACACTATAGATGTATAGATTATTGCATAAATCAATAGAATATTATAGTCATACTTTCATTTCAAATTAGTTCATTTTTCAAAGAAATTAATAGTTTACAATATTTGCATTTCATTCTATTTCTATTACGCCAGTCAATGCGAGAGATTAAGAACAAGATATTACTCCGAATTCTATCCTACTGCATGGATTTTAATGAAATTTTGGGAGTAACCCAATCTCCTAATTCAAAGTATATCCTATATACTATGGCGCTTTTATCATGGGGGCGGTTCCCACCACTTCTCGGGGGTGGAACATTTTTATTTTCGAATTACATGGAGAAAAAGGAAGATTTTTAAGAAAATTTAAAAATGCATTTTATGATTTGATCACATTTTTTACAAAAATCATTTATTTTAAACCCGTTCAACTTATTAAAAGGTATTGCAGAAGAAAAACAATGCATTTAAATTCTGGTGGATGAGGGGTTAAATGTATGTACTTCTCATTTTTGCTTAAAGTACATTAGTCATAATATTTTTTTGCACCATATCTCGCATAGTTTGAATGTAACCGACATTTAACGGTGCTCGTTTTAAAGGCCTTTTCAAACACTACAAAAGGCGTTGGTAGCATTATACACCTAAAACCTACCGTTCCAGTGGCGACGCGTGACTTTTTCTGAAGTGTTACCAAAACCACATGCAAGAAATCTTATTTAAAAAAATGAAGATATGGCTAAATGTATATACATAGCTTCAATAATATCATATTGTATATCACAGATGTTTCTAGATGTTGGCAAAATTTTTGATCTTTTTGGCAATTAATGTTAACAATTCCCTGTAATTGCCTTGATTGTCAGAGTCGTCAAAATGACCAAGAAACGCTAGTTCTTGTTTGGCCCAAAAACATACGATATCTATTATAACTGTGCTCATGATATACCTATCTATTTTTTTTAACAAACTCATTATGTTTAGCAATATTTGCTTTAAAAGCTTGGTTAAGAGAACTTTCGATTCTTGTTTTGCCAAACTGAATCAAATTGGGTATACATCTTACATGTAGGTAACGGAGAAATTTCATGTCCCCTTTTTAAAACTCTAACACTATTTAAATCGTGAACCAGGTCCACCCATTTTTCTGTAGAAACCAGAAGATATGGCCAACAATACAGTCTATTTTCTTGCAACCATATAACCAAGGATTTTCACTGTACCAACTAAATTTAAAATATCGGAACTACTTTATTTTATTCCTTTTTTAAATTGTTTAAAATAGGTCTTTCATTTTCAATAATCTCATTTTTTTCTTCAAAATTATAGAAGGAGAATTACTTTTCAAGTGGTTGATCGATTACGCAGCGACACTCATCCATGGTTAACTGCACTGTAACGTTACAAACGTCACATCTTTGATATTTTATTTTTAAATAATTATTTTGCCTTATTTTCTTTAATATTTCATTAATAATTATCTTCTTCTATTTGGTTTACCCATTTCCCCCTTTAAAAATTGGTTGGCGCTCTTTTATTATCCTCTTTGATAATCATTTTATTATCCTTTTTTATTATCTTCTATTTACTATATCTCTTTTCATTTAAATCAACATACTGAACGTACCCTGTATACATTCTTATTCCGTAAGTATCTGTCTCAATTCGGAACATGCCCGCCACCTATGTCGCACTGTCATGAAAGTGTCACTTCATACTTCATCCCTACCAGAAGACACAAACTGGAAGGGAAAAATTAATCCTTAAAAAGGCATGTAATTCCAAAATTAAATCATTTTCGTTCCATCAAATCATCTCTTGGGGTAAGAATAACATTATATTATAATTATATTTCTCCATCTAACAGTTTTATATTGTTTTTTTATCTAACCTTCAAATGTTCAACCATGTGTTTGATTTCTATATTTCTTTTCATCTATTAATATGCACGTTTAGTTATCAAAATTTTAACTATTCTCCTCATCTTAATTCTATGTAATTTAACCTTGCCAATTACTATTTCTGAATACTATTTGGCAAAGGTACAATTTGGTTTTCTTCTTGATTGTTGATATGTGTTTTACTGTTACAGTTTTTGGAATAAAATCTACTTTCTCCTTTCGGGAGCATGAAGCCCATCGCCGGCGATGCACCAGATGGCTGACAACCTAATATCTTTAGACAGACAACAGCACCCAACATCATAGACATCACCAAGACCGTAGCTGCAGCGACCTAGGGCCATAACACCTGCCCAGGTCTACAAGTCGACAGCAGTACCATACGACATCAAGAAGATACCATCAGCTACCAAAAGCCATAAGTATAATCCAGAATTGTTAGTTTTTGGCAAGAATTTGAATACATTTGTTAATGCAATTTACTAAGTCATTTTATTTATTATATCTTTATGAACAATAAACATGATTAGTTAAATATTGTTGTTTTGTTTGCTACCATTCTAAATTTTCAGAGTTCATATCTAAGGTTAGGACAAGACGAACACACACCTGAGTGACTGAGCTAAGCTAAGGGTGTAACGATGGCTATCTTAGTTGATTGGGGTAATATTTTCGAATATTGTTTCAATTAGCTGGGTAGTCAATCGCTTATTTCGTTTCACTGGCGCCCAACGTGGGGTTTCGTTGTGGTTTCGTGGGGTTTCGTTACAATTTTTATAGGTACTGTAACAAATTTTTAATCTGGTAACAGGGCTACTGATATACACAGTGCGCTGACGCTGTCGCTTCTTCAAAATTTTCAGTCACTAGCGCACTAGCCAGTCCCGAGCGCCAGCGCGGGTACTTATAACCATTGTAACCAGAAATGAGACTGGTAACAGAGTATAATAAAGTGCGAGTGGTAACGAGTAGTTGGCTATTTACTGAGTTAGGTTTTATTACCACATAATATAATAATATATTTCTATTGGTAAAATATTGGTAAATGGAATTATTCATCGTCATAAAATATTTATTTGCAAGATTTTTAACTGTTACCAATGGTAACAGTGGTTACATGGACGCTTCGCCAGTGGCTCTGTTATTTCAAGTTGAATACACCAGTTTGAGCATACACCAAAAAACAAGCTCTTTTCACCTACCATATCTCTATTTGTATTATAAATAGAACATTTACGAAGGAACGAATCTCTTTGTTATTTATAATCTAAAAAATGTTTTAATAGTGTTTTAGTTCGATACATAGTTTTTAAGGTATTCACAAAAAACCGTTCGAAAAGGTGTAATTTTTCAATGAAAATGACCAATTTTCAACTACGCATAACTCAAAAAGTATTGAGTTCTCAAAAAAAAGTATAGACCAGTTTTTGCTTAGAAATAGGTTCTCTAACCACTTCCGTGCTTATTTTGACCAACAAATTTTCCACCCCCTGAAAGGGGTGGGAACCGCCACAAGATAAAAGTGCCATAGTATATAGGGTAGATTTTGTTTCTTGAGCTATTCACTACTTACTGTGAAAATATCAAGTACATCGATGTAGTAAGATGTAATTCGGAGCCAAATACCCTTATTGACTGCCCTATAATAATGATCTGCTATGATCGCCTGAGAGAGGACACACACAAGTATAGCAAAATTTCTATTTACTGTAACTTTTCGAGTTTTTGAGCTACAGCAACAAGTTTTATGTCATTGGAAAGATAATTTTGCATTCTTTCAAAATCCGTAAAAATAGACGTATCTAAAAAAATTATGATTTTTTTTCATTTCCGGTTAAACCGGAAGCCATATTTTGGGTAAAATTTTTTGTGATAATAGATAATAAAGTACCACGTCTTCAAAATTTCAAATTTTAGTTTCTATTACAAAAGAAGTTACGGGCACTCGAATATTTTTTTATAAAAAATTCTATCCCTCCTATGGGGAGTTAAGAAGTCTAACTAATATCATTCAATTTACCGATAGGATATAAAAAATATATTAAAAAATAAACAAATTCTTGAATCCATTTTTGAGAAAATCTAGTTCAAAGGTATGTCAAATTTTAGGTAAATATAGGCAACCCATAACTTTTTCTAAAAAACGATAATATTCTTGCTATAGCCCCATCTGTAGGCTATATAACGACTTTTTCAAATTAAACTTATTTTAAACAAGTTTTTAGATAGGTAGGGAAATGTGTCGGGTGGGCGGTCGGCCATGTTTACCGCCATTTTGAATTTGGAAATGTCAAATTCCGTATTTCTATTTACCTGTCGCTGAGCTAATTTTGAGTTAAATTTCATTCGTTTCGGTCAAAATTTGCAAAAATGGGCCCTAAATAACCCCCCTACTTCGGCCCACCTTTGAGAGGTTTTTTTAAAAGCTTAGTTTCTCGACAAAATTCTCTTAAACTTACTCATACCGAATTTCATCGAAATCGGTCCGGTAGTTTTTGCTGGGCGGTGGCGACATACGGCGACATACGTACGTACATACTTCCGATATGTTTTTTTTTTATTTGCTTTTTAGACTCAGGGGGACTCAAAACGTCGAAAAAAAGTGAAATCTGAATTTTTTTTTTGCACGATGCTATAACTTTATCTATTATACTATACTACGTATGTAGTACGATTAAGTAAAAAACATACAAAAACAAGTACATATTCACATTTTACGTTTTTCAACCATTTATGCTGCACTTAGGACCTTCATAAATATGTTACCCAGAAAAACTTTATGATATAGTAAAACAACACTGTAAATTTCATTAAGATCGGTTTAATAGATTTTGCAAAATAAATTTTGCAATCCAGCTTTCGCAAACAAATTCATTTTTTTTAAGGTTGCAGGACTGAAAATAAAGCAGATAGTAAGTTGAATTTTTTTTTGCTTATAGAAGTGTACTGTACCTTTCATTTGCAATTTGCAAAATTAAAATCGATTAATTACCACTGCGCCAGGGAATTTTTTAAATAAACATTAATTTTTGGCGCTACGCGCAGGACAGCGGTGTTCGATTCACACAAGTTAATTTCCACCAAAATTTCTTCCAATCTTTATCTAATATATTATTTTCTTACTCTATATTTTGTTGTATTTTAATATTTTATTTCCACAAAAATCAAACGAAAATTCAAATCCTTCGAAGAGCCCAAGACGGCTGCGGTAGAGGAGGGATACAATATCCCCCAATCTGATATCCAGGAAATTGATGAATGGATTGCGGAACCTGCTCCAAATAGGCAAGAGACGGCATCACCCATTATTGATACTCATGTTTTTTTAATTAGACTATGATTTTCAAAATTATGTTTGTTTGTTTACGGTTTTACTGTTTTGTTTTTGTCAAAGGTGGTTTTCACCGTATCTTTTATAAAATGTGGTCCAAGATTGATAGTTTCTGCAAATTGAAAGAAATACAAAGTGGGCGGTTAATTTTGCCGGTGAGTGTATATGGACACGTTATATTAATTTTCTAAGCCAAACTCAATATTCAACTATTGTCGGTAAATTACATTCTGCTTAAAATTTTATTTCGAATTTAATAATAGCAAGTAATGATAGTCGATTAAATCTGACCCTATGACCTAAAAAGGTATTTTTACTACATGTAAAAATTCAATTAAACCCTTAAACTCATAAATTAGTTTTTCAAATTTGTTTTGTAAGAGCTACTGTAACAGTTTCTCATAGTACTTTTTCAGAAAGAATGAAAAGATATGTAAAGATAATTGTGTGTGTGTAAAATGAAGACAAAGTTAAGTATTACGAAAACTCAAAATGTGCAATAAAACTACTACAATATTATGTTTTTTTTTCGACGTGATATTCTTCTTAAGCGCGTAGGCGCAAAATTTCACGTCCATGTGTTTTAAATGCATTTATTTTTTATCGAATACTGAGAAAACTAATTTTTAAACAATTTAAACGCAGAATGGAAGATTACATTATTACCGAGGCCGAAAAAAATGACTGCATTTAAAATATATTGGCGCGAAATTTTGCGCCTACGCGCTTAAACTAACATGCCATTGCATCTTATTCGATCTGACTTACCCTCTTTTGTTTTTGGGTTTGCGGTATTAAGTAAGATCATCATCATGCAACCTCTTCTGGACCAAGAGCTAGAGCAACGTCGGAAAAAAAAATTTTAAGACTGCTGATTCTTTCATATATTGTTCCCTATGCTTCCTCGAACACCGTACCGGCCATCTGGCTACTGATACAGGTTGCGTTCATTACTGCGCAGCACACTTGTACAGGTAAACTTATCGAATTTAAAATTATTGTAAGGCGAAAAATTTTTTTGTCATTACTTTTTAAACATTATTAGAAATAAAAACTGTAATTGCCAGACATTTCTGTGGTTTAAGAAGTAATGACAAAAAAATTGTTCGTCCTAAAATAATTTAAATTCAATATACAGGGTGACTGATGAGTGTGATAAAGCTCAGTAGATCCGCTATAGGAATAGAGAACAATAAAAGTTAATAATAAAAATTGTGGCCAACTTTCAGCTTCACATTACGAAATTAGTTAGATTGTTACAGGGTGTTCGATAACATAGTGGCAGGCCAAACTTATGTTTTTTTAAATGGAACACCCTATATTTTATTTTATATTCGAAATCCTCTTAACTTCCCCATCACAAAAATATAAAGGTTTGTTATGGTATATAGGGCTTTTACAAAGTTATAACCAATTTTTTATGAAAATCGTAACAAGTTCAGCTCCCTGTATAAATAAAAAAAGCACAACAGGGATGGTTTATTGGTGCCATATTTTTCTGTTGATTGTGAAAATTTTTAAGAATTGTTGATATTGCTAATTTTCCTTATATCGAATACAGGGTGAGTCAAAACGCAAGTACATTCTTTTCTCAGAAATTTTAAATGGAACACCCTGTATTTTATATTACTATCGAAAAATATCATTACCGTACTTTAATTTTTGTATAATATTCCCTATGCCTAAATTTGTCAGTTTTCGAGATATTTTCATTTTTCAGAGCAAGTTATTAATTAGGGTGTTCTATTTAAAATTACTGTGAAAATAATGTACTTGCGTTTTGACTCACCCTGTATTCGATATAAAGAAAATTAGCAATATCAACCATTTTTATAAATTTTGACAATCAACAAAAAAAATGGCACCAATAAACCATTGCTGTTGTGCTTATTTTTATTTATACAGGGAGCTGAACTTATTACGATTTTGATACCCTGTATGAACTGTATTGTAAATACCCTGTATAACATAACAAACCTTTATATTTTTGTGATAGGGAAGTTAAGAAGATTTCGAATTTAAAATAAAATGTAGGGTGTTCCATTTAAAAAAACAAAAGTTTGGTCTGCCACTATGTTATCGAACACTGTAACATTCTAACTAATTTTGTAATGTGAAGCGCAAAGTTAGCTACAATTTTTGTTATTAACTTTTATTGCTATCTATTACTGCAGCGGATCTACTAAGCTTTTTCACACTAATCAATCACCCTGATTTTGTGTTTACCTGTACAGGTGTGCTGCGCAGTAATGAGCGCAACCTGTATCAGCAGCCAGATGGCCGGTACGGTGTTCGAGGAAGCATAGGGAACAGTATATGAAAGAATCAGCCGTCTTAAAATTATTTCTCGAAAACTTTGCTAGCTCTTAGACCATTCCGTCCACTGCTAGACATAGGTATCTCACATTTTTCGTCACTCTCTACGGTTCTGTGTCTTGTTGCCATTTCTTTGACATTCGTTTAACGTCGTCCATCCAGCGTTTTGGTGGTCGTCCTCTGCTGCGCTTGTCTTCTCTTGGGCGCCAGTCAATTAGTTTTTTCACCATCTTGAGTATTTTAGTCTTGCTAACGTGCTCAAAATCTGTGGTCTTGCTACGTGACCTGGCCAATCCCATTTCAGCTTGGCTATGCGTTCGACGACATCGTTCGCTTCCTCAGATATCGGTTTCTTATTTTGTCTTTTTTTTTTTGTTACGCCGAGAATCGATATTTCCAAGCGCCTTTGTGCCACTCGCATTTTTAGTGCTGTTGTTTTTGCGTGAGAGTTTCTACTCGGTATATCATATGTGATGGTACACGACAACCTTCACGGAATTTTCCTGATTTATTTGTTATAAAAATAAGGTATAAAATTTCCTAATTGTTATAAAATAAATTGAAATTTCTATAATTTATTACGATAGTAGCAAAGTTCAAAGTATTGAACTCATTTGAAAGACTGCAAAGAAAGCACACGTCATTCTTAATATACGTATAGTACCTCACCAATATGGTCATACATATTGGCACTGTTTTTAACTATAACAGATATAAATAGGAAGGTCGAGTACCTGAGACATCGTTGTTGTCGTTGCACTCCCTCGCGCGTAGTCAGGGGATCTAGTTACCGGGAAATGGGTTATCCCCGACCTATCTCAAGGTCAACGTAATGTAATTGTACATTTAATTATATAAGAATATATTTTCTGTAAAAAAGTTTAAGTTTGTTTGTTCGGGGTAATGACTTCGTCTAGCAATCCCCAACTTCACACATAGTAGGAAGAACGCATTGGTCAATAATTGTCTTCCGTTTCATAGCTACCGGAATGTTGCTCTTAAAGATGTCTCTTAGGGCTTGTTTATATGTAGGCGGTTTGCCAACGTCGACGTCGCGGTTTACCTGAAAAACCCAACCGCCGTGGTTCAAGTTAACATAGAAACAAATGCAACCGCTCATCATCGTACATTATGCAACATGCAACCGCGAGTTTTACGCGGTTTACCAGCGTTTAAACAGGTTAATAGCGACGTTTACGTTGGCAAACCGCCCTATCTAAACAAGGCCTTACTGAATCATATGCCGCCCAGCAAGTATTATTCGTCGTTGAAATTCACAGGTCTGATTATCCTTGCTTATTCTGATTTAATGACCGACATAATTATATTATAAGGGTGTTAACCCTTAACTACAGACATCCGGTATTTTTTACCGGCGGGCACTCCCAAAATGTGGATTTCATGGTAACCTCGCGACTTACAAGTTCATGTGTCTCTGTACCTCTCGGGTATTTTGTATAACAATGCTAGTCAAAGCGTGTAGTGTGTATTGTCAATATTTTCTTTCCTAGCACACATCAGAAATCTTAACCGGTAAAAATTACCGGATGTCTGTGTTAAGTAAGTATTTTTATATGAGTACTATATTTGTAAATCTGAAATGTTTATATTATTTTTTTAAGTTTTTTGGAAAAAAGTAAAGAAATGGACTGCGGAAGTCATCCTGGACCTTAAATGAAGGTTAAATTTGACGATAAAAATTTTGAGGCCACTTTGCAAAAATGGAATTGCCATTTAATTCTGTGATAATTTTACCCCTTGCAGATTTTTTCTCATGGATGTAAACATTTTTGTAAATACTATTTTATGTTTCCTTTGTGATTCTATGTTACGTTTATTTGTTAAAAAAAAGTCTAAATTTTTGTTCATAGCATTTATGGCCGTTTGTTTCGATAGACCAAAAATGTTACCAAAATTCTGGTTTAATAGATTATTCTTCAAAAATCTTGTATTATATTATTAAAATCACTCATTTTACCATTTTTTCCCATATATAGAGACTCCAGAAAAACTCATAATGCAATTTTTTTTGTTTTTTATTATTAACTTTATATTTTGACTCTATTTTATAATGACCGGTAAAAAATACCGGGGATCTGTAATTACGTGCTAATATTGGGATGTCTGTAGTTAAGGGTTAAAACCAAAGCAGTGTAAGTCATATTTTTGGAATGATGTAAGTCTTGCTTTATAATCTTGACATATAGACCAGGGGCGGGCAAACTTATTTAGTAAGGGCCACCAAATATTTTTGGTCTATTACCGAGGGCCGCAATATTTGTTACCTTAACATGTTCGAATTTTTAACTTTTTACTAATTCTGTTTAAGGGGAGGGCCATTGTTTGAAATCAACATTTCTGGCACCTTTTCTTGAATTTGGTTTAAAATTATGGTAGAATTATTTTATTTTTAAATTAAATAAACATATTCACTACAATTCAAAGATTATTAAAAAAAATTCAAGACCAAATATTGAAAAATAAGCCAACGCGGTGGCAAATTTTTCCGTGGCAAATTTTTCCAGGCAGCTCAAAAAAATGGATTTTGCAGTAGAACTCGTGAATGGATCATATGAAATAAAAAATTCAAAAATATTTTATTAGCTATGAGTTTCTCGAGGTAACGCTGTTAAGTTTTTTAGTTTTAACGATTTTTGAGTTTTTGATATCACTCAAAATACAAGCTAAAATAACGAAATTTTTGTAAAAAAGGGTGAAAATCGTCCACCGCCTTTGCAAAAAGCAGTTCTGAGAAAGGCGCGTTTGGTTTGACAACTTTTATTTCAATTTGCTTTTTGTCGGTCACATGGTAAAGGGATGCACGCCGGAATATGTTTTTGAATTTGCAGAGTAATTTACAAAAAAGACGGGAACAGCTGTTGAACGTGTCTCACTACGCTCAAGCTACTGCAAAGCGAGTCGAATTAAACATGCTTTACTTGCGGTAATTTTACTCCAGTCAAGCTGAAAATTTTAGATAGTATTCTTGAAGTTTATTTATTTATTTATTTATGTACTTTCATTTAAAATAATAAAAAAAATTAAAAATTTCAAATTTTTCAAACCGTATCCCTCTCCCCTAAACAGCATTCGCACTTAATTAAGCACGGTATTTCCCTCAAATATATTATGTGTATCTATATATTTATTTATTTTTATTTTATCTATGAACATATTTCTTTTTTCCCTAATATTGTTCTGAAGCTATTTCCTTGTCACATCTTATGCAATTTACTTGGGAATAAGCCACAGTTTAAGTTTGAAATTAAATTTATCTGACGTTTCGATTTCCACTTCGGAAATGGTTATCAAAACACAAAACATTAATAAATTAAGCATTTATTTAATTAGTTCAATTTATTAATGCTTTGTATTTTGATAACGATTTCCGAAGTGGAAATGGAAACGTCAAATAAATTTAATTTCAAACTTAAATTGTGACTTATTCCCAAATAAAATAGTAAATTCTATTTTCACATTGCTATTAGTTACTTAAATATTTAAAGGGAAATTCCGTGCTTAAATAGATGCAAACACGCATCATACGTAATATGCAACACGCGTCATTTAAATTAAAATAAACAAAGTTATAAATTTGAAAAATCTTAGATTCCTTCCATTGTTTTTGTTTTCGTTAAAAGAATTAAATAATATAAAAATATGCACCATGATTTAATCCTATTGAACGACTCCTATTAACAATACCTATTAGTTTTAATTGAAATGGCGTTGGCGGTGACTACTTGCAAAACATTTTTGCACATTACCTGCTCATGGATTAAGCAGTGAAAAATAATAACTGATGTTCTGAAAATTGTTCATGGACGTAATCTTTAAGTTTTCTCAACAGTACAATATTTTTTGCTCCTCTTAAATTTGGTGCTCCGTCAGTTGTTACACTTACTAAGTGGTTAAGCCTGGGTTTCCTCGAAAGCGGCACCGACTAACAGCGACCGTAGCACTGCGATGAATTACGTCAGATTACGGTGAAAAATTCAAGGTTCTTCACTGGGGCAATGGAATGTGCAAGCTCAGCAAGCGGTGGTTTCCAACGCATCCTTGGAAACCAACGCTATTATTTTGCATGGTACAGTTTTTTATGATGTCATTCATCGCAGTGTTACGATCGGAGGTTGTCGGCACCGCTTTCGAAGAAACCAGCGCTTTACAGCGCTATTTAAAATTTTCCAAACAGTTCCAGACCACTTCAAAAATATCGTTTCCATTTATTGAAATTTCGCGGATTTCATTCAGGGAGCCGAGAAAACTGTGCCGGAAACCCAAATAATTGCCCGCGGTATGTTGAAAATTTGCAGAAAAATCTCCAGCTGCAAAAGTGTTAATTAATAGCTGCATTGTCTATATTTATTTATTAATATTATTAATAAATGAAAATAATTCACATTTTTTCCGCGGGCCGCAAAAAAATGTATAAAGGGCCGCATGCGGCCCGAGGGCCGTACTTTGCCCACCTCTGATATAGACTTCTTAAAAGGAAAAGTGGTGTTATTTTTATGAAAAGTTTTTACTCTATTACTTACTGTATTACAGTAAATACTTACACCAGTTTTCCTGATTTTCCCGATGGCATGAGGTCTATATATCAAGGTTATAAAGCAAGACTTACATCATTTCAAAAATATGACTTACACCACTTTGGCTTTAAGACCCTCATAAAATATAAACTTTTCTCTCAATTCGACCACTTGATTTTGGATGGATAGGTGTTCGCGGGAAATAAATTTGTCATAAATTTGGCCTTACTGAGGTTCATTTTTAGACCTATTGTTGAACATACGTGTTCTAATTCTTGTAGCATTTGTTTTGCTTCACCCAGATCTTCGGTGACAAATACTATATCGTTGGCAAAACGCAGATGATTGAGCATTTTCCCTTCTATTTTTATTTCTCCATTTTCCCACTTTAGCATTTTAAAGGCGTATTCTAGGACCGTTATAAATAATTTAGGTGAGAGAGATGATAGATGAGTTCCAAAGATGGAAAACACAATACGTTGTGAAATAAAAAGAGATGGAACTAGTAGAGATGGAATATTATCGGTATAAACCTATAAATTTAAATTACATTACGATATTTCCCACCTTTAAATATTGTACATCTTGACATTGTACATCTTGATGTACACTTGTACACACATCATAAAGTAAAATAGTAAAATCTAAGTAAAATAAAATATCATAATACATCATAAATACGATTTAAAAAGTATTTATAAAAGCTTACTTATGTTAGATAAAAATGTGAAATATTTTCTCCTATTACCAACGTGAGAATTACTTAAATACCACACAATAAAATGCTCCCGGTAGTGTGAGAACGAGTTAATATCTGATTGAGTAAACCATTGAAAGTCCTTCGTTTCTTTACATGAAAAGTGTGTATTTCCGGACTACCATTAAAATCGTGATATCGCAAATATTAATGTACCTAATGAGAGTAAAAAAATATATATGTATAAGATAAAAGAGTTGTTAACGATTATATTATTTTTTATTTTTAATGAATTGCCGTCTTCAGTGAGCGTTGTATCATGCATGCAAACATTGCTAGCTTACTGAGATTCTCTTACCTTAGTAGTTGATGCAGTTAATTAAAATAAAAAATAATAATAATAAGGAATCAGTCTATAAAACAGCATTATGGTAGGGGAGCCCAAGCGGAGATTTTTGCAGTTACTCGAGCGCGTCAGATTATGACATGGGGGAAAACCTTGTATCCTGTAAATGCACCCCTACCATATATTGGATCTTAATACAGGGGAAAATCTCAAAATCGTCAGATTAAGATAAGGTAAGTTAAGTACATGTATAACATAATGTGTATATGTATTTAAAAAATCTGACGATTTGAGCGGGGCGTAAAGAAATGGGTGGGTCACAAAGTTTCACAAGAAAAAAGCGAATATTTCGCAAATAAACGTCAGATCCAAAAACTAAAAAGTACGTGTTCAATACTTCTTAAAAATCTATCGAATGATACCAAACACGACCCCCACGGAGAGGGGAGGGGGGTAAATTAAAATTTTATAGTTGGTGTATGAGAGAGAAAGTATTCGAAATAGTGAAATAACAAATAATATAAAATTTGCTATTTTTGGCAATTTTGACTAGTAAAATCGATAGTTTTTATTATAATAATATGAGTATTTTAAAGATATGAAAATCGGTGTAGAGAAACAGGACCGAAATAAAAAGGTGATGGTTCGAAAATTATGATCCTATTGTTTATATCTTTGCCGTAAATGCCGGTCAACTTTGAACGGTTGTATCTTAGGAACCACTCATCACAACGTTTTTTCTTTTAAAAGAAGCGTCCTGCCGCTATTTTTCCAATACCGTTTTCATGATTTAATTTAATTTAATATTTCCCAAGATATTCAATTCGTTTATAAGCCAAAAATTGTTTATAATTTTAAAATATTCATGAGGCCGCTTAAACAGTACAATTTCAATTCGGTAAAGTACATTAGATAGGTACTGTGTCTTTTTATACAAAAATCATAGTTATTCTTATGTATCATAACTATTGTGGTTATTATAGCGACCGTATATATTTAATTAACAATTCAATCGTTGCTAAACTCTTCATTCAATTTCCATCGGCTTCTGGAATTATATAATCTATACGAAAAGAGCTTTTATATTACCAAGTTATTTAATTATTGATAAACAATTACTTATCTAAAATTTTAGTTGAAAATTAAAGATTTTGTTGGAAAACCCGCATTTTCCGGGGAAAATTTTCGTCGAAGTAAATCGGGAAAAACACGTCTCTACGCAGAATTTAATTACGGTGAATTTTTATTTGGGCGTTTTTGGTGTATAAAAGTTAAAATCTTTGGAGTTATAGAGCAAAAATTGAAAAAAACACGATTTTCGGGCGCCATTTTGATTATAAAAAAAGTAGCACTCTTATCTGCGGACTTTGCATACCTATATTATTAATATTATACAATCATAAGATTCGATTCCAGCAATAAAATTGTGGGTAAATAACTTTTTTTAGTCCAGAGTAAAATACAGTGATAAGCGCGCTAATAACCGGCAAAATAGCACAAAAGATGGAAAACGTATTAAGTTGTGAGATTAAATGAAATGAAACTAGTCGAGCTGAGAAATTTAGCGATAGTAACCTTTTTATTCACATTATATTTAGTCCTGTCGCCAGGGGGGGTACAACGGCCTCGTTAATTCAGATGGACTTACCCAAATTTTTTTTATGTATTTTGACCCGTAGAACACGAATTTTTTGGGTAACAGTTGATCCGGATGTCGATAAGATTGTTATAGACCAAGAACTTGAGGAATCAAATAACAGCGATTTTTGGCAAAACAAAACAATATTTTGTATTTTTTGGGTCATTTTAAGCAAAAAATATTTCTACAAGTTTTTTAGTAGGATGCACAGTTTTCGAGATAAACGCGGTTGAACTTTCAAAAAATCGAAAAACTGCAATTTTTAAACCCGAATAACTTTTGATTAAAAAATAAAATAGCAATTCTGCTTAGCGCCTTTGAAAGTTCAAGTCAAATTTTGTCGGTTTTGATTATTTGCATTGCTACGAATTTATTGTGTTATTGTTAAACAAAGCTACAAACAACTAGTGCGTGAGTGATGTTTCTATGATTTCTCATTTAAAATCGAACGAGTAGGTAGAATAGGTACTAGTGCAATCAAGACTATTTCTACGTTACATGCGTTAAAACGCATGTAAAAGCACGGGAAACCCTACGTGTTTATAGCTTTGTTAAACAATAAAAAAATAAATTTTTACCAATGCAAATAATCAAAACCGATATAATTTGACTCAAACTTTCAAATGCGGTAAGCAGACTTGCTATTTTATTTTTTAATCAAAAGTTATTCGGGTTCAAAAATTGCAATTTTTCGATTTTTTTAAAGTTCAACCGCGTTTATCTCGAAAACTGTGCATCCTACGAAAAAACTTGTAGAAATATTTTTTACTTAAAATGGCCCAAAAAATACAAAATATTGTTTTGTTTTGCCAAAAATCGCTGTTATTTGATTCCTCAAGTTCTTGGTCTATAACAATCTTATCGACATCCGGATCAACTGTTACCCAAAAAATTCGTGTTCTACGGGTCAAAATACATAAAAAAAACTTGAGTAAGTCCATCTGAATTAACGAGGCCGTTGTACCCCCCCTGGCGACAGGACTAATTGATTGTTTCCCAGCTTTACACGTATCAGAATAGTATGTCAACTAAAACTGTCACTGTGACAGTGGTATTTGCCAAACTCGTCCGATACGTCTAAAGGTGGTAAACAATCAATATGATGTACATTAATAGGTTAATATCGCTAAATTTCCCAGCTCAACTAGTTTTATTTCTTTTTATCTCAAAACATATTTTTTTTTTATTTAGCTAATGCCTCGACAACTAATGGCCATTGGCATGGTAGGTACGGTAATTTTGAACAGTTAGGTACCTAGTGTCATGTGTAGTGTGTGTGTTGAGTAAGTGTCTTGTTACTTTGCAAAGTCGACGTCACTATCTTTGCAAAGAGACGCTAATTGTATCCGAACGTCTGCGGTCCCTCCGGTGAGTACCGATCCCACAAGAACAGAAACTATATTCATTTATTAATTTATAATAAATGAAAAATTTCTGACCCTGGTGAGATTCGAACCCACAACATTTCGGATTGTTTCGATCCAAAGGCAGGCGCTCTTACCACTGAGCCACGGAGGGGGTTCAAAACATAATTAGTAGGTACATTATTTGACGGTTTTTGCTGTAAATTTTAAAGAACGTTTGGATTGACATAAAATTTGGCATACGCATAGCCAACATGTCAAAGAAAAAAAGTGATATTGTGCCGATGTGTCCTTCTCGGGGGTGAAAAACATACGTTCAAAATAAGTCCGAAATTAGATAAAATGCCTAATTCTAAGCAACTTTTATTCTATACAGTTTTTTACTAAGTGAATACTTTTCGAGTTATTTGCGAGTGAATATGTTCATTTTTCAACAAAACAAACACGTTCTTAGACAATCTTTCGCAAATAATTCAAAAAGTAAGTATTTTATGGAAAAAACCTTTGTTAGCAAAAGTATAGCTTGTAAAAAAGTGAAAAAAATGGTGTATACATGAAGACCTAGACCTAGTAGAAGCAGAGTTATAGCTAAAGAAAAATAGGTTCATATTCGCCAAACTTCAAATAAATATATTTCAACGTGAAATAACCAAAAAATTAAGCAATTTTTGGAAAAAACTCATTACAACTTTTTTAAAGAGTAGAGCTTTATGTCCATTTTTATAAAAAAATATTCTGGCATCAAATGTGAGCAAGTTACGCTCAAAATACAGTTGGTCCGTTTTGATTTGGCATAAAAAAATCTGGAAAATCACCCCGTAATTAACAACTTAAATAGAATTAATCGTTACCGCTTCACACGTTACTTTATTTATGTTGTGCCTATATGATCTGTAAGTTTCATCGATTCAACGTGCTTATTTTTGAAAAAAATGGTTTGAAAATAAAATTTTTAATTCTGAAAAAATGCTCTTTTTCAAAATAACTTAAAAATTATTAGTAATACCAATAATTTCAAGAAGTAATAAAATGTACGTTTTGTTTTCTGGATATTTTGGACTTTTTGTTTTCCTGTTAGACAAAAATCGGTTATGCTATGGCTGTTCAAAGTTTGCATACAATCGGGATTAGTGACTCGTTCAAGCCATTTTAACTACAGCTTTTTCAAGAATAAGCACTTTGAACCGCTGAGACTTACAGATCGTATAAAGAATAAATAAGTTAAGTAGTAACTTGTGAAGCGGTAACGATTAAATTGATTTAATATGCTAATTAGGGGGTGCTTTTCGCGATTCTTTTTTCCAAAAAATAAAAGGTACCAACAATATTTTGAGCATAACTCGCTTACTTCTAAGCTTAGAGGTTTTTTTAATAAACCTTTTTTAAACACTTTAAAAAGTTGAAATTAGTGTTCCCCAAAAAGTGTTCCGTTTTTTGGTTATTTCTCGATGAAATATTCGATTTGGAATTTGACGAATAAGAACCTACTTTTCATTAGCTACAACTTTGCTTTAAGATAGAATATTAAGAATATTAAATATTAAGAATATTTTTTTCGACAAAATACTTACTTTTTTAATTATTTGCGAAAAACCGTCTAAAAACGTGGTTATTTTGTTTAAAAATGAACAAATTCACTCGCAAAAACACGAAAAGTATTGACTTAATGAAAAAACTCTATAGAACAAAAGTTGCTTAGAATTAGTCAGTTTATAGGATTCCGAACTTATTTTGGACATATACTTTTTCACCCCGAGAAGGTGTGAAAATTCACCCCCAGGGCAAAAGCACACATCGGCACAATATCACTTTTTTTCTTTGACTTAGCTATGTGTATGCCAAATTTAATGTCAATCCAAGCGGTTCTTTAAAATATAGAGATTTTGCAATATTTTACCGTTAAAGAACGTAGGTACTAAATACGTTTTCCATCTTTTATGATATTTTGCCGGTTATTAGAGCGCTCATCACTGTATACTTACAGCGTATCTACGTAAGTTGTATTTTTATTTACAGTTCCGCTCCTCGGTCACTCCCGGAGTTCAACATCCCGTTTTTAATCCAAATTCGTACGCTTGTCAATTTTTTTAAGCAAGATGATGAAGCAATGAACTACGAAGTTTGATGTTTTTTTAAATAACTCCGAAAATATAAATTTTAGAACAAAACTGACTTGACTATTGAAAAATTCAGAAAATTTTACAAAAAAAAACCTTATAAAAAGAATTTTCTAAAACTAAATCTGTATCTTCTATAATTTTTTATTTATAACGCTAAAGTCACCCTTCTCACAAACATTGGCGCACTGTAAACTAGCGTACGGCAAAGTGCACGGTTGAGTTATTTTAATGTAATTCTTTAACTAATGGATCAAATGAAATTTTACAAATTGAACCTAAAAGAAGAATAATTAAGCTATCTTATCGTTATAATAAAAAGAAATAAAATGTATGGGCATAAGTACGGTGGGGGCGAAAAGTGAGCCTTACATGAATTTTGTTTAAAAATGATTTAAAAATGTGCAACTAATACAATTTTTCTGATAAAACCCTTAATTTTGCACAACTTACCTTTCAAGCATCGTACTAAATGATGATTCATTCAAAAAACATCTCAAAAATTTAATTCAAATGATATGACGTCTTAAAAAATGTAATTTTTGAAATCTTCGTAGTTTTATAGAATTACCACCACTTTGAGACGGTATTACTCAAGTTTGAACAGATCTATTACAGTTTTATAAGTGCTTTTTTAAAGCTTAGGATGTAATCTTTAAAATGCACTAAATTATTTTACTTTAGAAATGAAATAGACTATTTCTTTTTGAGAAAATTAAGAAAGATAACAAAAATGTAATACAAAAACGAAAATTACCAGCTAAAAAAATGTTTATATAAAGTGATCAAAACTTTCTTCTGGAAAACTTACCTAAAATACATTTAATAATAAACTTCAACAATAATAAATGTTCAGCAAAAAATTTTTTTTAACTCTTATACAGTATGTCTGCGTAACTTGGAACCTATTGATAACTTTTTTATTATCAGTTTTACGAAAAAAAGTTATTCTTTATAAAATACTCTGCATCGTATATAATCTAAGATGCAATCATCAAATATCAAATTTAATGAATTTTATACGAGGTATGTCAAAAAATATGAATTTCACTCAGGAGTAAAGTATCGTTAAATTTCACAGTATCGAAAATTGTTATTAAGAAAAGTTGTTTAGAATTAAAAAATTTGTTTTAGTGTTCAATTACATCCTTCTAATTAAAATATTGTGAATAATAAAGGCACTTAACTCTTAAGAAAAATTCATATTTTTTACATAAGTACCTCGTATAAAATTAAAAGAGTTTAATATCTGATGGTTGTATCTTAGATTTTAGACCAGGGAGAGCATTTCATGAAGAATAACTTTTTTTCGTAAAAGTGATAATAAAATAGTTATCATAATTGTAATAAAATAATGATGAGTATCCGTAATTTGAGAAAAAATTGAAAAAAAAATTTCGATTTGAATAATGTAATTGTATATTTAAACATAGTTTTTAATTTCAAACAACTTTTCATAATAGAATTTTTTGATATTCTGAAATATAAAGGTACTTTGCTCTTTAACGAAATTAATATTTTTGACATAACTCGAATAAAATTGATAAAATTTGATATCTGATAGTTGAGTTTAAGATTTTTGACTATCCAGAGCATTTTATGAAGAATAAGTTTTTTTCGTAAAATTTATAATAAAAAACTTTTCCATGTGGTTCCTAGCTACGCAGACATACTGTATAAGAGCTTCTGTATAAGAATTTTCAAATTGCAATGCCACATTCGGATTCAGTATAATCAAAAACAAAATAAAAACATATTTGATCAAAGTAAAATGATGAATTTAACGATATTTTTAAAATTATTAATACAAAACAATTGTTATTGTTTAAACAATTAATAAACAATTAGCGGCCAAATCTGCGAGTAGAACTTTTTACTTTAACATGTATATAAACTAACAAAAAAAGTTTTAGAAAAATATAAGCTTGTTTGAATTTTTCCGAAACAATGCATGTTTTCGTTCTAATTGCCTATTACTTTAACTAACTGCGTCATAGAACAAATAATTTATTTGGCAGATTTTATATCACGACGTTCCTAAGTTCTTTCATCAAACTATAATTTAGTTAGACAAGTTTCGGCTTTGGGTTATTCAGTTGGTGAAAACCAATTTCTCTATATCACTTTCGAAATAAACCAATCGATGCGAAAAACGGAATAAGGAAAACACAATTAGTCTCGCTGGTCAATTCTCCTCTACAAATAGGGGGAAACCACCCTATCTTTAGCTGCTCACCCTAGATCATAGTCAAGATTCTCTAACTTTACTACTTTATGTAGATCGCAAAAGATAAAGAGTAGATTGTCGATCAAACTTTAAGGCATTAATCACTAATCGTCCCTTGGTAGATCCATGTTTAAGTAAGCGTTAAATGTGCCGATTAGGATCAAAAATTTCACAAACCCAAGACTTTTGCCATAGCCATAGACAGTCGTTAATTAATTGGGTTATTATCCTGTCCAAACTCAAATACCTAAACAGGGTCGTACTTGCTAACATTATTTTTTATGTTTTAATTGTTTTATGAGTATTAATTTATATGAGTGATTATTTACTCTGACTAAAGGTCGTTGTTGGAAGGAACATTCTTGAACTGTTTTAGCTTTAAATTGTTTGTAAGTTTTTCATACATAATTATTATTCTGAGGCTATTTCGCTTTAAAGATACATTAATTAATAATTTTTGATTAAGTACCTAGATAATAAATAAATGCTAATAAAATAAATATAAATAAATTGATCAACAAATAAAAGCGTTTGGGAAAAGAGAAATATATCACATTAGACAAGACGAAAACGACGGGTTCGTTAGAAAAAATATTCCCATGAGATTTTTTTGCATAATCACATTTGTGAGACATCCCAGAATAAGGTTCAAGTCAAAATATAATAATTTTTGCAATTTGATTAAAAAAAATTGTTAAAAAAAATTTAATCCACTTTTTCTGTAGGCGACTTCTTGTACCTTATTATGGGGTGTCTCACAAATATGTAATTATGCAAAAAAATCTCATGGGAATATTTTTTCCAACGAACCCGTCGTTTTCGCCTTGTCTACATAGCGTAAAACGGGCTCCACACTTTCGGCGAAGTTACTTCGCCAAAGTTGACCGAAGTCCGAAGTACCCTCTCTACACACTCGTTCGAAGTGCGATACCGACAAAGAGCGGTGCGATACCGACAAAGATCCCTTTGATCAGACCGACAGAGAATGGAAGTAGAACGAAGTGAGGCGAAGTTACACAAGGTGGCCGTCTACACTCTCGTACTTGTTGAACCTCGATCGACTTCGGTGAGAGTGAAATGCGGGCTTAAAGATTCTTCTGTGTTATATACCTACTCTAAATTTAATAGACACATTATACACTGAGGACGTTTGAGTTGGAATAAATTCAATATCTCGAGAATGGACGAATTTGGAGAAAAATCCTGAGACAGGTCGATTTTTATTTTTAAATTATGACTTTTTGGCATATATATCATACTAGTGACGTCATTCATCTGGGCGTATTGACGTAATCAATGATTTTTTAAATGAGAGTAGGGGTTGTGTGATACCTCATTTGAAAGGCTATTTAATTCTCTATTCAGTAATATAAATGTTAATATAATTACTTATACAGGGTGTTCAAAAAAATTGATTTTTAATTAAATTAATTAAGACACAAAGAAGAATGTGGTATGTAATTCATTTAGTTCAAAATATATTTTAGTGATGTCAGTAAACATAAAGAAATGTTTATTTGACAAATAAATATTGTTTTCGATTAAAATCAATGTTAAAGCTGCCACCCACCTGTCTCTTAGCAGTTTGAACATTGAATTTAAGCGAAGAGCAATGTTAATTTGTGAAGTAAACATTTTTACCTGTTTTCTGACAGCAGTAAAATGTATTTTGAATTAAATAAACGGCTTACATTCTTCTTTTTATGTCAATTAATTTAATCAAAAATATATTTTTTTGGCCACCCTGTTTAAATAATGAGGTTGTGGTTTATATTATTAAATAGAGAATTGAATAACCTTTCAAATGAGCTATCACACAACCCCTACTCTCATTTAAGCAAATCATCGATGAGGTCATTACGCCCAGATGGATGACGTCAATATTATGATATATATGCCAAAAAGTCATAACTTAAAAATAAAAATCGACCTGTCTCAGGATTTCTCTCCAAATTCGTCCATTCTCGAGATAATGAATTTATTCCAACTCAAACGTCCTCACTGTACGAAGAAGATGGTGCAAAGGGCCTCTACAGCTTCTATCACTTTTTCGTTGGATGAAAATACACAATTTAGACATTGTTTCAGTTGAGAAAAAACATCAGTGTCCAAATAACCTAGATCCGGTGAATAAAGGGATACGATTTGTGTGCAGGGGCATAGAACTTGTAGCGATCACGCTACTAATTAAATTACTTTAATTAAAATTGGATTAAAATATACCCCTCTACAAAATCCTTGGGTGACGCCCGCGAAGATCCAACTACGATTTTTCGGTGGACAGGCGCGCCAATAGAAAGAAAATCGATGATTGTCGATTTCTAGTTTAGTTGGTCACGAACTCACAAAGAGGCAACACATCGTCATTACTTAGGTGACGGAGTTTGGGCAAAATTGGGAAAATATATAACTAAAAGACCTCGAACATCAGCCAATAACCCATACTAATAATAATCAAGCAGTAGTTATATCTGGAGACTTATTTACAAGAAAGGAAAAAGGTTATAATACCGCCGATGTGTTGCTTTGCTCAAGTGAGTATATTGATATATTTCTCTTTATTTCTTCATTATAAAATCAAATTCACCATCCTAGATATCTCGTTCGTTATCTGTAGATATTAATTTCAGTTAAGAAATAATTTAAATGTCACATTATAAGTTATATTACGGTAAGGATATTCGTTTCCATTTGCAAAGGAACAGTCAAGGCCATATGTTTTAGTGCTAAAGTTAAATTCCAATTTCTCATTAGACTTTTTGCTCTAGGGTTTTTTGAGGTAATAATATAAAAAAGTTTTACCGAATATCAGACATGTCATGCGCATGTCCCTGCCATGTCTGATTTGATGATTTGAGTTAGTTTCAGTTTGACATGACATATGTATACCTAACCTGAGTTTTTTTTGTTTTGGTTTCCAGTGCAGTGACCCTCTGCTGTCTACACATAGTGTTATAAATAATGTAATTAAATTGATAAAATTTATTTTAGATTCCGTCCCGTAGCTACTTGTCACATAGACACTTAGCCTAGTCAATTTATATAGATTGTATCATCATTTAATGTGCCATCATATAAATATGTGCCAGTTACTGTAAGCAGCTAGGGTATGGGTTACCCCTAGAGTTACTTTTGATTGGATTGGATAGTACCTATTTCACAACATCCAGGATTGGATTTATCACCACAGCAGCCCACTAGTTTTTGCCGTGCCAAGAGGAAATTCATTCCTATCTGGACCTTTTTAAATAGGACTTGTGGTTAAGATAAGTTGTTTAATCTTATTATTTACATATTTTGGGTACTCTATAGTTGCTTGCACTGTAAACTTCTTGTATGCATACAATTGAGGTAAACTAGGTACATATTTCTTGATAGATAGGTTTTAGGTCGTTGGTTTTTTTTTTGATTTAATATAAGTAGTAGTTTCCAATAAATAAAATTAGGTCTTGTTCAATAATCATTATAAATAATAATTGTAGCTTAAAAATTTGATAGGGAAGGGGTCGTTAAAGGTTTGTCGCGGATATACATTGTATATAAAGAGTAACTGACCAACTCATTTATACAACTCATTTATATCACTCATTTATATAACTCATTTATATAACTCATTTATATAACTCATTATATATTTACTTATTAGTGTTTTTGCTAGGTGAGATCTTTATTATTTTTGGTAACCGTAGCGTTCTTGTTGTGGATCTCACTCTAGCGTAGTTCAATTTAGGAAATAATTACTAACTTTTTAGTTGTAAGGACTTAGTGCTATTCTGACGGACTTTTGCTTTGGATTTTGATTTTAATACCTTTGCTTGGCCAGTGATAGTGGATAATTGCTTGTTAAGTGGCCTTTGCGGTCCTATTTGATCTTTTCCCCATCCACTATCACTGTTATTACGTTGCGTTATATGTAAAGTGTTAACATTTAATATTTATTATTAATATATTTGTATGTATTAAGGTTGGTGTTTTATTTCAGTCTGTATTACCAGTATATAACATAGCAAGACAAGATCAGTATTTAGTATTTTGTATTTCAGGTGGTTGTAACCAGTGTCATAGAGTTCCCGTTGTTCGTTACTTCAAAATCTCGAACCTGTCCAACTTCTTGGTTCTGAGAGCCGAGTTGTTCGTTCGAGTTGGCGCCCTTTTTTCTTCTTCTTTCTTTGTTGTAACTCGATATTATTTTATCTCTAGCATTCTTATCTATTTTCCTTCCATTTTTGTATTAATAGTCTCATTTTCTTCCTAGTTACTATCATTTCATTACCAAATTTTCTTCTCATATCTCCAAAGCCAATATTCGGTATATTGAAGCTAGCCCGAATACTCACTTGAGATTTAGTGTCTCTCTGCCCTTTAAATTTTTTTTCCTGAGCTAAGCCCCTCTTCTTGTCGTCTTAAATCTCTTATCATTTATTTTACCCATCTTTATTCAGTTCTTCTCTTCAAAAATCTCTATACCCAGAGTATAGAGGTTTCAATTGGCTAGACCCAACGTGTGGCTTCTTTTACATTTTTGGCTGTAAATATATTTTCTTTAACTTTTGGTTTTATCTTGGTGGTTTCAGTGATTGTGTTTTTAGATTCTCACTTTAACGTTCAGTGTTGTACTTCAATTTGGTTTTTTTTGGAGATTATCTTATATCTATATCTTGTATAAACTTGTTTTGCTATAGTATACTGTGTTGACTGAATAAATCGCTTTGTTTTGATTGGTTAAAGAACTATTTTGGTATTAATAATAAATTAAATTAAAATTAAAAATTTAAATATCTTGAATTTAACAATCTCATCGATGTTTACAAGTCCGGAGTAGCATTAATAGTGAATCACTACCTTGAATTAAAAGTATTATTCAATTTTAGGTTTATCGGGAGTGTAGCAGTACATTTCATCGGATTTCACGACTGGACCAAACAAATAAACATTGCTGGTATAGGTATCGACTCAGAACATTAACTTGAGGACAGAGAGTAAGTTAAACTTTACCTACTTACATTTTATCTCATTCTCGTGTTTACTTCCCAGTGGTGTGTAATGGCATCTTTTAAGGCAGAACATCTGTCAACCCCTGAATTGGATTACGAGTTGAAAATTCGTCAGTTAGCTGATCCATCGCTAACTACTGATAGGGCTAAAGTGATCGTATTGACAGGTGCGTTAAAGCAAGCTTCAGCAAATCGGAGTCATGCTGTTCTGTCAGCTTTCCAACTAAATTTTAGTGATGAGGTCCGTGAAATAGAAGCTACCCTTGCAGATTTGAAGACCCAAATTAGCTCTTTTGTTGGCTCCCATAGTGATGTTTTATATGGTCGCTTGACTTCCCGTTTAGGTCATGTTTCAGGTAGGGTTCATTTGTTAGAGTCAGTAACCGAGGAAGAGGATGCCATCAAGAAGTCTCTTAACTTCAAGATACTTAATCTGGAAGGAGAACTTGAGTTTAAAGTAACTCCACAGGCTCACTCCACTCCTCATAACCCTAGTGTTTCGGTTAATTCATTTCCTTTCTTTAAGTCAGCTCCAATTCATAAATGGGGTGTACATTTTTCTGGTGGTTCGAATGAAAATGTTGTTAGTTTCTTAGAGAAAATAGAATGTCTGCGTCTAGCGCGTGGGAACAGTGAAGATGAGTGCTTTTCATCAGCAGGTGATCTTTTTAAGGATTCAGCCTTTACTTGGTACCTCAATAATCGAGGTAGTTTTACTTCATGGCAAGAGTTAGTTGCCAAACTTAAGTCTGATTTTCTTCCTTACAACTATGAAGACAACTTATTAGACGAAATTAAATCCCGGAAACAAGCTCCCCAGGAGAAAGTCACCATCTTCATCAATGAAGTTGTCAGTTTGTGTAAACGTTTGGAAGTCCCTCTTTCTGAGTCCCATATAGTGAGAATCATTAAGAAAAATTTGTTGCCGTCTTATCATCCTAGTCTGGCACTCACTGACATTCTCTCGATTGCTGATCTTACAGAAAAATGTAAGAGGTTAGAAGAAGTTTTGTCGTGGTCTTCTGAACCTATATCTAGTGTCCCTAGTCGGTCAAGCGTTAGAAACAACGAATCTTCCTATTCTGGTAGGCCAAATTATTCCCGGTCTGGTAATGTCTCCACTTTTAACTCCAGAATTACCTGTTGGAATTGTCGTCAGCCAGGACATGGGTATTTTGACTGTTCTGAACCGAGAGGGTTGTTTTGCTATGGGTGTGGACATCAAGGAGTCCGTAAGTTTGAGTGCGAATTCTGTTCGGGAAACGACAGAAGGGGTGGGTCGTCTCCCCTGGCTCTCACTCCTCATCAAAATACAGGGAATACCTTAGAAAATCCTCAAAACCCAGGAAGCAGTTTCTCGAGTCAGGAGGCCCATGCCTCAACCACCCAAACATCCCAACCTCCACCGAAAGACAAAAGACCACGGAACGGCAGATACCAACCGAAAAGAGGACGTTAGTTGACCATGTCCTTTGTGATTCTTCTGTAGTTTCTCCAAGTAATCCCTTATCTTCCCTCATTGATGTTGACATTAATTCATTATTAGTTCGAAAAAACAAGGATAATCGTCCATACCTTGAAATATCTATCTTAGGACATTCTTGTTTAGCTTTACTGGACACAGGGTCCAATATCTCTATTTTAGGTTCTTTAGGTCTGGAATTTCTCCAGAATTCTAATGTTAAGATAGGAATGGATGAGAGTTTGCAAGTGACTACAGCTGATGGTCAGGTCCAACCAATTTTAGGTCAGTTCACAACTGAGATTTCTGTTAGTTCATGTAAAAGGATGATTACATTTTTTGTTATACCTTCTGTTAAGAATTCAGTTATCCTAGGGATGGATTTTCTGAAAACTTTTAATAGTGAATTGAATTTTTCTGAATTTTCGTTATCTGTCTCTTCTTTTAATATCTCTTGCGTTGATGCAGGTAAAGATATGAGTAGACTTAATGCTCAGGAGTTAGAGCAGTTGAATAATGTCATCAAATCCTTCTCTTCTATCTCTTCGAAGAATCAGTTAGGCAGAACTCATCTCATCGAACATCACATTGATGTGGGTTCGTCTAAGCCCTTCAGACAATACCAGTATCCATTGCCTCAAGCCTGGCATGAGAGCTTAGTTAAGGAGGTGGATGAAATGCTTAAGCTTGGTATTATCGAGCAGAGCTCGTCTAGCTTTTGTAGTCCCTTATGGATGACAAAGAAGAAGGATGGGACTTTTCGTGTCTGTTTTGACGGACGTAAACTTAACAGCATTACGATGAATAGGGATGCCTATCCTATACCTCGTATAGATATCATCCTCACCAAGCTACAAAATGCTAAATACATTTCATCCATCGACTTAAAGAAGGCATTTCTACAGATCCCATTAAGCGAAGAGAGTAAGAAACTTACGGCTTTTGCAGTAAGTGGCAAAGGATTGTACCAGTTTACTACAATGCCTTTTGGTCTGGTGTCTGCTCCCCAGACTATGTGTAGATTAATGGATTTGGTAATAGGTCCTGCTTTAGATCCCTATTGTCAATATTATCTTGATGATATTCTAGTCATTACTCCTGATTTCGACACTCATATCTCTGTATTGCAACAGTTGTTTCAGCGTCTCAAAGATGCAAATTTGACTATTAACTTAGATAAAAGCAGCTTTTGTCGTGATTCTATTAAGTTTTTAGGATATGTTGTAGATTCTCATGGCTTACATACTGACCCTGACAAGGTGTCAGCTATTCGTGATTTTCCTGTGCCTAAAAATACCACCCAGGTCCGTCGATTGTTAGGAATGGTGGGCTATTATAAAAAGTTTGTTAAGTCTTATTCTACCTTGTTGTCCCCTATCACTGATTTGCTTCAAAATAGGAAAAAGGGACATAATATTGTGTGGACTCCTGAAGCTAATGGAGCTTTCATTAAAATCAAGGAGGCTCTCACCAACTCCCCAGTTATGGTAGCCCCAGATTTCACTAAGCCTTTCTATTTGATGACTGATTGTTCAAACACAGCATCTGGTGGTGTACTCTATCAAATTGTCGATGGAGAGGAACACCCTATAGCCTATACAAGCAGGAAATTAAACAAAGCCCAGAAAAATTATACTACAACCGAAAAAGAGTTGTTAGCTATAATTACGGGCATTGAACATTTCAGATATTTTCTGGAAGGTCGTTCGTTTACGGTCATAACTGACCATAGTAGTTTGGTGTGGTTACAGAGTATGAAGAACCCATCTCCTCGTTTGGCTAGGTGGATTTTAAAATTGGCACAATATGATTATAAAATTGTTCATCGTAAAGCTGCAGGTGTAGTAGTCGCTGATGCACTATCGAGAACTTTTGATATTAACTTGTTAGATTTATCTACTTTACAACCAGATGACTGGTATCGAAAAATGTTGTATGATGTCCAGAATGTTCCAGGTAAATTTCCTGATTTTAAAGTTGAGCATGGTGTGTTGTATAAACATGTGTTAAGTTCTATGGATGCCCTTACTGGAATGTCGGAATGGAAGATAGTCGTTCCAACAGCAAATAGAGCAGAGGTTTTGGCCACTTTTCATGACCATCCTACTGCAGCTCATTTTGGCTTCTACAAAACTTACTGTCGTATATCTGAACTGTATTACTGGCCGAAGATGCGTCAGACTATTCGTAGTTATCTCGCCCGATGCAAAATTTGTGCTACGTGTAAGTCGACAAATCTTCCCCAACCAGGTTTAATGGGTAGTTATCGACGGATTGATTTTCCATTCCAACTTATATCTTTGGATCTTATTGGTCCTTATCCTAGGTCGTATAAAGGTGCTCAATATGCCTTAGTAGTTGTTGATTACTTTACAAAATTTCCTTTGGTGCATACTATGTCTAAAGCAACTACTTCAGCCATTATCAAGTATCTAGAGAATGAAGTTTTCCTAATTTATGGTGTTCCACAGATCGTGTCTTGCGATAATGGACCCCAGTTCACAGCCAAGGCTTTTCGTGATCTCATGTCTAAATATAATGTACAAAAGATCTGGTACAATGCGAACTATCATCCTCAAATTAATCATACTGAAAGAGTAAACAAATCTATCGTTACTGCTTTAAGATCATATTCATTTCCTGATCAGAGAGCTTGGGATACTCATATCCACTCTATAGTACAAGCTATCAGGACTTCTTCTCACGAAATAACCAAATGTCCTCCATCGTACTTAATGTTTGGTCGTCATGTTCCTCTTTCTGGTGATTATTTTGGTAAAATCTCAGAAAATGCCACTAATTTTCCTGCAATATCAGATAAGTTACACCGCTTAGAAGATATTCAGCATCTTCCTGACATATATGCGGATGTTCGCAAACGTTTGAAAGCATCTTATGACAGAAATAAGTGCCGTTATGACCTGAGAAAGCGAGCCTTATCGTTCAGAGTCGGAGATTCCGTTCTGAAGAAAAATTTTGTCAAGTCAGATAAAGTGAATTTCCAATCTGCCAAGTTGTGTCAAAAATACATACCTTGCACTGTTATTAAGGTTATCTCCCCTTTGATTTATGAGTTGAAGGAAACTTCCACCGGCAGGAAACTAGGAAGGTTTCATGTCAAAGATTTACTTGAGGATAAGACTGTAGGTCCACATAACTTGTCTGACAATTCAGATGGTTCATCTTCAGATGAAGATTAAATTGTAAGGGCCAGTTTGTTATTTATGATCTGTTTATCTATTTTGTTTACCTGGTTAACATCTGTTGTTATGCCTTTTACCTTATTTTATATTATATTATCTTATCTTAATGTTGGTTAATATCTTAGTTTATGGACTTGTTCATTTTGCTGTTGGTTGTCTCTTGAAAGTCCAAACTATATATCATAGGAGTGCAGGATGGATAATGGGAATTTTCCCCATCTTGAATTCTGGGTTAGATAGATATTTATAGGGATAGTTAGGAAACCGTTTCTATAATATTTTCTTTGATTGACGGTTGCATGAGCTCGTGGACCATGGCCATAAAGCTTATGCATTCACTTACTTACTGTGTCAGGGTTTAGCGTGGGTTCAGGACTGATCACCCTGGACTTGGGCATTTCACTTGGCTCAAAAATATATTAATATCTATAAGTTGTTCCTAGAGTATCTCTTAGGTTGAAATTAGAATGTGTCATGTAGAATTGGATCGTTCTGATATTCAGCAGTAAGTCAGTCTGTTTAACTTGGTTGTCATCTCCTATGCTGTTATCTTTTAAATGATTTGAGTTTTAACATATCTTATTACCGTAAGTTTGGTTACCTGTCTCTACCACTTGCTTGGATTAGTGGCTGTGAGTATGTGAGTTACCTTATTTGTCTCCCTACTGAGCATTATGTTAGTAGATGTTCTTCTGCCTTAAATATGAAAAGGTAGATGTGAGTTTATCTTTACCTTTACCTGAAGTGAGTTTATCTTTACCTTTAGTTTGAGTTTATCTCGTACCTTTACCTTGATGAGTTTATCTCTTATCTATATCTTGATTGAATGTATATCTTATCTTTATCTTGATTATTATAAAGTCCTAAGAATTTGTCCTTCTCTGTGCTTGTCGTGAGTAAAGAATTGGACCACGTCAATAGTACAGTTTAGGTATTACAGTTAGGATTTTTATTACCTTTTACCTTTTGTGCATACCCTCTACCACGAGTAGATGCGGGCTTGCCAGTATCTTTACCTTTTAGCATACCCTATACTATGCGTATAGTGCGCTTGCTAGTATCTTTACCTAGATTGTGTCTTCCTATCGCTACGAAAGCAAGTAGACGTTATGGATTATCTTTTACCTTGAGTTTTAGATGTTGTTGATATCCGGAACCATATCATATATGTTTAGGTTTGTAGTAATGTAGTTTTAACTGGTCCTAATGAATTAGTCCCTCATTGAATTCTGGGGTGATTAATAGAATTGTTCGCTCTAGTGTCAATGTTGGGTAAAGTTAATAGGATGCGTTTAGGTTAATTGTTGTTTATGGTTCTTAGTTATATTGTGTTGAGGGTTGTTAATACACACCTGTAATTTAGTTTTAATCATGGGTTTACTAACACTTGAGAATGTAGATAGTAAGTAGTGTTAAGAGTTAACTTACTCTATAAGGTTGTATAATTATATTTAGAATGTTAGTGATTAACGCGTAATTATTTGTTTTTCTCTATCTTTGGTTTTACTAAATTAAAGTAAATTATCTTGTTGAATAACTTATGTCAGTCAGTTACGTATGTCGGTTAGTTACACATCCCTTCTATGTTCTATACTTTCTGCAAGTACCATTAAAGATATCTCGCGTGGCCTCTATACTGTCTGTATGACTTCGTCCTGATTTTTGTTCTGTCTCCTCAGCAAATAGTATGGCTGTTGAGCCTACCAAAATTATGGTTTTATACCACAACGTTTCTCCTTTACCGTGTCCATCCTCAGGTTCGCCTGGCGTCAGTTAGTTCTGGAAAATAAAAAAAAAGGAAACTTGTAGAGTTTTCCTTTTTTTTGCTGGAGAAGAGGGAGAATGTAGCGATCACGCTACTAATTAAATTACTTTAATTAAAATTGGATTAAAATATACCCCTCTACAAAATCCTTGGGTGACGCCCGCGAAGATCCAACTACGATTTTTCGGTGGACAGGCGCGCCAATAGAAAGAAAATCGATGATTGTCGATTTCTAGTTTAGTTGGTCACGAACTCACAAAGAGGCAACACATCGTCATTACTTAGGTGACGGAGTTTGGGCAAAATTGGGAAAATATATAACTAAAAGACCTCGAACATCAGCCAATAACCCATACTAATAATAATCAAGCAGTAGTTATATCTGGAGACTTATTTACAAGAAAGGAAAAAGGTTATAATACCGCCGATGTGTTGCTTTGCTCAAGTGAGTATATTGATATATTTCTCTTTATTTCTTCATTATAAAATCAAATTCACCATCCTAGATATCTCGTTCGTTATCTGTAGATATTAATTTCAGTTAAGAAATAATTTAAATGTCACATTATAAGTTATATTACGGTAAGGATATTCGTTTCCATTTGCAAAGGAACAGTCAAGGCCATATGTTTTAGTGCTAAAGTTAAATTCCAATTTCTCATTAGACTTTTTGCTCTAGGGTTTTTTGAGGTAATAATATAAAAAAGTTTTAACGAATATCAGACATGTCATGCGCATGTCCCTGCCATGTCTGATTTGATGATTTGAGTTAGTTTCAGTTTGACATGACATATGTATACCTAACCTGAGTTTTTTTTGTTTTGGTTTCCAGTGCAGTGACCCTCTGCTGTCTACACATAGTGTTATAAATAATGTAATTAAATTGATAAAATTTATTTTAGATTCCGTCCCGTAGCTACTTGTCACATAGACACTTAGCCTAGTCAATTTATATAGATTGTATCATCATTTAATGTGCCATCATATAAATATGTGCCAGTTACTGTAAGCAGCTAGGGTATGGGTTACCCCTAGAGTTACTTTTGATTGGATTGGATAGTACCTATTTCACAACATCCAGGATTGGATTTATCACCACAGCAGCCCACTAGTTTTTGCCGTGCCAAGAGGAAATTCATTCCTATCTGGACCTTTTTAAATAGGACTTGTGGTTAAGATAAGTTGTTTAATCTTATTATTTACATATTTTGGGTACTCTATAGTTGCTTGCACTGTAAACTTCTTGTATGCATACAATTGAGGTAAACTAGGTACATATTTCTTGATAGATAGGTTTTAGGTCGTTGGTTTTTTTTTTTGATTTAATATAAGTAGTAGTTTCCAATAAATAAAATTAGGTCTTGTTCAATAATCATTATAAATAATAATTGTAGCTTAAAAATTTGATAGGGAAGGGGTCGTTAAAGGTTTGTCGCGGATATACATTGTATATAAAGAGTAACTGACCAACTCATTTATACAACTCATTTATATCACTCATTTATATAACTCATTTATATAACTCATTTATATAACTCATTATATATTTACTTATTAGTGTTTTTGCTAGGTGAGATCTTTATTATTTTTGGTAACCGTAGCGTTCTTGTTGTGGATCTCACTCTAGCGTAGTTCAATTTAGGAAATAATTACTAACTTTTTAGTTGTAAGGACTTAGTGCTATTCTGACGGACTTTTGCTTTGGATTTTGATTTTAATACCTTTGCTTGGCCAGTGATAGTGGATAATTGCTTGTTAAGTGGCCTTTGCGGTCCTATTTGATCTTTTCCCCATCCACTATCACTGTTATTACGTTGCGTTATATGTAAAGTGTTAACATTTAATATTTATTATTAATATATTTGTATGTATTAAGGTTGGTGTTTTATTTCAGTCTGTATTACCAGTATATAACATAGCAAGACAAGATCAGTATTTAGTATTTTGTATTTCAGGTGGTTGTAACCAGTGTCATAGAGTTCCCGTTGTTCGTTACTTCAAAATCTCGAACCTGTCCAACTTCTTGGTTCTGAGAGCCGAGTTGTTCGTTCGAGTTGGCGCCCTTTTTTCTTCTTCTTTCTTTGTTGTAACTCGATATTATTTTATCTCTAGCATTCTTATCTATTTTCCTTCCATTTTTGTATTAATAGTCTCATTTTCTTCCTAGTTACTATCATTTCATTACCAAATTTTCTTCTCATATCTCCAAAGCCAATATTCGGTATATTGAAGCTAGCCCGAATACTCACTTGAGATTTAGTGTCTCTCTGCCCTTTAAATTTTTTTTCCTGAGCTAAGCCCCTCTTCTTGTCGTCTTAAATCTCTTATCATTTATTTTACCCATCTTTATTCAGTTCTTCTCTTCAAAAATCTCTATACCCAGAGTATAGAGGTTTCAAACTACAAAACTTTTTACATCTTCTCTCCCATTTTTTTTTCTTAGTCGATGGAAGAGAGTGAGAATAAATTAAAACTTTTTCGAAAACTTGTTGCCTGGCAATAGACACAAGAACCCGCAGGGCTCGAGTGACTATTTCCGAATGGCAACACGTTTGAGAAAAAAACTGGAACATAATTAAGTATTCTTACTATCGTGTGATATTCGCAAGATTATTTTTTAATAGGTACTCAGATACAAAATTCAAGTCTTTATAAATAAACATTCAGTGACATTTATCACAATTAATGTTTTACAACTTGTCAACCAGCTCATACTTGGAGAGTATGAGCTGGTTTAGAAAATATTCAGACGAAGATATCAATAAAATATTAGTTAAAATTATTTAAAAATACAGTTTTATTCATGAAATAATCTTAACGATTTCCACTCCATCGCTTAAAATTGCCGATTTGTATTTCCCTCATGACAATTTGACATTAAATGCAGAAATAAAAGTTTATTTTGGTTAATTTTCTTAAATGTGACAGTTGTCAAAACTGTAAGACCCGTTGTAATTAAACCTACACACAATATTTAAAAATTATTCTCAGTATAATGATTAAGTCGAATATTCCCAGTATAATAATAATCTGATTGGACAGAATTAAACACGTTATAAAAAGTCTTACTACAAGATTGTAAATTAAAATCATTAATAAATAATAATAATCTCTTAAGTTTTTCTTTTTGTAGGTTTCTATTGGTCAAAAATCTATGAATGAAAGAATCTGATGAATGTAATTATTATTAATTTTATATATTATGAGTTCTTAACTTTCTGGTTGCAATTATATAAATATTTTCTAGTGATTAACAGCAAAAACATCAACAATTATTTCAAAAGTCGGTTCTGCTTGCTTGTATCCCACATGAGAAACTATGAGCACACCGGGACTTTTAAGTCAGGCAATGACTTTTCGCTGATAACCATTTCACTAATTTTCGGTGATAATTAGAGGTAATTAGACTTGCGTTTTTTATCCGCTCGTGTGACGTTACTACCGACGAATTTCATTCAATAACGGTTAGACAATGATGGAGCTCTTATTTATATGTGTGTATGTGTGTTTTTATAGAAGTGTTGGAAATACACTTACGTATCATCACGAATAGATGTACTGCTTGGTATGCCGGACTTGTATGTTACAATACCGACTAAAACTCTTCCCCTGTTCTTCTGTTTCTCCCACGGAACTATCGTTAGCATAAGAACAGAACAAGTAGGCCGAGGTGGAGGTGTAGGTCGCGGTGGATGCTACTAGTTAAGTCGCGGTCGATGTCGACAGCACATAGCAAGGAGGTCACCTGCGCTGTCAGTCGAGCTAGAACCACTATCAAGTGAAGTAATTTAATGAAATTTGAATGACAAAAAGACTGTGCTTTTGCAATGTTGTGTCAGTCAAGTGATGATAGTGATGAAAGGTCAGCTGTAAATAATCAGATCCTCCTTCATATTTCAAAAATTTACTGAATTTAATTACTTTCGAAATTCAAAAATAAACTGAATACAAAAAAGGGATTATATAAAAAGTATCAACTCAGATAGAGCAGGTAATGACAACTTGTCTTCAAACGGACCAATCACAGGGAAGCATCCTTGTAGGCTGCGCAGTAGACATCCATGTAAAACAAACTCATTTTATTTTCAAAAGCATCGATGTAAACCTCCTGGATGGCATCGCGCTAAACCTCCACCGCGGCTTACCTGCTCTGTTCTCTTCCATTCACTACAATGTGTTTGTTTTACATGGATGTCGACATCGACCGCGACCTCCACCTCCACCTCCACCGCGACCCACTTGTTCTGTTCTTACCCTAAGGCATTATTTAACGAGGTGAAAATCTAGCCCTTAGCGAAAGGTCACACGGGCGATAATTTACGGCGCCGTGAGAACAGTAAACCTGACAAGACATTTGACTAACCAATTGTAGATGAAATAGGGAGTTAGTCAACCAATGCCTCGTGTTTACTGCTCTTACAGCGCCGTAAATTATCGCTTATGTGGCCTTTCGCTTACTCTTCCTTCATGCTGTTGAAGTAATTGCTTGTTTCTACTTTCAGCTCGATTGCATCCCACGCTGCATTCGATTAAACCATTTTACCTACTGAGATCTCTGGTCAGATTTTGTGTTTGACAATCATTTTCAGAGTATTGCGTAGAAAATTAAAACGATGACACACGAAGAATACGTGCTAAGCGTCTTCACTTACCTCGAAGCAGGACGGGCACTCTAGACTCTAGAGCATCATCATGTCTAAAGCGATGAAGATATGTTTGAAAATAGCCATGCCCTGAGAGCATCAGCGTCAGATAGGTAGTATTTTATGTTTTGCCCTTCACTTCTTCAGTTAAGTTCATCAAGACACAATGTAGTTTTAGTTAACTCTCTTTGCCGATAAAGGGTCTTCCGTTCTTCAGCTAGCACTCCAATGGGTAGCATCTCAGCTATGACGTATATTGCGTCCTCAGATACTGTGCGGAATGCGCTGGCAACTCTCAAGGCGCTTAGACGATATACTTATGCGACTAGGGATTGCAATCCAGCATCATTTTCAATCCAGCTGGACTTTGCAAGATTGGCATGAATCCAGCTGGATCCAGCGCGGATCCAGCAAAATGTGGAATCAAAATAAAAACACGTTTTATTTTTTTTGTCTATGCTAAATTTCTAAACAATAGAAACATGAATTATTTAGTTTTATGGATACCTTAAAAACATGCCTTACCTACTTCGCACAGACTGTACCTGTACATATAGCCGGTTGCGGAGAAAGCCCTTCCGGCCTCTGTGCTGGTCAGTTTTAACGTCATCAAATAGTCATAGACCATTGACAAACGATCGCCTTTCCCTCCTTCGGGCTCATAAACCGCCATATCCTTTTCCAAAATCTTTTCGTAATCTTTTTGAGAATCAGTTTTTTGGCTATAAATGTTTTCTCTTTATTGTTTCAATTTATTCTCAAGTTCTTGTTCCAAAGTAAAATTCACAGGCTCGGGATTAGTTGGCCCATCTTCTTCCATTACCTCTTGCACTGGTTCCACAGTTACTTGTTTATTTATACGAATCAACAAACTTTTCATCTCTTGTCGCATTGCATTCTTTTTCGGCATGGGAAAGTAACCAGGATTGTTTAATCCTTCGTCATACTTTTTTTGATTTTGTAAATACACTAATGTATCTGTAATATCATAGAGACGCCGTTCCGTGATTCTTTTGCGGAGTGCTTCCGATAGATCGGCATTAAGGCTAAAGTCCTGGCTATTTAGTTTGTCTAAGACAAATTTCATGGTTGTGTCGCCCGTTACCAAAGTGGACTCTATTCTGTAAAGAGCTTCTACAGCCGGTTAAAAGTGACGATTAACTCATTGATTATCGACCACTCGCCTGCAGAGAATTTTATCGCAGAATCAATGTATATCAACGCTTTATCGATGCAAACTTTTAAGCTGTATAAACTTTCCAGCATACTGAGCTACTGCCAGCGCGATATAATGGCAAGTTGCTGACTCACGGCTTTGAATAAAGAGGCTAATGAAGACCTTAAGTAACTTATTTCGAATTTGACACGTATGCGACCTTCCTCCGTGATTCCTGGGTTCTGAGGGTGTCAGCCCAAATGGATATTGCGTTTGTTAATACTGACGTGTCTATACTGACGACAGTAATAATAACAGTAGTACTAAGTCTTAATCTTAACTTTTAAATAGTGGAAAAATTAATTTAAGAACACAATAGCTAAATAGTTTTCAAAAGCTGCAGGTAATTTTCATGTCAATAACAGTTGATAAATAATGTATTATATTGTAGTGGAATAAAATGTAACAGTAACTGAATATTCTTAGAAACAATCCAGCTCTGAATAATAATTTTAGAGCTGGACACAATGCCACAAATCGAGCTAAGGTGGCAGAAGAGAGAACTGAGGTTCTGAATGTTCCGAGTTCCAAAAAATACAAAATAAATGGAAGCAGACCACAAATGAAGTGAGCAGACGATCTAACCAAGTGGTTGCTCAGAGCACAAGAAAACACATAAAAAACAGTAAAATATAGTAGAATGGAAAATAATTTTAGTTCATTGTACAACACACTGTCAATTATTTATATTTCGGAATAGTTATTTTCCTAACAAGTGCAGAAAGTCATTCTTTTCCGCACGCGACTGCAGTTTGCCGAACGACGCGAAGCGGGAGTTCGGCAAGCAGTCGAGTGCGGAAAAGAGACTTTCTGCAAGAGTTAGGAACAATATTTTTTCTAAGAGTCTTTAAAAAATTACCAAATCTTAATCAATTAATTTAATCAATATGAAAATACATACACAAATTAATTCTTTGACAAGGTTGTCAAAACCAAACTTTCAATATAATTACTTAGCATGACGACGATCTTGGTTTCCATGACGATGATTCAAAACGACTGTTATTGTCTACCGATTTGACTTTCGAATATTATGTCAAAATAATTTTATTTCATCGAATTGTCGCGTTAATTTCATTAAAACAGTAACACAATAAGATATATTTGAAATAAATTAGTAAATAATGTCTAATTACTTTAAGGCCATATTAACATATCTAAATTAACACGCTTGCGTAAAAGTAAAAAACGCGCGCGGAAAAGTAACACGCGTGCGGAAAAGTAAAACGCGTGCGGAAAAGTAACACGCGTACGGAAAAGTAACACGCGTGCGGAAAAGTGAAACTTTCTAAACTAAAATGCGTGCGCGAAAGTAGACATTTTTGCACGCTCGTAGAAAAAACATATTTCGGTTTAATTTCTAAAATAATTTTAATTTAATAGTATATTATTCATAGTCCAGAAAGCCACTGCGCATCCACTAGGAAAAATATTCTAATTCGGATTTTTTGCACAATCTTACTTAAAAAGGACCCCTTCTAACAAATTTGCATGTTGCCAGGACCAAAAGTTGGTCAAACATTTTTTAAACGTTTTTTTTTTGTTTTTTTCCTAAAATTATTTTTTTTTGCATGGAACAAATTTTTTTTAGGTTTTTTGGATAATTCCAAACAGAAAAGGTCTTTAATGACTTTTCTCTAAAGTTGATAGTTTTTGACATATAAGCGATTAAAAATTGAAAAATTGCCAAATCGGCCATTTTTAACCCTCAAAAACTATGTGAAAAACTGAAAATTTGAACGTTGCCAAGGTAAGTAGATATTCTTTAAACATCGATTGATGAAATGCCGAAGAGTTTTTTGCAATACAATATTCAAAACTTCTTTGTTTTTTAATTGCTAATCAAGAGTGCGCGACACTATTTTCCACCGTTGCATGTGTATACAATACAATATTCAAAACTTCTTTGTTTTTTAATTGCTAATCAAGAGTGCGCGACACTATTTTCCACCGTTGCATGTGTATACAGTTATGGTGCAAATGAAAGAAATAAATTAGTTATTTCGTAAACCGGCGACTTTAAGGAAAAATCCCGAAACAGGTCGATTTTTATTTTTAAGTTATGATATTGTGGCATATATGGTATACTAGTGACGTCATCCATCTGGGCGTGATGACGTAATCGATGATATTTTAAATGAGAATAGGGGTCGTGTGCTAGCTCATTTGAAAGGTTCTTTAATTCTCTATTCAGTAATATAAACATTTACATAATTATTTATACAGGGTGTCCAATAATTTAATTTTTGTCAATTTGTCAAATAATTTAATTTAATAAAAATTTTTTGGACACCCTGTATAAGTAATTATGTAAATGTTTATATTACTGAATAGAGAATTGAAAAACCTTTCAAATGAGCTGTCACATGACCCCTATTCTCATTAAAAAAAATCATCGATTACGTCATCACGCCCAGATGGATGACGTCACTAGTATACCATATATGCCACAATATCATAATTTAAAAATAAAAATCGACTTGTTTCGGGATTTTTCTTTAAAGTCGCCGGTTTACGAAATAACTAATTTATTTCTTTCATTTGCACCATACTGTGTATACATGCAACGCAACGGTGGAAAATAGTGTCGCGCACGCCTGATTAGCAATTAAAAAGCAAAGGAGTTTTGAATATTGTATTGCAAAAAACTCTTCGGCATTTTATCAATCGATGTTTAAAGAATATCTACTTACCTTGGCAACATTCAAATTTTCAGTTTTTCACATAGTTTTTGAGGCTTAAACATGGCCGATTTGGCAATTTTTCAATTTTTAATCGCTTATATGTCAAAAACTATTAACTTTAGAGAAAAGCCACTAAAGACCTTTTCTGTTTGGAATGATCCAAAAAACCTAAAAGAAATTTGTTGCATGCAAAAAAAATAATTTTAGGAAAAAAAAAAGATTTAAAAAAATGTTTGACCAATTTTGGTCCTAACAACATGCAAATTTGTTAAAAGGGGTCCTTTTTGAGTAAGATTGTGCAAAAAATCCGAATTAGAATATTTTTCCTAGAGGATGCGCAGTGGCTTTCTGGACTATCAACAAGCATGTAATGATTGCTATTAAGTACTGACGATGATGAAGTTTAGTTACTAACGTAATTTATCAGAGCTATATGTTGAAGCCATTACATGCGAGTAGAAGACTATACTTTTTCTACGACCTTTTTTACTTTAATTAGTAGAAAAATATAATTATCAGCTAGTCTCAATTAAAATTATAATTTACAAAAATAAATGTTGTTTACCAATAATACGCGGCTGAATAATTGGTTGCCTACTATTAGTAGACGTATTCGCTATGTGCATGTACTTGGAAGAGATACGAGAAACGATCGTGTGCGTGAGGTTTGGGGAAAATGGAACTTCGCAAACGCTGTCTTGTGCATTGTAAAAATACAACAAGAAATAGTCAACTCAAGGTCTATTCGTTTCCGAAAAATTATAAGTACAAACTAATGCAAAGAGGAAAGTGGAATTCTATTATAATAAAGTAAGTAACACAACCTAAATTTTGCATTCTGAATATTGCTCCATAGGCACAAACTATAGATATTATGATATGCAATAATTATTAAAGTGAATTTAATTAATTCATTGTATCTCACTGTAAATAAATATGAATGCAATTGGAATCTTAAATGTTTACATTTATGATCAACATTGTATGTTGACGTTTCTGTAAACATTGTTTATGTTTACCTTTTAATAACCTCAATCTTAAATGTTCAAATGATGAAATTTAAACGTAAAAAATATACTGGCCCATTGTTACAGTTAAAAATCCTTTAACACTATTTCGAAGGTAACTTTTGATATGAATTAAAATTTATTGTATTAATTAAACAAGTTTAAGTCATTTTATTTGCAATTTATATACGACTAATATATTAAAAGTGGCATGCACCACTTGAACCTAATTTCAACCCGTGAGTAATGAACAATTACTCACGGTAAAGTAATGGGTATTATTAACTACTCAAAAATAGTGAATAATGAGCATGTTATTAAACGGTCGTAGAAAAATTTATTGTGCGTCTTCATCGATATTGACCGATATTGACGTAGAATGTTGTCAAATAGAATAGAAGTGTACATCGATTCAAAAATGTAGAACGTTGTGTATTACGCCTGTTTATTATTCTCTATTATTTAAAGATCAGGTTTCCTGATGATCTGTTTTCTTGACATCTCTATGGTATTTTGCTGGTGTAAAATTTAAAAGTTTAAATTTACAAGAAAGACCTGTGTTGCCCTTTCATGTCCTCAAAGTTCTAAAATTATAGAATTTTTTATAATTCAAGTAAAACTCAGCTAAGTTAAAGAAAACTATAATAGTAACTTCCACAACAAGTAGGATATTAGAGATCACAGAAAAAATGAAGGATTTGTAAAGGATGCCTCAAATTAAATCTCGGCGAATGAATGGAATATTGGAATTAAAAAAAATATCTTTATGCATCCATGTTCGATCGTGACTTCCGGTGAAGGTATTCATATAACAAACACCACATAACATCCGTTATATGTTCTATTCGATACCTCGTCAGCTGCTTTTGCTTTTTGAATAAATAGTATTCTGCATGTTGTCGCATATTTTTTGCTTCAATCGTATTAAAATATTCAAGTATTCCAAAGGGAAGACAATTAGCAAAAGTATTTCATAAGTTTTTAACAGAAGGAAGCTTAATGAAACGTATGATACAATCAAGTTTTTTTCTGATAATGACTTCTGGTAATGGTAATGGTCAACGGAAAGTAATTTACTGGCTGTGGGTAAAGAAAGACACAAGTAAATATTTCATAATCGGGTTTTAAAATTGTTGACTTGTGGCATGTTTAAGTTAAATGTTAAGGTATGTATACGTACCTTTATGTCTATAAAGGATTAGCCACAGTTTGGTTGTACTAAAAGTGACATATTTTACCTAAAAAATAATTAAAACGATCGAAAACATCTACCAGCACAACACAATAAAAGTAAAAGTAGAAGATGCACTAACTGACTCAATTGAACTAGCAATGGGATTCCCTGAGTCCTTTATTGTTCAACTTGCATCATTTATAAAATAATAGAAAAGTGAGAACTAAGAAAGAATACCGATGTCATACTAATCTCTCAAACTTCTTCAGGTTCCTTCCCCTACCGGAGGTTGGAAATCATCATCGCTATTTTAATTTTATTGGCCGCACTTCCGAATAATTCTAATGAACTGCAACCGAACCACTCTCTCAAATTTCTTAGCCAGGATATTTTGCGTCGTCCTGGGTTTCTCTTCCCTTGTATCTTCCCTTGCATAATTAACATAAGTAATACGTACTTCTCGCCCCTCATTATATGACCCAGATATTGAATCTGTCTAATTTTAACAGTTTTTATGACTTCACATTCTTTCTTCATTCTTTGTAACACCTCTATATTAGTTACTTTTTCAGTCCACGATATTCTGTGGATTCTCCTGTAGCACCGCATCTCAAAGGAGTTTAATTTTTTGATTTCAGACTGTTTTACTGTCCACGCTTCCATGCCGTATAGTAAAGTAAATAATAGTTCTCTCAAACTAAAAATGGTTTACAAGGTAAGCTGCACCAATTTAATATGACCGCCAGAAAATTTAACATGTTAATTTCCCCAAAAAAGACAAAATGCATGGTAATAACAGCAAATCCAATAAGATCTAAATTGGAGCTGGAGGGTCAGATAATATGTATAACAAGTGATGGAGTTTAAATATCTAGGCATCACACTATCTACCTACGGAATGCTCGCAATATAAGTGGAAGATCGGAAAAAAAATGAAAGGCAGAATTTACACAGTCATCAGATCAATAATGACATAAGCGGTAGAAACACGACCTGACTCCAAAAAGATGGCTCGAAACAGCGGAATAAGCCGAACGACAACAAATCAAGTAGTAAGGACGGTGAGAGACGGTTCCCCAATAGGAAGACGATCAGTGGGAGAACCACGAAAACGATGGAATGACAACTTAATGAAGGCACTTTGAAAAAACAGACAGAGTCATGTCTACACAAAAAAAGAAGAAAAAAACTAAAAAATATTTGACGTTTCCGTTTCCACTCCGGAACACCGATTTCCGGAAATCCGGAAATTTTCGTTTTAAATAAGCACTATAAATTATTTTATTTAATAGGAGAAGTTGGGATATGTTACCAGTATTAAGAAAAAAAATTGGTTAAAAAATATTTAATAATTTGTAAGATATTTAATTCTTCGTCTCGAGTTGATTCAATTCAGTCTACTTGCAATAGCCTCTTCGATAAAGGGTAGAGACCCAGAAACACTGTGTCAGAGGATGGCAAGAGACTCGAATTGAATCAAAACGAAAACGATTATTTTCTTTTTCTTTTTCATGCTTTACTCGGTTTAGAGTACAAAATGACCAAGTGTTCTTAAGGTATTCTGAGACGCATTGTTGGAGAAGCTCCTCCTAGCGGCGCCGCTTGATACTATCGTATCTCGGTTAACAGAATCCTGACTCTTGGTCGAAATTTATTTTATTTATTTTGTCATTCCCCGTTAGAGGACAGTCTAACCACAATATACTGCAGATATTTTAATAGATGCAGTTCTTCTTCGTCTCGAGTTGATTCAATTCAGTCTACTTGCAATAGCCTCTTCGATAAAGGGTAGAGACCCAGAAACACTGTGTCAGAGGATGGCAAGAGACTCGAATTGAATCAAAACGAAAACGATTATTTTCTTTATATTTAATTTGTTTATTAAATGTTACTATATTTTCAATTGCAAAAATGTGTGTTACCAAAAGAATAAAAATCTGTGTAAAATTTCACTACTTTTATTTTTATTCAAATTTCAATTTAATTCCCTTCTAAAATGACATTTAAAAATTGTTCTTATTTGTTTATAATTTGTTTTTTTAATAACGTCACGGGGATTAAACACTTTGAAATGTTGTTCCGATAATCGGGTTCCTAGGAATTTTTCACTAATTAACAAATTTTTTTTGGCGTTTTTTCTTCTTTTTTTTTACAGTAAAAGATATACATTTGCTTGTAGAGGGTTTCATTAAAAATCTCCAATTTTTGAGTTGTAGATTCTAGATCTCAAAATATTAAGATTTCTCCAAAATCACTTAAATAACATATGGCTCCTTATTACACGGTGTTTTGTGTACTTTAAAGTAATATTTTTGGTCAGTATTTTAAAACTATTCGACGTATCCTTTTCATACTTGGTAGAAAGTGTAAGTACTATACACCCTATGAAATTATGTTAAATACAAGTTTCCGGCTATTACCAGAGGCGTACGACAGGGGACAGTAAATAATCGACCCTTCCCCAATTCTACGTCACTGGTGAAAGTGGTCACATTTTAGCATAAAGTCATTTATTTTCGAGATATCTGAAGTTAAACATGCAACGGCACAGTTATTTAGCTATTTTGATTAATGTATTGTGCCGCTTAATTTTTAGTTTCAAATTTCTCGAAAACTAATAATTTTATCGTTAAGAATGAATAATATACTCTTTAGTCTTAACGATAAAATCATTATCTTTCGAGATATTTGAAATTAAAAATTAAGCGGCACAAAACATTAATCAAAACAACTGTGCAGTTACAATTTTTAACTTCAAATATTTCGAAAATGAATGATTCTATCAGTACGAGTGAATAGTATGTTATTTACATAGAGAGTATTGGAGAATCCAAAAATTGCCCTAAAATGGCAATTTCGCTAGTGACGTAGAATTTGAAAAGGGTCAACCATTTGCTTTCCCCTGTCGTACGCCTCTGGTAATAGCTGAAATCTTGTTTTTAACATAATTTCATAGGGTGTAATATCTACACTTTCTACCAAGTATAAAAAGAATACGTCAAATAGTTTTAAAATACTTAGCAATAATAATTTTTCAATTTTTAAATACCCCGTAACTCAATAAGCCGTTTTATTTAAGTGATTTTGGTTAAATCTTAATATTTTGAGGTCTAGAATCTACAACTCAGAGATTGGACATTCTTAATGAATCCCCCTCTATAATATAAGCAAAACTGTATCTTTTACTATAAGAAAAATAGAAGAAGAAAAAACGACAACAAAAATTTGTTAATTAGTGAAAAGTTCCCAGAAATCCGATTATCGGAACGGCCGTTTCAAAATATTTAATCCCCGTGACGTTATTAAAAAAACAGATTATAAACAAATTAGGACAATCTTCAAATGCCATTTTAGAGGGGAGTTAAATTAAAATTTGAATTTATCAATACATTTATGGAAAACATACATAAAAATAAAAGTAATGATATTTTACACATATTTATATTCCTTTGGTAACAACCGCGTTTTTGCAATTGAAAATATAGTAACATTTAATAAATAAAGTAAATATCTCATAAATTATTAAATATTTTTTAACCTATTTTTTTATTAATACTGGTAAATTACCGCAACTTCTTCTATTAAATAAAATAATTTATATTGCTTATTTAAAACGCAAATAATACTTCTTTGCAAATTCGATTTTTAAATATTATATACAGGGTGTCCCGAAAAGAATGGTTATAAATTATACCACACATTCTGGGGTCAAAAATAGTTCGATTGAACCTAACTTACCTTAGTACAAATGTGCTCACAAAAAAAGTTACAGCCCTTTGAAGTTACAAAATGAAAATCGATTTCTTTCAATATATCGAAAACTATTAGGGTCGGTTTCACCAACAAAAAATAAATCAGTGAATAGTTATTCGTCGAATAAGATTTATTAGTCGATTAAATTTTATTTCGTTTCAATAACTATTTGTAATCCACAGTTAGTTATTCGTCAAATAAGTTCAAAGTATAATGATTTTCCACAGACTGTACTCGTTGACACAAGCGAATGGCAGTTCTTCTTCCTCATATTAGTTTGTTGGCCTCCACCTCTTCGGTGTTTTGCCAAGCAGATTGCATTATTTTCGACTGTAATCCCACCACGTGACCTCTGGTTGGCACATAAACTAACAAAGAGGTTATGTTTGTAGGTATCTATTTTTCAATGATTTTTCATTGTTTATAATCATCGTATTTTGTCTATTTTGGATTCATTTGGATTTCGTTTCCTGTTTTTGTGCACTTTATAAACTTAACCACAATGCAAAATGATTATTTAAGGAAATTATTATTGGAAACTTCAGATGTTGCGAGAAAGGTAGGCGAAATAATTTTTATTTCCTGTTCATTTTGCCCCGTTATTTATCAATAATGATGAATTTTGCAAGCAATAACATTATTTCTTTTATTGTTTTAGATATTTATTGAAGCTGAAAATAATTGGGGATTTAGATCCATACGCAATTCAGTCAGAATTGGATTTTACAGTTAAGTGCAGTCCATCAAGTTACTATTATAGATATTTATACATATTTGGTGGAGTCTCACAGTTGCTACTCTAAGCAGCAGATGAAAGCATACAAAAGCCTTCAGGCACATAAATATTTTACAGCTGGATTTGTTTTGAATGGAGTAAAAATTGTTAATGATTTCCTGATTTCCATATTATTGTAGGAAAGGTATGCCTTTATTTTATTTATTCACCATTAAGAAATATATGGATAACAGTATTAGTGTCTTTTGGATAAATTGGTTCTAAATATTAGATTTATTTACGTTTATATATCTGTATGAGACCAGACATATCGTCGTCCTAATCTGTAAACTGCGAACTCCATAATTCTCTGAAAATGATTTATTACTGCCATCTATTTGAATTACTGTCATGATTGTTCTAAAATTATATTGTATGAATGTCTGATTTTAAATAAAATATTCTCAATCATTGTAAAGAATGCAAATACTCTAATAAAAATAAATTTTTGTAGTTGAAAAATTTCCAAAAAAATAAAATATTTTTTTTAGGTGAAGCATTTCCAAAAAGCTAATGCTAAACGACTAAATGCTTGGGTGGGGTGATAGCCAGTTCTGATGACATAGCAAATGCACATTGTATGCATATGGCCGGTAATAGTAAAGTATGCCCAGGGCAAGACAGACGAAGAAGAACCCAATGCATGTACATATGTTACAGCTACATGGTTTGGAGATAGCAACATATGCATTCTCTGATGAAAAACTAATGAGTTTTGAAACTGTTCGGTCAGAGTGCTTGTTGCGCTCACTAAACGAACTGAAATATGAGATGGCTTTGGCATTGTGTTGCAGCGATATGAAAATGGTTATTCATTTTTAATTATAATGTACTTCTTCATCATGAGTAATTATGTATTGGTCTTTTAAATGTGTATTTATTTTTGTAATTAGTATCAACTTGTAATGATAATATACACTTATCGTTTAAGGTATGACTATGTTTAGACTCTAAAATAAATGTTTTAAAAATCGAATCCTGCCTCTTTCTGTTAGTAACTACCCATGGATATCACAAATTGTGCTTACTGATAGGTTTGTTTGTAGAACGATCAGCAACTCTTGCCAACCATCAGACACATGTGCATTCGTAGTCTATGAATGCTAACTATTAACTGCACAACGCTAACTGTTAACTTCTCATGCATCTGATGGTTGGCAGCAGTTGCTAATCGTTTGTGTCGTACTACGAACAAACCTATTAAGCCGAACTCAAACGACTCGTGTACTTGGCGAATAATCGTCACTTGCGTATACTGGCAATACTGTGTGAGTGGGTTACTAGTACAATTATTGTACTATTTGTCAAACACTAATAATAATAATGTTAATACTACTATTAATTGTCAAAGAATTGTTCTAGTAACCCTCCCAAAAGACATAGTAAGTAACGCAAGTAACGATTATTCGCCAAGTACACGAGTCGTTTGAGCCCGGCTTTAGGTCTGGATCCCGTGTACCAAAAAAATTGATTAATAGCAAGCTGAAAATTCGTTAATAGCTTAACGGTGTCCAGTTGGACAAACTTTGATGTACACGAGTCGTTTGAGCCCGGCTTTAGGTCTGGATCCCGTGTACCAAAAAAATTGATTAATAGCAAGCTGAAAATTCGTTAATAGCTTAACGGTGTCCAGTTGGACAAACTTTGATGTATTGTGACACTGGAACAGGGGTAGTTTTAATTGTGAAACAGTTTGGAAACTCAGATTTGGAACATCAGATTACGAAAACATCCCATATATTTTGTCAGACAGAACATCCAATTGATCTGTTACCCTGTCATTAAATTCTCGTGCAAAAATCAGACTGCTGTTACTCACCAACATGATTCCTGTAGTTTGACATGGTCTTCGTGTTCTACTCATTAAAATGCCTAGTTGGTGCAGGTTTTTCACCAGTCTGGTTTTTGCATGAGAATTTAATGAATTGGTAGCAAATCAATTGGAAGTTTTATCTGACAAATTACATAAACATTTTCGTAGTTTGACCTTTCAAATTTTTAACCTGTTCCACAGTTAAAACTTCCAGTGTTCCCATGCATCAAAGTTTGTGGGACTAGACACCGTTAAGCTATTAATAAATTTTCAGCTTGCTATTAATCAACTTTTTTTTGGTAGGAGGGATCCAGGTCTATATGGAATAAATAAATAACAAAACAAATTCCCTGTCAAAACTGCATTTATTTTAAATAGAATGAAAAACAAAATAATATTATTTTAACAAAATACGGGATACATGTTAAAATTTAGTATTAATAAAGTTTGTCACATTGGCCTAAAATTAATGTCACTAGTTACGTTAGTGTCACATATAAATAATTATTGTAATAATATTAATAAAAATCATAATTCCTAGCATGAGTGCGTCCTGTTTTTTGATAATTTAGTCAGGCGAGGAAACATAAATGAGTTTCTAATAGGGCTTTTCATCGATTGTCATTTGTTTCGAGCTCCTGTTAGATGTTGTATAATCCGTGTATAATATTACTATACAAGGATTATATGACATATGACAGAAGCTCAAAACAAATGACTGTGAATGAAAAGCCCTATAGAGGGAACACGGAAAAAATTAACATTATCCGATCAGCTCGACTTCCACAGTTCACTACTATACAAGTTACAGGCATGTTTTCAGCACTTAAAATCACCAAAAACGAAAAGTTTATAAAATAATTAATCTAATGAATGTCTTTAAATACTATATTAAGCTCAAAATCACGACAAAAAACAAATTAAAATTAACATTATTCTGATCAGTTGGACTTTCACAGTTCACTACTATAAAAGTCACAGGCATGTGTCAGCACTCAAAATCACCAAAAACGTAAAGTTTATAAAATAATTAATATATGAATGTCTTTATATACTATGTTAAGCTCAAAATCACGACAAAAAACAAATTAAAATTAACGTTATTCTGATCAGTTGGATTTGCACTATTAGTTCCTATACAAGTGACAGGCATGTTGTCAGCAGCACTCAAAATCATTTGATATAATTACGTTTACCTGTTATAAAACATTGTAGATAAATTCAAATTAAACTAATGAATTTTCTTTATTATTGATATTTAAAGTGAGGTTAGCTGTCAACTTATTCTAAGAATAAATATTTATCTGCCCGATATTGGACTAATAACTTATTTGGAGTTTATTCATAGAATAAGTCTTATTTGACGTTGGTGAAACGGAGATATGTCAGTTTTATTGGTCGAATAACTTTATTCATTGAATAGACCGCTATTTGTCGATGGTGAAACCGGCCCTTAGAGATTTTTTATTGAAAATAGACATGTATAATTCTTATGTCAGGAACATCTTAAAACAAAATTATAGTGAAATTTGTCCACCCCATAAAAAATTTATGGGGATTTTGTTCCCTTAAACCCCCCCAAACTTTTGTGTACATTCCAATTAATTCATTATTGTGGTACCATTAGTTAAACACAACGTTTTTAAAACTTTTTTGCCTCTTAGTATTTTTTCGATAAGCCAGTTTTTATTGAGATGCGGCTTCTTTTTCAATATATTTACGTAAAAATTTTATGGGGGTTTTGTTCCTTTAAACCCCCCTAATGTTTGTGTACGTTCCAATTAAACTATTATTGTGGTACCATTAGTTAAACACAGTGTTTTTAAAACTTTTGTCTCTTAGTCTTTTGTTCATAAGTCACCTTTTATCGAGATGTAGCTTCTTTTTCAAAATATACCTAAAAATGTAAATTATAAATAAATTTTCAGATTATTAACAGGTCTCTATAACCGTACTTAACCATATACAAATATGTGGTGGATTCGACAAATATTCAAAATATCTCGATAAACACTGGCTTATCGAAAAAGTAATAAGAGGCAAAAAAGTTTTAGAAATAATGTGTTTAACTAATAGTGCCACAATAATAATTTAATTGGAACGTACACAAAAGTTTGGGGGGGTTTAAGGGAACAAAACCCCCATAAAATTTGTATGGGGTGCACAAATTTTACTTAATTTTTTTTTAAAATATTGCTGTCGTAAAAATGCCACATGTCAATTTTCAATAAAAAATCTCTGAGAGTTTTCGATATATGAAAAAAAAATCGATTTTCATTTTGTAAATTCAAAGGGCTGTAACTTTTTTTGTGTGCACTATTGTATATAGGTAAGTGAGGTTCAATCAACCTATTTTTGACCCCAGAATCTGTGGCATAATTTATGACCAATCTTTTCGGGACACCCTGTATAATTACTTAAGTAAATAGGGGGTCAAATTTCACTTAATAAGTCTTAGGTAAAAGATTTGTCCTTCAGCTTTGTAGAAAAAAAAACCCTAAAGACCTTCATTAAAATGTAAATTACCTCAGCAGTTAAAAAAGTAAATATTGTGCAAAAACCCTTTTTAATTATTTAAACAATGATCCCCTCATAATATGATTTGGATACTTTTTTGAAAATATCTTTTGTATTCACCTAAACTTTGACATAAAATTTATTTCAACCTGTACGAATTTACATTTTGATTTACATGTAGTGTAATCTTATTTTTACTAGACTATTATTATATTTTAAAATTTTTACTTCTTTTTACCGTTTATTAATAAATAAATGCATCAAAAAACCACAGCTTTTGCCACTTTCAATGGTTTTTTAATAAACTAACTTAATCTAGGCAATGAAGCAGTAAAAAGTCCAAAACCAACAAAAGTTTTCAGTTGGATGAATCTCAATGAAACTTTTTGCATTCGATTCTTAGGAAACTCTTGAGAACAAAATTGATGAGATGATGACGAAATGAAAAGTGCATTAGTAAACAAGAAAATGCATTTCGAAGTGATGAAAAATGATACATTTGTAATTCGGACTCGGAGGTTTTTCGGGTCGCTGATCACGAATATTCTGACAGCGATGATCTCTAACAAACCTGGTGACCAGGACGGGCCTCTTCTCCTGGAGTTTTGTAAAAATTAGATACAAAATCAGTGTGCAAAGTTGTTAATCGGGGGTTTTTGGAGTGGCTGGTCATAAATATCATGACGGCGATGGTCTACGACAAACCTGGTGACCAGTATGATCACCGTCTCCTGTAGTTTTGTAGAAAATTCTTGATCCCAAAAACTTCCGAGTAACGTGTTTGTACTGATTGTGTATCGAATTTCTACAAAACTCCAGTAGATGAGGCCTGTCCTGGTCACCAACTGCGTCGGAGACCATCACCGTCGTGATATTTGTGACCAGCGACTTCAAAAGCCCCCGATTAAGACTTTGCACACTGATTTTGTATCTAATTTTCACCACCAGGTGCGTTAAAGATCATCGCTGATGGGATATTCGTGATCAGCATCCTCAAAACCCCCCGAGTGATGAATGAGTTTGCACTGATTTTGTATCGAATTTTCATAAAACTAGATGAGACACATTACGGGCACCAGGTGCCGTCATGATATTCGTGTTCAGCGAGCCCAAAAACTCTCGGGTAACAAAATTGATCTTTATTTATTGAATTTATTTTTCACCCGGGAGCAGTCGCGCTCACTTCTGTCACGTAAGTAGTCGCGCGTAGAGAAAAAAATCTCAGGATACGAATTTAAATGCGAATTTAAAAGAAATTTCTATTGTATAATATTTTTATTGACTTGTTACGTTAAAAATATCTATTTCTAACAATTTTAAAGCTAATTGGTTCTCACCAAAGCCGTAAATTTCACAAAAAAAAAATAAAAAAAACTTAAAAAGAATTTAAAAAATTCCCACGCATTACTACAATCTTCCTCGATGCACTTACGAGTAAAAAGTTATGTTACAAAATGTTTCATCAAGTTATCACGGAAGAGGATAAAATGTTAGATTTTTTGGCGCGACTGCTCCCGGGTTAAACCTTCCCAATTTTGGGGTAAAATCAGAATTTATCACATCCGTCAGCATAAACATTCTTTTGTTTATGCGACGATCCGATTCATTTTGAAGCATCCAGAATTATAACATAAATCTTTATTTTGAATTAAAATAACGCTTATTACGAAGAATTAGTACATAGGAAATTTAATACGGTATTAGATTAGTGCAAAACAGCTGACTTTAAGTTTAAAAAATTACTCACTTCACTAAAAATCATCAGACCTACATCAACAGAAAGTGCGTTTTTAACTTCAGCAACTTTCTGTACAAAAAAAGAGCCATCCTGAAAGATCAAACACTCAACAATTTGTTTTTTTAAAACACATTTCAATAATAAAAACAACGAAAATTCAGATTACACAAATTTATAATTTTTCTATTTTTAAAATTTTCTTTAAAATTTTTAATTTTCTTTTAAATTTTTCTTAACATTATTAATTTGTAATCAAATTTTTTATACTAATTGCATTGAAAAATTAGAACAAAAACAATTTCTTCTTTTTATTTTTAAATTTCCCGAGAAAAACAATTTCTCGATACCCGGGAAATCAAAAGGGGCCGGGAAAATGGAGTTTTAGGTCAAATTTTATTACAGGAAATTGCGACACAGCGCGGTAAATCAGGTAGCTGGGTAATTACTTGTGGTTTCTCAATATTTATTATCACTTGCATCTAAATTTTTAGGACACGAATATTATTCAGTTCAGTTGTATTTTATTTCTTGTTTGACGTCTTTTTTGTATATGGATAGTACATTTTCATACAGTACCCAATTTTTTCTCAAATTATTTACTATATATAGCTTGGAAAATGAACATTATGTTCTTTGTTAAAGAACAAATTGTCGATGACATACAAAAATTTATTGTGTTTACTTAATAGTCAAAAAATTCTAAAATTTTGGCAACATTTCAATTATAATTAGAGTCAACTGAAATATTTGTGGACTTCTCAAATATTTCATTCAAAAGCCATTCATTGTGCTGTATTGGATATGTGACCCTAAGTGACAGTCACTTACTGTCCCTTGTTGTTGCGTTTAGTAAATTTCAATTTCCGACTTATCATCGACTTATTTCGTATACTTTAAATGACGACGCACGGGTAAAGATTAAAGATTCCCGGACTCAACTGTACCTATTAGTGATGTAACGAATGTCATTTTTTTAACATTCGCGAATACGAATGCGAATGCGAATATCTGCGACTGACATTCGCGAATGCGGATGCGAATGCGAATGTCCAGTTTTTTTAATTTGTTTCTATTTTTGTAATGTTTCCTAAATTTTTAATGAAAAGTTAATTGATATTTAGTGTAAATCAATCTGAATCTTAAGCTTTATTACATAATACCAAATAATAAAACAAAGTAAAGGCTGATAATGTGATTATACAAGGTTAAGTTCTATCTATCTATTGCCCTTCATTTGTCCAAACTTGAACGTAGGCCTCCCCCTTACTTTTCCACTCTTCTCGGTTCAGTGCTAATGCTGTCGATCTGGTCGCTGCGTATCTCTTTAGGTCATTCGACCATCTCGTCTGTGGTCTGCCCCTTCCTCTTTTGTAGTCCCAAGGTCTCCAGTGAGTTATCGCTTCATTCCATCTTCCGTCTCTTTGTCTGCTATTGTGTCCTGCATATTTCCATTTGAGAGTAGCTGCATGTTTGAGGTTAAGTTACCTTTTCTTAATAAAAAAGATGATAAGTGAATAGATTTTGATTTTATTAACCTAATATTATCTTAAAATTATTTTTTTTCTGGTTTTCTTATTCGCAAAACATTCGCACAAATTTCGCGAATGCGGATGCGAATGCGAGTATGCAAAAACAAGCGAATATTCGCGAATGCGAATACGAATATTCGTTACATCACTAGTACCTATATTGACCTAACCTATAAAATGTATAAAAATTACTAGTAGTGTTATATTCAGATATTATTACCGCTTTAGAGATATAAATAGTACATTGTTTACCGGGTAGGAAAAGCTTAACATTCCTGGACGACTGTGAAGACTGCTAAGTCGAGGCGCAAGCCGAGACTTAGCAACACAGAGTCCAGGAATGTGGCTTTTCCTACGAGGTAAACATACTATTTTTCCGCAAATCGTTTAAAATTCGACAGATATTGATTGATTTTAAAAAAACGCGATAATTTTATTCCCAAATAAATGGTGCTTTGAAATTCCTAATAAAATTACTTGGGTTACTATGGAAACGTATTGAGGTTGAATTGTCAAACTTGACGCTTATAAATTTAATTGCTGGTGTTCTCGAAAGTAAAATGATAAGTGATGATGAAATTTCCATTCCTGGGACTCCTCCAGAGCTGGTTGAGGCAGTGAATACTGCTTCATTAGAATTATTGCCAAAGAAATCAAGAGAAAAGTACGAAAATGCATACAGACGTTTTATGGATTATCGCATGAGTAAAAATACGAGTTCTTTCTCAGAAAATGTTGTAATGGCATACTTCCTAGACCTTTGTTTAAAGATGAAATCTTCAACATTATGGGCCAATTATTCAATGCTGAAGTCAACCCTTGCACTTAAACACAATGTAGATATATCTACATACTCAAAACTTCGTTCTTTATTGAAACGGCAAGCTCAAGGTTATAGGGCAAAGAAATCTAAGATTTTAACGAAGGAAGAAATTGAAAAATTTATCCAGGAAGCTCCAGATAAAGAAAATTTAATGATTAAGGTAATTTACAAGGTTTTAATAGCAATGTGTTTTCTATCATTTATGTAGAACACTAACAACTGTACGGAAATATCATTTCCTTACAGTAAGGAAATGACATTTCCTTACAGTAAGGAAGTCCTGACTTTTTCTTCAAGAAATTTTGACAGGAATGTCAAAATTTCCTGGCGATTTGCGGAAAATGTATATTATGTTTATAAAATAAACAAATACATTAATTAATTATGGTATTTGATTTATGCCGCAACTATATTTATTTGGTGTCGAATATTCCTGTAAGATATTACATAAATGCAGTTTTTGTTTTTATTTGATTCGGAGTTGGACCACCATCTCCATATAGGTATTTCAGCATCTATAAGTCCTCAGTGAAGCTATGCAGTCACAACTCTGAAACAAATATCAATAATCCTGCCCATGGTACAAAGTTGTACCATGAATCCTGCCTATTTAAGGGAAAACATAGCGATGCAATGTTTCCACTTTTTGAGACGCAAAACAGCGACATCTCTCGTAATACGAAGAAGACGAAAAGCCCTAGATACAAAGTTTGCTACTATTTTTTTAAATTATTCGTTAAAGCGAAGATTTTGTAGTGTATAGTGTATAATATGGATATTTCAAAAGGATTCATTGAGAAGTTTTTAGACCATTCAATATTTGTTTATCACAAATTTGCAATAATTGAAATTTTGGCAACACTAAAAGAAAAAATGGTAAAATTAAAAAGAGTATTTTAGTATCTATTGTCCAAAACAATTTTGGTTAATATATTAGTTACTCAGAAATAATTTCTTCTAAATATAATAAAATATAAACCTTTTTATGTAAATGGCAATAAACAAAATATACAATTGTGATTGTGAACAGATTCACATAAAACTGAAATGTTGCACATTTAGATTTCCGAGATTTACTCATAAATTAATATAGTTTATAATAAACATTACTCAGCAAGAATAATCCACTCACTAAACGATAAAAGAGGGCCGGTATGAACACGCCAAGTCACTAAATGTATCCAATGTTTATATTTTTTTATTGAAAGAATTACTTATTGGGAATATAATACAACAAAAATTATAATTCAGTTTACTGCAGCCTAAAATATGTAGAAAATGTTTTATTAAAAAATTTAAATAAATTTTAAGGGTCCAAAAAAAAAATAAATGTCTGTAAATACGACGTTGGCATATAATGGGGTAAGTAATATTATTAAAACCTTTATGTCCGTAGACATAATGTATAAACTCATGTAAAACGGTCATCAATGTATATTAAAACACACCTCTAAGTCATGAAGAACCTTTCGAAAACAATCTTTATCAAAGAAATTCCACTCAAATGTCTATTAAGTGCACCTTCTTAGTGAATCTGTTAAGTAATTATGATCCAGCTGCTAGTTCAATGTGATTAGAAACTTAAACAGTGTTGCCAATTTTTGACCAACATTAATGATCATCGACATTGAAAAACAAAAAGATGATAGGTAGACAAGAAACCACAAGGTCTTATCACGTGTGCACCTGTCGCTTGAAGGCTTATTATTAATTTATTATCATTTACATACGCCATTTTTATTTGATTAGCTAACTGAGTAAAATGAAATAGAGCGGACAAACATATAATAGAAAGAACGAACCACATACCATAAAAAATGTAATTAAAATAATATACCATACCATAAAAATAATAGGAAACTGCATGTTTTTTTGGATTTGGTAGTAGACTTTACAGTAAAATCTATTTACTGTACAATGGAACAAGAGCTACTCAAAATTTTTAAATTAATATGTATCAGCTGCTAATACATATTTTCGATATAGAAGAATTTTTGCAAAGCATTAACGCCCGGTTCCACCAACGTGATCTAAGTAAAATCTTACGTAAGTTTTGCTTAGCCAAAAAAAAATCTTTTAGTTGAAATTTGCGTTCTACCATACAAGTTTTTACTTAACTTAGCCAAGAAAAAACTTAAATGATCAAAGATACGAACTTTGCAAAATTGTCAAAAATTATTCACCTGTTGACTGGTTTTTAGTGAAAAAACACCAAAAAATAAGAACATTTGTGTCAGTTTTGATGCTGTCTTCTGACATTAATGTCATTTCAATATTATTTATTGTAAATAATTGTTATAGTTCTTGAACGGTTCTTGTAATGTTTTTGTGTATTTAGCGAATTTAAAATTAATTTAGTTTAGAATTATTAATTAGTTTAGCATTAATTTAGTTGCCAGTTTAAAATAAATATAATGGTTTAAAAAATTAGAGACAGTTTTTTTTAGACATTAAGGTATGTAATAGTTTTGATTTGTCAGAGTGTGGAAATAGTTGATATGAATATGGAAAACATGAGCAAAAGAGTAAACTTTTCTGCTCAAAAAAAGGTGGAATTGATTTCCTTGGTGTCCAAATACAAGGACATCATTGAAAATAAAAAAACTGGTGTGTATATCAAAGATAGAGACACTACACTATATATTATATACCATAAACTATAACAATATACGACTGTATACCATAGATTATAGCAGAATTTACAAAAAATAGAAATATAAAAATTTCATTAGATCGCAGAGTTAACCTAACGTAATATCAACACAAGAAATTTAAACTCACTTATTTGTCAATATAATATGACAGAATTAGTCTGGGCTGATTATCGGAGAATAGGCCATTTTTGGGAAAAGTTATTTACCAGCAATTTTATTGCTGGAATTGAATTATAAGATCCTATATATTAATAATATAGGTATGCAAAGTCCTCAGATAGTGTGCTACTTTTTTTATAAACAAAATGGCGCCCGAAAATCGTGTTTTTTTCAATTTATGTTCTATATCTCCAAAGATTTTAACTTTACAACAAAAGCACCCAAATAAAAATTAACCGTGATTAAATTCTGCATAGAGACGTGTTTTTCCCGATCTGCTCCGACCTGCTTTCCTCGGAAAATGCGGGTTTTCCCAACAAAATCTTTAATTTTCAAATAAAGTTTTAGATAAGTAATTATCTACCAATAATTAAATAATTTGGTGACTTAAAACCGTTTAGGTGGTTTAGATTATAGTTCCAGAAGCTGGTGAAAATTAAACGAATATTTTAGCAACAATTCAATTGTTAATTAATAATTTACGGTCGCAATAATAACCAAAATAATTATGATACACTGATCAAAACTTTGAAATCTTATAAAGATGAGATGCCTATTTAACATTTTGTCGACAAAATATACATTTTTTATTTTTTTGCATAATCTTTAAATGTTAAAAAAAATAGTTATAAACAAATTAACGTTTCTCAGAAAGTTTTTATTATATTATAATTTAAAAAAATAGCTAAAATGCCCATTTCAAATATCTTGAAAATGAATGCTTTAAAACTTTTTTGTAACCATTTGCAAAAAAGTTATGAAACAGCAAAGTTAACATACGATTACTACGGTGTCTATAATTTTTTTTAATTCTTTCAAAGCGTAAAAGTGAGTTTAAAGTACAAGCTAATTATTTACAAAAAAATATCGATGATCAGATTAATGGTTATATTTTAATTAAAGATTATATATATATATATATATATATATATATATATATATATATATATATATATATATATATATATATATATATATATATATATATATATATATATATATATTGTTATATTTCTATTTGATATGAAAATTAAATTTTGATAATTATAAACAAAATTCAATTTAATATAAAATATTTTCAATTTTCTCAACCACGGGCATATAAATTTAGAACAACCTGTATACAACAAATTGTTATATTTAATTTTAAGAAGTGATTAAACGAAACTCGGGACAATGCGCTTAAAATAAAACTCAAGTGAAATCGATAATAGGTCATTATCGTTGTTCGCGGAAGGTTCGATCATTAGCTGATGCTAAATAAGACTTAGTGGAAGTAGATAATAGATCATTAAATTTTGTAATTAGTAGAAAGTAATTTTAGAATGGGAATTAACTATTTTTCTTTTGAAATCCATTAAGCATATTTAGAAAGATTAAAAATTGGTTTTGAGGAATACTGCGAATGAGAGTTGGTGGTGGAAGTTTGATTTGTGAATCTGGAAGGGATATTTAGAAAGTAGGGGAATGAATGACAAATAGAGATCAGAATGTTTTGAGCTGTCGAGAAGTGAAGTCCAGTAGTAGACGGTAGTGTACGGAGAGTGAGAAAGCCGGTGTAGTTCCGTGAGTGTGGAGTATCTATCGTGGAACGAGAGGTAGGCCAGGTTGAGAGTAAAAGAACCTCCTTGAGCCAAGAGTTCCCGGTAGCTGATTGCAGTTTCGAAAAAGGTAGAACACAGCATCACGACAGAAGCAGGAAACGAGAGCTATACGAGCTAGTTTCAAAGGAGAACATTACTGGAAGCCAGGACGAGGTTTTGATCGCAGCCAAGGATAGCAGGAAACGGGTCTTGTGTGAAGACATTCTCAGTTCACCAGAAAAAGGTCAGTCTCATTTGTTTGGACATGAATGTATGGGTTTTTCGTATTAAATACCACATTTAAAATTGAAGAAACATAATGAATAATATCAGAAAAGCTTCATCAAACTTAAATAGAATTGTTGCTAATAAATCAAAATAGTTAAATGTTAATAAAAACTTTCAATTGGAAACCAAAAGGAAATAAGATTCCCTTGTGTAAATGTTATGTTTAAGAATAATAAGATATAGCAAATATTAAGCAGTGATTGCCATTTAAATAAAATAAACAATATTTTGATTACAATTGTAACCCATATGTGTTATTATTTTACTCTTTTCTTTCCTATCCCGATTAGGAACCATTGAGAAATACTTAGAAGCCACGTAAGTAAGTAATTAATTTTATAAAAAGCCCTGAGATTGAAAACATATTGATATGTGATCTGGTAAATTAATTAGATTATTATTAATGCATTGATTAAATTAAATGACATATAAAAATATTATCTCATATCAATAATCAAGATCACATCAACTGTCGTCCAACGTGGAAAGCATTGTAAAGTATTTCTAGTGGCAAATTTGAAGGATAGAAAGAGTAAAGCCGGTATTTGAAAATTTATATGCCTGTGGTAAAAAGTGAGATACTTACATTTGATAACATAAAATTTTAGATCTCTTTAGGTACAAATTTTACATAACTGATTTAATATTTTGTTTTTACGATATTTACATTTGATATATTTATTGACAATTTATAATATTTGGGTGAGAAAAAGTCGTCTTGGTAACATACTAGTAAAATTTCATATTTGGCGGGGACAGTACTTCTTGAAAACAAATGTCTGTGACAAGAAGCCAAAGCAAAGACAACAAAAAACAAAAAGAACATTCAAATCAAGAGAATAATTCAGACCAAGAAGATATTTTAGACACGACAATCATGGCATCAGAACAGCAAGAATTATCAGGAATAGATAAATTATTACAAATGATGCAACTCCAGTCACAAAGAATGGAACAAAAACTGGATGACAATCAAAGAGAAACAAAACAAGCAATGGATGAAGCAAAAAGGACAATGGATAAAAATCAGGAAGAAACATCAAAGAAAATGGATGAAACACAACAAAAATTGGATCAAAAAATGGATGAAACACAACAGAAAATGGATGAAACAAAAAGAATAATGCAAGAAAATCAGAAGGAAACAAAACAAGCCATAGAAGAGAACTACAAGAAAATGGAGGAACGCATAGAAAAGTATGAAATGAAAATTAAGGATCACATGAAAGAACAAGAAATGAAAATTCAAAATAAAATAAAGGAGATAACGAATTGCCAGAAAAAAGAAATGGAAAGTTTGGAAAACAAGTTGCAAAACGCTATTCAAACAGACATAGAAGAAGTGGAAAGAAAGATTGCGGAAATCAATATTCAACAAAATGTCGGAGAAAGAAGAGAAATGGTTATACATAGCACAGATGACGTGAAGATAAGGTTTGGCGGGGATGTAAGAAGATTACACCCAGTGCCGTTCATAAATAGCCTGAAAAAGAAAATACAGCACATCGGAAATTTCGAAACAGCAAAAGAAACTATCAGAAACCATCTAAAATATGAAGCAAGCCTATGGTTCGATTGCAAAGAAGAAGAATTTGACAGTTGGCAACAATTTGAACAAAAATTTTTGAATTATTTCTGGGGAAAAGTCCAACAATTGGAAATTAACAAGGAATTGCAAAATGGGAAATACAATGATAGGATGGGTATATCAGAAAGGACATATGCATTACAAATTTACTATAACGCAAAACATTTACAATATAATTACTCATCGGAACAATTAGTCGAACTGATTGCAAGACATTTCGAAGAAACGCTGGAAGACCATATCACATTGCAAAACTACAAAGACATAGATAGTTTATGCCAATTCCTACAAATAAGAGAATCACGTTTAAGAGAAAGAAAATCAAGAAGGTCGCGAGAAGATTACAGGCCCCGAGAAACACAGGATTACAGAGATAGCAATCAAAATAGGAGGGACTATACAAGACGAGATTTTAATCCCAGAAGGGAAAACGAAAATAGAGACAACGGAAGAGGAAATTATGAACAAAGAAATAGACAATGGAATGAGGACAGAAATCGAGAATACCAGAATAGAAACACCACACGCTCAAATCAAGAAAACAGAAATAATGGTAGACAAAATGAACAGGGATATTGAGAAAACCGAAACAGATCCGACAGACCAAGAGAAAATAGAAGAGAAGTAAATAATACCCAGACAGATGAATATGACGGAGAGAGACATTATGACGAAAATATAAACAACGATGAGCAACCGGCGTCTTTTCACGACGGCGCTCACTAAAAACCAAAAATCAAACAGGAATCTTTTGTAACCCCAAGTAGTTTATTAAATTGGCAAGAAACAACGAAAAGAAAAATGGAGTTAATTTAAAATTTGTGGATGGATTTATCAACGAGAAACCAATTAAAATTATGATAGACACTGGATCTGAAATAACATTGGTCAACAGAAAACTAATAGAAGAAGTTAACTTAACAAATTTAATTTACAAAATACCTAGGGTAAATTTAGTGGGCGCAAACAAACGGACATTGGCAACTATAAATGAAGGCATACGAGTAATGGTACGACTGGGTAAGAAAATGTATGCACTACAATGTGTAATAATGCCAAACATGTCACATGACATGATAGTAGGAGTTGACGAATTGGCAGAAAAACATGTAGTGATAGATTTTAAAAATAATACGATGAAACTAACAGAAGAAGAAGAAAAAGAACAGGACAAGGAACATGAGAAACAAAATACGGACGAATCAGGTAAAGAACAAACAGTGGAAATGAATTTGGCAGCGAAGCAAGGACAAAGAAAAAAAAGGAGAAATGGTCAGAAAAAGATAAAAGAAAATGAAACCTGTGGCTCCTCAAAAGAAGAGTTGAGCCCAGAAGAAGAAAGTTTGAGAGTATCAGAAACAAAGGAAACCTGGGATTCCTCAAAAGAAGAGACGAGCTCAGGAGAAGAAGAAATAAAGCTAACAAATGAAAGCGAAAAAGATATGATCGAAACAGTGGCATTTGAAGAGGAGGCATATGAAAACGAGGATGCAGAATACACGGTAAAAGTATGTGAAAAATCTGAGGAAAAAGACAGAAGATTGATATGGGAAAAAGGGAAAAACAACATAATAGCCGACACTCTAACACAGGATGAGGACACTGAAAATAAGGAAACAATTACTCTACAGGTGGGACTAATTAGAGTAATACAAGAAGAAGGGGTATAAGACGTAGATTAAAGTAAGGAAATATACAGGGAGTTGATTTTGCCTCGAGAAAATTTATTTAAAAAATGCAGATAAATTTTATCGAATACAAGGCGGGGATTTGTTATATTTCTATTTGATATGAAAATTAAATTTTGATAATTATAAACAAAATTCAATTTAATATAAAATATTTTCAATTTTCTCAACCACGGGCATATAAATTTAGAACAACCTGTATACAACAAATTGTTATATTTAATTTTAAGAAGTGATTAAACGAAACTCGGGACAATGCGCTTAAAATAAAACTCAAGTGAAATCGATAATAGGTCATTATCATTGTTCGCGGAAGGTTCGATCATTAGCCGATGCTAAATAAGACTTAGTGGAAGTAGATAATAGATCATTAAATTTTGTAATTAGTAGAAAGTAATTTTAGAATGGGAATTAACTATTTTTCTTTTGAAATCCATTAAGCATATTTAGAAAGATTAAAAATTGGTTTTGAGGAATACTGCGAATGAGAGTTGGTGGTGGAAGTTTGATTTGTGAATCTGGAAGGGATATTTAGAAAGTAGGGGAATGAATGACAAATAGAGATCAGAATGTTTTGAGCTGTCGAGAAGTGAAGTCCAGTAGTAGACGGTAGTGTACGGAGAGTGAGAAAGCCGGTGTAGTTCCGTGAGTGTGGAGTATCTATCGTGGAACGAGAGGTAGGCCAGGTTGAGAGTAAAAGAACCTCCTTGAGCCAAGAGTTCCCGGTAGCTGATTGCAGTTTCGAAAAAGGTAGAACACAGCATCACGACAGAAGCAGGAAACGAGAGCTACACGAGCTAGTTTCAAAGGAGAACATTACTGGAAGCCAGGACGAGGTTTTGATCGCAGCCAAGGATAGCAGGAAACGGGTCTTGTGTGAAGACATTCTCAGTTCACCAGAAAAAGGTCAGTCTCATTTGTTTGGACATGAATGTATGGGTTTTTCGTATTAAATACCACATTTAAAATTGAAGAAACATAATGAATAATATCAGAAAAGCTTCATCAAACTTAAATAGAATTGTTGCTAATAAATCAAAATAGTTAAATGTTAATAAAAACTTTCAATTGGAAACCAAAAGGAAATAAGATTCCCATGTGTAAATGTTATGTTTAAGAATAATAAGATATAGCAAATATTAAGCAGTGATTGCCATTTAAATAAAATAAACAATATTTTGATTACAATTGTAACCCATATGTGTTATTATTTTACTCTTTTCTTTCCTATCCCGATTAGGAACCATTGAGAAATACTTAGAAGCCACGTAAGTAAGTAATTAATTTTATAAAAAGCCCTGAGATTGAAAACATATTGATATGTGATCTGGTAAATTAATTAGATTATTATTAATGCATTGATTAAATTAAATGACATATAAAAATATTATCTCATATCAATAATCAAGATCACATCAACATATATATATATATATATATATATATATATATATATATATATATATATATATATATGTTGATATATTAATTCACACATCCACCTGAAATGGTGGATGTGTGAATTGTTCGTAAGGGGATTTTTCCACATTCTCTATTTCATTTGTTTGATTTATATATATATATATATATATATATATATATATATATATATATATTTTTGTAATTTACACGCGCGAAAGTAGAATAATACAGTACTGTAGCTAACATTTTCACTCGGAGCGACGATCGGCCGCGCGACGTACACTTTTAATAAATAATGTATGCTACGTGTCAGTCGCTTCGAGTGAACATTTTAGCTCCGACTCTGTATCAGGCCTACTTTTGCGCTAAAAATTACAAAAAAAAGTATTTTTAATCTTTGATTAAAATATAACCATTGCACTAATTTTTGACATTTTTTGTGAGTAATTAGATTGTGCCATAGACTCACTTTTAAGCTTTGAAACAATTAAAACAAATTATAAACAACGGAAAAATCGTATATTTACTTTGCTGTTTCATAACTTTTTTGCAAATGATTGGAAATTTTTTTTAGAGCATTCATTTTCAAGACCCATGAAATACGCATTTTAAGTATTTTTTAAAATTAGAATATAATAAACAATTTCTGAGAAATGTTAATTTGTTTATAACAATTTTTTTTAAACATTTAAAGATTATGCAAAAAAATGGAAAAATTATATTTTGTCGACAAAATATTAAATAGGCATCACACCTTTATAATCTTTCTAAGTTTGATCAATGTCTCATGATTATTTTGGTTGTTATTGCGACTGTAAATTGTTAATTAACAATTGAATTGTTGCTAAAATATTCGTTTCATTTTCACCGGCTTCTGAATTTATAATCTATACCAAGAAAGCTTTTATTTCACCAAGCTATATAATTATTAATAAATAATTACTGGCCCAAAAAATTTATTTGAAAATTCGAGATTTTTTTGGGAAAACCCACATTTTCCGAGGAAAATTTTCGTCGGAGCAAATCGGGAAAACATGCTTCTATGTAGAATTAAATTGGGGTGAATTTTTATTTGGGTGTTTTTGTTGTAAAGTTAAAATCTTCGGAGTTATAGAGCAATAATTGAAAAAAATACGATTTGTCGGCGCCATTTTGTTTATAAAAAAAGTAGCACACTATCTGCGGACTTTGCATACCTATATTATTAATATATAGGATCTTATAATTCGATTCCAGCAATAAAATTGCTGGTAAATAACTTTTCCATGAATTTTGCTAATTAGCCCAGAGTAAATATGAATGTCATTGCATGCTCCAAGTTAAATTTTTTGCTTAAGTCGTCATAATAGGTGACTTAAGTTTAAGAAAAAATATTTTGACGTAAGTAAATATTTTTAGTTGGTAAAAAGCTATTTCCTAAGATCAAATTTTCACTTAAATCACATTGGTGGAACTGGACCTAAAACATTATTTTCATTAGTAAAAAATTTATTTTTTGATGGATTCGACCGTTACTTGATGGAAGTTCATTTTATCTAACAATAAAACACTGAAAACGTTTGTTTTCCACTCTTCTTCTTCTTCAGTGCCTTATCCGGTCCGGATGTTGGCGATCATCAAGGCTATCATTGTTTTGTTAACTGCTCTGCGAAACAGCTGCGCGGAGGTTATCCCAAACCATTGTCGGAGGTTTTTCAACCACGAGATACGACGGCGTCCCGGTCCTCTCCTGCCAAATACCTGCATGACGAGTTGAAAAACTCGATTAAAAAGGGTTCAAGGCAGGTTTTGTTTATCGACAAAAACTCGTTTGTTTAAAAACTCGAATTTTTCTTCGTTCCGCATCACGTGGCCAAGGTGCTCAAGTTTACGTTGTTTTACTAAATTAAGCACTTAGGACCTCAATGTTGGTGACATGGTCCACATAAGATTTTTTAGTATCCTCCTGTAGATCCACATCTCGAAGGCTTCAATCAGCTTTTCAGTGGCTTGCGTCAGTGTCCAGGCTTCAACTCCATACAGTAGCACTGGAAGAACGTAGCACCTCACTATCCGCATCTTGGTTCCCAAACTAAGATCACTGCAGCACAGCAAGGATCTCAGCTTGATAAATGTAGACCGTGCCATTTCAATTCTGGATCTAATCTCTTGAGCGTGGTCCCATTGTGAGATGAGGGTAGTTCCGAGGTAAGTGAATCAGTCGACTCTCTGGATCTCTTCGCTATCTGCCATTAGTGCCCCGGGATCTAAATTTACACGGCTGACAACCATGAATTTAGTTTTCTTAATATTAAGGTTCAGTCCGTATGTTACGGACTCAACAATAGAAAAACATGATGTTTTCTACTCAACAATAGAAAAACAGACACTTCTACATACGTACTTCACCTTCTAGATTCTAGATCATAATCATTCTTTTAATGAACAGTTTCAAATTCTGCATATTCAGAATAAAGGCATTAAGCTATCTTTATTAGAATCTATGGAACAGACAAACAGCTCCCCACTCCTCAACCTCTTCAGTTAAAGACTTTAAAAAGGCAAACCCATAGTAATCTAAATCACTTGAGAAAGGCACTCTGCCGAAACAGCTGTAGTCACATACATAGTTGTAATAAATTTTGTGGAAGTATAGAAAACAAACGTTTTCAGTGTTTTATTGTTAGAATTTATTTTTTATTTAGAAACACTATCAACTATAGTCATTTAATAAGTGTACTGAACTTTTTGGAAAACTCGATTATGTTTTAAGAGTTGAGACTTCTGAGCTTCACCGATGAGGCATAAGGATGCTGAAATAGCTATATGGTGGTCCAACTCTGAATCAAATATAAACAAAACCTGCCTTGATCTTTTTTATCTTTTATATGTTTTAATTATTGATAACTCTGTTGTAAGAAAAGCTTGATACAATAATCATTTAAAGACAGTCCTGTGGTTTTTATCATGAATGGTGAGTTACCTCGAAGTCAAAGCGTTCAGTTGCTTATCTTCAAGTTCAAGATCAACTTTTCTTTTATTGGTATATATTGGTATTTATAATTTGAATGCAGATAATGAAGTATATTCTTCTTCTTTAAGTCCCATCTTCTATCGAAGGTTGGAAATCATCACGGCAATGCGGACCCTGTTGACTGCCGCTCTAAATATCTCTGCACTACTGCATTCGAACCATTCCCGTAAGTTCTTAAGCCAAGATGTTCTTCGTCTTCCCACATTTTGCTTTACTCGGATTTTGCCTTGCATAATAAGTTGTAATAATGAGTATTTTTGCCCTATCATCACATGTCCCAAGTACTCAAGTTTTCGTCTTTTGATAGTTAGTATTATTTCCGGTTGATTTCCTATCCTTCTAGTTACTTCCACTTTCGACATTCTTTGAATCCATGATATTCGTAGGATTCTTCTGTAACACCAACTACTACCTAACTCTTCCGCACTATCTTCTTTGACTTTCCTTAAGTTCTCGTTTATTTTAAATTTCGTTTCCGCATATGTGTTGTCTTGTTTGAGCCGCCTTGTATCCATGATTTTATTGGAGCTAGGGCTCTTTAACTTCTTTAGTTTGAAGTATATGAAGTACTTTGAATGAAGTACATTAGATAGGTAGATAACTAGATAGAATATATTTACGAAGATCGGTGATACAGCAATACACTCTACAGTGCGCCCATAAAGTAATAGGCCAGGAACCGAAGCTTTTCACCTCGCAATTTTTACAGAATGGATCGATTTGCTTGAAAATTTGAGAATAAGTAGTGGATAGTCCAAGGATCAAGATCTATATGATGGCGAAAGGCGCTTTTACCATGGGGGTGGTTGCCACCCCATCCCGGGGGTGGAAATGTTTTATTATACTTTGACCGCAAAAGTTAATAAAAACATTCATTCTAAGCAAAAAAGTCCTATACATTTTTTTGATAATATTAATAGTTTTCGATTTACTCGCTATCGAAGGTGTTAGTTTTGTATAGAAAAAATCAATGTTTTTCGATATACACTAAGCACCAAAATTAACGCACCACCTTAAAAATGGGACACTTTTGATGTCTTGTATTTCCTAAACTTGTTGTCCGATTTTAGTGATTTTTTTAATATGTTATAGCTTTATTCTTCAAGAATATCGATGTAATAATATTGTTGCTAAACAGATAAGTGTCATTGTATACCGGGTGTAACAATAATAGTGTGTTTTTTCCTCAAAGTTTGGAACACCCTGTGGAATATTCTGGCGCATATAAAATATTGAAATTAAAACTCAACTGTAGCCTTATGCTTTCTTAACATTATGCTTTTTGATTCATTAGTTTATGTTGGATAATAATAAAGTTAGGTACTTCAACAACTAGCAACGTTCTTCATCAATACAGGGTGTTTCTAAATAAGTGCGACAAACTTTAAGGAATAATTCCGCATGAAAAAATAATGACCGTTTGCTTTATAAACATGTGTCCGCAAATGCTTCGTTTCCGAGATACGGGATGTTGAATTTTTTCTTACAAACTGACGATTTATTTATTGCTCTAAAACCGGTTACGATATGCAAATGAAATTTGGTAGGTTTTAAGAGGTAGTTATTGCACATTTTTTGGCATACAATTAAGAATTTTATATTCACCATTGGCGTGCATATCGGTAATATGACCCGTATGCACGCCAATGGTGAATATCAAATTCTTAGTTGTATGCCAAAAAATGCGCACTAACTACCTCTTAAAACTTACCAAATTTCATTTGCATATCTCATCCGGTTTTAGAGCAATAAATAAATCGTCAGTTGGTAAGAAATAATTCAACATCCCGTATCTCGGAAACGAAGCATTTGCGGACATATGTTTATAAAGCAAATGGTCATTATTTTTTTATGCAGAATTACCCCTTAAAGTTTGTCGCACTTATTTAGAAACACCCTGTATTGATGAAAAACATGGCTAGTTGTTAAGGTACCTAACTTTTTTATTATCCAACATAAGCTAATGAATCAAAAAGAATAATGTTAAGAAAGCATAAGGCCACAGTTGAGTTTTAATTTCAATATTTTATATACGCCAGAATATTCCACAGGGTGTTCCAAACTTTGAGGAAAAAACACACTATCATTGTTACACCCGGTATACAATGACACTTATCTGTTTAGCAACAATATTATTACATCGATATTCTTGAAGAATAAAGCTATAACATATTAAAAAAATCACTAAAATCGGACAACAGGTTTAGGAAATACAAGACATCAAAAATGTCCCATTTTTAAGGTGGTGCGTTAATTTTTGCCGTAGAAAAATATTTTTCAAACTAGGTTCTTGGGAATAAGATAACCTAAAATTTTATATTATAACATTTTTTCGTATCTCTGATGTTAATCTTTCTATTCTGAAGAAAATGGCATTTTTTACCAAACTACAAAAATTCGTTATTCGCTTTTATCTCTAGTTTTTTAAAAAATGATCATTCTAAGCCAGTCAAACTTCTAGAATATATTAATAATACATAAATAAATGAGAAGAAATAAGGCCAATCACTAAAAACACAGCTAATTTACATTATTATACTTCCAATTGGATTTCTCCCTTTTTTTTTTGAAAAAAATTTATTAATTTTTTAACCGTCACTTTTTATTTTTTATCTTAGAAAGTTTGGTAAAAAATAATTTCGTAGGCTTTTGCACGATCTATAAGCCTATTAATATTAAAATCCTCAATCGCAAAAAAAGCTGACTTTGAAAGGGTTGGTAAAGGTGGTTTTTGCAAGTCATTACAAGTTTTAATTGTCAATAGCTCACTCAATTTTTGACCTAGAAAAAATTTTTGAAAACCGAGTGAAAACCGAAGAAAAGGCCATTTTTTTCCAAACTACAAAAATTCGTTATTTGCTTATAACTCCATTTTTTTAAAAAGTATCATTCTAAGCCGGTCAAACTTCTAGAACCTATTAATAATACATAAATAAAAAAGACCAAATAAGGTCAATGACTAATTTTAATTAGGGTGGTTATTAGGGGGTTGCCTGCGATCACTTTTTCGCTGAGAAAAATAGGGACTGATAGTCTTTTCATCATAAGTCACTTAATTTTTGAGCTATAGACTTTTTTCTTATTTATGGAGATAGATATTTTTAAGTACTTTAATTAGTTTAAACAAGTTGTCCTCGAAAATGCATAGTTTTCCCGTCTTTTGACTTTGAAACTACAATTTTTAGCATTTGACGAAGAAGAGCCAACATATAATTAAGTATAGCTCGATTATATTGTTCTTAAAGAAAATTGAAAAAACATTTTTTGTTTATTTTTTCAAAGGGTATATTTTTGTTAAGTAAGGTTGTTTTGATACAACGAAAACTCTTGGAGTTATTAGCAGAAAACTTATTAAAAACATTGATTTTTTCGATATAAAACTAACTTTTTCTATAGCGAATAAATCGAAAACTATCAATTTTATCAAAAAAATGTATAGAAAGTTTTTGCTTAGAATGAACGTTTTTACCAACTTTTGTGATTAAAATATAATACAAAATTTCCACCCTCGAGATGAGGTGGCAACCACCCCCATGATAAAAGCGCCTTTTGGCATCATATAGATTTTGGTCCTTGGACTATCCACTACTTATTCTCAAATTTTCAAGCAAATCGATCTATTCTGTAAAAATTGCGAGGTTTTGTCCTATTTTAAGCTTCATTACTTGGACTATAACGCAGAAATTAATTATTAGCTAAATAAACAATACTATTAGAAATTCCCGAAACAGGTCGATTTTTATTTTTAAATTACGATTTTTTGGCATATATATCATACTAGTGACGTCATCCATCTGGGCGTGATGACGTAATTGATGATTTAAAAAAAATGAGAATATGGGTCACGTGATAGCTCATTTGAAAAGGTATTTCATTCTCTATTCAGCAATATAAACATTAATCTAATTATTTATAAAGGGTGTCCAAAAAAATTTTTTTAGTTAAATTAATTGAGACAAAAAGAAGAATGTAAGTAATTTATTTTAAAATACATTTTACTGTTGTTAAAAACAGGGAAAAAAATGTTTATTTGACAAATAAAATTGTTTAAAAACTACTTGACTGATCGGCCCCATCTTTAGCACATATAGTAACTGCATAAAAACTAAACTAAAAATAAACATGTTTCAAATAGTTTTATTGTTTATTTTAAAAATTATGAACAATTGACAAAAATGCTTACTTTGGGATTTAATCTGCAATAACTTTTTTGTTTATAAGTATTTTTTAATATAGAAAACCTCATTTTAAAGAGCAAGTATTTTTAAGAAAGTCGTCAGTTAAACGTGTTCATCAATGATGCGTAGTTCTGTCAGAATATTAAAACGAATGAAAAAGTCTATTTTTTTGCTTAAATGTTAATAAAAAACCATAACGCAGTAAAAATTTCGATACCCACAAGATGGTACGCCTTTTCTATTGATTTCCCCCAGATATCCCAGTAAACAAAATGGCGGTCAGTAATTTTTCGATTTTTCAAGTGCTTTTTGGCCTCGTTTCCTGGAATATAACTCCAAGTTAAAACGTGCCGAGGGTTTCTTCTGGTTTGATCAGCAAGCATTCTCCTGTGTTTTGCAAAAAGTGTTTGGTTTTCTTCTTTGGTTTATTTTTAGACCGTAAGATTCACAGACCAGGGCGGATCTGTTTTGAGGTGGATGTGAGAGGTGGCATTCAGATTTTTGCAAATAAAGCTAGGTGACAACTTCAATAATTATAATTGACTTATGCTCCTTCTCAAATACGCCCGGAACATTAATAAAAAAATTAAAATATTTAAAAATTTCGAAAAATATCGATTTTTTTCTACTTTCATTGCTTATAACATTAAAACGATTAATTTTGGACCAAAGTCGTAGGGAAAGAAAATAAAGATAATTGAATTTGGTATAATATACGACTCGTTTAAAATGTCTTAAATTATTACCCTTTCTGCAAAATAGCAACAAATAGAAAATAAGGGGGCAAAAAGATTGTTTTTGTTTAATGTTTTTCAACCACTTTGGTTGCACTTAGAACCTTAATAATTCGCTTAAAAAATCCTTAAAACATACTTAAACCTTTAGTAAACTTTTTAAATATACCTTTTATAAAGGATTTTACTGTTTTTTGTATTACATGGTATACAGCCAACTACAGGAAGACATTTATACAAAAGTTTGATATAAAAATTCTTTTTTTTTTTAATTAAATTAATTCCAATATTTAGATTACGTCATCACACCCGGATGGATGACGTCACTAGTATGATATTTATGCCAAAAAATTATAGTTTAAAAATAAAAATCGATCTGTTTCGGAATTTATCTCCAGAGTTGCCCATTCTCAAGAAAATGAATTTATTCCAACTCAAATGTCCTCACTGTATTTGTTTATAAGCCAAAACATTGTTTATAACTTTAAAACAGTGCTGAAGACGCTTAACTAATCCGATTTTAATTCTGTAAAGTGTATTAGATAGGTAGGTAGAGAACCTCTTTATATGTAAAAAAAAATTAGCAAACTTCTAAATGGTCTACTTTTTGTTCAGAAAGTTTTTAAAAAATTTGAACTTTTTTAAAAAAATTTAGATTGCAAAATTATTATGCAAAATCTATTAGGTATATTTTAATGAAATTTGGTGGACGGTTTAATAGGTCGGGATCCCGCGTATGAAAAAAAAGTTGATTAATAGCAAGCTGAAAATTTGTTAATAGCTTAAGGGTGTCTAGTCGGATAAACTTTGATATATGGGAACACTGGAACAGGAGCAGTTTTAATTGTGGAACAGGTTAAAAATTTGGAACGGTCAGACCACGAAAACGGCACATTTATTTTGTCCGACAGAATAGACTTAAACTCTCCGAACAGAGATTAAACTCTCATGCAAAAATCAGACTGCTATTTATCACCAAATGGTCGTTTTAATGAGTGGAACATGTAGAATATTTCAAATGACAGGAATTATGACAGGTGATAAATAGCAGTCTGATTTTTGCATGAGAGTTTAATCTCTGTTCAAAGAGTTTAAGTCTATTCTGTCGGACAAAATAAATGTGCCGTTTTCGTGGTCTGACCGTTCCAAATTTTTAACCTGTTCCACAATTAAAACTGCCCCTGTTCCAGTGTTCCCATATATCAAAGTTTATCCGACTAGACACCCTTAAGCTATTAACAAATTTTTAGCTTACTATTAATCAACTTTTTTTCCGACGCGGGATCCCGACCTATTAAACCGTCCAACAAATTTCATTAAAATCGACCTAATAGATTTTGCATAATAATTTTGCAATCTAAATTTTTTTAAAAAAGTTAAAATTTTTTAAAAACTTTCTGAACAAAAAAGTATACCATTTAGAAGTTTGCTAATTTTTTTTACATATAAAGAGGTTCTCTACCTATCTAATACACTTTACAGAATTAAAATCGGATTAGTTAAGCGTCCTCAGCACTGTTTTAAAGTTATAAACAATGTTTTGGCTTATAAACAAATACAGTGAGGACATTTGAGTTGGAATAAATTCATTTTCTTGAGAATGGGCAACTCTGGAGATAAATTCCGAAACAGATCGATTTTTATTTTTAAATTATAATTTTTTGGCATAAATATCATACTAGTGACGTCATCCATCCGGGTGTGATGATGTAATCTAAATATTGGAATTAATTTAATTAAAAAATTTTTTAATTCAAACTTTTGTATAAATAATTATGTTAATGTTAATATTAGTGAACACAAAATTGAATAGCCTTTCGATTGAGCTATTACACGGCACCTATTCTCATTTAAAAAATTCACCGATTCCGTCATCACTCCCAGATGATGACGTCACTAGTATGATATATATACCAAAAAATTAGAATTTAAAAATAAAAATCCACCTGTTTCGGGATTTACCTCCAGAGACGCCTATTCTCGAGAAAATGAATTTATGCCAACTCAAATGTCCTCACTGTATTTGTTTATAAGCAAAAAAATTTTTTATAACCTTAAAACAGTGCTGAGGCCGCTTAAATAATCCGATTTTAATTCTGTAAAGTGTATTAGATAGGTAGAGAACCTCTTTATATGTAAAAAAAATTAGCAAACTTCTAAATACATAGTCTACTTTTTCTTCAGAAAGTTTTTAAAAAATTTTAATGTTTTTAAAAAAAAATTATTGCAAAATTATTCTGCAAAATCTATCAGGTCGATTTTAATGAAATTTGGTGAACGATTTAAGTATGTTGTAATAATTTTCTAAGCGAATTACGAAAGTTCTAAGTACAACCAAAGTGGTTGAAAACCATTGAATAAAAACAGGCTTATTTTGGCCCTTTATTTTGTATTTATTGCTATTTTGCAGAAATGGTAATAATTTAAGACATTTTTAACCAGTCGTTTATTATACAAAATTCAATTCTCTTTATTTTATTTCCCTACGACTTTGTTCCAAAATGAATCCTTTTAAAGTTATAAGCAAAGAAAGTAGCAAAAATCGATGTTTTTCGAAATTTTTAAATATTCTAATTTTTTTATTAATGTTAAGGGCATATTTGAGAAGGAGCATAAGTCAATTATTATTGTTGAAGTTGTCACCTAACTTTATCTGCAAAAATCCGAATGCCACCTCGCACATCCAAAAATAGACGTTTTTTCACAGATCCGTCCTGGTCTATCACTCTTTACGCAATTTGCACGATACTCCATTTAAAATTAATCTTTCTGCTATGATTTTTATTGATACATGAGCAAACAAAGACAAGTTTAGTATTTTATAATTGCGTTTATTTTTGTATTAATATCGCAGATCTTTCATATTTGACCAAAAGTCGGCAACGCCGAATACACCTATGAAGATGAGTATATAGGTGCACAACTTAAAAATAAGGGGTTACTGACCTGAAAATCTTGCTAGGAATCGGTGGAAGCCGGTGGCGAGGGCTTGCGCCAGACACCGAAATACCAGGGGAAGGGGGGAGCGCCACCCCCACCCCCGCGAGGACCACATCACGTGCGCCACTGAAACAAAAACACACTCAATTATTTTCCGGGCTCATTAAAAGTGTAACAGATAATAATATGGTGTGACCAGTGAATGTCGATGTTATAATAAAGCATTATTTTTTATTCTTTAAAGCTGTCGTGTTAGTACCACTGGATTATCGTAACCCATTTAAATCAACGTGAAATACAGGGCAATTATTGTACCATTAAGATGACAAGCATATTTGATTACCGGTATTGAAAGCATGTAGTACATTTATTTTAATTCAGTGTTAAACTTTATATTCATCCTAACAAAGCTGAAGAACGGGAATTATTCACAAATGTTCTAATTATGGCTTCTGTAGACGTAAACAACTGTAGGCAAGTAGTCCCAGTAGATCAAGCAAAAAAAATTACTTTAACATTATGCGGATATTGCTTACAGTGCGTACTTACTCTATTTAAATAAAATAGTTTAATTCCCAAACGGAACATAATTGTCCCCAAAAAACAACTTTCACTAAAAGGTTTACACCGACTAATGTCTCCAATTCATGTTGTGCAATATTGCGTTCCTTACAGATTGACGTCATAATTCTTGTTCGCGAAATTAAGATCGGTACTAAATACTAAATACTGAAAAACGCGTCGCCCATCCGAAAGAAAAGTGTCACAACTCAAAAACATTTTTCAGGAGAGACAGAAATATAATTTTCGAAATTTGGTCGAAAAATATCTAAAAACAGATTACAACAGCAGTTGGACATGATGTTGACGTGATGAAATTCATTTTTTTTTCTCTGGTTGACAGTGTGTTGTTTACATCTTCCTATTTTGTTAAATAAAATAAAAATAAAAGTTTAAAATGTCTTAAGAGCCAGGAACATGTTTCTACAAGAATTCATTTATATCTAGAAAGAACCTGTTTATATAATATGCAGCATCCAGATTATTATAAATACATTAATATACTTTCAACCTATTTATTTTCATTTCAGATAAGAAAAGGTTGAATCATAAATAAAAGCCAAATAACTAATAAGTAAGAAGAGAAAATTAATGTCATTGTCATACCTCATTAGACGACATTTTTTTTATTTAGCTTAAATGCCTCGACAACTAAGGCCATAGGGCTTTTCAACGCTTCTCATTTGTTTCGGGAACTTGTCATATGTCGTATAATACATATTAATATATGAGATATGACAAGCGCCCCAAACAAATGAGAAGCGTTGAAAATCCCTATTGGGATGTTACGGTTGATTTCGCGATCAAACGTAACGTGTAGTGTGTGTGTTAATTAAATGTTTGGTTACCTAGTAAAGTCGACTTCATTGTCTTTACAAAGAGACGCTAATTGTATCCGAACCTCTCATAGAAATTATTGTATGTACTTATTATTATTTATGTAAACAACTCAATTTGCATCCCACGTGTTGGAAAATTCAATATCTTACCTAAGGGCATTACCCTTGTTGCCATGTATCCATCCTAAGTCATTTTATTTAAGTATGCACCTTTAATGCATCCATATTATATTTAAAGGGTTTTTACCCGAATATTTCTTTGGTGGCTCAGCTGGCATCCAATCTGTAAGTATAACCAACTTGCTTTAACCTTAGTCAAAATTTAAACATCAACTTTACATTCATTAAAACCGTTATACTTACTTTTAGGTCTAACACTGATGATGATTTTTTATAAAATCCAAAACGTTTTGTTGTGATGTAGTCCTTAAAGGGATTTTTAATAAAAATTTTTTATACCTTTTACAAAGAATTTTTCCAATTTTATTATTATTTATTTTTAATAAAGAAAAATTTCCTATCCAGCTGGGATTGAACGATGGTATGAATGGTGTAACTTTTTAAAATACACTAAATGCTCTACATACTGTAATTACTGTCACACTGTTACATACTGTGAATATGACATCATTACGCCAGTTTGATTAAACTAATTTGATCAAATATTTGAGCATGTGCCACGGACTTTACTGTTTTATCTTGCCAAAGTTGCCAACTTTATGTTCGGCGTTAATCCAAGTCTCATCAAGGTAAAAAGTTTTTCTTTCTGTCACACGATATTTCTGAATAGCGCGATAATTATGTTGTCGTATTATTTTCTTATCAGTTAAAATGATATTCCGGCATCATTTTATATATCGATATCATGTATAATGTTTTTCGTAATGATACATGCCACAGTTCAGATTATCGATTATCAGATTTGAGGTTACAACCCCATTTTAAAGAAAAACGAATTTACAGTTTTGCGGAGGATATTTTTGTGGAGCTCATTCAACTTAATAGATGTTCGTCAGCGCCTTTTTATATTTGGAGATTTTAAAACATTTGTTTTTTTTTGCGAACAATACCTACAACTGTAGGTATGTAGCCACTGTTAAATAAGAACAACGACTAACAGCTGCCGTTCAAGATACATATTGTGTTTTAGTCCATCATATATCATGTGCCTTCGAAATAATTTGTTTTTCCTGTTGTGAGACGGGTATATAACGTGAGATGCTGTGAAATTTTTCGAGAATTTCTAAAAACAAGTTAGCGCGACCTAACATGATTAATTTTATTGTTAATCGTTCTATGTTTTTTCCAAGTTCCATCGATTTATTGGCCTATTATTTATTATAATTTTTTTCTTCTGTCCTTGTGGTGGCCTAAATAATATGTAGGGTCACAAAAGTTTTATCTATTAAATGCATTTCTCCAGGTAGACTTATTCTTTCTCTCGTTAATCAAAACTTGTTTCATAATAAATATATTTTTTATAACTCCTACAAAATTTTCAGTTCACATTATTTAAATTATAATATTACATTATTTTTTTATTACTACATATTTAAATTATAATATATAATTATTTTAATTCTAATCTTTTATTATAGAATTATAATAAAAGCAATGCACATTTACTTTTTACAACAAATGAGACGTATAGAAATTAAGGGAATGTTAAATTTTTCAAATGTATTATTCGTAAACAATAGAATATTCAGTATTTTTATTTTTCTACTCCTTTTGTGATGTCATTACCTAGACACGATTCCTTATCGAGGTCTACGAGTCTATAATAAAAACAATCATCAAATTTATTATGGATTTCGGAGGAGTTTATTAATTGCCATTTTTGCATTCAGAACTCCTACGAATGTCCTTGTCAAATCCATTATCGTCACTTGTTAACACATTGTACCTACATACGTTTTAGCGAATAGATTTTAATAGCCTAGCTGTTATTTTAAAATAAGTACTGACTTGATAGAGAAGTTGATACGAGAAGTACCTATAATATTATTATGTAATAAATATATTTATCAAAAACATATTTATATAGGTATAGGCAGGGCCGCCGAGAGGGATGAGCGGGCCCCGGTAACACGTGAAGAGCAAAAAGTGAAGAGCAAAAAAAATTGTTTCATTTTTATAAGAAATAAAATTATCAATAATAAATAATAAACAGTTCAATTATTAATTTTATTAAATTTTGATTATACAGGGTGTAACAAAAATACAGGTCATAAATTTAATCGCATATTCTGGGACCAAAAATAGTTCGATTGAACCTAACTTACCTTAGTACAAATGTGCACGAAAAAAAAGTTACAGCCCTTTGAAGTTACAAAATGAAAGTCGATTTTTTCCAATATATCGAAAACTATTAGAGATTTTTTATTGACAATGGACATGTGGTATTCTTATGGCAGTAGTATTTTAAGAAAAAATGATAATGAAATTTGGACACACCATACAAATTTTATGGGGGTTTGGTTCCTTTAAGCCCCCCAAACTTTTGTGTACGTTCCAATTTAATTATTATTGTAGCGCCATTAGTTAAACACAAGTTTTTAAAAACTTTTTTGTCTCTTAGTACTTTTTCCAAAAGTCAGTTTTTATCGAGATATTTGAATATTTGTCAAATCCACCACATATTTGTATATGGTAAAGTACGATTATGGAGACTTGGTAATAATATGAAAATTTATTTATGATTTACATTTTTAAGTATATTTTGAACCATATTAAAAAAGAAGCCACATCTCGATAAAAGATGCTTTATCAAAAAAAAAATACAAAGAGGCAAAAAAGTTTTAAAAACACTGTGTTTAACTAATGGTACCGCAGTAATAGTTTAATTGGAACGTACACAAACATTTGGGGGGATTAAAGGAACAAAATCCTCATAAAAATTGTATGTAAACATATTAAAAAAGAAGCCGCAACTCGATAAAAACTGCCTTATCGAAAAAATAATAAGAAGCAAAAAAGTTAAAAATATTGAATTTAACTAATGGCACCACAATAATAATTTATTTGGAACGGACACAAAAGTTTGGGGAGGTTTAAGGGAACAAAACACCCATAAAATTTTTATGGGGTGCACAAATTTTACTATAATTTTTCTTTAACATGTTCTTTCCATAAAAATGCCACATGTCCATTTTCAACAAAAAATCTGTAATGGTTTTCGATATATTCAAAAAAATCGATTTTCATTTTGTAACTTCAAAGGGCTGTAACTTCTTTTGTGTGCATATTTGTATTAAGGTAAGTTAGGTTCATTCGAACTATTTGTGGTCCCAGAATATGTGGTTTAATTTATGACCTATATTTTTGTTACCCCCTGTATTTATAGGGAAAAATTTTATAATACTTACAGGTACTTTTCGAGTTTTTTGATTAGCAAAGATGTCTATAATTTTCGAAAAATCGCAAGATTTTACCAAATCATCAATGTAAAAAGTTGCTAGGCTAGTTAACCGATCCTATTTCATTGTAGATCTCATAGCATTTTTAATGCGATAAAGACAACTAAAGGATATTTTCTCTTCAGCGGGTTAAATTGTTTAATTGCTTAAAAAATCTCTGACAATATTAGGTAAATATTTCACAGCAAAATATTTCGTCGGGCTCAAAATTATCAGTCACGTCACTACTAGGCCCAGGCAAATCATCAAAAATCTGGCAAGCTTCTTGCGTCGTTTTTAGAATAAAACAATAAAATATATTTTAAAATAGACGTAAAGCTCATATATAAAAGATAGCAGAGTGTTAATTAAACGCATTATGCACATAAAGTGAAGAGCAAAAAACGGGAAAAATTACATCTTTGGTCTGGTCGACGCCGGGCCCCTTATGTCGCCGGGCTCCGGTAAAATGTACCGGCTGTACTCCCCCCCTCTCGGCGGCCCTATAGGTATATTGACGGTATTGAAGATGGATCAGAATAGCTTGTTATTTAAATTATGTTGATCAATAAAAAAACTGGACTAAACAGTAATAATATTACTAGCATAATAAATTTTGAAAAAAATTCATTCAAGTATCTTTGTATCATAGACCAGGGAATTTAGCACTAAAAGCACCGGAATACATCGATTTCTAAATACAGCACCTAGAGACTCGCAACTTTTTGCATTATGTTCAGACTGATTTCAGGAAAAAGTCTATTAGAAAATAGATTACACATAAAATAGAAAAAAAGATATAAAATAGAAAAAGATAAAATAGATTACTCGGGCAGTTTTGAGGTTGCTGAAAACAAATACGCTATCAGAAACGACACCCGGAGCATCTGCTGTCTTAGTCCAGAAAGCCACTGCGCATCCGCTAGGAAAAATATTCTAATTTGGATTATTTGCACAATCTTACCCAAAAAGGACCCCTTTTAACAAATTTGCATGTTGCCAGGACCAAAAGGTGGTCAAAAATTTTTTAAACGTTTTTTTTTTGTTTTTTTCCTAAAACTATTTTTTTTGCATGGAAAAAGGTTTTTTTAGGTTTTTTGGATCATTCCAAACAGAAAAGGTCTTTAGTGACTTTTCTCTAAAAATGATAGTTTTTGACATATAAGAGATTAAAAATTGAAAAATTGCGAAATCGGCCATTTTTAACCCTCAAAAACTATGTGAAAAACTGAAAATTTTAATGTTGCCAAGGTAGGTAGATATTCTTTAAACAACGATTGATGAAATCCCGAAGAGTTTTTTGCAATACAATATTCAAAACTCCTTTGTTTTTTAATTGCTAATCAAGCGTGCGCGACACTATTTTCCACCGACAGTATGGTGCAAATGAAAGGAATAAATTCGTTATTTCGTAAACCGGTGACTTTAAGGAAAAATCCCGAAACAGGTCGATTTTTATTTTTAAGTTATGATATTGTGGCATATATGGTATACTAGTGACGTCATCCATCTGGGCGTGATGACATAATCGATGGTTTTTTTAAATGAGAATAGGGGTCGTGTGGTAGCTCATTTGAAAGGTTCTTCAATTCTCTATTCAGTAATGTAAACATTTACATAATTATTTATACAGGGTATCCGTCTACTTCTTTTTTTGTCAAATAATTTAATTTAAAAAAAATTTTGTGGACACCCTGTATAAATAATTATGTAAATGTTTATATTACTGAATAGAAAATTGAAGAAACTTTCAAATGAGCTAGCACACGACCCCTATTTTCATTTAAAAAAATCATCGATTACGTCATCACGCCCAGACGGATGACGTCATCACTAGTATACCATATATGCCACAATATCATAACTTAAAAATAAAAATCGACCTGTTTCGGGATTTTTCCTTAAAGTTGCCGGTTTACAAAATATCGAATTTATTCCTTTCATTTGCACCATACTGTTGGTGTAAAATAGTGTCGCGCACGCTTGATTAGCAATTAAAAAACAAAGGAGTTTTGAATATTGCATTGCAAAAAACTCTTCGGGATTTCATCAATCGATGTTTAAAGAATATCTATCTACCTTGGCAACATTAAAATTTTTAGTTTTTCACATAGTTTTTGAGGGTTAAAAGTAGCCGATTTCGCAATTTTTCAATTTTTAATCCCTTATATGTCAAAAACTATTATTTTTAGAGAAAAGTCACTAAATACCTTTTCTGTTTGGAATGATCCAAAAAACCTAAAAAAAACTTTTTTCGGTGCAAAAAAATAATTTTAGGAAAAAAACAAAAAAAAAACGTTTAAAAAATTTTTGACCACCTTTTGGTCCTGGCAACATGCAAATTTGTTAAAAGGAGTCCTTTTCGAGTAAGATTGTGCAAAAAATCCGAATTAGAATATTTTTCCTAGCGGATGCGCAGTGGCTTTCTGGACTATCTAGATTCACGTCATCTTTTGGAGTTTCGAGGAATTTTTACGTTTATGCATTTTAAAATGCAGCTAATAGGTATGTATTTCTATTCTCTGTATTTTACGTAGACTTTTTTCTTGATATCGTCCTGAACATGATGCAAAAAGTTGCAAGTCTCTAGGTGCTGTACCTATTTAAAAATCTCTTTATTTTGTGCTAAATGCCCTCCTCTATCAGGTGTATCAGGTCGGCCGATGAATGAGAATAAGTAGTACCTACGATTAGACATAGTGGTAAAGGTTAGTAGAGCAAATTACTGCGTGTGAGTGATTGAGTAAGTGTGCGGATGGGTGCGCGGGCGCGCGCGCGTGTGTATGTGCGTTTAATGTGATGTCTCTAATCATGCTTGCATGCATTCATTTCGTTAAAATCGGATTGGTCATGTTCAATGCTTCTTGGTCTAAAGTAGGATTTAGAATAGCTTGGTTAATTTTCCCGCATGAAAGCTACGATATACATTTATTTACGCGGCAAACTCAAACAAATCTTTTTAAATCCTACTTAAAACATGAACATAATAATGATTGGTAAAAAACATTATAATACAGTGGAATCCACTTATTGGAATGACCTTCATTCCAAGCAAAAGTATTCCTATAACCGAGATATTCACCGACCATCGGTGGCTAGCAGAAACGTTTTGGGACCTCAAATTTCTATTACTTAAAGCAGGATATTCCTATAACCGGTATTCTAATAAGCGGGTTCGACTGTATTATTGTAAATATCACAGCTCGGTTTTAATATTTTAAATTTTATTTAAAAAAGATGTTATCATGTTTTCTCATGTTCAATTTTTATTTGGCTAAAAATTTTTTCGTCACACCGGTGTAAAAAAACTACGTTCTTGTAAAAATAACCTAGTTTAAGGTGAAAGTAAATATAAGGGACATTAATAAATTTATTTTTTCACAATGACAAATTATTTTTCACGACATTAATTACTACAAGCTACATCTTCTTTTTTAAATACATACCAGCATTGTTGTAAAAGGAGCTCGAGAAGGCCCCACCACCATACAAAAAGACACAGATACCTTTGAAGGTATCTTGCCGGGTATATTCAGAGTGTATGTATGTACCCAGTACCCAGTTTGTATCGTCAAGGCTGTGGGAAAGCTTCCAGTTCAATGGTAATCAAAACGGTGATTCAATTCAACACAGAGCGTAATATTAGCGATCGTTATTATTATTATGAAAGCTGTTTGTCTACACAACTCTGAACTATTATAATATGCGTTGTTGTGTTTCTGGTGTGTACTGAACAAATGACACGTTTCTCGTTGTAGTAATTATATCTATTAGTTCTGTTATAGCTTATACCTGAAGTGACAAATAAATATTTATTAAACCCAAAATACCTCTTAAGAAAAACCTACAAAAATATAGGAATATTTGAGCATTTTTTGGTGTAATAAAAACTAAAAATATCCAGGGCAGTATAATATATTAAATAAAATAAAAAATAGGAAATTTAGAAAGATTCAATTAAAAACGACAATTAAAGTAAAGAAATAAAAGCAACTGAATTGCAATATGATCTAAATCGAGTAGAATCAAGAGAGATAGTTGAAGCAATAAAGCACTGAACCTCCGAAAAAAAAAACGACAAGACGAATCTTAATAATTCTTTTTGCATTCGATTCGTGAATGAGCCAGGAAACTTTGTGACCCCGAGCCATCATATAATACTGAAAAACTGCATACAAAAAGTAGTAGCGGATAGATACACTTATACGACCCCGATGTAAGTCAGATATATTTCAGGGACGCGACCCTGCTCATGCAAGCCATGGCTATCCCCCAAACCCAAATAGGGGAGGTCATGTCCCGATCCAAGTTTCCTACCAAATATCCAAAAATCCTTTCCGATTATCCAACCCACAGGAGTAAACCTAATGCACCAGAAAAATCATTGGGGAAGGCAACGGGAAACCACTCCAATTATTTCTCCCGAGTAAAGTTAACATGGCGCAATCCAAACATAATCAGAGTATTACTGATCATGGATCTCGGAAACCAAGATCCGGCAGGGAAGGGTGCGCACCAGACTGTAGGGCCTTCCCGGCCGTCACCACACGAAACCCCTACAATTTAAAAAGTACGACAACTTTAAAAATGTCTAGCAGTACAATCAGATTAGGCACATGGAATGTTAAAAGCCTCTATGCAGCAGGCAAGCTCGGTAACTTAGTTCACGAGGTTAAACGCTTAAAAATTGATATAATGGGCATCAGTGAGCTCCGCTGGCATGGAGCGGGAACATGTGAACAAGATGAAGGCACACTATACTATTCTGGAAGTGTAGAAGATGACGTACATCATAGGAATGGAGTTGGCATATTTATAACATCTAAATTCAAGAAATATGTTAAAAATTTTGTACCTGTGAATGACAGACTAGCGATACTCCAATTAAATAGTAAACCATTTAATGTCAATGTTATCCAGATATATGCCCGTACTTCAGAAAAGAAATATGACAATGATGTTGAATCATTCTATAGTCAATTAAAACAGACACTTAACCATCTAAAATGGAACGAAATCACATATATTATTGGAGATTTTAACGCGAAAATTGGTCAAGGACGAAGATCTGACCTGATAGGTGAATATGGACTAGGGGAGGGCAATGAAGGAGGCGATAGATTATACCAGTTCTGTCAAGAACATGACATGATAATCGCAAATACATGGTTCAAATTACACAAAAGAAGATTATATACATGGAAGGGACCAGGAGTAACTCACTTCATATAATTAGAAATCAGATAGATTATATTCTAGTAAACAAGAGATTTAAGAATGGTGTCACGAGATCAACGACATATCCTGGTGTAGATATCGGTTCAGACCATAACCCTCTAATAGCTCACATCCAAGTGAAGCTCAAAAAAGTCGAAGAAAGCCCCAAAACACCAAAATTACATATATCAGCATCCAACAAAACGCTAATAGAAAATGACCTGAATAATCAGCTAAAGAATTCAACAAATGAAAACAATACAGAAATATGGAACACGTTTAAAGATCTTACCTGGAAAGTAATGGAAAAATATACAACAACGATGCAGAGGCACAAAAAACAACAATGGATGACTGATGAAATCCTGAAATTGATGGAGCAGAGAAGAAAACTGAAAGATAACAAAACAGAATACAAAGAAAAACAGAAACTAATTAAACAAAAGATAAAGGTAGCTAAAGAAAAATGGATGGAGGATAAATGCAAGGAATTAGAAAAGTTGAATGAAAAACATGATATGTTTAATGTGTTTAAAAAAGTTAGAGAAGTAGCTGGTCTTTATCATAAGAAAACTCCACACACTATAACTGATTCGTCGGGAAAAATGATAATAGACGAACACGAAATTCGAACTACCTGGTATAATTATACAGGGTGTTTCATTAATAATTGTCCAAATAGTAACTGGAGAAACCTTAGCACAAAATACAAAGATTTAACCTAAAACATTTAAATAAAATGTGGTTCCTTACTGAGTTACAGGGTGTTTTATCTAAAAATTTAAAAACTATTTTTGCTCAGCATTTTAAAACTATTCGATGTATCCTTTTCATACTTGCCAGGAAGTATAGGTACTGTACAAGCTACTAAATTATGTTAAATAAACGTTTATGGCTATTACCAGAGGCGTACGATGGGGGAAAGTGAATGGTTGACCCTTTCCAAATTCTACGCCACTGGCGAAATTGCTATTTTAGTTTAATTTTTGGATTCTCCAATATTTTCCATGAAAATAATATACTCTTCATTCGTAACGATAAAGTCATTAGTTTTCGAGATATTTGAAGTTAAAAATGAAACGACACGGTTATTTTGATCAGTCTATTGTGTCGCTTCATTTTTAATGTCAAATATCTCAAAAACTAATAATTTTATCGTTACGAATGAAGAGTATATTATTTACATAAAAACTATTGCAAAATCAAAAAATTACACTAAAATAACAATTTCGTCAGTAAATTGGAAAGAAATCCTTTGTAAAAGGTATAAAAATTTTTTATTAAAAATCCCTTAAAAGGGCTACATCACAACAAAACGTTTTCGATTTTTATAAAAAATCATCATCAGTGTTCGATAAACTGGATGCTAGCTGAGCCACAAAAGAAAAATATCTGGGTAAAAACCCTTTACATAAAATATAGATGCCTTAAAAGTGCATACTTCAAGAAAAAGGCCTGTGATGGTCACATGGCAAACAGGATAATGCCCTAAGGTAAGGTATACAGGTTTCCCAACACGTGGGATCCAAATTGAGTTGATCACATTTCAATGACTTAATGGCAACTTCAATGAACTTAGAATTTGGGAAGAGTCAATCGGCCACTATCCCCTGTCGTACGCCTCTGGTAGTAGCTAGAAACGTTTATTTATCTTAATTTAGTACGGTGTACAGTACCTACACTTTCTGCCAAGCATGAGAAGGATACGCTAAATAGTTTTAAATTACTGGGTACAAATAATTTTTATATTTTAATCATATGAATCATATCATAAATTAATCAAAATAACTGTGCCGTTTCATATTTAACTTCAAATATCTCGAAAACTAATGACTTTACTGTTACCAATGAAGAGTATATTATTTTCGAAGAAAGTATTGTAGAATCTAAAAATGGCACTAAAATAGTAATTCCTCCAGTGGCGTAGAATTTGAGAAGGGTCAACCATTCACCATCCCCTGTCGTACGCCTCTGGTAGTAGCTAGAAATGTTTGTTTATCATAATTTAGTAGAGTGTCTAGTAGTCGCACTTTCTGCCAAGTATGAAAAGGATAAGTTGAATAGTTTTAAAATGCTGAGAAAAAATAGCTTTTAAATTTTTAGATAAAACACCCTGTAACTCAGTAAGGAACCACATTTTATTTAAGTGTTTTAGGTTAAATCTTTGTATTTTGTGCTAAGGTTTCTCCAGTTACTATTTGGACAATTATTAATGAAACACCCTGTATAAATGAACTGTATAATGATGATACACTCGAAGAACTGGAGACTTTAGATGAAGGTGAAGGACCAGAAATACTGAAATCAGAAATACTACATGCTATAAAATTGGCAAAAAACAAGAAAGCCGTTGGTCCCGACAACATACCTACAGAAATGTTAAAGATCATAAATGAGGAAAACATTGGAATACTAGTCAAACTTTTCAATGATGTTTATTCGACTGGTGATATCCCTGAAGATTGGTAAAGTCCGAATTCATAACTCTACCAAAAAAACAACGTCCAAAAAACTGTAGCGATTATAGAATGATAAGCCTTATGAGCCACACTTTGAAAATCTTTCTACGTATCATTCACAGTAGAATCAGAGATAAATGTGAAGAAGACCAGGATGAAACACAATTTGGCTTCAGAAATGGATTGGGAACCCGGGCGCACTCTTTGCACTAAATGTGTTATTGCAGAAATGCCGAGATCAAAGGGAAGATCTTAAGGAATACTTTGCTGTATTTATTGACTATGAGAAGGCCTTTGGTCGAGTACAACATCACAAATTAATTAAAATATTAAAGGATAAAGGAGTTGATAGTCAAGATGTACGAATCATAGAAAAATTATACTGGCGTCAAACAGCGACAGCTTGCATAAATGGAAAATCAACAGAAATATGCAAAATACAAAGAGGTGTCAGACAGGGTTGTATACTGTCCCCACTGTTATTCAATTTATATTCAGATAGAATATTTAAGGAAACGCTGCATAATTTGGAATGGGGTGTGAAAGTTAATGGAATTCTGATAAATACAATCAGATATGCAGACGATACAGTTATTTTAAGTGATGATATAAATGGATTACTACACCTTTTAAATGCCATTGACACAGTGGGAAGAGAGTTTGGCCTAAATATAAACTGTTCAAAAACAAAATACATGGTATTTAGCCATTTGGCCCATCAAGATTCACGGTTATATGTTGATGGTCATATAATTCAAAGAGTACCCAGTTTTAAATATCTTGGTTGCCATATTACTGAACAACTAGATCCAGATAAAGAGATAAAATGTAGAATCTAGATAGCTCGCACGACATTTTTAAAAATGAGGTCATTCTTCTGTAATGATACCTTGCAACTTCAACTTCGAAAGCGCATGATTAAATGCTACATTTGGTCAGTCCTCTTGTATGGCGTCGAAGCATGGACATTAAAAATATCCACCTATAACCGTTTGGAGGTCTTTAAAATGTGGCTGCACAGATGTATACTGAAAATACCATGGACGGCTATGCTGACAAATGTGGCAGTCCTTAAGAGAGCAAATGCTACCCGCGAGCTGCTTGATAATATCAAATATAGAAAGATGGCCTATTTTGGACACGTAGTAAGGGGAGACCGGTATAATATTCTTCAACTTATTATGATGGGTAAAATCGAAGGACGCAGAGGAATTGGTAGAAAGCAGGCCTCTTGGTTAAAGAATATCCGGGAGTGGACAGGAATAAAGAAAGCAGAACACCTATTTAGAATAGCTCGAGACAGAGACAGTTTCGCCATGTTAATCTCCAACGTCAAGGGGACTTGATAGGGCACGTTAAGAAGAAGAAGCATACAAAAAATGCATTCTTAAAGTGCATCTCAAACAGACAATAAAAAAAATTCAGAACTCGTCAATTATCGGCGAAAATGAGTTCAATTTTGTTACTCGGGTGGTTTTTGGGGTCGCCGAAAACGAATATGACGTCAAAAGTGATCTCCGGAGTACCTGGTGCCCAGGGTACCTACTGTTTACCTCGTCTTGTGGGGTTTTCGGCAAATTCATTAAATAATTAGTCAAAAATCATTACTCGGGGGTTTTTGGGGTCGCTAACGACGAATATGACATCGAAAGTGATTTCCGGAGTAGCTGGTCCCAGGGTGCCTACTGTTTATCTCGTCTTGTGGAGTTTTCGGCAAAAAAATTATTAAAAAATTAGTCAAAAATAATTACTTGGGAGTTTTTGGGGTAGCTTACGACGAATATGACATCAGACGTGATCTCCAGAATACCTGGTGCTCAGGGTACCTACTTATTCTGGAGTTTTCGGCAAATTCATTACAAAATTAGTCAAAATTCATTACTCAGGGGGTTTTTGGGTCTCTGACGACGAATATGACATTGGAAGTGATCTCCGGAGTACCTGGTGCACCTGGTACCTACTGTTTATCTCGTGACTAATGATTTTTGACTAATTTTTTAATGAATTTGCCGAAAACTCCATAAGATGAGGTAAACAGTAGGTACCCTGGACACCAGGTACTGCGGAGATCATTTCCGATGTCATATTCGTCGAAAGAGACCCCAAAAACCCCCACGTAATGAATTTTGACTAATTTTTTAATAAATTTGCTGAGAACTCCAGAAAACGAGGTCAACAGTAGGTATTCTGGGTGCCAGGTACTCCGTAGATCACTTCCGATGGCATATTCGTCGTTACCGACCCCAAAAAAACCCGAGTAATTATTTTTGACTAATTTTTTAATAATATTTTTGCCGAAAACTCCACAAGACGAGGTAAACAGTAGGTACCCTGGGCACCAGGTACTCTGGAAATCACTTCCGATGTCATATTCGGCGTTAACTACCCCAAAAAACCCCGGGTAATGATTTTTGACTGATTTTTAAAGAGTACAAAGGGTAAACAGTAGGTACCCTGGGCACCAGGTACTCCGGAAATCACTTTCGACGTAATATTCGTTTTCATCGACCCCAAAAACCCCCCGAGTAACAAAATTGAACTCATTTCCGCCGATAATTGACGACTTCTGAATTTTTTTTATTGTCTGTTTGAGATGCACTTTAAGAATGCATTTTTTGTATGCAGTTTTTCAATATTATATCATGTCTCGGGGCCACAAACTTTCCTGGCGCATTCACGAATCGAATGCAAAAAGAATTATTAAGATCCGTCTTGTCGTTTTTTTTTTCGGAGGTAAGGCCGATTTTAGCGCTTTATTGTTTCGCCCAAGAGGATATTATGTACAGTTACGATCATTGAATAGTTTACAGGCTAACGTATCTAGGAGCCGTTTTTTTTTAAATTTTACCTCGTTTAAACGCACCTTTTACGTCAAAGTGACGTTACCAGTGGTGTACCTAGAATAGGTTGATTAAAATTAAAAAATCAAAATAATATAAATATATGTTATAAAATTTAACAAAAATGCCAAGGTCCATTAGTTGTCGAGGCATTAAGCTAAATAAAAAAAAAAACTTAACAAAATGGAAAGCATACAAAGAAGATTTTTGGAGGAGTTTGATATCGTTTCATTTTATTTTTCAACACGCAAAATTTTTGACAAATATTGACTTTTTGATATTTTTTGACTATGGTATTTATCAGATCCGTACGACACTGCAATTTTACAGTATTACAATATAAAAATTAAGGTGTAAACTATTCAGTGATCGTAACTGTACCTATATGCGATATCAGATCGTATAAGGAATAGATGAATGAACGATGAAAATGAACCCAAAGAAAACCTAACGACGAAGTATAAAAAGTCAATATTATAAGCTTCATAAATCTCATAAATAAACCTTTTTCGCATTTTCCGTTTTTCAGTATTTTTTACCTTGAATAGTATGTAATTATAATTATTAAGGTACCAAGGGTATTATAAGGATAATAACGCTTTCGGTCAACGTATCCATAATACCCGTGGTGCCCTCAACGTTTAATGTGCGACTAAATATTTTTTATATGCAAAAAATTCTTAAATCTCAATAAATCTTCTGCCTCAAACAACTAATAGAAAAAAAATTAAGCACAAATCAAGAAACCCACCTCATGTTTATTGATTTGCAGAAGGCGTACGATACAGTTCCTGTAAACAAACTCTGGAACGTGTTACGACAGACGAATATTAGTGTCACCTTAATAAAAGCCTTAAGAAATTTGTATGAAGGGTCAACATCACAAATAAAAACTGAAAACAGATTATCGCAAAGCTTCCTGGTTAATAAAGGTCTACGTCAGGGGTGTTGTGTATCACCGACCTTATTTAAAATATATGTTGCAAAAGCATTGAAAGAGTGGAAACGAAAATGCAGAGGCATGGGCGTAGACCTTGGAGAGATTTGCTTATATACATTGCAGTTTGCTGATGACCAGGTTGTTATAGCAAACGATAAAGATGATTTAGAGTACATGGCAAGGAAATTACAAGAAGAATATAGAAAGTGGTGACTAGAAATTAATACAGAAAAAACAAAATACCTGCCAATAGGTACCGAACTATCGAACATCACATTAGAAAATAATGAAATCATCATGCCCTGCGACCATTACACATATCTAGGAATCGTTTTTGACACAACGGGGAAAGATGATGAAGAAATAAAGAGAAGAATAACACAATCCAGAAAAACAATAGGTTGTCTAAACAGCGTACTGTGGAATCATGAAATAGGAAAAAGAAGAAAACACAATATCTACGAATCTCTTATTAAAAGCAGTCTATTGTACGGAGCAGAAACTTGGCGGATAACCGAAACCAACCGAAGAAAACTGGAGGCAGTAGAAATGGACGCTTTTAGAAGATCAGTAGGAGTGTCACGCAGAGAGAGAATACGTAATGATGAGATAAGACAGCGAATGGGGGTTGACGGCTCTCTAACAACAGACATAGAAAGAAAACAGCTGATATGGTACGGACCGTCCAGAGGATGGATAACTCAAGACTCTCTAAAATAATTATGCAATGGGTACCACCAAACCGCAGAAAGAGAGGAAGACCCAAGAAATCTTGGAGAGAGGGAGTAACGAAGGCGATGAGCGCAAGAGATCTTAGAGAGGGCCAATGGGATGATAGAGTGTCATGGAAATTAGGCATCGGACAACGTCGCAAGACGTTTTAAAACCGATTGATATATATAAAAAATTTGAATTAATTTTGAATTCATTAGTTTTTAAATAAGTACATGTACCAGCAATAGTCGTAACTTAATTTTATTGTGGCAACCATAGTTTTACTTAGGTTGTTATTTGTCAACTTGACAGTATTTAACTAGTTATTACAATTTAATACCCAGGGTGTTATTTTGAAACATAACGCCTTAGGGAAATATATCATATTTAACTGACTTTGAAATCATGTCATTATTTGTCATATACCATATACCTAATATACCAGTCGGACATTAAAAACTTTAATGTCCGACTGGTATATTATTTGACAAATAATGACATTATTTCGAAGTCTGTTAAGTACCGGGTGATCAGTTAAGGGTAGCGAGCGGCCATATCTCATAAGATATTGGTCGTATAGAATTGAGAAAAAAAAAATCATGGTAAAAGTCGCCAAGAGAAATTGCTGGAAATTATTTTCGAGTTTATCAAACGTCCGCTAGAGGGCGTAACAACCAACACAAAGTAGAAAAATGGGATTTTTATAGAATTTTGTCCAATGAAAGTTTATCGATGTATCGTATACCATTTTCATATTAACAGACCATTTCCCTACATTTTTTGTCTAAAACGTTTTGTTCTATCTATCAAAATAAAGCGGTGGGGGAAGTTCAATTGTTTTTTTAAACAAACCAAGATTTCTTCCGTTTCTTTTGACCGATTTTAGAAAACTTAGGCTCATATGAAAGAGCATAATTTGCACTACAAAACTCTTATTTGGTTTTTAATTTTTGACGTTTTCTGTCGCCGCTAGATGGCGTTAACTGAAATGGTAGCAAATTTTTGAGTTTTTTTCAAAAAAAACAAATGTAATGATATATTAATTTTTATATATTTTAAAAGAGGATAAATTTCTCTATAATTTAATGAAAATAATTTATTATCTACCTTTTTTTGAACCGTTGATATTGACCAAAATATAATTTTATTACATTAAAAAATGGCACGCCACTGTTTTTTATCAAAATAAAAATCAGTTTTGTAATCTCTTATTAGTTGCTAACAAAAAGAACCTCTTGACTTTTTTTCGTTAGACAAACGGTTTTGGATTGAAAAAATAAAATAGGTTTACATACTGATAATTATAAGGTTCAAAATTATTTTTAAATATTACATCTCACAATAATAAAATTATTACCTATTATTTTTATCATTAATAATTATTTAATTAGCGAGAGAATGCATTAGTTCATAATTTATTAATAATAATTATTATTATTTCATAAATTAAATTAAAAATCAAACTTAACTAACATCGCATTTAAGCGAAGCAGGCCATGATCTACGAAACTGAAAATAAAATGAAAGAAAACACCAAATTGTCAATCACGCTGATATTTATTTTGACAGTTCCTGCCATTGACATCTAATTTAATGTTATGTAAAAAGTATTTTTACAACAAATCATGCCTTTTACGAATGAAGAAGCCTTTGATATGTTGAGAATTTATTTTCAATGTTTTGAAAATGCGGCGATTGCTTCTAGGCAGTATGCACTGCGTTATCCCCTCCGTAGACGGCATTCGAGAATGGTTTTTCGTCGTTTAGCCTTACGTTTAAGGCAACATGGCCAAGTGCAACCAACTCCAACTTTGAGAAGAAATCGTAGAGTAAGAAGAGAAGATAACATTATAAATGTGTTGGCTTATATTCATGCAGACCCCCATTTAAGCATAAGAGAGATCTCCAGATATTTAGGAATATCCTATGGCTCAGTGCAAAAATATTAATGGATTTTAAAATGCATCCGTATCACGTCGTGATTCATCAATCCTTAAAAGAGACTGACTTTGAACGTAGGCTCGATTACAGCTACTGGCTTAGAGACTTCATTAGGGAAAACCGTCTTATTTTGTCACAAATATTATGGACAGATGAAGCATCGTTTAGCAGTAATGGCAAGGTAAATCTGCATAACATGCATTACTGGTCGGACACTAATCCACACTGGTTACGTGAAGATTATCAGCAGGGTCGATGGAGCGTTAACGTCTGGTGCGGTGTTATTAATGGTACTATTATCGGTCCGCACATATTTAATGGCAATCTAACCGGTGACATGTATTTGAACTTTTTATTGAACGATTTACCAGGACTCTTAGAAAACGTGCCTTTAGAAGTAAGAAGAAACATGTGGTTTCAACAAGACGGATGCCCGGCACATTATTCTCGAAATGTGCAAGATTTTATGAACAGGCATTTTCCTAACCGTTGGATTGGTAGAGGCAGCCTATTTTTCTGGCCACCACGGTCCCCTGATTTAACCTGCCTTGATTTTTATCTATGGGGCCGAATAAAGGATTTAGTGTATAAAACTCAACCAACTACTCGAGAAGACATGATAGTCCGAATTCAAAACGCGATAAATATTATACCAAGAGCGGAAATTGAGGCAGCTGTCAACTCCACCCAGAAGAGATTGGACCAGTGCATTCAAAATAACGGACAACATTTTGAACATTTACGACAAAATTATTAATTTAGTTTTAACGTTTATTTTTAAAGTTCTGTGTTCTTGTTTTTAGTGTTACTGCTCTTGCTGTTGTTGGACAGTTTTATTAAGATTTTTTCCAAATATGTAAATTAGTATGTTTCGAGATATGGGCGCCCCATGTAAACATATCTTATTTTTTCAATCCAAAACCGTTTGTCTAACGAAAAAAAGTCAAGAGGTTCTTTTTGTTAGCAACTCATAAGAGATTATGAAACTGATTTTTATTTTGATAAAAAACAGTGGCGTGACATTTTTTAATGTAATAAAATTATATTTTGGTCAATATCAACGGTTCAAAAAAAGGTAGATAATAAATTATTTTCATTAAATTATAGAGAAATTTATCCTCTTTTAAAATATATAAAAATTAATATATCATTACATTTGTTTTTTTTTGAAAAAAGCTCAAAAATTTGCTACCATTTCAGTTAACGCCATCTAGCGGCGACAGCAAACGTCAAAAAATAAAAACCAAATAAGCGTTTTGTAGTGCAAATTATGCTCTTTTATATGAGCCTAAGTTTGCTAAAATCGGTCAAAAGAAACGGAAGAAATCTTGGTTTGTTTAAAAAAACAATTGAACTTCTCCCACCGCTTTATTTTGATAGATAGAACAAAACGTTTTAGACAAAAAATGTAGGGAAATGGTCTGTTAATATGAAAATGATATCATCGATAAACTTTCATTAGACAAAATTCTATGAAAATCGCATTTTTCTACTATGTGTTGGTTGTTACGCCCTCTAGCGGACGTTTGACAAACTCGAAAATAATTTCCAGCAATTTCTCTTGGCGACTTTTATCATGATTTTTTTTTTCTCAATTCTATACGACCAATATCTTATGAGATATGGCCGCTCGCTACCCTTAACTGATCACCCGGTACGATATAACGCCCTAGGCGTTATTTTGAAAAATAACGCCCTTGGGCATTAAATTTAAATAACGACTTAGATACTGCCAAGTTGACTGATATCAACCTAAGTAAAACTATGGTTACCACAATTACGTTACTACTGTTACTGGTAAATACTTATTTGAAAACTACTGTTACTGGTAAATACTTATTTGAAAACTAACTACTTAATTCAAAATTCATTCAAATTTTTCGCATATAAAGAATAATTTAGTCGGACATTAAACGTTGAAGGCATCACGGGTATTATAATAATAACGCTTTCGGTCAACGTATATCCCTCGTGCCGAAGGCCCTCGGTAAATACACCACTGACCTCAAGCGTTATTATCGTATATAATATCACAAGAGAGAAAATTTTGCCGGCAATATTTTCGACTGGTATGAAAGTTTGTTACCTGGCAATTTTCGCGAATTAAATTTTGACTTAAATCACGAGACGTCAGTCGAGTGATTTAGTCAAAATTTCGCCGGTAAATAAATTTCTCTCGAATGATATTCGACAAGACTATTTCACGAGACAATTAATGCACCATATCAACGAAATATAATCTTTATTTATTTGTTATTACCAGACACTTTCGTGACGGATCTGTCATAATTTTGTCGCCGAGAAATCACGTCGCTAAGGAGTTTTGTCAGTAGGAAACGATGCGTTGCTATGAAGTTTTATCAGTTAAAAACAGTCTAGTGAAATAGTCCTTATAATACCCTTCGTACCTTAATAACTATTTTGACTGATTATTTTTTAATGATTTTAATTTTCAATCGTGTAGTAAGATTTTTCACCACGTGTTTAATTCTGTTCGTTCATATTATTATTATTATGGTTATTTTTTAATGATTTTAACCTCCAATCGTGTAGTAAGATTTTTCATGACGTGTTTAATTCTGACCAATCAGATTATTATTTTTGCAGTTTCTACAGTTCATACAGTTTCCTAGTTTTGACAACTGTCACATTTAAGAAAATGAACCATAATAAATTTTTAGATCTGCATCTAATGTCAAATTGTCACGAGGACAACACAAATCGGCAATTTTAAGCGCTCGAATATAATTCGGTAATTTTAATTAAAATTTTATTGTTATCTTCGTCTAAATATTTGCTAAACTGTGCTGTTCACTTTACAAGTTGAAAAATGTATGTCACATTAATTGGGATAAATGTCACTGAATGTTTTATACGAAGACTTGAATTTTGTATGTAAGAATTAAAAAATACCCTGTCGAGTATCACACGACAGTAAGAATAAATAAGAAGTTTTCGAAAAATTGTCGCATTATTGTCAATTTATTCTCACTCTCTTGTGTTATTAAGGTTGGGAACGATATACCTACACAATTATTATACTGAGAAAACATTATAGTATTTTGTTTCTGTTTAATCACAGCGCGTTTTCTAGTTTTGAAGATTGTCACATTTAAGAAAATGAACCAAAGTAATAGTACAATAATAGTAAATGATTAATTCCAAATATAATATGCAATACATTTGTGGGTGAGTTAGTCCAGTAAATGAACGGGAAATACGGCGATACCGTGTAATTTTCAGGGGCAACTCCAAATTGCATGAACATTTGGATTTAGGTTCTACTTACCCTCCACTTCAAAGTTGAAATTGTGCCGTCGGTCGCTTTTGCTTGGGGGGTGACAGTCACCCCTTCTCGGGGGGTGAAAAAATATACATTCAAGATAAGACCGGAAATGGATAAATTGACTGATTTTAAGCAACTTTTATTCTATAGAGTTTTTTATGTAAGTCAATACTTTTTGAGTTATTTGCGATTGAAAATGTTTATTTTTCGACAAAAAAACTACGTTTTCAGACGGTTTTTCGCAAATAACTCAAAAAGTAAATATTTGATCGAAAAAAATATTCTTAGCAAAAGTGTAGCTTATAAAAAACCGAAAAAAATGGTGTATCAGTAAAGTCTATCAATCGGGTAAAAACAAAGTTTTAGCTCACGAAAAATACGTTCTTATTTGTGTAATACCAAATCGAATATTACAAGGTGAAATCACCGAAAAATTAAGCACTTTTCTGGAAAAACCCATTCAAACTTTTTTAAAGTGTTTATACAATGCTTTATTTTAATTGTTTATAAAAGTTTCTAGCATTAAAAATAAACGAGTTACGCTCAAAATAAAGTTGACATTCTTTGTTTTGGTAAAAAAAATCATGAAAATATCCCCGTGTTTAGCTCCCCAAATGAAATTAATCGCTACCGGCTTAAAAACAATTTTACTTATCTATTTTTTATATGATCTGTCAGTCTCACTGGTTTAAAGTGCTTATTTTTGAAAGGGTTATAGTTTAAAAAGCTTGATCGAGTCACTAATCACGAGTGTATGCAAATTTTGAACAGCTATATCTTAACCAAATTTTGCCTTACGGAAAAATAAAATGAAACCGGCATATTTATAATAGCAAAACCTACATTTTTTTACTCTAAGATTTTTCTTATCCCTAATACTTTTTAAGTTATTTTGAAAAAAAGGAAATTTTCCAAAAAAATTTTTTTACTTTAAAACCAATTTTTTTTAAAAATAAGGACTTTAAACCAATTAAACTTACAGATCATATAGACAATACACATACAGTGAAAATAAATGGTAAAGCGGTAACGATTAATTTTATTTAGGCTGCTAAATAGAGGGAGGTTTCCACGACGTTTTTTACCGAAAAAGAGGCCAACTTTTTTTTTCAGTGTAACTCGTTAATTTTTGATGCTAGAAACTTTTGTAAAAAACAGGTATAAAGCTTTTTTTAGATACTTAAAAAATGTTAATAAGCTTTTCCCAAAAAGTGCTTAATTTTTCGGTGATTTCTCGTTGAATTATTCGATTTGGAATTAGACGAATAAGAACGTAGTTTTCATGAGCTACAACTTTGCTTTTACTCAATGTATAGACTTTACTGATACACCATTTTTTTCGTTTGTTTATAAGCACTTTTACTAAGAATATTTTTTTCGATAAAGTATTTACTTTTTGAGTTATTTACGAAAAACGGTCTGAAACGTAGTTTTTTTTATCGAAAAACGGCACAAATTCAACTTTGAAGCGGAGGGTAAGTAGAACCTAAATCCAAATTTTCATGCAATTCGGAGTTGCCCCTGAAAATTACACTCCAAAACGGTCATTTATTGGGCTAAGTATTAAAATAATCTTTCGAATATCACACGATAGTAAGAATAAATAAGAAAATAATGTTCCAGTTTATTTCTCAAACTTGTTGCCATTCAGAAATAGTCGCATTATTTTCAATTTATTCTCGCTATCTTCAGTATTAATACTGAAAATTAATTTAAGGTGCAATACTTAGTGCTACGTTTAATCAATTATAATTATTAGATAATAATGTGTACGTTGAAAGAGTTTCGTAAATGCCACAAGTTAATTATCTTCAATAAAGGCCTGAATGCAACTAATTATATTTAGCGTAAACAAAACGATATCAACCGCAGATGCTCGAAAACTTCTTCTTTATCATGTAAGTTTAATTATTTTTAAAACGTTTACAGAAATAAGTGGCTGAAATGCTTCACTGTCTTTCCTGATATTTATGTTAACTTTAAGATTATACAATTGTGCAAAAATTGTATGATATAAAATGTTTAGTACAGTAAGAAACGTAAGAACATCTACTTTACTTACGCAAATATCAAAACTGTACAGGCTACAACAATAAGTTATGATATTCCGGAAAACTGCTAAATCGTTCACAACTGTAGTATGTTCGAAACTGTTCGATGACAACAATGCTTATAATACATAGTTTGTATGTATGTATAGCGTTAACAGGCCCTTTAGGCCCATTGCTGTATGGATAATTTCCATCGTTGTCTGTTCTTAGCTGTCAGCTTCCAATTTCTGATTCCCAACTCACTGACGTCTTCTCATGCATCTCTCCTTCTGGTTTTTCTCTCTATTTTTGCCCTCAGGTGCTCTCAAACCAATATTCAGGACTTGTCTGTCCTCCAGCATTCTTTCTAGACGACCGAGCAATTCTAGTCTGCGTTTTCTCACTATTTTTTATATCAGTGGGTTCAGGGCCCCCGCAAGGCTAAGCGGCGCCCGCGTGCGGCATATATTTTAGCGCCCTTAAATCTACTATATTCGCTTATGAAACAAATCCAAATTTTTTTATTTTTACTTGTAATAAAACAACAGAAATTGCAAGAACTCAAATTTTATTTTTCTTGTAACTGGTTTGCTGATGATCGCAAAAAAACAAATAAAGCATTAGTCAAGAGCGCAGGCACAAAATTCCAGGCCAATGCTTTTTAAATGTATTCATTTTTTTCGAATCGTGAGGAAACTAATATGTACTTAAATATTTTTCAAAAATTTAAACGCAGAATGAAAGATTACATTATTACCGAGACCCGAAAATCCCTGAAAACTTCTATAACATTTATTTTAATAAGTTACAGGGGAGAAAAAAAGAGAAAATTTAGTATGATTTTTAATTTTAAATATCTCATTAAAAAAACTTTTTGTTTATTCTAATGGACTTCCGGCCCTTGGTAATAATGTTTATTTTCATTTATGTTTATGTTCATTTATATGTTGTTTAATTTCATTCTGCGTTTAAATTTTTCAAAAAAATTTATTAGTTTTCTCAGGATTCGAAGAAAAAGAGTACATTTAAAAACATTGGTTCGCAATTTTGGGTCTACGCTCTTAAATCTAGAAAGCGATAGGATAAATCTAAGTTGAATTAAATGGGTGTTTTTCTAGATTTGACTGCAGCACATTCTTTTATCATTATCTTCAAAGTCAATTTTATTGACGAGCTCTTGCTATATAGCTAATATTGCCAAACCAGAATAATCTTTCGTCTACCACAGTAGAACTCAAATAATTTTTAATAACTTAATTTTGAAAATGATCTCACCACCAGAAGCAACAGACACAGTTAAAGTGAGGAGGATTCTTAATGAACAAGTGATATTTAGTAGAGATGTAGTTAGATATTTTAAAATATATATTGATTATTAAGAGTTTTTAGTCGTAAATATAGTTTTTACTGGATCAGTTAGATTTTCTTGAAGAGCACGACAATTTTTTTAAAATATCATCATCACTTGTAATAATATCACTAAAAACCGAAAAAAATTATCCCAAACATTATATTAAATCTACTATTTAACGAACTTAGGACTTGACCAATTATTATTCTAATACTGTCTAATTTCTATGTTAAAGGTATCATTATCTGCTATATTTGTAAGATTCTCACAAATTTTAATTATATGAAATTTATGTGGCTTTATAGCTTTTATCCTACTCGACCATCTTGTATCACTTAGGGGTTTTAGATTTAACTCAGGAACATGTAGTATCCCATCTTTTTGTGAAGGAAGAGAAAAATACGTAAAGTTCTTGTATTATATTAAACAAGTTTACTATTTTATTTATATAGCAGCATCATTCATTAAAAAATTTAAGCTGTGATTATCCTACCCTTATGATACACGCATATTGGCACCGTTATCATACCCTTGACCTCTCATGTCTTTTATATTTAAATTTTGTAATAGTTCAACTACAAAATTAAATAACGCTTCCCTTGTAGTGTCAAACATTATTCGAGAAGCTAAAAAACTCTCTTTTATTTGAACTTTTTTTTAGAAATATCGTTTAATACAACATAACGCAAAATTAGGCTTATTGGCTTTATACGACTTGAATCTGGGGTACAGTCCATAATTAGTGAATAATATTTGTAACTATGCACCATACCCTAAATATTATTTTTTTACTTTAGAAAACATTAATACTGAAAAACAGAAATATTCGGATATTATATTGTTTTTAAAAATACAATTAAGGTGGTAATTATTGTTTATTAACACCAAATATAAAATAAGATTTGAATTATTTTTTCAGTAATAACACAATGTTTGATTTTTGAGATTTCTCTATGAGTCCATGAAAAAATTAAAAGTAAAATTGTATAAAAAAATGATCTCATTTAAAATAAATATTTCTTATTTACCAAACCTTCGGTTTGGCGCCCTTTCGGGGTTGCGCCCGCGTGCGCCGCACGCGTTGCACGCTCGGTTACGGGGGCCCTGGGTGGGTTAGCATACAGTTGGTACACTTCTTCGTTCGTTCGTCTTCTCCATTCTCCCTTAACTACTGTTCCGCCTAATATTCTGTGAAGTATCTTTCTTTCCCAGGTTTCCAATCTATTCTGTATGGTTATATTCATAGTCAACGTCTCGGTCCCGTATAGCATTGTGTGTCTAATTATCGTTTTGTATACTCTTATTTTTGTATTACGCGATATTTCTTTAGCCTTAATTATTTTGTTCATAGCCCCAGCGCATCTATTACTCTTGGTCAGTCTTAACTGTATTTTTGTTTCTTCCTTACATGTCTGATCGATAAGTACACCCAAATACATATATTCGTCGACCATCTCAAATTCTACCTCTGAGCCATCCTCCATCTCAAACTTAAGGTGTCCCATGCTGTTTATTTCTTTTTTCTTGCAATTTCAATCTTAGCGCTAGCCCGAAACAGTCTTTTTGCCGTAAGTACTTGCTAGTTCTTCTCCACTTCTTGCAATGAGAACCACATCGTAAGCATACGCCAGGCATTGGTGTTCCTTGAAGAAAAGATTTACGGACCTATGTATTCCACTATTCCTCACAATTTTTTCCACAGCTCTGTTGAATAACAAAGTGGACAATGGGTCTCCTTGACAAACCCCTTTTTTCACTTCGAATTCTTCTGAGCTGAGACTATACCATTGCATTTCACAGCACAAATGGTTTTTATATGTGTCATTTTTACTAATCTTATTATTTTTGCTGGTACCTGAAACTCTCTTAGAGTTTCTATACTTTATTTCTTATATACATATATAGCTTACGAGTTATTAAAAATCGCCTATGATAAAAACAGTTGACACGCAGTATGACAAAATAAATTATTGTATACCTACAATCAATATAATCAGTCAGTAGAATTCAAAGAAAATAAAACACATTTATTAAAAAGATCAATAAATACTCTGACCTCTGACCTACACTACCGGCAATTTACAAAAGTATTTTGCTAAACAAGAAATTTCTTTTATATAACTTTCACTATGATCTAAGTACGTGCAAGACAAGCTACTTGCAAATAACCCACATAAGAAACACCTATACACGATAGATACATCAAGAGCTCGGCAAAACTAAGTTGTGTTTAAATATAATTTTAGTTCGGCGGCTAGTTAAGGTTTAAGAAACACCTAGACACGATTAAGATACCAATAGTCCAGGGTGCATCTGTTTTGAGATGGCCGTTGAAAGGTGACTCAAATTTTTTTGCAGAAATTGCTTGAAAATAACTCAAATAATAATATTTAAAAAAAATAAAAAATCAATGGGAAAGTCCCAATAGTTGGCTGTATACCATAGTTTAAAAAACTCATACAGAAGTAAAAACTTCGAGATGTATTCTGGTATACAATCGTTTATTTAAAAACTATTTAAAATGTCATGGATTGCAAAACGTTTTCGTTCTATACAGAACATCTTCAGTGCATCCTGCCGAGTAGTTTGAAACTAGCACACTGTATATAGTGTTAACCCCATCATATATGGTTTACATAATATAATATATTAAAATTTTATGACTACAAGTCGATGTTAATAGATATAGTGGAACACATGCTAAAAGGGTGCCATGGTTCCCTGCTCGAAGATGCTAGGTACTTGCCAATTCAATGGGCACAGACCAACTGAAGTCTGTGGTCTGTGGAAGAGTTGGTCTGTGCCCATTGAATTGGCAAGTACCTAGCATCTTCGAGCAGGGAACCATGGCACCCTTTTAGCATGTGTTCCACTATATCTATTAACATCGACTTGTAGTCATAAAATTTTAATATATTATATTATGTAAACCATATATGATGGGGTTAACACTATATACAGTGTGCTAGTTTCAAACTACTCGGCAGGATGCACTGAAGATGTTCTGTATAGAACGAAAACGTTTTGCAATCCATGACATTTTAAATAGTTTTTAAATAAACGATTTTATACCAGAATACATCTCGAAGTTTTTACTTCTGTATGAGTTTTTTAATAATATTTAAGTTATCCTCCCACTCAAAATGGTCCGACATTGTTTAAATAATTAAAATGTCAAAATATGAAGGAAAAATTCGATTTTTTTATTGGTTTTTTGATTATAACTTTAAAACTCTATTCATTTCTGAGAAAAGTTGTACTGACATAAAATTTGCGTAATTAAATTTCCTACAATATAGAATTTGTTAAAAATTTAAAAAATAGTCACCCTTGTTGCAAAATAGCAATAATTGCGAAAAAAAACTATACAAAAACAAGTATTTGCATCTTACGTTTTTCAACCATTTATGCTACACTTAGGACCTTCACGATATAGTAAAACAACACTGTAAATTTCATTAAGATCGGTTTAATAGATTTTGCAAGATAAATTTTGCAATCCAGCTTTCGCAAAAAAAAATTCATTTTTTATATGTTGCAGGACTGAAAATAAAGCAGATAGCAAGTTGAATTATTTTTGCTTATAGAAGTGTACTGTACCTTTCATTTGCAATTTGCAAAATTAAAATCGATTAATTACCTCGGCGTCAGGAAATTTTTTAAATAAACATTAATTTTTGGTGCTACGCGCAGGACAGCGGTGTTCGATACACACAAGTTGATTTCCACCAAAATTTCTTCCAATCTTTATCTAATATATTATTTTCTTACTCTATATTTTGTTGTATTTTAATATTTTAATTCCATAAAAATCAAACTAATTTTATTATTGTTTGTGAAATATTGTTTAAACAATTGCATATGTTTAAAAATAATAAACTTTTATTCTCCAAGTTAAAATATATGAACAAAGAAAGTTTTTGCTAAAAAAAGTGTTATTTCAAAGGATAGAGTACGTGTTTTTATTTTGCAATAAACAAATTTATTTATTTCTATCGAAATGTAATAAAAATTAAAATGTATCAATCATTATCAATGGTCATTGGAATGCCCAATCAGAGCAAACTATCCGCTGTCCTGCGCTTAGCACCAATAATTAGTGTTGATTTAAAAAAATTCCTGACGCCGTGGTAGGTAATCGATTTTAATTTTGCAAATTGAAAATGAAAGGTAAAGTACACTTCTATATGCAAAAAAAATTCAACTTGCTATCTGCTTTATTTTCAATCCTGTAATATTTTGAAAAAATGAATTTTTTTTGCGAAAGCTGGATTGCAAAATTTATTTTGCAAAATCTATTGAACCTATCTTAATGAAATTTACAATATTGTTTTACTATATCATATAAAGTTTTTCTGGGTGAAATATAAGGTCCTAAGTGTAGCATAAATGGTTGAAAAACGTAAAATGCGAATACTTGTTTTTGTATGGTTTTTTTCGCAATTATTGCTATTTTGCAACAAGGGTGACTATTTTTTAAATTTTTAACCAATTTTATATTGTAGGAAATTTAATTACGCAACTTTTATGTCAGTACAACTTTTCTCGGAAATGAATACTTTTGAAGTTATAATCAAAAAACGAAGAAAAAAATCGAATTGTTCCTTCATTTTTTGACATTTTGATTATTTAATAAACAATGTTCCGGACCTTTTTGAGAGGGAGGATAACTCAAATATTATTATTTGAGTTATTTTCAAGCAATTTCTGCAAAAAAATTTGAGTCACCTCTCAACGCCCACATGTACAAATTTTTACAGATGCGCCCTGGTCTACAAGGCCTCGACACAACTAAGTTTCTTTAAATATACTTTTAGTTCGGAGGCCTAGCTTGGGCACTTAAAACTGTTGTAATGTGATTTACTTTAGCTGCGATAAGCCACAATTTAAGTTTTAAATTAAATTTATTTGACATTCCCATTTACACTTCGGAAATCGTTATCAAAATACAAAACATTAATGAAATGTCAAATAAATTTAATTTCAAACTTAAATTGTGGCCCATTTCCAACTAAAACAGTAAATTGCATAAGGTGCCACAATAAAACAGCTTCAGAACAATGTGGTGTGATAACGAGAACACCAAGACAGTGATATTGTCTAAAATAGAGATAATGTTACGTATATTAACAATACTGCACGAACTTATTCAATGTGTACAATTTAAGCATGTGTACATTTCATAATAAACGTAATAATGAGAATAAAATAACAATGAGTATAAAGAAGACACCATTATACAGGGTGTAACAAAAATACAGGTCATAAATAAAATTACATATCCTAGGATTAAAAATAGTTCGATTGAACCTAGCACAAATATGCACACAAAAAAGGTACAGCCCTTTGAAGTTACAAAATGAAAATCGATTTTTTCCATTATATTGAAAATTATTAGAGATTTTTTAATGAAAATGGACATGTGGCATTCTTATGGCAGGAACATCTTAAAAAGAAATTATAGTGAAATATGTGCACCCCATAAAATTTTATGTGAGCTTTGTTCCCTTAACCGCCCCCCCCCCCCAAACTTTGATATACGTTCCAGTTAAATTATTATTGAGGTACCATTAGTCAAACACAATGTTTTTAAAAGTTTTTTGTTAGTATTTTTTCGACAAACTAGTTTTATTCGAGATGCGGCTTCTTTTTTAATCTGTTTACGTAAACATTTTATGGGGGTTTTGTGCCTTTAAACCCCCCAACTGTTTGTGTACGTTCCAATTAAACTATTATTGCGTTATATGTACCATTAGTTATACCAAAAGCTCCATATGAGTCTATGTGAAAGCTGAAGCTCGGTTACGCGAATCTCAAATATAGAATCCTCGTCTGAAAATGCTGTGCGACGCGCGACGTTCTCACGACGGTCTCTCAACGGTCTATACTTGAGACATAGACATGGTCTAGGAGTCTAGAGACACTGAGACACCGATCTTTGTCTCGTCTAGCGTCCACACTTTGATGCTAATTTTTGAGTCACATCCGCGCTTGTCCTCGCCGACAACAATGGCGGACATTGGTTTGCGCGGAATGACTGCCTGTTTATTTTGTACCAAACTTACAAAAATTTAGATTATAAAAAAATGTGAGATAATTTAAATAAAATTTAAAATAGTAACAGGCTGCTGTGCATCTTGAATCTTGAATAACATAAAAAACAAAAAGAGTTTTTCACAAAACAACATTAAAAAAGATAATTTTTTTTATAAAAAAATATGTAAATGAAATTAAAAAATTAAGTTTTTCATTATTTGTTGTTATGTATAACATTCATACACATATTAATTTTTTTCTCTTATTGCATTGTAGAATTTCTTGAAAAAGGAATTAAACGTTTCGAAAAGCTTAAACATTCAGATAATAGTGTACTTTTTTAAGCCCCAGGTTTTTAATAGGTACCCAAACAATTAGTGAATTGTTTGGGCTTGTATATGAATATATACTGGGTTGGGATAAAGTATGGAATCAAGCAAATATCTTTGAAATAGAGATGCATCAAGTCAAACTAGTTTGATTTTATTCAACAAAAACTTGACTTGAAAACCAAACTTTTTTTGTAAAAAAATTTGACTTGATTTGATTTCAATATCTTTAGGTTTGACTTGAAATCAAACTTTTTTAAACAGTTTGAAGTTTGAATATCATATTGCGCAACGTGTTTACTTCCAATTCTAATTGAGAGCTTACCGACTTCTGTTTTGACTTATTTGGATAGGTCTTAATCTGTTAGTTCATTTATTATTAAGAAGTATATGCTTGGCATGTTTATTACATTCGTTTTGAAATGTATGCTTTGTGAAATATTATCTGAACCTGAATATTTTTCGACTCAGAATAGGTACCAGATCAAATTGAGTCTGATTTTGAAGGTATTCCCAGTGCAAAAATTAAGAGAAAAAATCTGCATACTTGTATTATGTAAAAATAAATAACAGAGTTATAAAATGACAAATAGTGAACTAATTCTTTAAGACGACATTGCAAAGTCGCAAAAAATTCATTAAACTTACTCTATCAAGAATATAATATTTTGTTGTTCCTTCATAAATTTTTGTTAAAGGGGCCGCTCAAGCTCTTACAGGCCGTTTGAAGCTCTTACAACCTCTATATCCCATCTGTATCTTTTCATCTTTTGTTGTGAAGAAAGGTCCAGCTATTTATTGCAAACACGTGTTACTGTGCTTGATCTGGTTAATACAAATTTTAAGATTTTTTCACTTGAATACTATTGTCCTATTGTAATATGAGCGGAGCGTGAGGGGGGAATATAATACAATCCAGGGGTTCTATGTAAAATATAAACGAAAGTTGAAAAGTTGAGAGATTGTGATTCCGTAGTTTTTTTTATTCATTTATAAGTTAAAAACAATGTTACGTAACGCGCTGTTCGAACCTTCCCCCCCCCCCCCCCCCCGTATAACGCGCCGTAACGTTTTACATGGCCTCCCTCACCCCAACTTGCGTTACGTAATACTTGAAAGCTTCCAAAGTACATTAAATTACACTTGGTATGATAAAAAAACTATCCAACGAATTCTTTGTTTTAATCTAGTAACACTCAAATATAAAAAAGTTATATCGATAAAACGAAACTTGCCAGCAAGCAATTCTAAGCACACAGGAATCATTTTCAAACTTACTTACAGGGTAAATTTTCAAATTTACCGTCTTTTGATTATAATCGCTTCCTGTATCAAGATACTTTTATGTGGCACTCATTGTATTATTAATTTTCTTATCTTAATTGGCAATTAACATGTCAATCTCGACAAAAAAAGTATATCTACTAAATAAATTATTTTTCATCAAACTAGTTTGACAAACAGTTTGAATTTTCAAAACTGTACGATTGACCAGTTTGACTTGGCTTGAATTATTTGTCAGAAGGATTGACTTGAGTTTGACTTGAAATTAAGTCAAACTCAAGTCAAGTTCAAACATTCAAGTCAAACTTGCGCAACTCTACTTTGAAACGAAAAAAACAATATTTATGAAACTTTGCATGCAAGTACAGTGACGCAAAAGGCATCTGTTGCCATATTTTTTGTTACTACTCCACTTTCGGTTTCACCGGAAATACCCTTAACTTATTTAATTTAAATGGAGCACCCTGTATGTTTTTGAGGATTTTAAAAGAACTTGCTATGTTTAATTCATACATACCAAATTTGGTAAAAAAAATTTGTTAAAAAGTGTCTGTAGATAATTTTTTGTATTAATACAACGTAGTAGTAAATAAACGAGTACCATCTATACTCTATAATGTAGACCAAAATTATTGTTGTTTACATGCACTGCATGACTTATTTGAATTTAGTATACTAGGTAAAACTGTTACTGAACTAATTGTCAGAAATAAGTTGTATTAAAAATGGTTCATTTAAGTGAAAAAGCTCGTATTGAAATATTAATGATAATCGGTTATGGTGAATTTTCATCTTTTGGAAGTGAATCTTCCAAATTGGTGGATTGGACGTAGAGGATTGATAGATAGAGTGGCCCGCTCGTTCTCCGGACCTCAACCCGTTAGATTTTTTACTTTGGGGTTATCTAAAATCACGTGTTTACGTTAGGCGACCAACATGCTTGCAGGATTTGAGACAAAGAATCATTGATTAATGTGAACTAATACATGGAGAAATCTTGCAAAAAGTGACTCACAAATTTATTTATAGGCTTGCACGTTGTCAGGAGGTGAACAGCAAATATCTTGAACATTTGAAATTATTTTTACTTTATTTTTAATATCATTGGTCTAACGTAAACTAATTAACCTATTTTTTACCTGTAAAGAGATTTATTTCTTGTTTTAATAGTTTTTTTCTTCCAAACTTGTTAGGTATGAATTAAAAATAACAAGTTCTTTTAAAATCTGCAAAAATATACAGGGTGTCCCATTTAAAGTAAATAAGTTAAGGGTATTTCCGGTGAAACCGAAAATGGAGTAGTAACAAAAAATATGGCATCAGATGCCTTTTGCGTCACTGTACTTGCATGCAAAATTTCATAAATATTGTTCTTTCCGTTTCAAAGATACTTGCTTGGTTCCATACTTTATCCCACCTCTGTTGAACTAAAAAGCAATATTGCTTTTTAGTTCCTGACCGTGAATAAGATTAATAATAATTAATAAGATTAATAATAATTTCTAAAAATAGAAACTTCTTAATTCCTAGGTTTGACAAAAATTAATGACCTTAAATAATTATTATGCTCAAGTAATTATTCGCGAGGTACAGACTATGAACTTGTTGCGCAACGTGTCTCAACGCTGCATTGCATCAAGTCTCCCATTGCAATCGGGAGACTTTAGACATGCGATTTTTGGTCTCGCAACGGCCCATAGTCAGAGTCAGAGTTTGGTCTCGCAACATGTCTACTGAGTCACGTTGCTTGGGCAGTACGAAATCGGGCCCAACAACTATTAATGCAAAAGGTGTATAAACACTTGTAGATAAGGCTAATACGAAATTGGGCCCAGAGATCTTAGCAGGTAGAAGGAAATGTGTAAATATGTTGAAATTATTATTTAGTTTCTCTGTTTCATTCAAGTAGTGTACTTGTTGTTTTGTACTGTTAAATATGTCGCAGTTGAGTGAAATGATAAGTGAAAGGGGTAAAATATTAGTTAATTATGAAAATTATAAATTTTGTTTTCATCGCCTAGTACCATCCGGAGAAAGCAGGTGGAGATGTGTTAAAAAATCATGTAAAGCCTTTATTTTAACCAATGGAGAAGGCAAGGAGCGACTTTTATGTTCTGGGAGTTTAAATCATAATTGTGATAAATTGGACGAAAATGTTATAGAAAGACAAAAAGTGTCTGTCAGTGCCAAAAGGAAAGCAGTAGAAGATATTCGCGGCAGACCGTCAAAAGTTATGTGTTCTGTGTTAAGAAGTGACTGCAATAATTTAAATATTAATGATGTGAAGTTGAATTTCAGAACAGTGTATCTAAAAAAAGGCATATCTACAGTAGAACGTCGATAATCCGGACGTCAAAAATCCGGACCGTCAATAATCCGGATTTGTATCTAGCAAAAATATCTGATTATTTTAAAACGAATTATGGCATTAGCTGCGAAAAAAGAAACCACTACCGCAGTTCAAAAACCTATTACACATTTTTTTAAAAAGTCAAATAGTGTCTGATGTTTTTACAACATTATGTAAATTACAATACAGTGTGAACATAAAAAAGTGTTTTGATTAATTTCACCTCTAGAACCTTTACTGTATAAGAGAACATACAATTTTAAAATGCTTGTTGTACTTAAATGTGTATACTGGCCGTTTTTAAGGTAATTTCGATAATCCGGAAAATTTGATAATCCGGATGGGGTCCGGTCCCAATTAATCCGAATTAATGACGTTCTACTGTATTTAAAAGACCAAATTTGTAAATACCAACAAAAATCCATAAGTACCCTTGAGTTTGTAAAGTTAGTGTCATTCTACTATTCCTGATTATGTTAATAATAAATTCTATACATACATTTTTGTTTATGAATTACTACCTGTAATATTAGTTGTAGATTTTTTTAAACAATAAATAACTTCTTTATTAACAAAATACAATGTCTTTTTTATGTATGTATTTATCATCTGGGCCGAATTTCGTATATACCTTTGCATAGAAATTTTGGTCCTGGGCCCAATTTCGTACACATTAACGGTTTGTTACCTGACTCTGGGCCCAATTTCGAATCGCCCCGTTGTTTAGACCAAAATCGCGCAACGTGTCTATTGGTATGGACGTAGCTTTAGGGCCTCCCTCAGTTCTGTCCAGTGTTCTGTAGCCAGTTACCGGTTACTCTTTTTACGTCGTCCACACTTCTAGTCGTTGATCGTTCTCGGCTTCTTTTATAGTTTCTGGGACTTCATTTCATGATTTGTCTTGTCTACCGTCCACATTGAGTTCTAGCTAGTCCTCTGCTTAGTTACACTAAGCGTCGCGATTCTTTCGATGACGTCTTGAACTCATGCCATTTACCTGATTTGTTGGTTTGTTATGTGGTCTAGAAGCTCACGTCCAACATTGCACGTTCCATTGGCTCCTTGTGTAACTCTTCGAGTTTATTTACGAATTTTGCGCCAGTGTCCAAGTACCTATGTATCAGATCCATAAGTTTGTATGGGCAAAACGGCAAAACACATTGGTTATAAATCTTTCGTTGGAGACACATGGGAATTGCAATTTTTAGAATATGCCTTAGGCCCGGCTTTTCAGTGAGCGGTTAAAATTTTGGTTGGCTAACCTAGTTTAAATTTTAACCAATATTTTAACCCTCATAGCGTTTTTCAGTGCTTTAAATCAAGTTAAGAAAACCTCGGTTAGCTAACCACTTTTTTTCTTCTGTTGGCAGCAGTAACTCTACGTGCGCATGTGCAATTCGAAAAATAATGATCAATTTGACAGAAAAATAAATAAAAGACAATGTCATAACCAAATTATAAAAATGATTAATGCAATGCAATATCAAGTTCGGAATCTTTGTTTAGTTCATAACGTCTACCTCGGTTTCATACAGAAGAAAATTAGAATTACTGGGACGATTTAGACCATGGGTTCCCAAACTTTTTTGTACCACGCCCCCTTTTGTTGAAATTAAAGTTTGTTGCGCCCCCCCCCCTTTACAATAAATTGTATGCGTCTAAATAGGAACAAAACAAAAACAAATAAGTATTAGCTTGGAAGCAAAACATTTATTTATTCTGCCATAAGATACAACAATATCAGTTTGAATAAAATACAAAAATTATTAATAAAAGAAAAATAGATTAGGTTGGTTAGTGAGATGGATGTGCTTGCATTTTATTTACTAGTATGCCTATTCGTGGCTGAGTTTTAGTAAGTGCACAGCACAACAAGTCACTAGCAACATCAAGTTTATTTCGATACTTTGTTTTAATTGCCACAAATGTTGAAAAAGGCAAATATAAATGAAGAGCTTCCCGTGATACACTAAGATACACTTTGAAATAGTTTAACCAAAATGAAGGTTTGTCCATTATAACAAAGTATTTGGCAGAGGAATCATGCAAAAAATCATTTGGATTTATTTGCAAAGCATCTTCTTGAAGTGATTCAGGCAGGGAACCTATGTTGACATGGAATGGATCAGTTGACATTCTGTAAATAAAATTGTCACAAGTGTTTGGGAAGTATTTCTGGAACTCTTTAATTATGCTCTCCAAATGGTTTGATATTTGGATTTTCAAACTTGATCCTTCATAAATGTCCTTGAAGCGTGTTTCTTCTGAAATTGGCTCTACTGTAGAGAAATTTGAATAATTTCAGGAGTTTGCTGATATTTTACACCTCCAAAGTTGAGTAACTAAGCCTCCATCACAATGAGTAACTACTATATTTGAATCTCCACCCTGCAGTTTTAGGCTGTTCAACGGGTCAAAGATGTCTGACAAATAAGTCAATATTACCTGGGTACAATGTTTTTTGAAGGCCATGTTTAGCTCATTTTGCTTCTGATGTTCCAAGGTGATTACTTCATCTCAAAGGTCAAATAATCTTGCCAACATGTTTCCTTTTGAGAGCCATCGTACTTCTGTGTGAAGTAGCAGTATTTTGTGATCACTTACAACGCCCTGTTTTTTTTATGTACTTCACTACTTTAATACACACTTTTAAGACAGCCATAAGTTCATTTGGAAGGGTTTTTGCTGCCAAGGCTTGTCGATGTATAAAACAATGTATTGCAAATAGCCTGAGCGAAAACCAAGCATTCAAGGTGCGCCATCAGTACATAAACTGATCAGTTTTTGCCAAGAGAGTTCATGTTTGTCAAAAAACTCTCACAATGCTTTTATAGCATTAATAGCTTTTGTCGTGGTCTCCAGTCTCGCAAGTCTGTAGAAAAGAGTAGCTCGTCTTTCATTCTTTCGTTTTCAAACATACCTAACATAAACAATTAACTGATAACATTGTGCTATGTCAGTACTCTCGTCTAGCTGAATAGCAAAAAATGGCGATTATTTTACTGCATATACCTGGTTTTGTATGTCTTCGGTCATAATATCATCAATGCGGCGTTTCACAGTATTGTCAAAAAGAGGTATTTAAGATAACTTTTGCTTACTCCACTCAAAAAAATTTAGTTCGTAATATTGATTAACAGTGATTACTGAATAGTATTTCGTTGTCACAACAATTTAATTTGTTGTTTCAACGAACTTTTAGACATTGACGAATGTATTTCGTTATTGTCACAATAATTGAATAATAATTGTGAGAATAACTAGAGTACATTAATCAATAACACTCAATTTATTCAGCCAATAACTTAGTTTCGTATATTTAATAAATACTGTTAATTCTGGCAGCAACTCACGTACTTGATTTCGTAGATGACAAGCAATTACCTTGGTTTATCGTGACAACGTACAGATTTCATTAAACCAATGTACAAATGTTGTTAATATAGAGTAATATATGATTATTGAATAGATGTAAATTGATTGTTGTGACAACGAATGCATTAATCAATCTACTACTGCATTTAATACCCACAATCAATGCGTGCATTGTGACAATAATCGGAGTTGTTGAGACAATAAATGTTTTGCTTGACCATTTGAAAGTTAACGGCTTTTCCTTATCGTGATACCCCTAGCTTCTCTGTGTTACCGAAGTGCCGAATAATAATTGCATTTCGTTTTCAAGTGTAGTCCGTAGTAGAAGGAAATTTTTGTGTGTCTATTATCGTGAAATATCGGTCGAATTCTTTTTAAATGTATTCATTTTTTTCGAATCCTGAGAAAACTAATTATTATTTTTGAAAATTTAAATGCAAAATAAAACATTACAGTATTATCGAGGGTCTGAAGTCTCTGAGAACCTCTATAATGATTATTTTAATAAGTCACAGGGGTGAAAAGGAGAAAATTTAGTATGATTTTTAATTTAAAATGGGCATACCATTCAACAGAAACTGTTTGTTTATTCTAAGGGACTTTCTGCCCTCGGTAATAATGTAATATTTTATTCTGCGTTTAAATTTTTCAAAAATACTTATTAGTTTTCTCAGAATTCCAAAAAAAATGAATGCGTTTAAAAAGAATTCGATCGAAATTTTGCACCTGCGCTCTCAAAAAGGATTAAAGTGTTATACATTTTTGGAATCACTATTTCAAACGCTTTTAAATAAGCTGTCACATGACGTACTTTCCCTTTAAAAAAATCAAAGTTACGCCGCGCCTGTCACCTGAAGAGGGATCGTGTAAAGTTCGAAACATTGATGTTATAATATACTTTGATTATTTTAAAAATCGACCTGTCCGAGCGTTTTGCTTATGTGCTAAAAATAAGTAAGTTAATAAGGGGGTGGGGGAGTGTAACACTTATTCCAGTACACTGTATAAGTGAAATCATATGAAAAATCACACAGTGTAAAGTCCTTTAGGTTAAGGACAAAAAAGGGGGATTTAAAAAATTATTATTAATCAATTAATATCATACATTGGGCTATTGCATTCAGTAATTATTAATATAAAATACGTTCATAGTAGGAATGAACGAAACTGATTGTAAGAATGAATAGAATTGCTTGTAAGAAAAACCGTATTTATTGTGAGAATGAACGGAATTAATTGTAACAATAAACGGAAATAATTGTAGAAATAAACGAAATACGTTAGGAGAAATAACACTGTTATTGACACAACGAATAGTCTTCGTCGGTCAATTAACGACGTTGTTGTTTCAATAAATAGTGTTCGTTGACTCAGTGAACAGAGTTCGTAATATCAATAAATAGTGTTCGTTGACTCAGTGAACAGAGTTCGTTATACCAATAAAGTGATATTATGGTATACATAATGAATGTCCATCCATTCAATAAACGTAATACATTGGCTCAACGAACGAAAATAATGAATTGATGAACATCGTTTTGTTGCCCCAATAAAACCAAGAATTGGACAAATTTTAAGTATTGCGTTTGTTGTCTGAATTAACATTTTTATTGATATTACGTACCTTTTTCGTTGAGTGTCTGCGTTACCAGACACAGTTTAACAAGCGGTTAATTTTGAATTTTAGAAAAATACCTAAATTTAATTTAATGTTCAACTTGTGTCGCGCCCCCCCTGATATGTCCTCACGCCCCCCAGTTTGGGAACCCCTGATTTAGACTTTTTTTCCGATTTTGTTTGTCAAAGACCACGGTCTTCTCACTATTTGAACAGATTGACCAGGAAATAAGAAGTCAGACTGTTTGGTAAATAATAAAAGTATTTTGCTGTGTAGACAAAAATATAAAATAATCTTTTTAAAATATTACTAGGAATCATGCATTAAATCCTGTTACAGTAAGTGTAAACATAGGTACCTGTTACAGTTATATTTAAATATATTTCCTTATAATTCCTTCCTATATAATAACGATAATAATTTATAATTTCAATAATAATAATTTCCTTATATACTTCCCGTGATGAAAGAAAATAACATAACCCAACTAATCCCTTCTGTCAGGCAGGTACTAAAAAAAATAAACATGATGCATTCAATTTTCACTACACCAATGCGCAAGCGTAACCGCAAAATTCGGAGTTAAACCATCTAACGAGGATCGGTTAAAATCGTGGTTAACTTAAACGAGTTTAAGCTCTAACCTAGTACTGAAAAACTGATTAAACATGAATATTTCGGTGACCAAAGGTTAACCCAGCATTGAAAAACCGGCCCTTAGTGTGCCAAATGCTGCCCATGCCAGGCCTATTATTCGCCCCCGTGTTTCATGTTTTTGTCTCTGCTTATTTTGATCTCGTATCCCAGATAATTGTAAGTGTTTGCAGAGTTATTTCATATTCAAAATAATTTTGACGACTGATGGTGATCCCACGGGAAATGTTTCATCGCCACCAAACCACTGATAAGACTAAAAACCTGGTAGGCAAAAGGCTACACGGGCGATTATTTACGGCGCCGTAAGAGCAGTAAACCTGACGAGGCATTGGTTGACTAACTCCTATTTCATCTACAATTGGTGGAGGAGTTAGTCAACCAACGGGTTTACTGCTCTTACGGCGCCGTAAATTATCGCCCGTGTGGTCTTTCGCTTAGTAATAGCACTAGGTACATCTTTATAAAGCCTATAAGATATTCTTTATTTTCAAATTTGTTCATGAAGGTGTGAAAATAATTAATCAATTTCAGGCTGTTTTGTAGATCATTGCCTATTGAAGGAGGCACTTAGGGACTAGACCTGGATCCCGCGTACAAAAAAAAGTTGGTTAATAGCAAGCCGAAAATTTGTTAATAGCTTAACGGTGTCTAGTCGAACAAACTTTGATGTACGGGAACACTGGAACAGGGAAAGTTTTAATTATGGAACGGTTTAAAAATTTGGAACGTCAGATTACGAAAACGTCCCATGTATTTTGTCGGACAGAACATCCAATTGATTTGTTACCCTTTCATTAAACTCTCATGCAAAAATCAGACTGCTATTACTAACCAACATGATTCCTGTCATTTGACATGTTCTTCGTGTTCCACTCATTAAAATGCCCAGTTGGTGATAAACATCAGTCTGATTTTTGCATGAGAGTTTAATGAAATGGTAACAAATCAATTGGAAATTCTGTCCGACAAAATACATGGAACGTTTTCGTAGTCTGACGTTCCAAATTTTTAACCTGTTTTACAATTTAAACTTCCCTTGTTCCAGTGTTCCCATACATCAAAGTTTGTCCGACTAGACACCGTTAAGCTATTAACAAATTTTCAGCTTGCTATTAATCAACTTTTTTTTGGTACGCGGGATCCAAGTCTATACCTTTGAATTCCATTAGCGGGAATTATAAAATATGGACTCTACAATATGATTTAGTACTAAATCCACTTTAATAATAATTATAAAGATTTATTTCATATTCAAAATTGGGAGTACTTGAGGACTGACGGTGATCCCACGTGAAGTGTTTCATTGCAACGAAACTACAATGATTTGACAAAAAACTTGTTAATATACCTGTATAAACTCCAGCAGATACTGTTTACCTCTCACATTTGTTCATAAATGTGTAAAAATTAAAAAATTGCAGATTAACTGTTTGGATATCATTACCGATTAAACAAGCACTTAAGTATCTTTGAATTATATTAATAGGCATATTTATAGCACATTTTTAAAAATTGAAAATCACTATACTAAAATCCCAATAAGGATGCACATTGCACATGCACTAGAAATAAACAAACCAATGCACGTTGAATGTTACGATGAGCACTTCCGAATCATGATTAACAAAGTATGTACATGTAAACTTTGTAAATCATGATTTGGGAGTGCTCCTTGTAACATTCAACGAGTCTTGGTTTGTTTATTTCTAGTGCATTTTCACTGTGATTTTAGTTTAGTCTACAATATTTTGCGATATCATCATCAGTAAAATTAATTTTATTTTGTTCTTTAAATTTTAACGTTTGTGTAAATTAAACAATCAAAAGAATAAAAATAATATGCTTTTAAAGACATAACATTACTAACGTTAGCGCTTTAACTAAAATACCAAACCACAAAGCAATGGAATAATGGTTTATAACAACTAAACTTATTTTCTTTAAGTGCCAAACGATATTTGTATAATACTGTAAACTGTTCATCAATGTTATTATTCAAAATAAATAACTATTTCAACCAACGGAATTCATGAAATGCCCTTGATATTTTAGTTTAATTGTCCACTGAAGATCGAGATATAACAGACAGGCATTGATGATATTAAAAAAAATCCATAAAATTTATCGTAGGGAAATGGTGAGCGTTGTTATTATTTCATTAAAAATTGAGAAAGATAATTTGTCTGTTAATAGGGAAATAAAAAATAGAACTTTACAAGAAATCAATTACCAATCATTAAACCATAGTCCAATCAACAGCCATTTTCTCGTGGAATTTTGAGAATCAAGGTAGATTTCCTTGAAAATTTGGATTTAGGTACCTAGTATGTATTTATAATCTTTGTCAAAATCTACCCTACGCCGAAGCAGGCTTTTGCCCTGGGGGTGAAAACACCCCTTTCTAGGGGAAGCAAATTTGTTCAATCAAAATAACTGAAAGGCGATAGATAGACCAATTAGACAAGGCGAAAACGGCGGGTTCGTTGGGAAAAATATTCCCATGAGATTTTTTTACATAATTACATTCGTGAGATATCCCAGAATAAGGTTCAAGAAGTCGCCCACGTGAAAAGTGGGCCAAATTTTGTTTAACAATTTTTTTAATCAAATTGCAAAAATCGATATTTTGGCCCGGACAATTTTTTTGTAGGTTTTTTGGGCCATTCTGGATAAAAAAGGTCTCTTATAATTTTTCTCTCAAGCCGATCGTTTTCGAATTATAAGCAATTTAAAATTGAAAAAAAAAAGGAAAAATGGCGATTTTCAAGGCTTATTACTCGATCCCCCTATTTAATGATCCCCTACAAGATCCCGAAGAAATTATTGTCATTATTTTATTACTAAGCTGTTATTTTTAAGTAATAATATTGAGCGCCATGCACGTGGTAGCCGGCCGTAAATGCTGAGTGCGAGAGAGATGGCACTCCGGCAGTCCAATTGTGCATCTTACTTGCACTCACATTTACGGCCGCCTACCACGTGCATGGCGCTCATTATTATTACTTAACCCTTTGTTTCCTGAAAACTTTTACAATCAAAAATTGAGGTAAAAATTAAATAATCTTATTCTATTGGGTTCCTAAAAGACAAAAAAGTGAAAAATATTAATTTTTTTACGTATTTTTTTTATTGGCTATGGTTTCGGCATGATACCACCAGGAAACTAGAGATTTTTTTCAAGCAAAAAACTGATAACTAAATATTATAAAACGTAGGTTACTTTTTATGATACAATGAAGCTATCTAAAGGAATGCTCTCTAATAATGTGAATAGACCACCCGACGACATATTGTTTAGCTCTTTGAAGGAATACACTTTTTTTCCTGAAATAAAAAAATAAGTAGGTACATATCCAGTTTCCTAGTGGTTTCAGCTTGAAACCGGCATTTTTTATGTCATCAATATACTTTTATAAATTGAAAACTTTTAGTAATAAGAAGTATTAATCATAGATACAAATGTTTCTAACATTGTAAATAAAAAATAAAGTTATCTGCCATAGCGAAATAATCTAAAAACCACCAAAATTGCTATACCCCTATCTGGCTTCAAAACACTTGTTATTACCAACTATGTAATTGAATAACGAGAACGTAAATGGTGGTGCGCGATATGTTTTATAGTAGGAGGAGCCTTAAAATTTATTTGTATGTGGTTGAAACCAGTAGAAAACAAAGGGTTAAAAATAACAGCTTAGTAATAAAATAATGACAAAAATTTCTTCGGGATCTTGTAGGGGGGGCATTAAACTTTGATTTAGTCACTTTCTGACTTTCATAATAATAACTTTTAACCGAGTTATTAAGCCTTGAAAATCGCCATTTTTCGTTTTTTTTTTTAATTTTAAATTGCTTATAACTCGAAAACGATCAACTTTAGAGAAAAATTATAAGAGGCCTTTTTTATCCAGAATGGCCCAAAAAACCTACAAAAAAACTGTCCGGACAAAAAATATTGATTTTTAGCTGATAAATAAAATAAATCTCCTGTCGAGTATCAGCGTTGCAAAAAAATTTGAAAAACAAAATTTACTCAGAATTGGTCAATCTATCGACTTCCATAATTACCTATTCTGATTGAAGAAATTTCATCCCCAGATGGGATAGTTTCCACCCCCAGGGCAAACGCCCGGTTCGGCATAGGGTAGATTTTAAAGAAAAGGGTCAACCGAGCTTAAATAAAAATTTTCATTAAAATCGGTGTTGATTCTCAAAATTCCACGGTTTTACAGTATTTTTTACGGATGATGACTGGCCCACCATACGTTTTAATTTTTTTAAGTTTATTCGGATTCAAATTCAGGTACTACTGTATTTATAAAACATAAAAAAGGTACATTTAAGGTGTATCCCAAAAGATCTCGGATATTCGCGATTTTCCACGCTTTGTTTACGTTTTACGTATTTACGTTTAAGTAGTTAAATATCGGATTTTTGGCCACATTATGTGACGAAAGAAACCATAGATTGACCAGAGCACCAAGTTTTAGACACATAGGACAAGTAGTATGGTATAGTTAGACCCAAACCCAGACATCCAAAGTGAAAGTTATCCTCCAACACCAAATTGTTCTATATGGTCCACATAATGTTCAGAAAAAAGTCACACCATTTTGAGCGTCGAATTTGGGGGGAGAGGGGGGAGAAATCTGCAAATTCGTAGTTTTTTACGTTTTTCGTCAATATTTCTAAAACTAATAGGTCTGGATCCCGCGTATGAAAAAAAAGTTGATTAATAGCAAGCTGAAAATTTGTTAATAGCTTAAGGGTGTCTAGTCGGACAAACTTTGATATATGGGAACACTGGAACAGGGGAAGTTTTAATTGTGGAACAGGTTAAAAATTTGGAACGGTCAGACCACGAAAACGGCACATGTATTTTGTCCGACAGAACAGACTTAAACTCTCTGAACAGAGATTAAACTCTCATGCAAAAATCAGACTGCTATTTATCACCAAATGGGCGTTTTAATAAGTGGAACATGTAGAATTTGTCAAATGACAGGAATTATGACAGGTGATAAATAGCAATCTGATTTTTGCATGAGAGTTTAATCTCTGTTCGGAGAGTTTAAGTCTGTTCTGTCGGACAAAATAAATGTGCCGTTTTCGTGGTCTGACCGTTCCAAATTTTTAACCTGTTCCACAATTAAAACTACCCCTGTTCCAGTGTTCCCATATATCAAAGTTTATCCGACTAGACACCCTTAAGCTATCAACAAATTTTCAGCTTGCTATTAATCAACTTTTTTTTCATACGCGGGATCCAGACCTATAAGCGGTTTAGCATAAACAACCCTCTACACAAAATTGTTCTACATTAAATTTGAAATAAAAAAGGCCCTATGCATAACCCTTCTAAAATGAACGGTTCCAAAGTTACGGAGGTAGTATAGTATAATTGGTCCAAAAAAAGGCCTAACCCAGACATCCAAAGTAAAAGTTTTCCCTCAACTCCAAATTGTTCTATATGGTCCACATATTGTTGAGTAAAAAGTCACACCATTTTGAGCGTCCGGTTTGGGGGGGAGATGGGGAGAAGTCGGTAAATTAGTAGTTTTTTTACGTTTTTCGTCAATATTTCTAAAAATGTGCTTTAGCGTAAGAAATGTTCTATAGAAAAATATTCTATATAAAATTTAACACAAAAAAGGTTGTATACATAATTGTTATAAAATCAACGGTTCCAGAGTTACGGAGGGTGAAAAGTGGAGGTTTTCGATACTTTTTATATTTACCGATTTCTCCCCCCTCTCCCCCCCCCCCAAACCCGATGCTCAAAATGGTGTGACTTTTTTCTGAACATTATGTGGACCATATAGAACAATTTGGTGTTGGAGAATAACTTTCACTTTGGATGTCTGGGTTTTTGGTATAGTTATATCATAAATATTGCCCAAGAAATATAAAAAGTATCGAAAACCTCGACTTTTCACCCTCCGTAACTCTGGAACCGTTGATTTTATAACAATTATGTATCGAACATTTTTTGTTTTAAATTTCACATAGAATATTCTTGTATATAACATTGTTTAAGCTAAAGCATAGTTTTAGAAATATTGACGAAAAACGTAAAAAAACTACTAATTTACCGACTTCTCCCCCATCTCCCCCCCCCCCAAACCGGACGCTCAAAATGGTGTGACTTTTTACTGAACAATATGTGGATCATATAGAACATTTTGGTGTTGGAGGAAAACTTTTACTTTGGATGTTTGGGTTAGGCCTTTTTTTGGACCAGTTATACTATATTACCTCCGTAACTTTGGAACCGTTCATTTTGAAAAGATGATGCATAGGGCATTTTTTACTTCAAATTTAATGTAGAACAATTTTGTATAGAAGGTTGTTCATGCTAAACCGCATAGTTTTAGAAATATTGGCGAAAAACTTAAAAAACTACGAATTTACCAATTTCTCCCCCCCTCTCCCCCCCAAACCCGACGCTCAAAATGGTGTGACTTTTTTCTGGACATTGTGTGGACCATATAGAACAATTTGGTGTTGAAGGATAACTTTCACTTTGGATGTCTGGGTTATGCCATCTTTTGGATCAACTATACTATACTAAAGGTATTCAAGCTTTTTATACATTCGCCTCATGATTTTTGACGTGGTCGTCAACGTCATAAACGATTTCCGTAACTATGCAGTTGAAAGTTGAAACCAATAAGATATTTTAAAAAAAAAATCTAATTTATGTATTAACTTGCTTAAATATGAGTTTTAAAAAACCCCATGAAATAAAAAACTCATGTTTTTTATAATAAATAATCATTTCGTTGCGAACCGAAATAATCTTACTTTAGTTTTAGTCTTACATTAGTTCTAATAAAGTTTTGTTTTCAATATTGTTAATATTGAAAGTAAAACTTTCGTTCATATTTTTAATTTGAAACTGTTTCTGGATTTATTTTTACTAATGAATAATAAATTATAAATACTAATCTATTTCCCGTTTAAAACCGATTATAAAGAAAAAGTATTTGTCTGAACCTGTCTATAGATAATTACCCATATTTAAAGGAAAACTATAATACGATTCACTGTTAAGAGTCATTAGGATAACTCATTTTCAAATCAAAATGGATTACATACTAAATATAAATGTATATAGGTACTTATATATATATATATATATATATATATATATATATATATATATACGAGTATAAATAGGTATAAAAGGGGCCAAATTTATTTTTTTCGAGAATAGGCAACTTTGGAGACAAATTTCAGCTCGATTTTTATATTTTTAAATTGTGATTTTTTAACATATACAGGGTGTTTGGTAAAGAATGGGCCATAGCTTAACCTCAAGTTCCTGAGGTTGAAATAGGCCGATTATAGCTAACTTACCTTAGTACAAAGTTTACAATAACCGAGATACAGGGTGTCAAAGTTAAACTTTTTTTTTATTTATTATTAAATATTTCCTGACAGGTATGAGATAACAACATGAAATTTGGTATGTGGGGGTTTTTTGGGTCGAGAAAACTAAATTCCCTACCAAAAATTATGTATTGCCCAGAGGCCGCGACATACGCCTTTCAGCACTCATTTATTAGGTTCAATTTTTTTTATCCCCCACTCTGTATAATTTTGACATTAAAATTTTTATTCTCCTATTAGTTTTACTTAAAAAAGGTATATGTACTTCTTTCATCTCCCTAAACTCAACCGTTTTCGAGATAAACGCATTTTAAATCTGCGATACACCATCATTTTTAACATATCATTCGTAGCTGCATTCGGCGATCTGGATCATCCTCATTGATTTCCTGGGCATTACGAATTTTTGTACGGTATTACGGTTTTATTATTTTTTTTAATACCCATAAAATAGATCTCTTAGAAATGTTTGTACCAGCTGCAATTTGCATTGAATACATTAAGGTAGACATTATCATTTTTATTGGTGGACGACCAACAGGTTTCACGTGACTAGTTGATCTAAATTTTTCTCAATTTTACTTAACAGTGGATTGTGTGATTATGACGCGTATTATGATGTTTTATATTAAATAAATTACAATACTTATTGCTGTGTTCTGGTTTTACCTCTACTTATGTCCAAGATTTAACCATTATTAATATTTCGATTATTTGTGTTTCTATTTGTGCTTCGATTATTTTATTAAGTGTTTATAAGTGAGAAACTTATGTTTCTCACATGATTTTATTCAATAAACTAGTCCTTATCAAAAATGCAAAGAACCGACTTAAATTAGACCCAAACATTTATTTATCAAATTAGCGACTAATTTATGTCTCATTTAAGTAACTCAATACATAAGAAGGCAATAAGGACGATCTAGATTCTAGATGACCAATCGATTCGAAAATCGTAATAAACTTAACTCCAAAAATGATCCACAATGATCACGAAGATTCTCGTGGTCAGTTCAATTACTGCTAAAAGGCAGGTGGTTGGCAATAGGGCTTTTCAACAACAGTCATTTGTTTCGAGCTTCTGTCATATGTTGTATAATCCGTGTATAATATTAATATACACAGATTATACAACATAAATATGACAGAAGCTCGAAACAGATGACAATCGATGCAAAGTAATATTTGAACATTTAATTTACTCATAATGTAATTTTTATTTGTCAACATGTTTTTCTGTGTTCTGACAGCAGTAAAATGTATTAGGTATGAAATAAATTGCATACATACTTCTTGTTGTGTAAATAAATTTAATTCAAAAATTACATCTTTTTTTGGGCACTCTGTATAAATAAATATGTTAATGTTCACAGAATAGAGACTTGAATACGCTTTCAAATGAGCTAGCACACGATCTCTATTCTTATTCTACGGCCGGACAAGCGACAATTTACGGCGCTGTAAGAGCAGTAAAATGAAGCGCGAAAAATGGGTCCTATCCTATGTTAGGCTACGGCTCCACGGGCGAGAAATTGACGCTAGTAGTAGCAGTAAAATGAACTTAAGGTTCCGCGGAACGGAATGGGAATAGCCGAACTGAACCGACTACGCACAAGTCCTGTAGTCGGTACAGTTCGGCTATTCCTATTCCGTTCCGCGGAACCTTAAGTTCATTTTACTGCTACTGCTAGCGTCAATTTCTCGCCCGTGGAGCCGTAGCCTTAACTATTTGCTGCGCGATATTTTACAGCCCAGTATGGCCATCCACTACACTCACCGTGCAACCCATTTTTCGCGCTTTAGTTTACTGCTCTTATAGCGCCGTAAACTGTCGCTTGTCTGGCCGTACCCTTATTTAAAAAAATTATCGATTACGTCGTCATGCCTAGATGGATAACGTGACTATAGTATGTATGTACTTATTGTTGTTTATTTGGGTTTATATGACTGCGGACACTAAATGTATGTACTTAGTATGATAATATTATATTAGGTATATGTCAGAAAATTATAATTTAAAAATAAAAAACGACCGGTTTCTGGATTTGTCTCCAAAGTCTTTTGGAATTTATTGCACAACTTTTGAAACAACATTTTGAAAATACATAATACATAAGGGTGGGAGGAGAGAGGTAAGGATGAGAGCTACTATAGCGAAAAATGGACAACCAGAATAAGATCTTTTCCAGGAAAATATAGCTTGATTTGTTATAACATTACAATATCGAAAGCATTCAAAACTGAACAAGAATATAGTCAAATAGTAAATTTGATACAGTGGCGTGCTGGACCTTTTTAAGCGGCCCGGTGATTTTATAGAAAAGCGGCCTTTCATCCTCATTTTATCTTCTATTATCACAACATGTGAACAAGTTCAATTAGAGCTCGGATGGTACCTAGAGGAATATTTTGAACATCCATGTTTAAGTTCGCATATTTAATCTATGTTTCCTTGACGGATTACTTTTAAAGGGTTTTTACCCATTTGGTTAAGAGAAATAAGGAAAAAAATATCTTGTTGGTGACACAACCCGCTCCAGGCCGAAACCAAATTTTTTGAGTAGTATTTACATCTATATTAATAACCTATATGTTTCCTGCAGCTGTTTCCTGCAGCCGATTTTGATGATATACATAGTTATAAACAAATAAAGATCAAAAAACGGTAAATTTTCGCTTTTTTCGTCTATAACCAAAAAGTTTAGTATTTTAAACAAATTTGAGAGTGAAAAACTCATAAATCGTATAAAAAACTTCAATATGGCGTTCGCTGAATAGGTCTATCCTTATTGGTTGCTTAGAAAATTTCAAAATAAATCATAAATTTTGAGTTTTTATAAATATTCATAACTTATGTAAAAATTAGCTTAGAACGTTCTTATTACACGGAATGCTGAGACTTCTGGTGCTTAAATCATACCCTAAATTTCAAAGCAATTGATCAAATAGTTTAAAAGGTATTTAATTTGTTTATCCCAAATTAATTTTTTTTGCAACGCTATAAGTCAGAAAATGATAAAGTTACACCAATACTTTGGATAGTTTATGAAAGAAGAAGATTTATACTATTAATTTAATTAAAAAAATGACAAAAAATAATTCTAAATACTGCAAAATTATTTTGCAAAAACATGTAAATTAAAAAAAGGGGGGGCTAACTTCGTCCCTAATTGTCCTAGGACAATTGTTTTTCTTTCTAAATGTGTATAAGAATTCAGTCTTTCCAAATATGAAATAATAATTTTTCTACGGGTAACGGTTAAAAAGTTATTCTAATTGTTTATAAGTAAACAAAAAATCGACGCATTTTTGCAAAATAATTTTACACTGTTTAAAATTACTTTTTGTCATTTTTTTTTAATTAGGTCAATAGTATAAATTCTCTTCTTCCACAAACTGTCAGAAGTCTTACTGTAACCTCATAATTTTCTGACTTATAGTGTTGCAAAAAAAATTAATTTGGAACAAACAAATTAAATAACTTTTAAACTATGTATTTGACCAATTGCTTTGAAATTTAAAATATAATTTAAGCACCAGAACTCTCAGCAATTCGTGTAATAAGAAGGTTCTAAGTTAATTTTTACATAAGTTATGAATATTTATAAAAACTCAAAATTTATGATTTATTTTGCAATTTTCTAAGCAACCAATAAGGATAGACATATTCAGCGAACGTCACATAGAAATTTTTTAGACGATTTATGAGTTTCTTACTCTCAAATTTGTTTAAAATGCTTAACTTTTTGGTTATGGAAGAAAAAAGCGAAAATTTACCGTTTTTTTGATCTTCATTTGTTTATAACTATGTATATCACCAAAATCGGCTGCAGGAAACATAAAGGTTATTAATATATAGGTCTGGATCCCGCGTATGAAAAAAAAGTTGATTAATAGCAAGCTGAAAATTTGTCAATAGCTTAAGGGTGTCTAGTGGGACAAACTTTGATATATGGGAACACTGGAACAGGGGAAGTTTTAATTGTGGAACAGGTTAAAAATTTGGAACGGTCAGACCACGAAAACGGCACATTATGTATTTTGTCCGACAGAACAGACTTAAACTCTTCGAACAGAGATTAAACTCTCATGCAAAAATCAGACTGCTATTTATCACCAAATGGGCGTTTTAATGACTGGAACATGTAGAATATGTCAAATGACAGGGATTATGACAGGTGATAAATAGCAGTCTGATTTTTGCATGAGAGTTTAATCTCTCTTCGGAGAGTTTAAGTCTGTTCTGTCGGACAAAATAAATGTGCCGTTTTCGTGGTGTGACCGTTCCAAATTTTTAACCTGTTCCACAATTAAAACTGCCCCTGTTCCAGTGTTCCCATATATCAAAGTTTATCCGACTAGACACCATTAAGATATTAACAAATTTTCAGCTTGCTATTAATCAACTTTTTTTTCATACGAGGGATCCAGACCTAATAGATGTTCATACTACTCAAAAAATTTGGTTTCGGCCTGGAGGGTGATGTGTCACGAGAAAAATCTTATTTCTCTGGACTAATATATTTTTTACAATATGTATTGTATTTTGGTGGTCAGCATGTTAGATCACGTAAGCACTGATGATTGGTCATCCAATGGAAAACTAGTTCTGTGATGTAGCCCTCTTTAGGGATTTTTAAATATATACCTTTTACACAGGATTTTATTCGTTTTTTATTTTATAAAACATTTACTTAACTCTCGATCAATAACTTCCGCATTAAAGTAGATTTTTGAGCAAATTCGTCGATTATTTCATTATTTTTAATATAAGCTCGTACAAAGCCAATACTTCTTTTTCTACAGCCATTAGCATAAATGTTTCCAAGTGATCTTGTGTTAAAGTACTTCTTAGCCGATTTTTTTATGTATTTCAATGTTGAAAACCTTGTTTCGCAAGATACTTGTGTCACTGATAGAGTTAATAAATGCTTATATACTAAACTTAAGTGCATAGAAATCGGCCTACTTAAAAATTTGGTCATTTTTGATGTCTTATATTTTCTAAACCTGTTGGCCGATTTAAGTGATTTTTTGAGCATGTTATAGCCTGATGCTTTAACAATACCACTATAATAATATTGTTATTAAACAGGTAAATTTTCATTGTATACCGGGTGTACCAATCAAACTGTGTTTTTTTCTTAAAGTTCGCATCACCCTGTGGAATATTCTAGCATTTATAAAATACTGAAATTAAAACTCAACTATAGCCTCAGGTTTTCTTAAAATTCTGTTTTTTGATTCATTAGTTTATGTTGCGTCTTATTAATTTACTTAAACTGTTAAAAATGTTTTTGAAATCTTCTTGAAATTAAAAAAATATTTTTTTTTTGTTACATCTAAAATTTTTTGTGAAAAAACCTATTTGACCGGCCTCAAGAGGCCGCGGCCTCTCGGTGATTGCACCGATTCATTTATATGGCCAGCACGCCACTAATTTGATACAAACAAAGAAAAAACAGTGGAAAATAGGTAGGTGTAATATTATAGAAAATTATTGCCAAACGATATAAAAACCAAATTACTAAAAATTACTACGCATAGGTATTTATTATTACCCTAAAAGTTGGTTTGTACAATGGCCACTCTAATATTAAATTGACAGTTTTTCCAATATACAGTGTATTCATAAAGTGTGGAAACGGTCTATTATCTCATGACTTAATTATTTTTAGAGTTAAAGCTCTGACAGCGATTTTTATTTTTAAATTATGATTTTTTGACGTATATCCCATAATAGTGACGTCATCGATTTGGGCGTGATGCCGTTATCGATGATTCTTTTTAATGGGAATAAGGGTCGTGTGGTAGCTCACACGATCTCTATTCAGTAATATAAACATTAAAATCATTATTTATACATGATGGCCAAAAAATAATTTTTGAATTAAATTAATTGCAGCAAAAAGAGGAATATTATGTAATTTATTTAACCTAAAATATATTTAACTGCTATCAGAAAAGAGAAAAAAGTGTTTATTTCACAAATAAACATTGCTTTTCGCTTAAATTAAATGGTCAAAATGATATGAGGCAGGAACCTCGATTTTTGACCCTTCGCTTCGTTATCGATCATTCGCTATCTGTACACTCTACAGATACAGATAGCGAATGATCGATAACTAAGCGAAGGGTCAAAAATCGGGGTCCAGGTGGGTGGCTGTTTGACATTTCATTTAAGCGAAAAGCAATGTTTATTTATGAATTAAACATTTTTTTGTATTATCTGCCACCAGTAAAATGTATTTTGAGTTAAATAAATTACATAGGTACATTCTTCTGTTTGCGTCAATTAATTTAATTCAAAAATTATTTTTTAGCCACTCTGTATATGTAATGGTGTTAGTGTTTATATTACTAAAGAGAGAATTAAATCACCTTTAAAATGAGCTACCACACGACCCCTATTCAAATATAAAAAAAAAGAATGTGTGTGTACTTTGTACGCACGTAAGAAGATATTCTTCTATTATATAATAGGTAATTTAAACGAAGTGAATATACTTAAAAGGTTATTTGTACTTATTTTATTTAAAAATCAAACTAACTTTCTTATCTACCACTTTCAAAAAAGAAGAATATCTTCAAAAATTATATAATAATATACTTACAATCATAAAATCTATAAAAAAAATAAAAAAATAATAACTTGCTTGGGGCTTGAACCCACTTCACGTCTACCGCGCCGTACGAAGGTTGACGCCATTTCAAACTGCACCAAACTCTCGTATACGTCATGTGGGAATATACACAAACTAAACGTTTACACCATAAATTTATATGAATTTAATAAAATTATTAGTTTGATATTTGTCGAAATAAAATACAACAAAATATAGAGTAAGAAAACGATATATGAGATGAAGATTTGTAGAAAGTTTGTTCGTAATCAGATTATGTAAATTAAAGCATTGCCTACTAATAGGTAACTACATTATTTTGTTTACATTTTCCAAATAGATAGGTATTGAAACTATTAGGTATTTCCAACTGAAACATTTAGAATTACGTACCTGCGGCTTTTCAAAACTATTTAAAAAGTCACTATAATTATAAATTTGATTTTATTTCTATCCACACATCAATAAAAACTAATATTATACAATATTTTTGTTTACCGATAACCTCCATATTGAACAATTATTGACAGATCATTTCAAAATTTCAACACCCAATCAGAGCCCGTATAACAACTAATACCATACTGTCGGTGTGCGCATGCGCGGGGATCAATCAAATTTTACCCTCAATCGATTCGCCGCTAAAGAAGAATATCTTCAAAAATAATCGATAACGTCATCACGCCGATATCGATGACGTCACTATTATGGGATATACGTCACAAAATAAAAATTTAAAAATAAAAATCGACCTGTCAGAGCTTTACCTCTGAAAATAATTAAGTCATGAGATAATAGACAATAGACTGTTTCCACACTTTATGAATCACTAATCAGTGACAAATGTTAAACAGTTTTCTAAACTTTTAGGCTTTCGCTTACATAATTATTACTAGTCTGGGCTGATTATCGGAGAATAGGCCATTTTTGGGAAAAGTTATTTACCAGCAATTTTATTGCTGGAATCGAATCTGATGATTGTATATATTAATAATATAGGTATGCAAAGTCCGCAGATAGTGTGCTACTTTTTTTATAAACAAAATGGCGCCCGAAAATCGTGTTTCTTTCAATTTTTGCTCTATAACTCCAAAGATTTTAACTTTACACCAAAAACACTCAAATAAAAATTCACCGCAATTAAATTCTGCATAGAGACGTGTTTTTTCCGATTTACTTCGACGAAAACTTTCCCCGGAAAAGCGGGTTTTTCCAACAAAATCTTTAATATTCAACTAAACTTTTAGATAAGTAATTGTTAATCAGCCCACTAAAGCCCTTTTTGTATAGATTATAATTCCAGAAGCCGATGGAAATTGACTGAACAGTTTAGCAACAATTGAATTGTTAATTAAAAATTTACGGTCGCTATAATAACGACAATAATTATGATGCATAAGAATAATTATGATTTTTTCATAAAAAGATACTATACCTATCTAATGTACTTTACAAAATTGAAATTGAACTATTTAAGCGGCCTCAGGAATATTTTAAAATTATAAACATTTTTTTGGCTTATAAACAAATAGAATATCTCGGGAAATATTAAACTAAATTAAATTGTGAAAACGGTATTCGAAAAACAGCGGTAGGACGCTTCTTTTAAAAGAAAAAACGTTTAATTACAACGAGTGGTTCCTGAGATACAACCGGTGAAAGTTGACTGGAATTTACGGCAAAGATATAAACAATAGGATCATAATTTTCAAACCATCACCTTTTTATTTTTGTCCTCTTTCTCCACACCAATTCATATTCTTAAAATACTCATAACATATATTATTATAATAAAAACTATCGAAAATACGTGTGAAAATTGCCAAAAATAGCAAAATTCCAATCAAAAATTAGGTTGGAGAAAATGTAACCTTCAAAGTTCAAAATCGGTATACGTTAAAAAAATGCATTTTCTCGGCTTCCCATGGAGCAATTTCCTTCATTCTTTTTTTGTTCCCAAGTAACTCGAGTAGAGCCATCGAACTAACGCATTATTAAATGTCAAACTTGATTTTGTTTTGTTATAATAAATTAGTTTATTTATTATAACACAATATTTTAATTTGTTTAAATAAAAATTGTTTAAATAATTACACAGCTTTCAAATGAGAATATTTATGTTTTTAACTTTAAAAGGTACACTTGTAGTAAGTTTATCTAAAAAAAAGCCTACAACTGGAAAAAATATGTAGTTTTCTGTTCTTATAAATAAATTAATCTATTATAACAAAACAAAAGCAAGTTTGGCATTTAATAATTAGTTATTTCGATGGCTCTACTCGAGTTATTAGGGAACAAAAAAAGAATGAAGGAAATTGCTCCATGGGAAGCCGAGAAAATGCATTTTTTTAACGTATACCGATTTTGAACTTTGAGGGTTACATTTTCTCCAACCTAATTTTTGATTGGAATTTAGCTATTTTTGGCAATTTTCACACGTATTATCGATAGTTTTTATTATAATAATATATGTTATGAGTATTTTAAGGATATGAAAATTGGTGTGGAGAAAGAGGACAAAAATAAAAAGGTGATGGTTTGAAAATTATGATCCTATTGTTTATATCTTTGCCGTAAATTCCGGTCAACTTTCACCGGTTGTATCTCAGGAATCACTCGTCGTAATTAAACGTTTTTTCTTTTAAAAGAAGCGTCCTGCCGCTGTTTTTCGAATACCGTTTTCACAATTTAATTTAGTTCAATATTTCCCGAGATATTCTATTTGTTTATAAGCCAAAAAATTGTTTATAATTTTAAAATATTCCTGAGGCCGCTTAAATAGTCCAATTTCAATTCTGTAAAGTACATTAGATAGGTATAGTGTCTTTTTATGAAAAAATCATAGTTATTCTTATGCATCATAATTATTGTCGTTATTATAGCGACCGTAAATTTTTAATTAAAAATTAAATTGTTGCTAAACTGTTCATTCAATTTCCATTGGCTTCTGGAATTATAATCTATATGAAAAGGTCTTTTACACTACCAAGTTATTTAATGATTGATTAACAATTACATACTTATCTAAAATTTTAGTTGAAAATTAAAGATTGTGTTGGAAAAACCCGCTTTTTCCGGGGAAAGTTTTCGTCGAAGTGAATCAGGAAAAACACGTCTTTATGCAGAATTTAATTGCGGTGAATTTTTATTTGGGTATTTTTGGTGTAAAGTTAAAATCTTTGGAGTTATAGAGCAAAAATTGAAAAAAACACGATTTTCGGGCGCCATTTTGTTTATAAAAAAAGTAGCACACTATCTGCGGACTTTGCATACCTATATTATTAATACATACAATAATAAGATTCGATTCCAGCAATAAAATTGCTGGTAAATAACTTTTCCTTGTATTTTGCTAATTAGCCCAGAGTATACATATAACTTAAAATAGCAAACACAATTTTATAATAATATAAATAATAATATACTTGTATCCAACACCGTGCCAACAGACAGCGGCTTTTATTTGTCAATTTGTACTTGTCGGTAGCAGTTTATCTCAAATAATAATTAACAATTTTAATTTACATGATAAAATTTTTTAAATGGGGGTATGCAGGCACTAGTTATTCTAATGTTGAGTTTTCAATGCAATAACAATGATCTGACAGATACAAGGAAAAGATTAATTATAAATATTACATTAAGGAAAATATGCAGTTTTGCGTATGAATTATAGGGAACATTAAAATAAATGTTTTATTAAAGAAAAAAGTTTAACATACTGGATTAACTGTGAAAATTCTAAATAGATTTAATATGTATCGGTGTATTATGTTAAATACCTATACAAAAAAGATGATGCTGGTAATAAAGTAAGTAAATAATAATCAAATGCATAACAGTAAACTATTTTAACAACAAAATTAGAAATATCTTCTTTGGTAATTGGTTTTCGATGAAAAAGAACAGGTCTCTTATTCATGTTTCCGTAGTAATGTATAAAATTTAGAAGTACAAAATGCACTTCAAGAACGGTGCGTTCAAGAAAACAGGTGCAGATACGATAGTGTAGTGGTGAAGAGAACTGGAAAAAGATAAATATATGAGGAAGTGAAGATGAGGAAATTTTTGAAAAGAGCAAATTACGAAGAGATCAGCGAGCAAGAACAGCTCCCAAAATAAGGATATGCTTAAAAGATGCGTGAATTTTTGCCGAAAAATGACGATACGATAGCCGAAATGATAAAGCTGCGTAAATAGTCCAGGGCGCATCTGTTTTGAGATGGACGTTGAGAGGTGACTCAATTTTTTATGCAGAAATTGCTTGAAAATAATTCAAATAATAATATTTGAGTTATCCTCCCTCTCAAAAAGGTCCGGAACATTGTTTAAATAATCAAAATGTCAAAAAATTAAGGAAAAATTCGATTTTTTTCTTCGTTTTTTGATTGTAACTTTAAAAGTATTAATTTCCGAGAAAAGTTGTACTGACATAAAAGTTGCGTAATTAAATTTCCTACAATATAGAATTAGTTAAACATTTAAAAAATGGTCACCCTTGTTCTTCTTCTTCTTTGAGTGCCTCTCCTATCGGAGATTGGATATCATTAGGGCGATTCTAATTTTATTTACTGCTGTTTTGAACAATTCGTTAGTGGTACAGCCAAACCACTCTCTCAAATTTCTCATCCAGGACATTCTTCTACGGCCTGGATTTCTTCGTCCTTGGATTTTTCCTTGCATTATATTTTGTAGGAATGTGTACTTTTGTCTGTTGCAAAATAGCAATAATTGCGAAAAAAACCATACAAAAACAAGTATTCGCATTTTACGTTTTTGAACCATTTATGCCACACTTAGGACCTTCATATTTTACCCAGAAAAACTTTATGATATAGTAAAACAACACTGTAAATTTCATTAAGATCGGTTTAACAGATTTTGCAAAATAAATTTTGCAATCCAGCTTGCGCAAAAAAATTCATTTTTTTTAAATGTTGCACGGCTGAAAATAAAGCAGATAGCAAGTTAAATTTTTTTGCCTATATAAGCGTCCTGTACCTTTCATTTGAAATTTGCAAAATTAAAATCGATTAATTACCACGGCGTAAGGAAATTTTTTAAATAAACATTAATTTTTGGTGCTACGCGCAGGTCAGCGATGTTCGATTCACACAAGTTGATTTCCATCAAAATTTCTTCAAATCTTCATCCAATATATTATTTTCTTATTCTATATTTTGTTGTATTTTAACATTTTAATTCCACAAAAATCAAACTAATTTTATTATTGTTTGTGAAATATTGTTTAAACAATTGCATATGTTTAAAAATAATAAACTTTTATTCTCTAAGTTAAAATATATGAACAAAGACAGTTTTTGCCAAAAAAGTGTTATTTCAAAGGATAGAGTATGTGTTTTTATTTTGCAATAAACAAATTAATTTATTTATATCGAAATGTAATAAAAATTAAAATGTATCTATCATTATCAAAGGTTATTGGAATTCCCAATCAGAGAAAACTATCCACTGTCCTGCGCGTAACACCAATAATTAATTTTTATTTAAAAAAATACCTGACGCCGTGGTAGTTAATCGATTTTAATTTGGCAAATTCCAAATGAAAGGTACAGTAAACTTCTATACGCAAAAAAATTTTTAACTTGCTATCTGTTTTATTTTCAGTCCTGTAACATTTTGAATAAATGAATTTTTTTTGGGAATGCTGGATTGCAAAATTTATTTTGCAAAATCTATTGAAGCGATCTTAATGAAATTTACAGTATTGATTTACTTTATCATAAAGTTTTTCTGGGTGAAATATGAAGGTCCTAGGTGTAGCATAAATGGTTGAAAAACGTAAAATGCGAATACTTGTTTTTGTATGGTTTTTTCGCAATTATTGCTATTTTGCAACAAGTGTGACTATTTTTTAAATTTTTAACCAATTCTATATTGTAGGAAATTTAATTACGCAACTTTTATGTCAGTACAACTTTTCTCGGAAATTAATACTTTTAAAGTTACAATCAAAAAACGAAGAAAAAATCGAATTTTTCCTTAATTTTTTGACATTTTGATTATTTAAACAATGTTCCCGACCTTTTTGAGAGGGAGGATAACTCAAATATTATTATTTGAGTTATTTTCAAGCAATTTCTGCAAAAAAATTTGAGTCACCTCTCAACGTCCAAATGTACTAATATTTTTACAGATGCGCCCTGGTCTAAAATAACAAAGAGAGACATTAGATTGTATTAGAGAATTGGCAGAGAAAATTTTAGAACTAGGGAAGGGACTTTATGAGGCAAATAAAAGAATCGAACAGCTGGAGAAAGACAAAAGAGAAATATAGTTATTAAAGGGTTATATTTCAAAACTAATGATGGGAGAGATACTAAAGTTAAACTTGAATAGTAATTAGGTAAGTGAACGGTTTGAAAAAAAAAAAAAAATCAAAAATATAATAGGACAGAGCATATAGGTAATATATGTATAGAGTCGGACATGATAACAGTGGAAAGAAGAGTAAGGCTGTGATTAGAAAAATAGGAGGAAAAAGGAAAAGGGACGGACGACAAAAATAGCGGATACGAAGCTGAACGTTGATGGAAAGTGATTAAAGTGGCATGAAAGAATTTTGGACGACATGGGCCGTGCATCTAATAGAAATGAACCAAAAAACTAAGACACCAGTGTTCAGAAATAAAGACGGAAAAACAAAGAATAATGACACGACTATGGAAACTAGTGTTGCCCAAATGCAAGACCAAGACGAGACTTAGACAGTCTTGGTCTTGCGTCAATACACCTGGTCTTGGTCTTGGTATTGCGCTCTCGGTCTTGGTCTTGGTCTAGGTCTTGCAGCAAGTCTTGCAAGTCTCGGAGTTACACATTAGCCTATTGCTATTCTTTAAGCGTTACTTTAGATCTTAGAATAACGTAGGTACAGTACACAGATTCTAAAGGTGCCGATGGGGGACGCCGTCTATTCGCAGTATTATAGTCGGTCTATGAGAGAGAAAGTATTCAAAATCATGAAATAACAAATTTTATACTATTTGTTATTTCATTATTTCGAATACGTTCTCTCTTTACACTGACTATAATACTACGCATTAGAGTTGCACAAGTTTGACTTGAATGTTTGAATTTGACTTGAGTTTGACTTAATTTCAAGTCAAACTCAAGTCAATCCTTGTGACAAATAATTCAAGTCAAGTCAAACTGGTCAATCGTACAGGTTTGAAAATTCAAACTGTTTGTCAAACTAGTTTGAAAGAGTTTGAAAAATAATTTATTTCGTAGATATACTTTTTTAACAATCCACGAGGAAAATAAAATTCCTGTAGCTGGCTGTATACCATAAATCACAAAAATACAGGATCCTTCGTAAAAGGTACATTTAAAAGACCCTAATAAGGGTTGCATCACAAAACAAAACGTTTTCGGATTAACAAGTAATCCACCATCAGTGTTAAGCCAATAACATGCATGCGTGAGCCACCAAAAAGTTATGGGTAAAAACCCTTTAAAAGATATGTTATTGGCTTAACACTAATGATGGATTACTTGTTAATCCGAAAACGTTTTGTTTTGCGATGTAACCATTATTAGGGTCTTTTAAATATACCTTTTACAAAGGATCCTGTATTTTATTTTTTTTATATACTTTTTTGTTGAGATAGACATGTCAGTTGCCAATTAAGATAAGAAATTTAATAATACATTGAGTGCCATATAAATCATCCTTTAGTTCCAATAATTTTAGTATTTGTTTCCCTCTACTCATTTTTAAAAATCATGTACAATAGAACACTGACACTTCCACAGTAAACTATTATTTAGCACGCACAACAAAATTAAATAAAAAAATACTAAATGAACAGTTTTTGGTTTAAATGGGATCTAGCTATTTTTATAATTTTCTGCTTTTATAACCGATAACAATAAACATCGGCACCGTCTTCAACGACAGAACGAAAGTCATAAAAAGTCCAGGAAAGTTAAAAAGGAAGAAAACAAAGAACCTCAAAAATCTGTTTCCGTACCAACCCCTTTTTAAGAATATTAATTCCTTGAAATTTTATGGTCAAATTTGGATTATCTACATTTTTTCAATACAAACGCCCCAGAATCTCATAACATGTGGTGTGTACTAAAAGTATAAGTCAAGCTGCGTAAGTGAGAGCAGAAGGTACTAACAGTAGAAGTTGACCTGTACCTTACAAAGCAGACTTTTGAAATTAAAAGTTGTACTGTTGGAATAAAATCAATATTTATACATGAAAAACAGGCTATTGATTTATACTCTTAGTACAGAAATGATTAATAAACATTCAAAATTCAAAATATAGAAGAATCCCGAAAGGTCCATTTTATGACTTATACTATATTCTTAGTACATAGCACGTTAGACATAATAAAAAGATTTTATAAAGATTATTTGTATTTTTCAATTTAATTACATATACATAAAAACAACATTTTCACTTTCAAAAAATTCCATAATTTTTTGACGGAAACTTCAAAATTAATGTGTACATTAATGGGGACAAAACTGTTATTCTGGCCAAACGCTTAGTTTAGCATAAACAGACCAAAGTCGGCGCTTAGTCTACAATTGCGAAACTGTTATGAATGGCAGTTATGGTTATATGGCAGTTATGAATGGCAGTTAAGAATGGCAGTTATGAATATAGTCTTGTTATGCAAAACTAAAAACCCTTAATAGACAGAATGTCGCTTGGTTTATTTTTGTTTTTCTTAGTAACCGTTAACGTGGCAATAACAGGGATTTTTCCAAGATAGTTTTAGCTATGTGTCACCAGAATCCGCTGTTATCTCGATTTTAAAGAAATGGCGCTTGGTCGAGTTATGCATAACGCTGTCCTTTTAAAGAATTAGTTCACTGTTTGTGATTTTATAACGCTGTTCTTTATTTTTACATAATAGAAGTATGTATGCACTTTGCAATTTTCATTGTTTTGAAATTACCTGCCGCAACATCAAATAACTCAGTATATTTATTTTTCTTAATTAATACTGCTTCGACTACAGATTGTTTCTCTTAATTTTTGCAGTGGGAATACCTTCAATATCAGACTCAATTTGTTCTGGTACTTATTCTGAACCGAAAAATATCCACATTCAGATATTATCTACCAAAGCCACACACTTCAAAACGAACGTAATAAACAAGCCAAACATGGACGTCTAAATATGAACTACAAACTAATTTGCGGAGTAGCAGAATACAGATTCAGACCTATCCAACAAAATTCGTACGCTCTCAATTAGAATTGGAAATAAACACGTTGCCAATATGACATTCAAACTTCAAACTGTTTGAAGAAGTTTGATTTCAAGTCAAACCTAAAGATATCGAAATCAAGTCAAGTCAAACTTTTTTACAAAAAAAGTTTGATTTTCAAGTCAAGTTTGTTGAATAAAATCAAACTAGTTTGACTTGATGCATCTCTACTACGCATAGATGCCATCCCCCACCGGCACCTTTAGAATATGTAAACTGTAACAGAATAGGTACATTTTAATCTTGAATTATCATAACCCTGGTAATGACCAACAAAAATAATAAAAATGTCTAAACTGACTTGGGTAAGGTATGAACTCACGATCTAAGCGATCCGTGCCTATACTCTAACTAACAACTACAGTAGAACCCCGCAAATCCGAACTAATTGGGGGGAAAGCCTGTTCGGATTCCGAAAAGTTCGGATTATCCGAAAGTTAGCCTAACCAATAATTCAAAGCTTTCGTTGTAGTTGATTTTGAGTCGCAAAACGTTCTCTCAAGAGTCTGGACAACATTTTTGGACTCAAGTTGACTGCAAGAGAACCGAAGTAAGTTTATATTTAACATTTATAAACACTAATATAAAGTACGTATTCATTTTTAAGAAATTTTAAATGTCAAAGTCGTACTAATCCTACATTGTTTAATTTTCTGGTTTTACTCTGTATAATAAACGTGTTTTTAAGTTTTTGTCTTGAATTTTTTAATTTTTTTCACTTTATGCTGGTTCAGACTTGCCGAATGTTCGGATTAGCGGGGTTCGGATTTGCGGGGTTCTACTGCATGGCCCACGGGAGACAGTCTGTTTCTTTAAACGTTTGCATTTAATAAGCTTACATGTGCTAAAACATGGTTAACATACAAAAAACCAAATTAATGACAATGACATAAAGTTGACTGCATTTCAAAGAACATTATCTGTCTAGAAAAGGATTGATCGACCCTCACCTTATATGAAATGGAATAAAAGAGTTATACAATTTGCCATTTATTTAAATAGAAAGTAAAATACAATACAAATTAAATTACAGAACAGTACGCAATTGCTTTGACTTTACTTTATCTTTATATTAATTTTTTTGACCAAAAATTAATACAAAGATTCTTTTATACTCGTTACTATCCAATACCCTAAGTAGGATATTGTTGTGTGTGTCGAATGATGAGTTTAAATTTCTTTATGAAAGATAATATACATATTATCGAAAAGGTAACATAATCTTTTTCGTGATTAACAACGCGACATATTATGTGTCGGTGTCATAAACAATGTCAAAGAGACTTATTGTTCATTATGTTCAATATAGAAATAGACTATTATTTGATAGTTAGCCGCGCTTTTTCAGCAAATTTTGGTTTGTTTAATAGGTCTGGATCCCGCGTATGAAAAAAAAGTTGATTAATAGCAAGCTGAAAATTTGTTAATAGCTTAAGAGTGTCTAGTCGGACAAACTTTAATATATAGGAACACTGGAACAGGGGAAGTTTTAATTGTGGAACAGGTTAAAAATTTGGAACGGTCAGACCACGAAAACGTCACATGCATTTTGTCCAACAGAACTTCCAATTTATTTGTTACCCTTTCATTAAACTCTCATGCAAAAGTCAGGCTGCTATTTATTACCAAATGGGAATTATAATGAGTGGAACACGTAGAATATGTTAAATGACAGGAATTATGACAGGTTATAAATAGCAGTCTGATTTTTGCATGAGAGTTTATTGAAAGGGTAACAAATTAATTGGAAGTTCTGTCGGACAAAATACATGTGACGTTTTCGTGGTCTGACCGTTCCAAATTTTTAACCTGCTCCACAATTAAAATTTTCCCTGTTCCAGTGTTCCCATATATCAAAGTTTGTCTGACTAGACACCCTCAGCTTGCTATTAATCAACTTTTTTTTCATACGCGGGATCCAGACCTATAACCGATATCGCACTCAGCACAAACGATGTTTAGTCTTAATAATTTGGGACGACAAGATTTATTATATTATTATATTTTTCATCAGCAAAGCTAAGATGACATATTTCTATTAAACAATTAGACGGCGGCTATTGTGGCGCCTATTATCAAAATCTGGACAATTAATTTCAGAGCGAAAAAATCGCGGAAAAGAATGTTTAAAATGTTTTATTTTTACATTGTAGTTTTATGACCTCTGAGTACGTATCAAATGTGCCAAGTTTTCTTTTAATGGATATTTTGATTGGCTATGTATGCTTATGGTATTGTTCGTAATGCGCGTAAGTCCAATTTTCCAAATTTTTGATACATATTTTTTTGCATCTCATAGAGCCTCTATGCATATAAGCATATACCCGAACTGCTATACTCCCTAAAACGACATTCGGTCCTAACTGCAAGACGCAAGAGTCTCGCAGGGTCAGTCTTGTTCTTGCTCAAATCTTGCACGGTCAGTCTTGGTCTTGCTAAAATTAGGCGGTCTTGGTCTTGCGAAAATGCAAGAACAAGACCAAGACCGATTGTGGGCAACACTAATGGAAACCAACGAGGCAAATGCAAGCAAAAATATAATTAGTGAGAGGAGGAAATAGCAGAAGGATGTAAAATATGGGAAAACTAACTACAAATGGCCACGTGGAATATTAGAAATATTTATGAAGAGGGAGGAGTGAAAAACTTAATCAGCATCATGAATTAATCGAACTCAACTTTCTTGCTCTTCAAGAAACACAACTTAAGACAACCGGGATATCAGAAATTAATAAATCAATATTGTTTAATAGTGGTGGTTAATATGTCTAAGAGAAAAGTACTGTACAGTACCTATCTCTAAAAGATGAAAAGGTAAAAAACCAGTTAAGATGAGAAATAACAAAAAATTCAGAAGACACAATTCCAAATGAAGATACTGACCAAAAATGGACACAAATAGAGAAGATAATAACGGAAGTGGCAGAAAAGACGATAGGAAAAATAAACTAAACAAAAGGAACATATTGGTTGGATATATAATGTATAAGGGAATTATAATTTAGAATAGAAGAAAAGCTAAAGTACAAATGAATATGCAGCACGACCAGATTCACTTTGTATTTGACATTTGATTTGGCACTGCACTGTTGTTGACGTTTGGTTTTTCCATATTTTGTGAATTTTATTTTGGTACCGTGCAGGTATTTTACTTGGCGAGACGTAACCAAAATAAAATTTAAAGATTTTGGGTAAACCTAACGTCAACACCAGTTCTCATCCAAATCTCAAATACAAAGTGAATCTGGTCGTGCTGTACCTACTGCATACACCAGACATGAGGAAAAGTTATGAAGCAGCACTGAAAAAAGTAACACAGACCTGCAGAAAAAAGAAATGAGATTACTGGTAAATGAAGTTAGAAAATGGAAAATCATATGAAAAATAAAGAGAGAAAAAATAAAGATATGAGAATTGTTACCAGGAGGTCAGACGCATTTCGCAGAATTACATGCTTCCTATAAAGTAAAGAAGGCTCGCTAATCGATGACTTACCGAAAAAAAAAATAAATAGAGAGATGGACAGCGTACTTTGAGGAACTGCTAAACCCAGAGGAGAATACCAATGAAATAGAATCACAAACCAATGAAATAGAATCCACATAATGGGAGATAAAAGCCCATGCCAAAATTATAGTGGAATTTCTCTATTAGATGTAGTATATAAGACATTGACTTTATTGATAAGAAATCGCCTAACAAATAATGAATTTTAAATAATATGTAGGTGCATATGAGGGAGGGTTTAGAACAAGCAGATCTACAATTGAACAGATTTTTATGATGAAACAAATATTGAACAATAGCTAAGATTAAAATCTAGGTTGGTACATTCTGTTTTATAAACTTTAAGCAGGTATACAACTCTATCGACCGAGAAAAATAATTATACGAAGGTAAAAATACCTACCAAACTTAAAGTTAATGGAAATAACCTTACTTAAAAGAAACATTAAGTATGTAAGTAAAGTGATCCTGGAAGGAAATTTATCAGTCTTTTACAGTAAGAAATGGATTTAGACAGGAACATTCCACTGTCCACAACTTTATTTAACCTTATCCTAGAAGCTATCCTAGTTTAGAGACAGATGGTATAATATACTACAAGAGACATAGTAATCGACATATTACTTACATTACGATATTATGATATTATATGCATTGATTGCGAGATCAAAATCAGAATTAAAAAGAATATTTAAAAAAATGGAAATAATATTGAAAAAGTTTCCCATCTTATTTTTGGTCTTCCTCTTGGTCTATTTTTTACTGGTTTCCAGTTCATTATCTTCCTTATCAGTTCTTCTACCCCTCATCTTTGTGTGTGCCCAAACCATCTGAGCCTTTGTGCTTGAATGAATTTTACTATATCTTCTCCTTCAGTTATATTTATTATTTCATGGTTCATTAGCTTTCTATATTCCCCTGTTTCTGTCTTTACTGGGCCATGTATTCTTCTCATAATTTTTCTCTCAATTATTCTTAACTTTTCTTCGTCTTTTTTCGTAAGGCACATCACTTCTGCTCCATAGGCTATCACTGGTCTAATTGCTGCTGTATATATTTTTGATTTTGTTTTTTTTTGCTCAGGTTTTTGTCCTTAAGTAGTCGGTGGGATTTCCAATATACTCTGTTGCCTGCTTTAATTTTTTCGTTTATCTCTATACTCCTTCCGTTTTTGCCGTCCACCATCACCCCCAGGTATTTGAAGCAATCTACTCTCTGGAATGTGATTTGACCTATCTTTATTTCTGTTATTCTGTTTACATTGTCTCTTGTGCTAATAAGGTATTTTGTTTTATTCTGATTGATTATTAATCCTCTCGTCTTTGCTTCTCTTAAAAGGGTTAAAAGTGTCTCTTCTAGTATTTTTTTTTATCTCGTGCTACCAGTCCCAGGTCATCTGCATATCCTATCCTATCCTATGATCTGTGCCGAGTTTTGAATAATTGTCTTTTTCAGCCCTGTGTTCCTGTTTACTCCTTCGAGAGCGATATTAAATAGTGTCGTTGACAGACGACAGGCATAATGTGGGATATCAAGCTAAAAAGTCAAGTGTTCTTTCTGAAGCAGACATCGATACATTTTTAAACAATGCCCCGATAGAATATCTTCCTCAAAAGGTAATTTTAATTTATTTAGTGCATATTAAATATATGTTATATTAAATTTTTTTAGGTTGCTTTAATTATTGGCATTTCCGGAGCCTGTAGGTGCGATGAACTTTTAAAAATGAAAATAAGTGACCTGGATATTTTAGAAAATCGAATTATAATAGTGATTCCTGTCACAAAAACCTACTCTTCCCGTACATTTGTAATTACAAAATCGGAATGGATAAAAATAATAAAGCAATACTGTGACCTTCGTAATAACATTGACTCTGATAGATTTTTTTTACAAATAAGATTTGGTAAAATTACACGACAGCCTTTTGGGCATAATGCTATAGGAAGTTTTCCCAAAAAAATAGCAACTTATTTAAAGTTGGAAAATGTTAACAGGTTTACAGGACATTGTTTTAGACGTACTTTAGCAACATTATTAGCAAATACAGGTGGAGACATCCTAC